>NC_140607.1:25588741-26276241 GCF_057381915.1 Diplotaxodon limnothrissa
GTGTGTGTGTGTGTGTGTGTGTACATTTGTAAACTTTTGAATATTACACAAATTTATTGACTACTAAACTGAAAAGAAGAGATTGGTATTAGATTTCATTACTTGGAATAAATGGGTCTGTAGTGTCCAGTGTTGAAGCTAAAAGCTATTATGGGAGCATGGACTATTGATGTGTTTGAGAGATTGGATTTGTTGGGTTAAATAAAAAGGGTACGTGTGCACCAAAGTATCGGCTGAAAGCTGGTACCAGCCATTATCAGCCTAATTCCCAAATAAGATAACATTTACCGATTGCCCACGTTTATCTGCGTGTCACCTCCAGTTTGAGCTGGCTAAGTCTTCAGATAGTGTGACAGTGAAGCTTTTAAAATGGCTTAGCTATGTATTTATTTATTTTTTGTCTGCCAGGCACAAAAAATAGGAATAAATAAAAACATAAACAAATAAACAGAAAAAAATCAGCCTAATGCTTTTTAAAAAACAACAACATCAATATCAGTGCTTCGAGAAAAGAGAGCATTGTTGAGGAGTACGAACTGCACTGAAAAAGGTCTTTGTATTTTATTGGAATCAGTAGAGAACATTTTTCAATAAATACAAATACAAACCTTTTAGAGCTCCACATTTCAGATTGGGTCAGTAATTCAAATATGTATGATGTCAGCATCTGTTCCAAACAAACCAGTGAGAACAGAGAAGGTTTACAATAAAGGATATGCTGTGCAAAAGCTCACAAAAGAAGTAGATGTAGTTATTAATGGGAAAATGTGTAAACATAAATGTAAATACGGTATATAAGGGAAAAACAGAGTTTGTGCAATTCTAATGAGACTGAAATCAATATTTGGTATGACCACCTCTTTATTCTTTATCACAGCCTGAACTCTCTTGGGCAATCTTTCTTGTAATTTCTTTAAGGAGTCTTCAGGAATAGTTCTTGAATGACATTCAAAGCTTTTCTTTGGATGTGTGCCTTTTTTTTAATCCGTTCTCCATTGAGATGATCCAACGCTGCTTCAGTAATGTTGAGGTCCGGGCTCTGGGGATTCCATCCATGGCTGATGGTGTTCCATTGTATGTTTTTCTCTCCTTTGTATGCTTTTACTGCATTAGCAGTGTGTTTGGGATCATTGCCATGCTGAAAAATGAAGCTGTTGCCAATCAGATTCTTTCCAGATGGTATTGGATGGTGGATCGAAATCTGATGGTTGTACTGCATTCATTATCAGGATCCCCAACATCACTGGCTGAAATGGAGTGGCAAACCATGACAGAGCCTCCACTGTGTTTTACAGATGGCTGTCAAGACCTCTCTCCTGACTTCCTTTACAATTTGTAACTTAGCATACATCAGCCCTTTCTTCCTGTTGCCCTTTCTTAACAGCCACCCTGTGCCCATTTATGATGAGTCTCAGATCCCGCGTCAGGTCTTTGTTGGGGTTTTTTTCTTTTTCCTAGTTATTAAGGATATGACTTTCAGATACTCTTCATCTTTTTCCTAGCTTCAACTAAATAAAGTGGAACAAATTATGTGGTTTTGCAACAAGCTGCTGGTAACAAAGAGTCTAAAAATACAATTTAAAATTGGGTTCTTGGTAGGTTGTCTGTTGTGTAGACATAACATTGATTCATTCCTTGAGTTTGGTGCTTTTTTTATTCTTGAATGATTCATAGGTCAGTGTTAAGTGGCGTAAACAAAAAAGCATTCCTCTGAAATAGTGAGGTTCAAGGACTGGAAATTAGGAAATGTGCGAAAAAGCAGCCAGTATTCAAACAACCTTTGAAAGACATTCAGAAAGACTGGAGAACTATTACTTATGACTATTTAAAAAAATTAGAAGAATGTCTCTTTTCTTGGAAACAAAATAAAGAAATATGGCTCAATATTTTTGCAAAGTACTGTGAGTTTACTTATAATAGAAGTAACAGTTTCCAGACTGAGATAATTCTCTGGCTGCCTTTCAAGATTTTAATAACTTTCACATCATCTGAAAGGTGGACATGAGAATTGTGTCACTCTGTACCGATGGGTGGGACTAGAAAGAAATAAAATGTCAAAGATAAACACATCAGATTGGACAGTGTAGTAAAAGCAAAATGGCATTTCAGTTCAGATTTTTCTTCTGTTTCTTTCTCCATGCTGCCAGTCGTCTAAACTCTTTACTACTTCTGTACCTTTGACATTTTTATTTTCTCTCTCTGGCACTTCTTTGGCATTTTCTCTGCAGATTTCTTAACGTGGAATTACTATGTTACAATGCCCATGCCCGCTTCCACCTTCACTTTGGCAGTGGGTCACTGGCAACAAGTCACAGCAGAAATCCCCCCAGAGCTGGAAAAAGGGGTGAGGGACGGGACAGACTGTGGCAAGACTGCCAAACTTGGGCCTGAGTATGGGCAGTGGACTGAGGCTGAGCGTGTGTCTAGACTTGGAAGTTCTTCAAGTGAAGTAGTAAAGGGCTCTCCTCTCCAGACTGGCAGGTATTTTATTAGTTTTTCCTGTGTTCTTTCCTTCTAGTAGGACCTCTTCTCCAGACTGTTATTAACCTAAGTCTGGCCATTCCACATTCTATGGTCAAACTTTCCTTACACTTCACCAAAAATGGTGCAGGTGAAATTAGGGTGATGAATAGTGTGCAGCACTCAATCAGCTTTTTTATGACAAATGCATAAAGGCTTTCACCATATTACATTAGGTTCAGTGCCCAGCAGAAATTATTGTTGGATAGAAAAACTGAGGCTTACATAAATTTTATAGACATACAGGATATAAAACGCAGGTTGGAGCATTTCGAAAGGGCTGGTTTCCTCTGTGCAGGGCATGGTCGATCTGGGGTCTCCCTTTTGCCGGCCAGCAGGTTGGCAAGTCTGCCAGTGGTTTCCAGTAATTCTCCTCCTCCCCCTCATGGTTGTCCTCCAGCAGCAGCCCACCATAGCCTGCTGCAGGCCCCATGATTCCCCAACTACAAGGAGGGCCTTTATTTTCAGTGAATGGCTTGAAGGAAACTTGGCTGTTGCTTGAAACCCTTGGAACGGTTCTGATGCCGAGGACAGACTTAGTGCTGGATATTGGATTAGAGTCAATGTGATTGCATGTCGGCACTTAGATATTTTTGGGCTCATTGTGGTTTGTGATGTATACTGTCATTTCCATATTTCCACTCCTTTCATTTCAGTGAGACAGTGCACACTGTGCCATGGATGGTTCAGTATTTCAAGGTCCATGTAGTCAAAAAGAAAAAAAATGGAAATTTAAAAAATGTTGTTATTAGCCTTTGGTTAAACTTTTCTTTCCTGTTTTCTTCTACAGCAGGGACCAGACTACCTGCGTAGACTCTGCATTCTGTTACTCTTCCCTTGAGGATGAGGGACTCTCTGTAACTGATTATTCAGGCATGGTGGATGACGGCATTTCTTGTTCCCATGGCGACTACCCTTGCCGATTTACTGAGCGGTTGGCTTGGTCCCAGCGGGTGATTCCACACCGTGTATTTAGCCCTGCCTGCCTTCTGCAAAAGGCCCAGGTGGGTTCTGACAAAGAGCCACTGAGAGTTGTGCTAATTAAATTTTGTATGATTAAAGGAGACGGCATCAGTTGACGTTTGTGTCACTGTGTCAGAGGTTTTCAACTACCATCTCTTGGCACCCTGGTAAACATATTAGACTGTATTTCCATGGGGAGCGGTTAAAAAAAATCCTTATCATTTAAATATGTGAGCTATAATAACATTTCTTTGCTTTTGGTTTGTTTCCCTTTTGCAGATGGGAGTCCTTAAGCTGTTGCCTCAATGTTTGGCTGCAGCCCATGCTGTTCTGGGGGTGCACCCCTTTCCCCGACTTGATGTTCTCATTGTCCCAGCAGGGTTCTCAAGTCTGGGAATGGCCAGGTAATGACATCTATGTTTTTGTTAAGAGGTTGCAAGGAGTAGATTATAAAGAAATGCTGGAACGAGAGAAAAAATACTAGTGAACAGGACTACAGGTTTAAAATTAATACAGGGAGTGCAGAATTATTAGGCAAATGAGTATTTTGTCCACATCATCCTCTTCATGCATGTTGTCTTACTCCAAGCTGTATAGGCTCGAAAGCCTACTACCAATTAAGCATATTAGGTGATGTGCATCTCTGTAATGAGAAGGGGTGTGGTCTAATGACATCAACACCCTATATCAGGTGTGCATAATTATTAGGCAACGTCCTTTCGTTTGGCAAAATGGGTCAAAAGAAGGACTTGACAGGCTCAGAAAAGTCAAAAATAGTGAGATATCTTGCAGAGGGATGCAGCAGTCTCAAAATTGCAAAGCTTCTGAAGCGTGATCATCGAACAATCAAGCGTTTCATTCAAAATAGTCAACAGGGTCGCAAGAAGCGTGTGGAAAAACCAAGGCGCAAAATAACTGCCCATGAACTGAGAAAAGTCAAGCGTGCAGCTGCCAAGATGCCACTTGCCACCAGTTTGGCCATATTTCAGAGCTGCAACATCACTGGAGTGCCCAAAAGCACAAGGTGTGCAATACTCAGAGACATGGCCAAGGTAAGAAAGGCTGAAAGACGACCACCACTGAACAAGACACACAAGCTGAAACGTCAAGACTGGGCCAAGAAATATCTCAAGACTGATTTTTCTAAGGTTTTATGGACTGATGAAATGAGAGTGAGTCTTGATGGGCCAGATGGATGGGCCCGTGGCTGGATTGGTAAAGGGCAGAGAGCTCCAGTCCGACTCAGACACCCGCAAGGTGGAGGTGGAGTACTGGTTTGGGCTGGTATCATCAGAGATGAGCTTGTGGGGCCTTTTCGGGTTGAGGATGGAGTCAAGCTCAACTCCCAGTCCTACTGCCAGTTTCTGGAAGACACCTTCTTCAAGCAGTGGTACAGGAAGAAGTCTGCATCCTTCAAGAAAAACATGATTTTCATGCAGGACAATGCTCCATCACACGCGTCCAAGTACTCCACAGCGTGGCTGGCAAGAAAGGGTATAAAAGAAGAAAAACTAATGACATGGCCTCCTTGTTCACCTGATCTGAACCCCATTGAGAACCTGTGGTCCATCATCAAATGTGAGATTTACAAGGAGGGAAAACAGTGCACCTCTCTGAACAGTGTCTGGGAGGCTGTGGTTGCTGCTGCACGCAATGTTGATGGTGAACAGATCAAAACACTGACAGAATCCATGGATGGCAGGCTTTTGAGTGTCCTTGCAAAGAAAGGTGGCTATATTGGTCGCTGATTTGTTTTTGTTTTGTTTTTGAATGTCAGAAATGTATATTTGTGAATGTGGAGATGTTATATTGGTTTCACTGGTAAAAATAAATAATTGAAATGGGTATATATTTGTTTTTTGTTAAGTTGCCTAATAATTATGCACAGTAATAGTCAGCTGCACACACATATACCCCCCTAAAATAGCTAAAACTAAAAACTACTTCCAAAAACATTCAGCTTTGATATTAATGAGTTTTTTGGGTTCATTGAGAACATGGTTGTTGTTCAATAATAACATTATTCCTCAAAAATACAACTTGCCTAATAATTCTGCACTCCCTGTAGAAGTAAACTGTGAGGTGTTTGTTAGTTGTACAGCGAGTTGATGATGAAGAATTTATACTCTGCTAGTCGTTTTCATGTTTGCTTGTGGGTCCTCCAGTTTCCTTTCACGGTCAAAAGATTTGTTTGTTAGTGTAACTGTTAATTCTTTGACTGGCCAGTGAGTGAAGAAAAGCACTATATAGTACTGTGCTAAAGTCTTGAGCCACTCCTCATTTCTTTATATTTTGGTTACAAGAAGAAGACTGTCTTTTATGTTTTTTAAGAGCAGTCGTTCTCCAGGTTTTCTGAAGGTCTTTTTACAGTTTGTCTTTGGACACTGGCTGCTTTTTCACTCATTTGCAGTCCAGTCCTTGTACCTGAACATTTAAAAAAAAAGAAGAAAAAGAGGTGGCCTAAAAACTAAATACAACAGTTAAATATCATCTGTCATTGTTTAGGGCTGCATTTGAAAGTTGATGGAATTGTGAATGCAGAAAAGTACTGTCCAATTTTGATCCACCATGCAATACCATCTGTAAAGCATGTGATTGGGAACTGCTTAATGTTTCAGCAATGATCCCAAACATAATCCTGACATAGCAAAAACACTCAATGAACCACTATCAGTCATGGATTGGCCTCCAGAGCCCTCATTCAAGACGCCTGGGGAACTATTCCTGATGACTACTTAAAGAAATGAGAAGAAATCCTGACTAAGAGTTCAGGTTGCATTAAAGAATAAAGGTGGTCATACCAAATATTGACTTTCAGTCTTGTTAGAACTGAACAATCTCAGCTTTTGAGTTATGTACTATATTTCCATGCTTGTCTGCACATGTTTTAATAAACCGCTTTCACCAGTTTACTCCAATTTCCATCAAAGGTCTTTTATTACAGCTTTTTTAAACTTATAACATTTGATTGGTTGACCACCTAGGAGCAGCAGAAACAACCTGTCAACACAGAAATGTCACACTGCTTCTCTGTAGTTCCTTTTTTACTTTCACAAGTTGCAAAACAAAGTTATTTGAGTAAAGTTGTTTGCTCACTAATGGTTGGTAGTTCTTTTGCAGAAGTTTCTTGATTTCTTCAACAATTAGCAGAATAATGCCGAAAAGCTGCAGAGGGGAACTGAAAGGTTGGGATTTACACAAGTGGATACTGTAGTCATACAGTATGATCCGCTGTTAATGTAAAAGAATATTATAGCAGTTATTTGGTTTCAGCGGAGTATTTTTTACTGTCATTTAATCTAGGTGTACGCAGACCAATCTATGGACGGCCATGTAAAAACTTGTGAAGAAACATCAAAGATTTCCCACAGCAAAGCGACAATCAAGCACTTGTTTTTTTAACTTCAACCTGCTGCTTCTGTTTTGGTTTCTACAGGCAAAGTGTTTCAGGGTTGCATGATTAATGGCACACTCCACATTTCGAAACCCCCTCGCTCTTTCTTAATCTTTTCTGTGGAGATCCTCCACATACGAATTCTTTCTGAATTAAAGACTCCAGCTTTAAACTTTGTTCAATCACTTGTCATCCCTCCTTTGTGCCCCCACATAACTGCTTCCAGCACGGGCCTGCAGGAGTTATGACTTGCATATGCATGGTGCTTAAAAAATGATGTAATTGTGTGGTGTTGTTGTCTTTTTAAGCAGGAAACATTAAAATAGCTATATTAAAGCAAATAAAAAGACTAACACAGAGTTTCAAAGAAGACTTCAGCCTCTTTACTAAGCATCTCCTTAAACCCCTTTTTCCTTACACTCTCCTCCTTATTCGTTGTCCATTAATTTGCCCTCGACTATTCTTTACTTTTTCTGTTCCCTCCCTTCCCTCATCCTGTTTCCAAAACTCAGAAACTCACCACCTCTTTTTGCCTCCATTCACTTTTCCATTCCAAACAGCTATTTCCTGAGATTTTTTCCAAAATTGTTATTCCAATTCTTTTTCACATAATTTAACCTTGGTGCTTTTTTCCCCTTGTTTCTTTTTTTCTTTCTTCCTTTGTTTTTCTTCTTGAACTCACAAGGCCGAGCCTGTGTGACTGAAAGGACCATACTAGGGATATCCCCTCTAACTGACATCATCATCAGTCAATAGGCTGCTCTGTTGCATCTTTGTTTTTTTCCAGGATGTTTCAGGTGGTCCTTAGCCTCTCCAACTTACACTAGACCTGTGTGTATTTATGTTTTTATGCAGGGTTAGTAGTGGAGGTCTGGAGGCTGATGGGTGGTCACGAAGCCACAGGATGACAGATTTATTGTTTTGGACGCTATAGATAATAACCCTTCATGTATTTATTTCCTCTTCACCCTCAGCTTGTGTCTGTCCTTAGATCTGTTCCCCGTGCTCCATTTCCATATTTATTCTCCTTTTATTAGCTTAGTCTCCCCCCCTTTTTTTTGTAATCCTTGTGTTCTGAAAATCAGATGTGTCCTGCTTCTGTCACATCTTTACCCTTCACTGCTTCTCTTTTCATCCCCCGACTTTCTGTTACTCTCTTTGCTCTCGTAATATTGCTCGATCTTCAAGGCTACTGTGTTTGTCGTCCTTGTCTTTCCTCTCCACTTGTGTGGTTGATCACATTTCGTGCCCTTGGGCATTCCCCAGAAGTCATAGTTTCATATTTTCACTACATTCTTTAGGCTGCGTATGACATCTTTATAGATACAGCTGATTGCATCTAGTAGCCTTATAAGTTAAGCAAAACTTGGATATTAAAGTAAATTCAAGGTGATGAATGTTTGGGCCTTTAAAAAAACTATTCTAATTAAGTAAGCTGATCAGGGTGGTCGGTAAGCATCCTAGTGTCTGCGGTTTACAACCACAGTCTCTCTTTCTCTCTCCATCTGCTTTTATCCTCCCCTCTTTTACACTGCTATAGAAAAAGTGCCCCAGACAGGATATGAGCTCATACCTGGTTATGTAGTCTGCGTGATTTGCTGACGTTGTAGCAAAGTGTGGTCTTAATCAGAGCTATTTTAAGCAACAAAGCGGGACAAACGGGCAACAGAACAGACCTCATTCTCTACTTTGCATTTTTTTTAGTCTCTTTTTATCCAAAAACCCAGCGGTCTTTCATCCATGGAAAACATTCTTGCCCCCATCTTGTGAAAATGTGTCTCCCTGCTGTATTTATTTTGAATGGACATCAAGTGCTGACACTGAGGCTGTTCTGCCGTGGTTGTTGTTTGACGGATGTTTTCTTTTCCTTATGAGGATGGCTCCCAGGCACTTATCCCCTTTTCTCTGGCTGCTTAGGCTCCAGTTAGCTGCAAATGACAGAAGAGATTTAGGGCCTTCATTAAGCTTCAGACAGCACCTGCACTGACTCCCTATAAAACTCTGCATAGTTCTCAACCCAGTGTCAGACAACTGCATCCTCCCTTCAATGTTGGTGGTTCAGTCGTGGATGCCTCAACACATAACCGCAGGGTTGTGCTATAGAAAGGCTGGGAGGTCAACCAAAATGGAAGCGCAGATTGAGATGGAGATGAGAGAGACATGAAGAGGGTAAAGGCGGGGTTCACAACAGGCCAGCAGACCCCCAGGATGTGGGAGAGGATGTGTGGATTATTCCCAGCAACAAAAGCCATTAGCCCCTGGAAAGACTTCAGAGACTGGTGCTATTTAATCTAGAGATTGGGAGGTATGAGGGCCCCATTTGTTGGGATCAAGCCAAGCGCAGTTTTTGTGCAGTGCCCCAGTGGAAACAGCAGGAGCGGAGGGGCTATGGACCAGGGAGCTGTGGCAAGAAGGCATAAAGCTGTTGTAGTGTGATACTGAGAAGAGAGGGGAGAGGCGAAGCAGGGGAGGAATCACAGTGGCGTGAAGTTTTTATACTGAGATACGAAAGGGAGGGCAGGAAACTGAAGATTAAGAAGTCAAGTAAGGGCATGTCTGGACTCAAAGGCTGTACCACGTATGCTGTGTACCCACGAGGCTCTATGATTCACACACACAAAGCACTAGACTTGTGCAAATGTAGCTTTAAAGATATGAAGCCAGCAGCTCAAAGTATTTCCATAAGACTTTTTTTGTTTGTATTTTGTGCAACAATTTGGGTTCAAAAGCGTTGCAGGAGTTGTTGAGTTATGAACAGCCTGCTACCAGCATCCTGTACAGTACATACAAAACAGGATCATCTATTGCCTATTTGTATGTATTCCTGTTGTCTTCATGGCTGTTTCTTCAACAAACCAAGCTTTGACATACATTGTAGAGACACCGATGTGTTACCTCTCCCCATGTTATTAGTACAACCTTTAAGGCACTGAAGAGCCGATAAGGGAGAGGAAGACAAATACATGGTTAACCATTTATAGAGGAGTGTGGAGATGGATGAAGAGATGTCTGGGTTACAGTCAGTGAGCACATTAGGGGAATCCCTTAAAGTTAATTTGGCATCCAGTCAGGATAAAACGTTCATTGTTCTGAGTGATTGAAGGACATGAGAATGGTGTAAACTAATGCCCTGAATATGATTGGAGTGGTCGTATTAAACCTTGCACTCTTTATTGAAAGCTCTGTATATATATGTGTGTGTGTGTGTGTGTGTGTGTGTGTGTGTGTGTGTGTGTGTGTGTGTGTGTGTGTGTGTGTGTGCCAATAATCCTCGTGTTCTGTGTATGTACATGTATATAGATGTATGTGAATGTCTGAACGAATGTGTGCGCGCGCGGGCATTTGTACAGTGTTTTTCATTTTTTACCTTTCTTAGGTCATACTGTTTTTTCTCTCTTTGTTTTACAATTTGAATCTGTAATCTCTTCATAGCATCACAGTCACGTCATTTCTGACTGGGAGTGACAGGAAGGGCACGGCATTTCCTCTCACTCTTTGAAGCTGACGTCTGTGTATCCCAGAGTGCTGGCTTGACTTGCAGGCCTAATCTAAGATCAGCGTGCCCAAAAGAAGACATGTCTGACATCCCTTGGAGAGCTTCCGCACAAGCGTTGAAATGCGCCTTTTCACTAGTGTGGGTGATGTGGGTTTTGTTTTGCTTCAGTGTAGACAGGCAGATTCCTGTTCTCGTGTGTGTGTGTGAGTGTATGAATGTGTGCATTGTTCAAATAATGGAACAAGGATGTGTATTTACTGTACTGGCATGACGTCAGAGGAGACCTACACAGATGATGTGTAGGTTTGGACATTAAATGAGCCAGATCAATGTGCAGTACTTTGTTGCTGCTGTTGGTGTATTTTTGTTTATCTATTTATTTATTTAATGACAGGGAAAGCATGCCCCACATTCTCATATGAATGGCAAAAACTCCAGCATTACGTTTAACTTAATCCTTAATATATCTTACTTATTCTTGTTATTTAAACCATATATTTAGTTACAAAATAGCAAAAAGACTAAAAAAATGAAATGTTGAAAATGAGACCACTAATTGTATTGTGAAAAATATATTTTTATTTGTATTGAATTTCAATTTGATGACAGCAATGTCTTGACAGGAGACTGACATATGTGCGTCAATCGCAAAAAATGTGAAACATCTCAAGACTAGAGGAAATGGTCATCGAAGAATAGACCTGTTGAAGGGGAGGATGAATGAACTTGTGATCTTGTTGCCTTTAAAATGGTTGCTTTGAAGAAAGGGATCGGGTCTGTGACTACTTGCAGGCAGTTGCCATTTGAAAACAACTTTTGTGAGTGAAATGCATTAAGTCATGACTGACTTGTGGAGGCAGTCTTCCACCATCCTACTGTCAGTTTGCAATTACAGTTTGTAGCTGTCTAAAAAATCTACATGCAGAAATTAACTGACAGAAATAAAGCCATAAATGTATACATTTGAATTAGAAACTTCTCCACAAATAGTGCCATAGCTGCTGCTGGAAGCTTATTAAATGCAGAAGACATAGGCGTTTAGCAACTTTGCTTTTGTATATGAATATAACCAGAATAAAACCAGCTGTAGGGCAATAGGGTACTCAGATCGTTGAGTGCCATGTTGCAAAGAGATGTGCCGCTGATTTGTTGCACTCATCGGCACAGACTGACTCCGATTGATTACGATGTGTTAGCAATATGTCTGCATTTATAGATTAGACAACAACTATTTGCAAACCTTTACCAATCTGTCATTGAGTGATTGAAGTCAGTCTGAGTCAGACCATGATTGTTTGGAGACAAGTTTTCTCCTAAAAGTTGGCCTGTGGAGTTGCTCTTTGATCGAAAAGTGGTCACCCAGAATTTGAGAGTGTTGCACAGTCGGCCTCTCTGTGATGTGACGGAGAGAAAGAGATTATTCAGCAACGGTGTAAATAGAAAGACTGTGGAGGCGATGCAGTATAGAGTATAGAAATTTAAGGATCATGCTTCTCAGCCAAATTGAAGTTTGAGAAGTTTGTCATCATCGGTGCAGAAAGATTGAAGTAATCCAGAGAAATCTCTGTATACAGGGAATCAGACTGAGAAGTCTCAATCTCAGGATAGTCCCCATCAAAAGCAAAACACGTTACACAATTGCAAGCTAAAATTCATGCAAAAATAAAAACAGATATAACAAGATCTCACAATGTTGCCATCCTCGCTGCAAGCTGGTTCATTTAAAAACAGAAGGAAGATGTAAAATCGTCCTGTGGTCTTCCAAATCTAAATTTGTGTTTTTTGATATTGCTGATGGATAAATACTGTTTGTTAAGGAGAGGGATTATCTGGCTAGTTATCAGAGTGCACTTCAAGAGCTGTGATTCATGACGGCATGGGGTGTATGAGTTCATGTGGCATGAGTTGAATGAATTTGCACATCTGTCATTGAGTAACATATTGTGTGATTATATTTAGATGATGTCCTTTCCATGGAAAGCCTTGTTTATTTAAGCAAGAAAATACCAAATGACAGCAGCATGGCTGTAGTAAACAGGTCTGGCAATTAAGCTGACCTGCCTGCAGTACAGATCTGCCTCCTACTGAGAACATTCGGTGCATTATGAAATAAAAAATCCTGCAAAGGAAATTTCAGCCTGAGATCCAGGAACATGTGAGTCCGAGAGATCATTTAGTTTTCAAAACTTCCATTTAAGCGTATATTTTGTTAACATTTTACACAAAGTCCCATCTTTTTTAATCAACAGAGTTGTATTTTACACCGCTCCCTCCTCGTAGAGATGGGCTGCCTTAAGAAATGGGAGGAAAATGTTCAAGTAGTTAAACTGCTTGTTCCACTTGCAGTACAGCCAAACTAGGCAGCCATATAACTGTCACAGCCACAGCTGAAAATTATGACTGGTGTATACCTCTTGACCTCTTAGGCAGTAGAGGATTTTCAGCCTGACTTCAGTTGATTGCATTGTTTGTTTATGGCCTAGCAGGAAGTTACATTGGCGATCGGTCCCCGTTGTGAGGAAGTAGGGAGCTGTAGTGCCGGGGGGAGTTGGTACCCTCTGGAATAAAGTGCTCTCATTATAAGCCACATTCACCCATTTTCCACACATTTAAGCAGCACTTTATTCTGTGCTTTTACACACTGATGAATGCATGATAGACAATTCAGGTTTAAGCAGAGTAGACTGGCTAGAGCTGGTGCCCTGGACTGAACCTCTCAGTTGACGATCACTGTTTTTATTACTGTTTATTGTTGTTTTTTGAGTCTCTTTTTGATTAAGATGACTAGTAAATCTAAAATCTTAACCATGAATGAATTATTAGCGGTAAATTTCTCCAGCTTTATTTTCATGAAATGGTTGTTTGGAACAAAAGAAATGATTTCAACAATGTGACCAGGACTAATGGGATGAATCTCACAAAACTAACAGCTTTGGAAAAACAAAGCTGATCACTAAGGAAAGATCATTAACTTTGAGGAAAGGCATGCTGCTCGTTACCATCTTACATGATAAACAAATGAAATGCAACAGCAGAGCACAAAATGCAAATTAAAATGTTAAGATGTTAATCTTATTCTGTCCTAGTTTCCAGTATCTGCCTCAGTCTTTTGCCTCATTGCCAATGATTTCCTACCCTTTTGCACCCTTGCTAAATTGCACCTCCTGCCATCTTGTTAAGCTGTGCCATTCCCCCTTCTCTCTCTCTTCCTCCTCTCACTGTTTGTTCCCCAGTCTTCCCACTGCTTGTCCTTCCCTCTTCCTTCTGAGATCTCAGAGGATTTCTTGCCTTTCTGCTCTCCTCTCCAGTTTGATCTGCAGAGTAACTCTAGAAGTGTGTGATACAGACCTGCTCTTTCAGGAGACAACTAGGGGTTCAGGGTTGGGAGGGGAAAATGTGGGGGTTGGATTTTCTGGCACAGAAGACAGCTGTTAATCAAATAGTCAAGGATGAGGTGTTTCTTTCTTCCCACCTTGAGTGGATCTCCCTTTCGTCAATGGGCCTCACAAAAGAGCCAAGGGAGTCGGAGGAAAAAGCCAGCTCTGCATGCCTGCACCTGGACAGAAGGAGAGGGAGTGTTTTACGCATGCTTTTAAAGTGATTGCAAGTAGTTAAGACTTTTAGTTTCCCTTGCTGGTCTACTTACTTCGTGCTGAAAACACAGGCAGTTTCAAAGGTGACAGCCTGTTCTATCTGTCTCCCTTTGGCTCTTTGTTTCTTTTTCTTGGTCAGGACTTCCTCTTAATGCTGATAGCAGTGTACAGCTTAGCAAGTGTCTTGTTATTGCAAGAATATTCCTTTCTAGTTATCTCGAGCCTCTCAGCTTCCCTTCCGCCCCTGTATATGAGTTTATCTGTGCTGCTACACTATCTAATCACAACTGAAGCATCCACCTTTTTAACTCTTTTTCTGCTTGACAGGAGAGCGCCCCACATTATGTTGTGAACATGCAGGTGGTTTTTTTCTGCAGGAGTGAACCTGAAACAATTTATTTACAGTACTTGTTGAATTTTACATTATGACCTAAATGTCCTGCTCCTTCTCGGGCTTTTATGTTCATCATAGAATGATCGATGATCGACGGTGTGCTTCTTTAGACTGTCCTCAGATGGGAACCTGCTGGCAACAGCTGGCATATAGTACTACATTTAACAGTAACACAGACACACTGTGCCATAACTCTGGATTAGAGGCTTTAGCAAGACAGGCCTGTCACGGCATATCCATTCGTTAACAGAATGGGTGAGTCCAGTGGACCCATTCCCTCGAGTGATGGATGGGTCCATTGTATGGCATAGGGGACAATGGAGCTGATCTTGGTGTGCGTCCTCAGGCGTGTGTGATAGTGGAACCCAGAGGCTGGGGGTAATTTCATTCTGGGCAAAGCCAGACAGTTTAATGTCCGTGGGTCCTCTGTGCTGAACTGACCAAAATGAGACATTTGAATCAAAGTGCTGTGAAATATCCCTGGTAATGCTTCTCATGTGTCGCTTTGCTTTTAGCCTCAGGGACTGGCTGCACTCTCAGTTGGTCTGTTAGTTGTCGTTGTCATGCTAGCAGCATGAAGCTGTGTACAGCGGTGTGTAAGTCTCTCTGGTCAGTCCACCATTTTGATCAAGACATGTCAATTATATGTTTTTGGAAATTCAGAACATGCTTTCTTGCTTTGTTGATCCTTGAGCAAGTTCAAATTTCACCCATGAGAATATTTCAATAAGACTTACTGGAGGTTGGATTTTCTTATGAACATTAAGGGTTTACTACAGGGGTTGACTACAAATCAAGATGATGCCCTTTTTCTTCTTCACTGTTTTATTTTCAAGTATCTTTTAGTGAAATACACTCAACAAAAATATAAACGCAACACCTTTGTTACTGCTCCCATTCCCCATGGGATGGACGTAGAGACCTAAAATTCATTCCAGATACACAATATAACCATCCCTCCCAAACAGTGGTCACAAATCAGTCCAAATGTGTGGTAGTGGGCACATCTGCCATATTGAGATAATCCATCCCACCTCACAGGTGTGCCACATCAGGATGCTGATCTGACATCATGAGTAGTGCACAGGTGTACCTCAGACTGCCCACAACAAAAGGCCACCCTGGAATGTGCAGTTTTGTCTCACAGCAAAATGCCACAGATGCCACAAGCAATGAGGGAGCGTGCAATTGGCATGCTGACAGCAGGAATGTCAACCAGATCTGTCGCCCGTGCATTGAATGTTCATTTCTCAACCATAAGCCGTCTCCACAGGCGTTTCAGAGAATATGGCAGCACATCCAACCAGCCTCACAACCGCAGACCTCGTGTAACCACACCAGCCCAGGACCTCCACATCCAGCAGGTTCACCTCCAAGATCGTCTGAGACCAGCCACCCAGACAGCTGCTGGAACAATTGGTTTGCACAACCAAACAATTTCTGCACAAACTGTCAGAAACCGTCTCAGGGACGCTCAACTGCATGCCCGTCGTCCTCATCGGGGTCTTGACCTGACTCCAGCTCGTCGCCGTAACAGACTTGTGTGGGCAAATGCTCACATTCGATGGCGTCTGGCACGTTGGAGAGGTGTGCGCTTCACGGATGAATCATGGTTCACATTGTTCAGGGCAGATGGCAGCTGAGAATGTCCCAGTTCTTGCATGGCCAGCATACTCACTGGACATGTCACCCATTGAGCATGTTCGGGATGTGCTTGACCGGCGTATACGACAGCGTGTACCAGTTCTCACGAATATTCAACAACCTCGCACAGCCATTGAAGTGGAGTGGACCAACATTCCACAATTGACAATCTGATAGACTCCATGCGACGATGTGTTGCACTGCATGAGGCAAATGGTGGTCACACCAGATACTGACCGGTTCTGGGTCCCCAGACCCCCAATAGCGCAAAAAACTGCACATTCCAGGGTGGCCTTTTGTTGTGGGCAGTCTGAGGTACACCTGTGCACTACTCATGATGTCAGATCAGCATCCTGATGTGGCACACCTGTGAGGTGGGATGGATTATCTCAATATAGCAGATGTGCCCACTACCACACATTTGGACTGATTTGTGACCACTGTTTGGGAGGGATGGTTATATTGTGTATCTGGAATGAATTTTAGGTCTCTACGTCCATCCCATGGGGAATGGGAGCAGTAACAAAGGTGTTGCGTTTATATTTTTGTTGAGTGTATTTCGTATTTACAAAATTTTAGTAAATTCTAAATTGGCATGGCTGCAGCTCTTCCTATTAACAACAATGAATCCTAATTTGAGCTACATCTGAAAGTTTTTTTTAAATGTTTTTGTCGGTAGTTTGATTTATGCACGAGTTCTCCATAATCTAAGCGATTTAAAGAATAGTTTTTTTTAAGGGTAGTTTTCATCTTATTGTCATTAAATTCCTTGAAAGCATCTGAATCAAGAATAGGGTGAGGTTGTTGAGATTAAAACAGATGCATCATATAACCTGTGACATAATCCCCTTTTCAAAGTAATGGCTAAGCCACTCGTGGCTTTACATTTTCATAGGAAATGAAAAATAAATAAAATAAAAGCAGTGACTCATTGACACTTTCAAACATAAATGAAATTGCAGTATATAAGTCAAAAGCAGAGTTTTTCTAACAAACAGTTCTAATCCTAATAATTCTACCTTGAAAGAGAATATTTGGTGTGACCACCTTTATTTCACAGCACTGCCTGAACTCTTTTAGACAGGTTTTCTTCCAATTCTTTAAAGTAGTCTTCAGGAAAAGTTCTCCAGTCTTGAAGAACATTTTAGGCTTTTCATTGGATGTTCTTTGCCTTTTTTTCCCTTTTCTCTCATGAATGTTGAAATCCAGGCTCTGGGAATTCCAGTTCCATTTCTATCCAGGTGTGCTTTTACTACATTCGCACTGTGTTTGGGATCATTGTCATGCTGAAAAATGATGCTGTTACCAATCAGATGTTTTACAGATGGTATTGAATGGTGGATCAAACTCTGATGTTACTTTTCTGTGTTGACAAGATCTCAAACACCACTGGCTGAAATGTAGCTCCAAACCATAACAGAGCCTTCACCGTGTTTTATAGATGGCTATAAACAGTCACTGTTGTACATATCTTCCGATCTTCTCTGTATATGTTGATGGTCATTTGAACTAGAACACTCAAATTTGTATTCATCTCTTCATTAGACCTGTTTCCACTCACTTTCAGTTCAGTGACGCTTCACTGAACAGTAGATGGACCAGTTGAATGTCCAAATATGTCTCTCAAATATGTCCTAGTAAGGGCATTACTTTCAGAGGAAACACTTTTTAAGGAACCAGTGCAAAGCATACTGAGATATGCCAAATTTGTGGGTCTTCAGAAATCATCTTGTTGGTGCAGAAATACTATTTTATGTATGCATGGCATTTTTACTAGATTTAACTAAAGGAATTGGAACTAAAATTGTTTTTTAAGACTGCTAGTAACAATGTGCCTAAAGATACAGTTTCTGTTATGTGGAAATACCACACTGGTTCATTGCTTGAAATAGGTGTCTTGTTTATGCTTGAATGAGTCATAGGTCAGTGTTAAGTGGCTTAACAAACAACAAAAGTCATTCCTTTGAAAGTGGTGAAGGACTGGACTGAAACAAAAAAAGAAAAAAAAAACAACTTTGAAAGAAATTCAGAAAGAGCACTATAAATTACAGCAAAGTTTGGTGCCTTGGAAGCAAAGATAATATAAAGAAATAAGGGCTGGCTCAAGACTTTTGCACAGTTCTGTACATGCTGTATCATCGCACTTTTTAAATGGTTTAGGTCTTCAGTAAGAACCACTGCCCCTTTTTCTTCATATATCTCGCCTTGGGATATGCATGTCAAAGTTAACAAGAAATATAACCCTGTATCCTGACCCTAACCCTCGCAAAAGGCCGTGGCCATTCTTTGACGTCGTAAAGATCCAAGAGTGAAAAGAAGCACTGTTACAAACTGAGCATTTAGCATAGTCTGAAGCCTGAGCCTTTTGCTAATACTCATTGTCTGAAAACATGTTGAAAACACCAGAATCAAATACAAGTTAAGGTAAATCGTCCATTTTAAGTCTGAGATGGGCTGGGAAGGTGTAAGGAGGCAGGCCGATCACTGATTGATTTGGCCTCTTTATCACCAACTTTATTGTTCAACCATTCTGCTTTGGATTCAATTTATTTGGGCCACTTTTGTCCTTAGTGTTAAGATCACGAGGTAACAACTATTAATAGTACAGTGCAGTGATTATATTTTCTTTTGTTAGTATATATGTGAAACATAAAACATGTTTCATCTACGCTATAGCCCTCAGTTGCAGTGTTTTGTCTCAAGGGTACGCAGCCTGGTCAGGTGGCAACCCAAACCCTCTGCAGAAAAAAACAGCTCTGCTCGTTGGCTAATTTCACTTCAGTCTCGCCCTAATCCATCTTTCCATTCTGTCAAACACTTCTTATATAGCCTCGGAGCACTGAGTGGTCTCACTTTCCATCTCCTCACTGTCTCATACTCTTACGTTACATAAGATAGAAAAAAAAAAAGCAGTCTATTTATTACCCTGCAGGCAAGAAAATGTCTCAAATTATAATTCTGTGAAATAGATTTGTCCTGTCTTTTTCATTAAGGCGGAAGTGGAAGCTAAAAGAGGGTTCTGAGTGCTGTGTGTGAAGAGCGATGGGGTTTGGATGCAAGTAGCTACAGTCATAGAGGAATGTGGGTTATGTCATGTAGGTAAATGTTACGTCAGGCTGACTGACTGATTGGTCTTTAGTGCTCATCAACACATTGTGCATGTCCCTTTTAAATTTATAGAATTGAAGAACAAGCGGATTATTCCTATCTTTGCATTAGCCACACTAGCAAATTTCTCATGTCTAATTTTCCATTAGTTTTGAGTGTATGCCCACAGATTAGTGTTATGTCAAAATTGGTTGAGTGACAGCCGGAGAGTTTGGAAACTTTGACAACAATTTTAAATCAATAAACAGGGACAGAGTATCACTTGGTATAGGAGATACAAATTTTGAGGGCTGGACACGTGCATATCTTGGAAACAATCTTGTCCTTACTGGGAAAGGGACTTGTGCTGTTGTGGAGTTGGTAGCAACTGAAAGTGAATTTCACTCCAATGTTATGTGATATAGTGAGTAATTTAACAAGTAAAATGTGGCATATTACTCTTTCTGTATAATGTCCCTAACACTGAATATAGCAACTTCTGCAGAAGTGTCTCAGATTTGGGTTCAAACATGTGTGAAAAAAGTCCAAGATTTGTTGCCAGCCAATAACTCTCAAGGAGCGATACTGAGACTCATAGAAAAGGGGTTAGAATTAATTAGGTACCAGTGTTATTTTACTTATATTTCAGTAGTTCAGCCCACCAGTCAGAGCAGGCTAAGCTTTATGGTAGCAGAAACTAAACTAGACAGGTGCTAAAGTGGAGTGTTTCAAACTTACGGCTTATTTAGATTTCTGCAGCGAATCTTTGAGGAGCCTATGATGTAATCTGTGTAAGTGGCAGATGCTGTTACTGGCATTCATGCTTTTGTGTGGTGTTTTATGTGTTAATTACATTGTGGTCATGTCCCGGTGTTTTATATCCAGTGCAAGCCATGATAGAAACATATTAAATGCTGGTACTTTTTCCCTCCTGGGTCCCCACTCTTTGTTGTGGTCAGTTTTGGGTTTTTTCTTTTCAATTTTTAGAGGCAAATATACCGTTGTGGTCAGAAGTTTACACACACTCATCATGGGTATGACTCTCATGGTAATTTGGGGCTTTTAATGATTTCTTTGAACTGATCTTTTTCCACTGTTGAATGATTGTACAGCATGCATCTTTAATAGGTTTAAAAAAGAGAGAATTTGCATTACAAGTTTGAATATATTTAGGATTTTCTCCAAGCCACACAGGGTCAAAAGTATACATCACTTTCAGTACTTACTTTTATTAAGAACAATTTAGTAATTTTATTATTTGTATTACCAACTAATAGTTGGTAAATGCTTGTGATAGCCATCAGCAATAATTCTGGTTATTTAACCTGGCAGAATTGGTAGAGTTCATTTATATTGGTTGCTTTTGCGGCACAGACGCAGTTTTTACGTATAGTACAGATTTTCAGTAGAGTTAGAGTCATGGCTTTCGGAAGACGATTTCAGAAGCTTCATATTAGACTGTTTCATCCATCCCAAACCTGTTTTGATGTGTGTTTGGAATCATTGTATCCAAGTTTTAACCATCTAGCTGTTGATTTGATGTGAAGTTAAATACTCTGGAGGTAGTCACCTTTACTCCTCCCAATATACCTCTTGTCATTGTGGCAAAATAACTCAGTCTTTGTCTAATTGGACTATCAACTTCTCACCAGGATCCATTTGGCCTGTTAATGTGGGCAGCTGCAAATTGCAGTCGAGCTTGAAGGTGCTTAGCAGGTGCTTCTTTCTTGGTTGATCCATGGGAATATAAAACTCGCATCATTGTGGAACGTGATGGCGGTGTCCCTGAAGTTCTTGAAGAGAACCTGTTCCTAGTAATTCAGTTCCTTGCAATTGTTAGTCTGCCTGCTTATTGGTTCTTGCACTTGCGCTACAGTTGATTTCAGTTCGTGTGTCCGAGGAGAAACATAGTCTGCAGTGTGGATATGGACTTTACTTTCATTTGACTTTTATTACTTTTTTTTTTACTTTTAGTCCACAAAAGGATGAGAATGCAATGGTGAAAGCATTAAAGCTGAGTGAATGCCCAGCACAGCAGCCAGACCCTGAACTTCAACAAGTAACAAACCGATGAACAGTCAGGCTGCAGCCTCAATTTGTACATGTTCATGTTTCTAAAGCAGAATCACTGTGGCGATTGCTTTAAAGTCTCTTTGTGCTGGTTTTCATCTTTGCTTTGTGATGTCAGCTTTGTGTGTCCTATATGTGTGTCCTTATTAGGATAGGGATTTGTGTTGGTGTGTAGAACTGTAGCCTATAGTTTTTTTTTTTTTGTTAAATGGTGCATATCAGGTCTTTTTACAGCGTAACATGAAAGTAATGTAACGAGTATACAAATTACTTGCTCTTGGGAGTAATTAAGGTACTGCATTACTTTTAAGTGTTGTGTGTAATATGTTTAGTAATTTTAGAGAAATAATTCCAAAACTGATTGCAACAAAGTGAGGAAATACATTCAACATGCACAAACATTTGACCACACAGTATAGATTCAATTTGCAAAAATGTATTGTCTTTGATGTGCTGCTTAGAAATGGTGCTGACTCTCAAAGGGGAACCAATGAGAACCCAGTGAGATACGGAATCGTATCGATAAGCGATATCAGTAATGGAATTGGAATTGCTAAATTCTTATCAATTCCCATCCCTAAGTATAAGATAATAATTTGAAGCAATCAAAATAAAATTTTAAGTTGTGAGCATTACATAGGTTGTTTAAATTTATCATATTAAATAAATTACATTAGAAGACACAAATCCCTTGGGCTTGCCTTAGGAAGGTGTAAAAAATCTGTCAAATCAAACATGCAGAGCTACCCACCATAGTTAAATTCAATTCAATTCAATTTTATTTATATAGCGCCAAATCACAACAACAGTCGCCTCAAGGCGCTTAATTAAAGACTGCTTGTGAATAAGACAGCAGCTGAAAGTAGCTTTTCCAACTGCATTGCATTAAGATAGTGTTGGACTGCAAAAGTTTGGTATTTTGTAAATTGTGATATTTGGATATGATTAGATACCACATGTTGCCTCTACAGGTGATCTCTAGGAAGCATCAAATTATCCCTTTAGTGACATTCATGTTAATTTTTGCTGTTTGGGTTAATGTATTTTGGTTGCCTTGGAACAATAACCCACAAACCCAATAGGTGTCCATAGTGTTTTTAATATCCACTCAGAAACACACTCTTAAGAACATTCCTCTGGGATGACATCACTTTTGAGGCTCTGAATTAAACAAAGAACAAGCTGCACTGTGGATTGTTTTTACTGTAAAGGGAGGATGGATCAGACATCTGCTCTCCCTTTCCAGCTGTTACGCACTGAAAGGAGATTTGCTGAAAGTATGTGGGTGAGTGTTGATGTGGTCTACATTTGGACTTCTTGCTTGTTTATGTGTGTGCTCTGCTATGCCCACAGGTTATATTACTTTATTGCATCTACAAGCAGATTTCTATTTGTCGATTTCATTAGGTGACTCTCTGGCATGGCATCCAAGACTGAGTATAAGCACTTGACAACAACTAGAGTCTAACCTTGAAACGTGTCACTCATTCCTTATGCGCCGGCACTACAAAGCCTAATTTTCCCCTAACTTGAGGCACAGAGTCGCCTCCTTGTTCCTGATGACCTCTGATATTTTTTTCTGCTATTTATTTTCAGAGTCTGATGCGATGATGTGTTTGTGGGTGGGACAGCTCTCTCGGGGCCCCAGCCTGGCCCTTGTTCATGTGATCAGGCCCTACATGGAGTGGCATTTGGCCTGGCCCTGTGGGGCCCCGTCTGGGAGCAGTGAGCTGATCTGCAGCCAGCCTAGAATGCCAGACATTTGAAGTCAGACTTGTTAAAAAAGAACAGAGGGTGGTAGGAGTTTCGTCAAATATGCCCCTGTGTCTGAAATAACCCACAAACTGTCCGAGATGAAGGGAAAAGAGACAAAGCTTATTCCCATAAGCTGACATTAGGAAGCACAGCCCTGCAACCTTTGCTTGGACAAGCTGTAATTTGTCTTATATGTGTGTTTTTCCACAGGTCTCACAGGTCTGATAGCATGTCTTAGTGTTTGTTTCAATACGTGAACAAAGTGTGTAACATCATCTGTGCTATGGAGATTGAGCAGCTTAATAGTTATCATGGAGAGGATACTGTGACAAACAACAGGGTTTCAATATTTCAATAAATATCTATCAGATAATTTTTTCATTTAACCTTCTTTTTTTACCCATTTTCACAAATTCTTTTCAGTCTCTGTGTCTACAGTCTTTCATTCACACATGCAGGATCAACACTCTGTTCTCATCATCTTTTTTCCACATCGTTGTGTCTCATGGGGCTGTTATACTGGTGTCCCAGCTATGGGCTGAGCTGGACTGGGGTTGTCAATTATAGAACTATGATAGGGCCCTTGCTGCATTATGCATGGAAGTGTCCCGCTGGGGTAAAAAACGGCCTACAGCCAGGAACAGGGGATGGAGAAATGAAGGGATGAATAATGGATGGAGAGATGGAGTAGCAAAACACTATTGCAATCTGTGTCTCACCAAATTGAAGACTTGCCCTGGCTCACACCTCTGAAACTCAGGGCCAAGTAACCCTGGGTGACTCAGAGTCACAAGGTTGTCATGTGAGAAAGCACAGGATGGCTTTAACCAGCCTTGAATTTTGTGTCAAGGACCCAGTAGGGTACTGCCATCAGAAAGGTCAGCAAAGGTCATGTCTGTTATTTTATGTGCAGATAGCCTCGCATCATGATCATATTTGTTTAACAACCTCTGGAAATTAATTAATTACATCGTTTGGAAGCCCTTGCGTATTGTCTCTGAGTCGTTTAATTATCAGCTAAGAAAAGTTATATTTCAAATCTAATTAAATGTCAGAAAGTATAACTCCATGCCTTTAATGCATTGTTCAGAAGAACATGATTAAAAAGGGAAGACCAGTGAGTAGAGTTAAGCCTTATTACACCCAAAGGGCAATGTGTTGTACAGCTAGCAGTCAATTAAAAAACAAATGAAGATCACTGCAGACACAAAACGGGGGCAACAAGTATGAATTAATTTACATAAAGATATCCAAGGCCCAATCAAACCTTCCATCATCAAACATTAACCCATTAATGTTCACAGAGGACATTTTATAGTTTCACACCACTTTTTTCAGTTATTAGACTCAGTCTTTTGTGTTTTATCATTTTAGGTGAAAATGATAGTGGAAGTGGAAATGACACAAGATGAGAAATGCAGGTATAGATGTAGTCCAGGTAAACTCATTTCCTCTTCCTTCCTTTTATGTGCTTCAGACACTACACGAACACACACACACACGAAAACACATGCACACGGAGAAAATACAGCCCAAAGCCAGCTGCTTGTTTACCAACATTTTTAGTCCTTGAAATGCTGGTGCAGGTGTATTTTTATTCACGTATCTGGTTTGTTGCAGTTGGCCACTGTAAATCTTACAGGGAGGCACAGGAGAAGAGGTGCCTCAAGTGACATATGGCTAAATCTGAGAAAGATTCATTATTCATGAGGTGATTGAATTAGTACATTCAACTGACACTGAGAGGCCGCGTTATGCGTAAAGGAAATGAATGCTAACGTTCCAAAATGTAAGATGTCACATGCAGCCAAGTAACTAAGCCCTTTATGTAGAAGTCCCAATCTGTTTTATTTGGCATATACAGGTTGTACCCAAGTTAATTTTAGAAAGCCTGAACAGGAAAAAAAAACAGCATTAAGTGGATTTTTTGGAAAATTGGATTAAAATCTAATTTAGAGGTCGGTTTGAAATGTGACTACAAATGTGTTTCTTCAGATATGTCTAAGTGGTGATGTACTAGATATGTCTCTTCTCTTTTTCTTTTTTTTCAAACTTTTTTTGAATTGTCGATAATAAAAGAAACATAAAAAACACTTAACACAGCAATAGAGAGCATAAATCAGGTAGAGATAGTTTAGAACAAATTTGCATACAACAAAAAGAAAGTTTTCATAGGACACTATGCACTCATGTGAAAAACTAACCCTACTATCATAGGACTTTGGAGAATTAGGAGCAGGGGGGTGTTGGTAATCTTAATTGATCATCAACAAGTGTAAGCACCTCTATAAAAGCAGACATTTTGGCAGTTTGCTGGTCTGGAGCATTCAGGTGTCTGTTAACACAGTCTCACAATCTTCCCAGGAGTGGACAACCCTGCAAATTCATCACAAAGTCAGGCTGTGCAATACTGACATAATAAATAAGCCAAGAGCTACTCTCAGAGCTCAGACTCTAGTCCTCAGTTAGCATGTTAAATGTTAAAGTTATGACATACAATTACGCTTGTATGAAAGGGTTGCCAGGTTAAAACCTCTCAAAAAAGAATATGGAAGCATGGCATGGATTTGCAAAGATGCATCTGAACAAACCTTATGACTGAAGTAATGTTCTTTGGACAGAGCAGGTCAACATGGACGTGTGTGGCCGTGTTACCAAACATAACAACACAAACATCTCATGCCAGCTATCTAACACTGTTATTGAGGGGTGACATTTTGGATTTGTTTTGAAAAAGTGAAAAATAATAAAAGGAACACATAGAAAACATGTAAGGAAAAAGATCACACTGGATATCTATACTGACATGGACTGGATAGTGTGTTAGGAACAATAGGATGCCACATTGTTTGATGACAATAGAAATGATCAACCTACACAGGGTTGAATTCAAAGACATCTGGAAAATCAAAGTGAATGGGACAACGCATGGTGTCCTGGGGGTTGTCCTCTCTTATCTACACCTGGGCATCACTGAGCTCCATAATGTCCCAGTGGTGTTCTATTGGAATTAGGTCAGACAAGTGTTAGGGGCCAGCTAATGGTACCAATTCCTTCATCCTCCAGGATCTGCCTGCATACTCTCGCCACATGAGGTCGGGCGTTGTTGTGTTGTCCTGATACCTAGCCTGGGGAGGTTTGTAGGTCCCTGCATGGATATGGGTTCCCAGAACACCACTGACCAAAATTGATCATGATGAAAGATGTTAAAGGCACCACAATGTTCTCCACGACTTCTTCAGACAATTTCACATTTGCAACATGTGCTAAAGGTGAGCCTGCTCTCATCTGTAAAACGCACCAATCGGGCTCCATGGTACTTGGCAGTGAGCGCAAGGCCCACTAAAGCATGCCGTGCCCTCAGGCCACACTCATGAAGTCGGTTTCTGATTGTTTGGTCAGAGATATTCATACCAGCGGTCTGCTGTCCTGGAGTTGGACTACCTGTGCAGCCTCTGTAGGGTCCAGGAATCACCTCGTACTACCAGTAGTGACACTGAGCCTAGCCATTTGTTACAATGGTCCAGTCAAAGTCCAAATCTCAAACTGATTAAACTGCTTTGGTGGGACAGTAGAAAGCTGTGCACAAACCTCAATGAATTGATGCAATCTTGTAAAGAAGAGTGGGACGAAATTCCTTTGTAAATGATGTGATAGACTGTTAAAGTCATACAGGCTTTATTCTTTTTCGTTACTGATGGTTATACAAGCTCCTGAATGATGGAGTGTTTCTTTTTCACGGGAATGTAGCTAGTTTTTGGTTGTTTTTGTGTAAATCTTTAAAATTCTGATAGATATACAAAAAGGTAGGGCATGAAAACAACAAACGGTCTGGGCCAGTTTTGAGCTCAAACTCTTCCACCAAAGACAAGACCTTGAAACATGTTATAAGCGTTGCCAAGTGACCTTCAGGGTTATCCTTTTCTCATTCATACTGTGGTGCCATTTTGATGCAGTTCTTCAAGAAAAGGCTGAAAGTTTGGCTTTCAAGTTTGCCAGTCTCTTTTTATGAATATAATTTCTTAATAAGATCAAGTTTACAAAAAATTGTAACTTTGTCCTTCTCATTGTCCTCAAAACATCAGGGAGACCTGTTATGCTTATTTCCAGTTCCATGATTTTATTCCTGGACTGTATGGTTCAAGGTCCAAACATTCATTCCTCATTATGTACTAGGCCTTTGTCCAGCCCCTGAATTCATGCAGTGTCTGAAACAGGACATTTCCGCTCCTTTCCCTTTAAAGCTATCCTCTTTTTAAGCCAACTTTTTTCCGACTGGCTGCTATTCAAACAGAAGGTTTGAATAGTTTGCTCTTGTGGTAGTTCTGTTGTGCATAAGCTGATAAATGAGTTTGTCATTTGAATTTCTAGTAGTATTTGTAATTTTCTGTAGTCTTGCAGTATTATCACTCTGTGTTTTGTGATTGATTGCAGTTGTTAGTGAAATCAACAGTTTCAATGAATAGCTTCTTTTTAAACATAATGTGCAATTAAAACAGTTTACTTACAAATTATTGTGAGGCTTTGTTTCTAAACAGCGCTGAAAATGTACAATACATATCAGGTACAGCCATTCATCCCTGCAGCAGACACTAGACTCAGATGTTTTGTGGGCTTAAACGATGCATACACATGTGCAGGTAGTACATATACATGAATCTGTATGGAGGTCTTACCATGCATGTATTCATGACAGGTCCCCAATGTCAACTAATGTCAGTCAGTGTATCAGTGAACGTGAAAGATGCTGTTGTTGCTCATCACCACCATGGTGGGGTGACACTATTTGTCACTGTAGTGATGGATTCCGTCTCCCTCAGAGGAACATGTGCAAGCGCCGTCTCTGAAAGGCTGTCTTTGTTTTTCACACTCACTCACTCACACACACACAAACACGGTGCTGTAACTGACAACAAAGGCGTGCTTATCCAATTGTGGGGGAATAAGATTAAGCTACAAAGAAACTCATATGCTAATGTTAGCATCTCCTGCTCCAGTGAGAGCCTTTGTTTGTGTAATCAGGAATAACATGGAATTAGATTTGAGATGCTGTCTCGGAAATGATGCTCATAAGACCCCATTGTATGATGTTGACATGTTCCTAAATAACTGAAGGGGAGGGCCTGCTTTCTGTCTGATGTAACAATCCCCTGGGAAATAAAGAGTAGTTGTGCTGTTCAGATATCTGATTTTGTTTTCCTCTAAACAGGCTGTGTGGCAGACCCGGCCTAAGCTATGTCTTTACTCACTGTTTTCCTTTATAATTGACTTAGTTTGTCACCATAATTAGGTTATGGCAAAGAAGAAATAACTCCTCTGTCATCTGGTGGTTTAAGATTGTAATCTTTCCTTGATGAGAGCATCTCATTTTACAGCTTACTGTATTTCATCAATAGCAGCAATATGGAGTCTTAGTCTTACTGTCGACCCAACAGGTCAACCAGTTGCTGCTGTTGTGTCTCAGAAGTTGAAAGTAAGGCCACTCTGCATGGGGCAAATGCAATAATGTGTGGTCTACTAAGCCACACATTATAGCATCTTTAACATATTTGTCACATGAGTGGGGTGGTGTGGCCTTTTGAAAAGTGCTTTTCACTAGGACCTGCAGTTTGCCATAAATTCTCCCACCGGTGTCAGGTCAATGGTGGTTGGGACGCTTAAAATCTAGCGAGTGTGAAAGGAACTCTAGACAGTCCGGTGTTGTTGTATGAGCCAGGAGAGAGGGAGGCCATTCATTCGCACCTCTGTGACCCCTCTCTCATTCTTCTGAAGAAGAATAGCCTGCCTCTCACGCACAGTCAGCCCTAAGCCCCTCGGGGCATCAACAGCCTGTTACATAAGAATGAAGTAAAGAATGCTCCAAAAAAGTCTTCAGCCATGACCTTGGCTTTGATAGAGCCCTGTGATTGGTCCTGCTCTACTAGTGCAAAATCACTTATTTATTCCTGTGATACCAAGCTTGATATGGATGTTGCTGAACCTGTAATAGCAACGACTAGCTTGTATTATCTGTTCATGATGAAAAGTTCGATTTTCAATCAAGTACAGATACTATAAAGGAACGTGCAAAAGTCTTGAGCCCTACATTTCTTTTTATATTGCTAGGAAAATGGAAAGTAGGTGCTGCAATTTATTGACGTGTACAGAGTTTATAAAATTCTGACAAGCCTGAAAGTCAATATTTGGTGGGACTACATTTGCTTCTTTTTTTCCTGTTTCTTAATAACATGTAATCAGAAAATATTCACAAAACTTGTCTGTGAAGGTTCTCAGTCATCCAGGTCATCGTAGTCAAAGGAGCTGCAACTTATCTTAAGGATAAAGGACACTCTTTCGAGGATGCCAATGTTCACATTTTGGACAGAGAGGACAGATGGTTTGAAAGAGGAGTGAAAGAAGCCATCTATGTCCACTGTGAGCGACCATCTTTGAACAGAGGCGGTGGTTTACGACACCAACTCTCTGCCATCTATAATCCAGTTTTGAGATCCCTTCCCAGACGCCTTAACGCCCACTCACATCCTGGGCCATCTGACCTCAGGAATTCGCATGATAAGGTGGGGCCAGGTTTCACAATGAACACACCCGAAACTCTGGCTGATTGGGACCCACGCCCAGTTTCCCACCTTGGCTCAGGCGATTAGAGGATCATCAGGAGGTCCTTTTGTCCCTCTGTGGGGGGTCACTCCCACTAGGTTTATATCTGGGACTCTCCACCATTTGACCTTAGAACTGAAGAAGCTTCTCGGATGAGAGGTGAAACGTCTTCAAGCAACTTAAAGAAGTCCAGACGCTTTTCTTTGCAAGCTCCTTTGATTCACAAAACTTCACTTGTTCCACATTTTGTTATGTTTCAGCCTTATTCCAAAACATAATAAATACATTTTCACCTAAGAATTCTGCACACAATGACAGCGTGAACAAAGTTTACTTGAATGTCTTACAAATTTATTAAAAATAAAGGTCAAAAATTTAACATGTACGTAAGTATTCACAGTCTTTGCCACAATACTTAAAACTGAGCTCAGATGCATCCTATTTCCACTAATCTTCTGTCAAATGTCCATCTGTGGTAAATTCACTTGATTAGACGTTATATGGAAAGGCGCACACCTTTCCATATAAGGTCCCATAGTTGAAATTGTCTGTAGACATCTGAGACAGTATTATACTGAGGCACAGGGAAGGTTACATAAAAATCATTAATGATCAACCCTGAAGGTCCCAGTGAGCACAGTGGCCTCCATCTGTAAATGCAAGAAGTTTGGAACCACCAGGTCTCTACCCAGAGCTGGCTGCCTGGCCCGTCTGAGTGACCAAACTAGAAGGGCCATAGTCAGGGACGTGACCAAGAACCCAGTGGTCATGCTGACAGAGGTACAGCATTGCTCTGTGCAGAGCGAAGAACCTTCAGGAAGGACAACAATTTCTGAAGTACTTCACCAATCTGGCCTGTTTGCTAAAGTGTCCATTCCTCAGTAAATGGTAAATGACAGCCTGCCTGGAGTCTGACAAAAGGCACCTGAAGGGCTCTGCTCTGATGAAACAAAGATTGAACTCTTTGGTCTGAATGCCAACCAAGTCTCATGTCTGGAGGGAGGAAACTAGGAACTGCTCATCATCTTTCCAATAGTATTCCTACACTGAAGCATGGTGGTAGCAGCATCATGCTGTGGGGATATTTTTTGGCAGCAGGAAGTGGGAGACTAGTCAGGATTGAGGGAAAGGGGAATGCAGCATTGTAGAGACATCCTTGATGATAACCTGCTCCAGAATCCTTTGGACCTTAGACTGTGGTGAAGGTGGATGTTCTTGGGTGACATGTACAGTATCCAGTTCACAAGTGATTGAATATCTTTGAAGAGATCTGATGGCTGTGCACTGATGGTCCCAATCCAACCTGATGTACCTTGAAAGGTTCTGCAAACAAGAATGGGAGAAATTGCCCAAAAATAGTTGCACCAAATTATAGCACTATACTCAAAAAGACTTAAGGCTGTAATTGCTGCCAAGTGCACTTCTATATTGTACTGAACAAAGGCTCTGAGTATTTATGTATATGTTATATTTTGTTTGTTTTATTTTTAATACATTTCCAAGAATTTCAAGCAAATGTTTTTACTTTATGGGGTATTGTGTGCAGAATTTTGAGGTGAAAAATTCATTTAATACATTTTAAAATAAGACTGTAACGTGACAAAGTGTGGAACAAGTGCAGTGCTGTGAATATCTTGTTGGTGCAAAAATACTATTTTGGCTTCTTTGGCATTTTAATAGATGCAATTAAAAAGAAAGTGGAAGAAAGAATGTGTTTTATGACATGCTCCTAGTAACAAAGTGCCTAAAGGTATAATTTAGTCTATGTTAATTGGTTCTTTGCTAAGTTGTTTGTCGTGTGTAGACACAACGTTGGTTCATCCCTTGAATTAAGTGCTTTTTTCTGTTTGACTGATTCATGGGTCAGTGTTAAGTGGCTTAACAAATAAAACATTCCTATTAAAATGGGCAGGTAAAAGGACGAGCTAAAAATGGGTGTAAAAGTAGGCAATATGTAAAGAAAAACTTTAAAAGATACATGCAACAGTCATTATTCTCTGCTGGGTCATAATTAATAAGACCACAAATGTCGCCTTAAAAAAATTATTTCTTTCCAAACGTCATTAAAACTAAAGTGTATTTACTTAATTAAGAAGTAAGGGCTTGTATAACAAGATAATTAGTCTTAATTTAGACTTTAAAATCTGTTATCAAAGAATGGCACAAAGGTAAAATATTATCTTTTAATTTGGGCAAAAAAAATCTTGCTGTTTTATCCCTTTGTACAAGCAGAAAAGGCTTCTTATCTTTGGCATCACTAAAAGCACTTTGAGGATTTGTTTGAGTAGTTACTATCTGAATGTTTTGCATATACTACTTTTGCATTCATATCGAGGGTGCACCTAGGTAAATATCACTTTCTGTGTTTGCATATGCTTCAAATACACAATCTGAAGTGTTTTAAATACATCTAATATTTATTTCGCTTTCAAAAGTCACTCTGGCATTATAAATCTGTAAATGTTGGAAAAAACCTACTGAACTTGCGTAATTTACTTTTAATTCAAATCATTTTACCCACTGTTGTTTAACAAGTCCAGTCCTGGGAAATTGTGGCATTTAGGTTTGGCAAGCCTTCTGCATGAGTAAGTTGTCCTTCTCTAAACATAATGAAGAACTTGAGAAAAGGATGGGCAGTTTGTGTTACATGACAGGTTAAGGCCAAATTTTCTATAATCCTAGGTGTGGAGCGTTACGTCAGCATCTTGATCTTTCTGCACAGAAGAACACTAGATCTCTGTGTCTCTGTTAGTTTAATTTTTTCTTGACTATTAATTCTGATGTCTGCAACATATTTTCTCATCTTTCACTCTGTGAACCTCCTAGATTACAATATTTTTTATCAAAACATTGCCTAATATTTATCTGTGATTTGTGCCTCAGACTCCTTTCTTGCCTTTAGAATGTGCTTTTTTTCAAACATGCTATTATTGTGTCATTACTTTTGTCTTCCTCAGCCCCCATATAATTTTCCTGTCCCAGAGTGTGTTGTCTGCTGGGAGTCCAGGTTCTGAAGAAAGTCTGTCTCTGTGTGGATCCAGGATTTGCCACGAGATTTCCCACTCCTGGTTTGGCCTGGTTATCGGAGCCAGAGACTGGACTGAAGAATGGATTAGCGAAGGCTTTGCCACCTGTCTTGAAGACATTATCTGGGCCCAAGCACAACAAGTATAAGATAATGTGTTTTCCATATTAACCACTATATGATAGTAACATACAATCACCGGCCACCACATTAGCTACACCTGTACAGCTGCTGGTTAATGCAAATATTAAAGCATATAAACATGTATGTTAAGACAACCTGCTGAAGTTCAAACTGAGCAGCACAGTAAGGAAGAAAAGTGATTTAAGTGCCTTTGGATGTGGCGTGGTTGTTGGCAGCAGAGGGGTTGGTCTGAGTATTTTAGAAACTGCTGAGGAACTCTACTGGGAATTTCCCACAAAACCATTCCTAGGGCTTACAGAGAATGGTTCAAAAAACAGAAAATAACCAGTGAGCCAAAGGACAGAGAAGAATGGCCAACAACAACTTAACAACAACTTAAATAATTAAAAAAAACAGGAGCTACAAGGATCACAGCAGCAGACGTCAATGCTAGGTGACATTCCTGTCAGCTACGAGTAAGATACTAAAATTCACAAAGAAATCATCAAAGTTAGACAATAGAAGGTTGGAAAAAACATTGCTTGTCTGATGATTCTTAATCTTGCTGCAAAAATTCAGAAAATAGGGTGAAACTTTGGTGCAAACAACATGAGCACAAAGATCTTTTCTTGTATCTGTGGTTCAGGCTGCTGGTCCTGGCGTGGTCAATATTTCCTTTGCACTTTTTGGACCCCTTAGTATCACCCGAGCTGACCATATCATACCTGTCCATGCCTGCTATTCTGTCAATATGAACCCAAATCTCACATAAATGCTTTCAGCACCTTGTTGAGTTTATGCCACGAAGAACCAAAACAACTCTGAAGGCAAAAGGAGGGCCAAGCTGGTACTAGAAAGGTGTACCTAATGAAGTGGCCAGTGAGAATAAAGGCAAGCGGGTGCCTCTGAGAAGATAATCTTCTCTCATTAGAAATGATTTATATGTAAATATTTTGAGTCATAAAAAAACAAATACTGCTAAAATATCATATAGCAAAATTCATTAAATAAATAAAATGCGGGTCAGTATTCCAACCTTTCGTCTGTTCAAACATCACTGTGACAAAAACATACGTTAAACTTTTTTTTTTTTTTAAAGGCAACTAGAGAATATTGGAATACAAAAAAGCAAAAACAGGAAATAAATTTGAAAAATCACAAACAAACAAAGTTTTCTCAACCAATCACAACATTAATCAATAGACCATATCTCTTTAGGTGTAAAACCACATCAGTCGCATAGTTGATTCGTTAGTAAATTCTTTTCTAAAGATTGTTTTCCAAAGAAATTTTAACGTCACATTTTCCCAAAGGTCCTTCTACAGCCAGATGGTTAATTAAGGATCCCTGCAAAAAATATAAGAGACTAAATAGATAAAAGAAGTGGGTGTAGCATTAATGTTTGCAACACTTCAGCTCTAATCTTGTAGTTGATGGGGCTACAGACCTAATCCTCCCACTTGTATTCCCACACCATCTAGAGTTACACAAGTGCTTTTCTTTTGTCTGTGATGTTAAATCTAAACACCTTTATGATATGAACTTTGCTCTGCTGAAAGGATTTAATCACATCTGCTTCCAAGTGTTGCCAAACTGAATAACAGAGAGCGCTTCTATCACAGTGTCTTTATGTTTTTGCAGAATTCACCATATTTAGCTCTTTTCATCTGGCAATTTTGCATCGACTTTTGTCCATGTGTGTCTCCCTCCAGCTCTCTTTAGAGGAGAAAACCGAGCAGTTTGACCTGAAGGCCCTTCTGAGGTGGAGAAGACTTTCCGATGAGTTGCAAAACTCAAAAGAGGAACTTCAGATCCTCAGGTGTGTGTCTTTATACAGAAACACGTTTTTGGAGGGTAACTAAAGAGCACCATGGCAATAATCAAAGCCCTTACCTGAATTCAATTAATTGTGCATAGCCCACTTCTAACATGATGGGATGCCTTCAGACTTGGAATCTGTGGAACCTTCAAACAAACTGCTGTTTGGTGTCTGGCCATAGTCTAAGACACCAGCTCTTATCACCACTGATGATGCTCAAAATGAAGTTAATGTTCGTTGGCAAAATTAGGTTTTTAATTTGTTTTATTGATTCAGTTACCACCAATTTTTGCATCATGTTATGGTTATGTTGACCCTAAACAGTTTGCTAAAATAAAAAAATCCATATACAATGAGATAAATTTCTTTTGCAATGAACAGATTCTTTACAGTGAATGTTATCTTCTATTTTCAGGCCAGACTGTGCCTAGATTTTTCTTAGTGTCTGCACATGCAGACGCACACATGAACGTAGAGTCTAGGCATTCCAGGGGTACAGGTGTGGCAGGTGTGGCAATAAAGTATATCCAGGTGTGCTGTACCGTCATGTCTTAGAAAAGCTCACATCACGAGGAAGGCAAGTGTGCGCAAACACATAAATTCAGACAGACGGACAGTGTGGGACCCACACCCTGCTTTATTTCATCCAGGGTGGAAGCAGAGTGTCATCGGGGGATTATAGCTGTAAACCCCAACAAGGGCTTAACCCTTTAGCTAATGAAAATGCTGGTGATTTCTCTGTGCGTATTGCAGCTCTCATTAGACATTAAATCAATGGTGGTTACACTTGTGATATTTATGGATATTCACATTCACTTTAACAGTGAAATTCAGCCTGCTTCAAATACTTCATGTGGTGTTAGTGATGTTCTTTATTGGTGAATTTACCTTTGTTTTTAAAACTTTGCTATGATGATTTAAATTGTTCCAGATCTTTAAGACTGCTGTCTGATAACGTCTTTATTTGTGGTAGGCTTCAACATGAAAGGAGCCATGGCTGTGAATTACAATGTACCTTAAAATAAGAAGCTGGCAGTGCAGGAAAGGGTTAAATATACATTGGAGAGTGGTGTCGGTCAGAGTTTTCCTCCACAAGACAGACACATGGGTTGTTAGAGAGGATCAGGCTTATGTTTCTCGTCACCTGATGGGGTTACATCAACAACATCAAACTTTTTACAGTATGCGCACACACACATGCACACATGCTTGCAAGCCTGGCTGCATGTTTTGACTGACTGCTACATGGAAATATGGTGTGTTGCATTTGTAGTGAAAAACACGTTATTGTCAAAGTGGCAAATAACTCCAAAAGGATTGCCAAAGCAAGTTGGGGCATAAATGAACCCTGCTCACAGGCTTAATGATCTTAATGATTGAACACATTTAGTCTGTGTATATGTACTTCTATAATGCGGCTGTTACTCTGCAAATGTGCTCCTGTTTGTGTTCCTTTACTTCTGTCAGCATGTACATTTTAGCAAAGCTAATTATTGTTTGTTTACTTTCAGCAGAGGCCCGTTGTAATTATAGTGCATCTACGCATTTCATTATAACATTTTATTTTCTGAGTCCTTCCTATATAAAAACTCTTTATCAGCTTCCAGGGAAGAGCTAAGACATTTGCTGCCAGTTATGAGGTAAATGCAGTCATTGTTCATGTAGTTTGAGTTGACTGATTTGTAATGTTGAGTGCCTTTTAGTGCCCAGCAAGTCAGATAAAGCTGTGGACATTTGACGTGACACCATAGTGAAGAATGGAATTCGGCATACAGTATGCGTCGATGGAAAAAGAAAGTTTTACGATAGTAAATGACTAATGACTCAGTTATTACAGTTGACTTGGAGCAGCTCTTCTAGTTTCACCTATAATTACTACTAAATTACAGTTATTTTTCCAGGGGAAATTTCCCATATAAAAATGAATTATAACAGTTTTCTTAAACAAACAAAGTTATTGAGTTTTTTGTTTTCCAACTGTTGTCTGATGAAGTGCACAGCAGTCGAGATTAAGCTTGATCTTTATTCTTGATCCTGTGGGTAATACAGGTGATGCAGAACCTCAACTGTGGGGGTTTTTGAGGCCTTGACCACACTGCAGTCTTCATCAGTTTTCTCAGTGGACATTAAAATGACTCTGAACTCATCATCATTATTATGGGGCAATCATGGCTCAAAGAGTTGGCAGTTTATCTTGTAACTGGAAGGTTGCCGGTTCCAGCCCCGGCTCGGACAGTCTCGGTTGTTGTGTCCTTGGGCAAGACACTTCACCGTTGCCTGCTGGTGGCGGTCAGAGGGCCCAGTGGCGCCAGTGTCCGGCAGCCTCGCCTCTGTCAGTGCGCCCCAGGGTGGCTGTGGCTACAATGTAGCTTGCCATCACCAGTGTGTGAATGTGTGTGTGAATGGGTGGATGACTGGATATGTAAAGCGCTTTGGGGTCCTTAGGGACTAGTAAAGCGCTATATAAATACAGGCCATTTACCATTTATAGAGTATGAATTGAATAACAATTCCTGAAAACTTGAAAACTGATAACTAACTCAAGGATGCTGCTGCATGTCCCCTTAAAGGTCCCATGTGACACAGATTTTTGTTTTCTTTAAACTGGCTCCCTGGGAAGTTTAAGGGTTCAGTTTGAAATTTTGGTCATCACGGTTTGATGCCTCCACATATCAGTGAGCTACTACAACCACACATAACACCAAGATCTATTAGGTGTATTGGTTGTACCAAGATCCAAGTTAAAGATAAAAGGTGATTGTGCTTTTGAGGTTGTGGAACCTCATGAAGATCTGTGGACACTAATGATACCTTTAAAAAGTAACTTAGGAACCACCTCTGTCTCTGTCAGCTTGCCTTTATTGTTTGTTTTTTTTTAATCTATTTTTTACACTTTTAGTTATTGTATCTTGTAGGGCCCTCAAAGTCCTGACACAGATCACTTTTTCATGTGGAATACACAACCTTTGTGCCCAAGTCCACATGTAACTTCATTTGCATTAGAACCACATGCACATAAACACTAACTCAGTGTCACAACACAGTGAAGACTCTCTAAGGATCTGCTGAAGGGAAGGAAAGGAAACCACAGTGGGATATATACAAAGAGATGTCCTCACCATACACAAATGCACACACAAAGGCTAAATGGTAGGTTGTTCTTTCCAAGTTCAGTAGGTCACAATTGACACCCCATGATCCAGCAGGGGCCCCAGTGGCCAGTGTTTATCAGTCCATTTCAGATGAGTTATATTTAGGGCAGCCTGGGCCAGACGCCATTCTCCCTGCTGATTTACTGGGCTGCTGGGAGCGCTGCTCTACCTTATCCGGTTTCCACAGTCATCCCAGTGTAATTTGTCAGGATATGGCTCACGGAGCTATAAACCTCTCGTGTGTGTATGTGTGTTCTCGTTTGACATTAAGTTCTGTCAGTAATAGCTCCTGATTTCCTCTCGCTTTTTCTCTCCCTTTCAATCTCAGACACACCCAGGTGTACGCACGGCTACGCATGCACACACACACACAGACAAACACCCCCCCTCTCACTGCCCTACAAGTCAGATAAGAACGCCATTTATTCTGAAATACATTTAGCTATTACGAGACGCTGAAGGCAGCAAGCACCGTTTCCTCCTAAAGTTTTAGTTAATCATCCCTGACAAAGACAGGCAGCAAAACCCAGGGATTCACACATCAATAAATCCCTTATAAAGAAGGCTGAAGTCCCTTTGTTTAACATGACAGTGATGAATCAACATTTTGTCTCTCCGTGGTCTGCTAGTGTCTCTGACATAAGAAATGGTTACATTTTCCGTGGAAAGACAGTACATGTTCTGTCACTGTTTTCATCTTTTGTCCTAATCCTTCTTTTTCCTCTCAGACCCACACATACACACAAGTTCCCAGGGGTACAGCACATCCCGCTGTCTTAAAAAGAGTCCATTTCATCTTATCGCAAGGAACAGACAGCCACAGGCTGAAATGAGCAGGTGACTGGACAGAGAGCAAGTTTTAAAAAAAATCCAGTGTTTAAAGGAAAATGTTGATATAAAGGAACCACATATAAAACAAACACTATATTGCATATTTTAAGTTTTAACTTGTAGCCCGTTTGTTATATCCAAATGTGTTATTCATTATATACAGTCACCGACAGACTGAGAATAATGAAAGTCTTTATTTCTGGAGAGTCAACATCATTAGTTTGATTTTCTGAGGCAGATTTTCCGAAATCAGGTCATTTCCATAGCGATTTCTCTCGCACAGCATTTATATGACATGCATACATCCACACAAGTGGGAACACGCCCTCAGATGCATGATGAAAGTGCTTGAAAGAATGACCAGTTGAATTTAGAAATTCCAGGAAGCTGATGACTTCCTCTCTTTCAGTACACTAAGCAAACCAAACATTCCTGTCTATCTTCTGCCCTTGATTTCTCCCACACCTCCTCCTTGTCTTGTCCTCAGCCCTAGTCTGCTTTACCCCCCTCTCTTCTGCATCCTGCCTTCCCTCTTCTGCTCACCATGGCTGGACAAACACTTGTGTAAATCAAATATTTGACCAACTTGTGGCTCCCTGCTTAAGCTCAAGTCAAAAATTTAAACAGTCACATGTGACTCTCTGTGCCTTTAGCCTTTCCGATCGTCCATGTACGTCTGCGTGTGTGTGTCTGGCCGCTTCTGTCATGAAGCGGTCTTGTGGAAAAGTGCAAGCCAGTGATGAAGGGTGTATTGATTGGTGGGCCAGGCGCCTGCCGTATCGACTTGGCAGGAGGGTGATCCTTCAAGGCCTTCCTATTGGCACACTGAGTTAATCTGCTCATTCTGATCAATACTAGCTAACTAAAACTATCATTGCACAGCATCCCATGTCAGGGATTTGTTTGTCTGGTTTTTTATTGGTTTTATGCGTGTTTGTTTGTGTGTTTTATGGAGGTTGAGGGGATGATTTGTATCTTCGTGACGGGGAAAATGAAACCCAGAGCGTGGCTCTTTTGTGCTGGTAGTCAGGGGTGCTTTTTTTGTGCGCAAGTGTTATATGTTCGCTCCATGACTCACGGGCAGTAAAAGTTAGAGCACAGCACTGTGAGGTCATATAAACACTATAGTATGCTATTATAAATCCACAGTTTTATTTCCAGCCTGCCTCTGGCAAAGTGTGGCAACTTGGCAATGTGTTCACCATTGAGAAATGGCCTGAGTGGTGCCATTTAGTGTTGCTGACAGTGTACTCTTGCTCTGTTGAAATGGTGGTTTTCCTGCAACTAAAATGTCTTGAGAGCAAGATAAAATAAAAATGTGCTCCTGTTCTCCAACATCTCACTCCTGTTTTGCCTTCTGGTCTTGTCATGTACCTGTGCACAGTACTGCTGATGGTGTGTGCTGAAAATCTCGCTTTGTGTGCTGTACGTCCATCTCTTCACTTGTTCAGTGTTTCTGTGAGCAATTTTTTCTTCCCTGCTCTGTTTGCCCTCCTGCAGACCTAACATGGAGAAGACTGGTCAGGTCAGTGAATCTGGCTCCTCCACAGTTAAGCATGCCCTCAACCCTGAAAAACCCTTCATGCAAGTCCACTACCTCAAGGTGAGACTAATGTCGTAGTAGGAAGGTGGGAAATGAACAAAGAAAGGAGGGAATTAATGAAGACAAATAAAAGAACCAGATCCAATCAAAGTATCGAATAAACTTATAGTATCTCTTTGTTTTTTTTTAAATTTCTGTGAGCTTTCTTGTTTGGTGCTTTAGACGTTTGTCTATAATTGATTGTTTGCATGTCTCACCCTTTGTCCAGGGCTACTTTCTCCTCAGGTTCTTGGCCAGTCAAGTGGGAGAGCAACAGTTTATTGAATTCTTCCAATTATTTGTGAAGAAATACCACGGCCATCTAATTTTGTCCCAGGTGAGGCTGGAAACATATCTCTGCTGCTACTTCAGAGGCTGCTGATAACATTTTAGCTCACGTGTGAACTATTTAATTCGACCCGTCTCTCCAGCACATTTGCTGCTTTTATAAATTATTGGGAGGCTGATGTAAACCTGATTGCCACATTGTTACAATAGCTTTCTCTCAAATTGATGATTGTACATCAACAGAGGCACATGTGTTTATTCTGGTGGGGCCACAAAGCTGAGTGATCCCACCTGGAACTGTGTGTGTGTGTGTTTGTGTGTGTGTGTGTGCATATGAGTTCCACCTGGCTCCTGTTACTTCAGTCGCAGATTGAGTCCTCCCACTAAATAGAGGAAGTAACATAAACACTGTTTGACCTTGTACTCTTGACTTAAGATCAGGTATGCCTTTCTCTTTTCTTTTTGTCTTCCTCCCACATCTACCTAAACGACTCCATTTCTGCTTGTCTTTTTTTTTTGTTCTGTTTTAAACAGGATTTCCTGCAAATGTTACTGATTAGCTTTCCCGGCATGGAAAGGTATGTTGTTTGCTATGAGAAATCTCTGCAGTGTAATTCATGAATAATGTAAAGATGCATTAAAACCAATTTGGTTTGTACTATAGCAGGAGTAGTCTTAGCTTCTAGTTGCAGACAAATATGAGATGCGGTTAAAGATTATTATTTTTTGTTTGTTTCAATGTAGCTTTTAAACTTTCAGTGGCAGATGTGATATGTTAATCGATTTCATGTGAAATGCGTTTGGTCCCACTGTGGAAATATGGCAAACTGAAGCATCCAACACCAGTTCTGTTAGGTGAACAGTCTCATTCACTCTCATATTCACTGAAGTGTAAAAGGATAACTGCTCCTCCTGCTCTCCTCCTCTCTAATTCTCTCTCACTCTCTCTGCACTCTCTTAATCATTCAACTTTCTTTTTCTGCCGATTGCCTCATTAACCTCTTCATGTGTCTTGTCCTGCTGTCCCACGTTTTCTTCCTTGTCTGTCATTCACATTATCAGCCCTTTCTTTTCTTACTCTTCTTTTCTCGAGCATCTATTTGTCGGCTCTCAGTGTTTTCTTTCTGCCTTCTCTGTCATGTGGAGTGTGCTGCTGCTGGACGAGAAGAGATTGATTGAATTAAACAGAGGGAGTTGGGCAGAGTCAATATTTGGATTTGATGCCTCTTTCAGTAAACAGCTCAGTGAAATAGAAGGGTTTAAGATTAGAATAGACAGTTGCTGCTCTGGGTCATGGCCAGTCTTTTCGTGATGTGAGGTCATGTATCCTTGGAACAGTGGCATGCAGGGACTTTTACAGAAAGGCAACCAGAGACAATCCCAAACCTCTCACTCCCTGACCCCAAGCACACACAGAAATCAAAAACATACCATGCGCATTGCCTGTATGCTGTATTGAGGAATTTTTCAAGCAATTCCTTTAGGAAACTAAGCAATAAAACACCTCATTGCACATAAAATTATATTTTTGGACAAATTTTGCGTAAAGTATCAAAATTCAGAATAATTATTATGCAGAAAAATGTTTCCTATCAGTGTTAAATATCTTAAAAATACTGGTGCAGATGTTTAGTTGTTGAGCTCATTTTAAATACTTTATGTTCTGTTTAATATCCAGCATCATATTCTATAAATTATATATTTTGTAGTGGATATCCTTTCCTACATCTTGATAATAAAAAGTGTGTTAACATTTTGAGAGATTCAAAAGTAATTGACTGACAAGCAGTTTCATGGCCAGTACATCCCAGTTTCCTCTACAAATTAAGCAGATAAAAAATCTTTACTTTGTTTAATCAAAGTTTACTTTGCATTTGGATCTGTTCATTAGAACTTTCATGGTGAGGTACAAGGAGGTGTAGATGTAAATGAAGGTCATCATTGGGGTGAAATGCCAAAATAAGTTATTTTGATAGTTAAAGATCACACTGCACTGGCCAGTAGCACCCAAAGCCCTCAAAGACAGTGTAGGAAAGCTAAAGTGAGTGCACATTCTCTCCTTGGTTTAAAAAAAGAAGCCCTTCATAACGTCTATGCAAGTCAAGAACACTCTTGAGTAAGTAGGTATATCATTGTTAAAACCACCGATCCATTTTCTCTTGGAGCTGGAGCCCAGCTGCCATAGGACGAGAGGGAGGGTACATCTTGGACAGGTCACTGATCTGTTGCAGGGCTAACACATAAAGCCACAACCAATTTAGAATCTCTGATTAATCTAAGATGCTGTGGGAGATAATGAGAGCAAACGTGCAAACATCAGAACATGTGAACTCCATATAGAAAGTCCTAGCTGCCTGGTGGAATTGAACCTAGTGTTGTCTTTTGTGTGGCAATGATGACAATGGAAACCACTTGTTACACTGACGACTAGACCTTTTTCAGAAAACATCTAAAAGAACAAATTAAACCAATATTAACTTGCACCAAAATGATGGGAAATAAAAAGTATGGAGAAAGTAAGAAAAATAGCTTATGATCCAAAGCGTATCACATCATCTGTCAAACATGTTGGAAGCAATGTTATAGCATAGGCATGTATGGCTGCCAGTGGAACTGAGTCACTAGTGTTTATTGATGGCTGCTGAGAGAAGTAGGAGGATGAATTCTGGAGTGTACAGGGTTATACTTTCTGCTAAGCTTCAACCAAATGCTGCAAAAACTTTACAGGACAAATGGAAAATGCCCCAAAACATTCTCCAAAAGCAACACAAGAGTTTATTAAGGCAAAGAATTGGATATTTTTTAATGGACAAGTCAGTTGCCTGGTTTCAACCCAGTAGAGCATGCTTTTCAGCTACTGAAGACAAAAATGAAGGCGAAGAGGCGCACAGACAAGCAGCAACTGACGGTGGCCACAGTAAAGGGCTAGCACAGCATCTCAAGGGAGGAAAAACAGCATTTGGCGACTTCCTGCGAATATTAAAACGGTCCTCACATTCAACATTTTCTAAGTGTATCACATTACTTTACAAAATGCAGTACTTTTGCTAAATCCTTTTAATTAAACTCTGCACTATTTTTTAAAATTTAAAATCCACAGTGGTGGTGTTCTGAGGCAAAATACAAAACATATCATTGTCCAAAAACATATAGACTTAATTGTGAATTCTTACATGTCACTAAGAGGATGACTAATTAGTGAAACTAAAGTGAAGTTTACATTTTAGCGTCACAGAACGGAACGGGTAGATACATGCCTCATATGCTCTCGTGAGAGATGAAGCTTATTTCTCACTAGACCTATTATTAAGCATCACTTGATGAGTCATGTGGTATATTAAGTGTATTAACCTTTTGTTTGCCACACAAGAGAAGTATGCTGACATAATCCCATGTAATCCGACTTTGTGGGTTCTCACTGTTGGTGTGGCATATGTTTAGTCTCTAGACTCTGTCTATAATTTCAATCATGCCAAGAGTTTAAATGCGCTTGTGATGAAGTCGCTCATCACATTCTTAATATTTGGTTTTTAAGCAAGTTGATGTTTTATTTGGAGTATTGCTTCTTCTAATATGCTTTAAAGTGTAGTTTCCCAATACACCACTCTTTTAATTTGCCTAGAAATGCACTAGATGAGCTCAGCTAGTGTGCGGGAGCGAGGAGCTCAGCCTCAACCCCGCAACAAAAAGCCAATTTAGTCACATGAGCAATGTTGAGAATTAGGTTGGTTGCTTGTTTTCAAGTTTGTCTCAAGGCAACAGATTGTTTTTGTGAGCATGTTATCTTTCTATAATTAACTTTGAGCTTAAACCACTGAGAATACATTTTGACTTTTACAAGTTGGAATAAGATTAAGGTGACTGAGCCTGATGAACTGAGTTTAAGATTACCTTAAATGGTCACTACAGGAGGTTAAACCCATTGTGACAATTATAATAGATTTACAAAATAGACCTATTTACATTCTGTGTCTGTTATTTTTCTCAACGTGTCCTTTTAGGGATAAGTTTGGAAAATGTGGGGGAGCCTGAATTGCATGTGTTTAATAAAGAAAAAATACTATCCAGAAATAAAAAATAAAAATGTTTCAGTGAAGGTATTACTGTAGCCAAGAGTGGAATTTTTTCTCTCTAAGCACAGGCGGGTAGGATTGATAGTGGGGTGAAGGGCATGCTATTTAGTTACTCTTCGACTCTTTGTGCACTTTGTGTGTATACTTGATGTATACTTTACTGTTTGCATAAATACACGAGGCTGAATGTGGGATGTTTGTTTTGTCTTTGCAAGTCAGCCCAGTCACTGTGTGTGTTCTCTGTATGGTGTTTGACTATTTCCACATGCAAACCATCCAATTTGGCCTCCTTTCAACTACTCAGACATGCATATACATAGACGCTTTTTTTTTTTTTTTTGCATGTCCATATGTATAACTCCAATTCATTGTCTGTGCATGCCTCTTTTCTTGCCCATGTATAGGAAGGTGGGTGTGCCCCTTTTTTGTTTAAGGTGTTGGCCTAAATCTCAAGTCTGCCATAACCCTAACAGTATTTTCCCAGAACGATGTTTTTACAGTGCGTCTTGGGCAATAACAGTCATTGCTGTAATAATAGGAATAATACTAACACTTGTGCCATTGTGTTCCAGAAAAGGCCTCACCCTCGGTGCTATTTATGCTGACTGGCTCGATCAGCCGGGAATTCCAAAGGTACGAAAAGTCCTTCAGTATTTTTTTATTTTTTTGGCTGAGTTTAAAATAATTAAATACCAGTTTATGAAAAAAACAAGGCAATTCCTCACTTTTAAGCCTGACAGCTCTTTAAGTAGATAAAAACTGTGTTGGAATTTGTTCTTCATTGTAATGTTTAAGATAAATCAGTATTACTTAGGCTTCATTGTACACAATAATGCAGTAATTTAGTCTCACTAATTGTTGTAATTGTGCTTACAGGGTTGCAATTCCCAGTGCATTGTTTTTCTTGTAGTCCACTGAAGATTTCATTGTTTTAATGTTTTACAACCATTCTTACTACTCAGTAGTTAATGTTTACTTACTGTGGCAACAACCTGGCTGGCATTACCATGAACCGTAGAAAGACTGGTTCAATCCTGGTCACTCACAGGTTTGTGAAGTCCCATTTTGAAGCCCTGACTTTCACATTCTGGCAGCTGCCATCTTGGTTTTCTTTTAACCCCCAGATGTGTTTAGACAAGGTGACGGAGTTCTGAATTATGAGCAGCAGCCAGCAACATCCAGGAACCACTTTCCTCCATTGTCTCACGTCTAATGGAAGCTTCTCGTGTCGCATCTGCCACATTGGTTGTGTCGCATCCGGTATGGCATGACGCTACATCAGAAGAACAGCTTTAAAATGGCTACGCAGCAGGGAATATTATTAACTACTATAGTTTAAATTGTGTGCAATAATTCAGAAACCATTTGTTAAAAATGGCTTATATTTAAATTGGTTATAAAAGGTTATGTATATTAAGATTGTGACTGCTTTGCATTAAAGGTAGGTGCCAACCTTGCTCGGCTTCAACTAACAGAAGTTACTGAACTGAGCACCTTGTGCAGTTATTAACACCCTGACCTAGGAATGTGTACTCCACCAAGCAAGGTAGTTATAACCCCCCAAATAGTCATAATGCTAACCTTAGCTTTAACACAGGATTTCACAAACCAGTTTTTAACATCATGGTGGTCACATCCATCTTTAAGTTATATTTAGCCATTGCAAGACTGCTACTGTATCTTGGTGAGGTGAGCAGTCCTGCTTTATCTGCCCCCTCAAAGGGTTACAAATACTAGGATTGCTCAGACAATCAATCCACTCCAACAGCTTCTTCAATTCTGCCATCTCCATGGTTACAGATCTTAATTACCACTGTGCGTGTGTGCAGTTTTTAGTGTCTGTTCCTGTGTCTGGGAGCCTTCACCTTCTGGATGCGATGATGTAACTTGAGTCTTCCAGGGGCCTCTCAGGGTGGAAAGGACAGTGCGGAGGGAGTGCTCCGCTGTTTTTTCACACCCGATTGGGTGAAAGCTGATTGTTTTTGCAGAGGCTTTTTTTGTGTTTGATGTGCCAGTCAGAGCGATGGCTAATAAGATCAGCCCGATCGATTGAAACCTTTCACAAATGCAAGTGCTTGTGCATTATGTACACTGGGCACAAACACATTTTTAAAATCTCTTTCTCCTCTCTGCCTCCTTTGCTCTTGAATGTGCTTGAATTGAAGAAAGGCAGGAAATGATTTGGCCTAATAATAAACAATGACATCCACCAATCCTGTGCTGAACGATGGAGAATGAGAAGGCCAGTGTCGGTTTATTTTAGACCTCAAGAGTTCCCATTGGGATTATGATGTAGCATGGAATATTTTGTTGATTCATTGATTCACCAGAGCTTTTAGCTCCTTCTTCTACTTAAACTACACCTACATGATAGTGTTTATTTTTTGTATTAATTACCAGTTGTCATATACTGATTTAAGTGCTGCTGATTTACCTAGTACATAATTGATGCTTTTTGATCTTCCTGGCAGGTATTAGATTTAGATTTCCTAAACCTAAAAATCTTTAAAAGAGCAAAATGAAACTCTGGGATTTGACAAAGAAAATAGTACCAATACCTAGAGCTCTGTCTTTGTAAAAATTTGCTCTCACACTTGTGCAATACAGCAACACGTATGTGTTTTGTAGCAATAAAACTTAATTAAGACAAATATCCTGAAGGTGTTCACCAAATAAGTTTGATTTTCAGTCTAATTTTTAAAATATATATAAAAATATAAAAAGGTATTTTTTCCCTTCCTGGTTTAATTTTAATTTCTTAATGTTAATTTGTTTAATTTGTCTGAATTGTAATATTAGAAAAAAATAACCCGAGTACATATGAAATGGGGTTTTTAAATGATGATTTCATTTATTAAGGGAAAAAAGCTATCCAAACTTACATGAAAAAGTAATCGACCCCTAAACCTAATAACTAGTTGTGCCATCCTTGGCAGCAAAAACTGCAATTAGGTGTTTGTGATAACTGGCAGTGAGTCTTTCACATCACCGTGGATGAATTTCGGCCTACTCTTTTTTGCTGAATTGTTGCAGTTCAGCCACATCGGAGGGTTTTTTGAGTTTGAACAATCTGTTAAAGTTCAAGCTAATGATGCTTAATCGGATTTAAGTTCAGACTTTGACCATATATATGTGTAAATATATTCATTTATTTTTAACCATTCAGAGGTGTGTTTTGAATCATTGTCTAGCTCCATAATGAACTGATGGGCTCGACATTCTCTTTCAGGACTTTTTAGTAGAGAGCAGAATTAATGGATGTTTTAACCCTTTCCAGACTGATACATGTCAATGGCTTTGTTTTTTTTATCCTTGAATTGTGGCATGATGTGTTGCAGCTTGTAGCTAAGTCATTTTTTTTGTATTCAACAGGTCTCACAGTAATCAGGTCTCGGTGTGGGTCGTGAAATTAAACTCAGCTTTCCAAAAGTAGTTAATCCATCCTACAAACATCTTAAACATATGTGTGACAGATATGGGAAAAACTAAGAAATCAGGAATGTGGCAAATATTTTTTCACACAACTGAGCTTCATATTAACAAATCTGGATATAAATACACTTCCTCTAAACATATCTGGATGTGTCCAGATCCGGAGCTTTACAGTTGGAAAAACTGGATGTATTCACATTATTTATCAAATGAAAAGACTGCTGTGAAGAACTTTAAGTATATCCGTGCAAAGACATTTCAAGTAAAATATGGTTAAAGCAAAAATACCAAAGCATGAAAGGATCTGAGAAACAAAGACAGAGACGTCACCATTTACGAGTATGAAATGAATGAGAGGCACTTAAGAGGGAAAGAGATGCAACTTGTGAACTTCTACACGCAGTCAAATATCGATTCACTAAAGAGACTAGAGAGACACCACAGAGATGCAGGCGCAGGACGAGAGAGTTGGAGAGAGACAAAGGTCTTGCTATTCAGGGAATGGCAGTGGAGATCTAGGCAGCAAGAGTTATGTGTGGTATCCTGTTACACAATGGCAATTTAGTACTTCAACACTCACTACATTCTACACTACCCACTCTCAAAACCTCCCTCTCTCTGTACCTCTCTGTGTCTCTCCATCCTTGCCTTGTACACACACCTTCATGCTATTTCTGCTTGAGCAGCAGACACTTTTGTATAATACTTGTAGAGAACTACGCAGGCATCCAGTTATAGTATTGAACTTTGTGTGTGTGTGTGTGTGTGTGTATGTGTGTGTGTGTGTGTGTGTGGCTATGGTAACGCTAATACCTGAAACACAGCGCGGCTCTGTGTGTGTGCGTGGGAACGTCTGTGGAGTGCATACCGTGGATTGAGGCTGAGGCGAATATCGTGTGTCGCTGCTGCCTGTGTGTGTGAGTGAGCTGTGTGACATTGTGAACACCTTGCTTCCACGCACTCCTGTCTGTCTCCTTCTTTTTCCCCACTCCACGTACACACCCGCAAGCACACGTGTACACATGGCATCATCGCTCTGGTGCGTGATTCACATCACTTGAGCAGCGGCTTTGCTGAGGGCTTAAATAAGGTGAGAGAGTAAGGGCTGTGGGTGCGTAGATGTTCGCTTGCATGAATGACTGCACATATATGTGTGCGTGTAATGGTGGAGGACTAAGGTGACTATCAGTCCTGTAGTTGCTTGTAAATCAGGTGATCCCCCCCCCCCCCTCCTTTTCGTACACCACCCCTTCCTCCTCTTTACTCCTTTCTCTCATCCTCCGGAGTCAAGTTGCGAGTTTCCGTCAGAGGAACAAGTGATAGCGCTCCCACCTCTTCCCTCTCCTCCCACCTCTCTTCTCTCTCCCTCCCCTTCCTGCTTTGCTCTCTCTCTCTCTCTCTCCTTCTCTGCCTCTGCAAAGCATTCCACTCTGTCCTGATCACTTGCCCCTGGCTCACTGCTTTCCCTTCTTCTCTCTCGTTCAGTGGCTGTATGAAAGGAGCGCCGTGTGGTCGCAGGCAAGGCTGGTGGAAGAAGTCAAAGCAGAGGTAGGCACTCTCTCTCTCTCTCTTTCTTTCCTCCTCTTCTTTCTTTCCCTGTCCCTTCCTCTCATCTTCAGGGAGTGGCAAGGAAGCACTCAGATTTTCAAATATTGCACCTTAGATTGCTTGATATGATTGTCACCTGATTCCCATCAGCCTCGTTTCCTTCGGTGTGTTACTCTGCCACTGTTTCTCTTTACTTGCTTTGTTTTTCTACCATCTGGTTGTGTCCTCCGCTTCACAGGGATTGATACCATCTCTTATCTCTACCTCTCTTGCACTCCCTTTACCTCTCTTTTTCTCATCTGCTCACTTTCGTTTCAGTCTCTCCCTCTGTCTGTCTCTGAGTGAAGTGCGGCACACAGCGCTCTACATCTGTTGCGTGTCATTCTGTGCAGCCTATCAGATTTCCCTTAAAGCTCTCATCTTGTTCTTAATTGCTTTGCCTATATTTTCCAGTTCTCCCAGTTGTATCTCTGTAAAAAGTAATTATTTGTATTTTAACTACCTTAAAACAGGAACTGTGTTTAAGCGACTGCGCTGTAGACGTGATTAATTTACTTTACATACTTTACATTTACTTTACATACTTTTTGGGAACTTGACTTTTCCTGTAGTCGTGTGTTTCTGTGAATTCATGTGGAACAAAAGGAACCAATGTTGGTAGATATGACTTTGGCCTTGATTGTGATTGGCTGTTGCACTCCAGGCTCTGTTACAACAACATACTTTCACTAGAACTCTTTTGTCTCAGCCACTTGTTTGGGTTGGAGCACGAGTGAGTGTGAGCCTGTGAGAAGGAAGGAGCTGTAGACTGTTATATATTATTGTGCCTGTCATGCTAATGGCTTGTTAACCTTACTTTTTTCATGGAGATTTGATTTGGTTTACATTTACTTCTTGCTATTTACTCTTTTCTCTACTGTACACCCCTTCTTTCTCTCTCTCTCTGTCTGTGTCATCATTACACCCTGTCATAATTTCTTCTGCGGTTGTCCCCTTTTTTCCTGATTCTCCTTCACGCTCTCTTCCCTCTCACTCAAACCCTGCTACTTTGCTGTCTCCACTTGTCTACCTTTACACGCTCTTCTTTTTCCCGCCTTCATCCCCCCAATTCTCCCTCCTGCAGGTTGTAAAATGGATCCTCCTCAGTCAGAGTCATCACGGGAAGGGCAGAAAGCGGAAGAGAATGGAGCCCAAGGTGAACTACAAAGAGGTAGGAGGCACTCTGCTGTATTAAAAACTCCATCTACCTTCACTCTGCTCTACTTCTAACTCTTGGACATGTCCCCTAGCTTGTTTGAAAGCCTCTTTCATTCTAACCACCTTGATTTTTTTTTCTCCACTTAAAGTAGCTGATCGTTACAGTATTTCTTGTTTTTCTGAAAACACAATTATCCCTAATTCTGTTTATGTGTTACGTCTGTGAGGACAGTCTGCCCTGTACTTGTTTAAGTCTGTGTTTATGTTGTGTCCTCTGTCTACATATTTAACCTTTTAAGAGCTTGTATACATCACATAGCATGTGTGTGGCCTTGGTAAGTGTGTGTGCGTGTGTGTGGGTAGGTGTCTGTGTTTCTCTCAGGGAGGTGGACATCATTGCACTTTTTTGACATTGAGGAGATACTTTCTGGAACTTTCCTTTGCAAACAGTTTTCTTCTCATTTACCAGCAAATAAAATAGTAAAAATTCCATTAAAAACAATCCAAAAATGATGCTTTAGCCCGTGTGAGTATGTGTAGTGTTAATTAGGAATCTCTGGAGACTGCTAATCCCCTCCACCCACTAATTGACACATGGACTTGCACACGCCTGCATCATTAATGAACACACACTGATCTATAAGCCACAGAGGGCCAGAAGTCATTAGCGAGAGTGGAGCAGCTTTTATATATCACTCGCAATATGTTCAGATGTTGTACACTGTAGGAAACATTTGCAAAGCTACTCATCTTTTTCTACAATGTATTTTATGTCATGAATAAATTAGGTGCCCCCGGAGTCTTTGAATAAAATTTTGGAGGAGGAAATAAAACACTGCTCTTTACATCCACTTTATTTCTAGGGTTTCACATTTTCTCTCTTTGTACTGCTGCTTCCAGTGAAAGCAGGGGTATACATATTTAAGGTGTGCTTAAAAGTTTATTTTAAATAAGATCTCATGTTGGAGCATGACCTTTTTTCTGGATTCAATTAGCTTCAGCTCCTTTCAATTCCTGTGTTGTAATTTGGAGCACACGTGAATGAAATGTCAGAGCGGTCCCTACCCCCACCCCCTCCTCCCTTCAACCCACCTGATACCTATCGTCTGGCTTATTTACAACATAAGCACACACATATATATACACAAATACACTTAGTTCTATGGGGCAGCAAAAGGGACTGTTCCTATGGGGTGGGGGCAGAGAGTGCTGAAATCAGCCTCACGAAAGAATAGCCAATTACTGTCCACTTGGCCGTGCACAATAGTGAGAAAGAGGAGGGAGGGACGGATGGACGGACGGACGGATGGAGCGAGGGAGCAGGGGGGATATAGGGGCAGGGGTGTGGGAGGTCAGCGTTTGAAGTTACACCATAAAAGCCATCCTGAAAGGAAACACTGAGTGACCCCTCCCCCCCAATCCATCCACTCCTCTCCCCTCTCTCCCCTGCGGCCTGGCCCTCTCCTCTTCTCCTCCCCTGCATCTCCCTCCCCTCCCTTTGTTTCAGCGAACAGAGTGCCCCATGGACCAACCAGGTGTATTTTATATTACTCCTTCATGTACTTCAAACGCCAAACAGCCCAATTTCTCCTCACCCCCTCTCCTCTTGATCTACTACTCCTTCTTTCCTTTTCCCTCCATCTATCAGCCTGTTGTAAGGCTATAAATCACCTTGCAGATCTGATCAGCAAAGGTAAAGAGAAAAACCAAAGGTAGGAGCATAAAACGGCAGAGACGGGAAGGCAAGAGAGGACTGACTTAAATAGCTGAGGCTATGATTGGATCATTAGATGGAAAATTGTAAACCCTTGATATCACTATTTTGAATTCTGTATCTCCTGTGGTTTATTTTGGATCAATTCAGCTGAAACTTAAACTTAAAATAGATCTAAGCCACAAAATGATGAGCTTCAGTGGAAAATGACAAAGGGAGGGGAAATGGGAGATGCTACTTGAGACAAGAGGGGGCATAGGTGATGGCATGACTGTACAGACAGAGGACAGCCACGGGAATAAAAGGTTAAAAGAAAAAGTAGAGGACAAGGGGAAAACAAATTGGTAAAACAGGATTTTTGGACCTCAAGCTGGCGCTAGACTAGCGGTGGATTAGAGGTTGATGATTGTGGAATCCAGTACGGTAATGAATCCGCTGCAGACATTTGAGGAAATGAGGACCAGAGTGGATATTTGAAAAGATGAAGCACACATGTGTGGATACATATGCAGCATTGGTCAGTTGTTGTAGAGGTGGTTAGGAAGAAAGAGAAGAAAAAGTGAGGGGGGCAAGAGAAAAAGTAGGATATTTAGTGGGGAGGAATCAGGCTGAGCTAGTGTTTAGCACTAATGACATCAGGGATGATTAGGGAATATACACACATTTACGCACCGACACAAACCTATAGGTTCATAAAGTGCATGAGCCAGACACCCCCTGCAGAGCAGCCCGAGATCTGGTCAATTTAATAGAGCCAAAGTTTATTACCAACTTCCCCTCGTCTTTGTTTCTGTGTAATGTTATTGATTTACAAGCATCTCGGTGTGCACGCCGAGCATTTTCCTTGTCCACACGTGTAAGTTGCGCGCGCACGTCTGATATGTGTGCATGTGTCCAGCGTGCGTGGAGAGGTCTGAAGAGGGATATTAGTCACACCCGTGTGGTAATGGGCCTCATTTTGCTCTCATTTTCATCTGTGGTCTCTGTAATGAGGGGGTCCATCTGCCCCTGCTGATCAAGACAGGAAACCCTGTAGGGGAATTTTGTGACTAACTGGAGATCTTGGCCAACTAGTTTGGCAAAAATCTGCTTGCCTGTTCTGATTGTGCAGTTAGTAATTTGTAATTGATCTGGTACTTTATCATCAACTAGCTTCCATGTTAAATAGCTGGGAAATGGTCAGTGGGCATCGTAACAGACCAAAGCTTATCCTAAAACCTCAGTGCAGCCTTGTTAGCTGTATGGAACTGCATGGAAAAAGTGGCTTGTGGAAATTTCTTGTGGGTTTAATGGCAGGCGAGTTACAATAACATTTTAAAACTCCTATAATGGGGTTAAATTAAAATCTGGGTGTTTAATATTGCTAATGTTGATCAAGTAAACAACCTCCACACTTTAGGCTTTTTTAAGGTACTTTTGTACTTGAATGCAGTGTATTAGTTCAGTTTGTCCTGCTGTATTTAGCGCAGATGTGATAAGGTTCTGTATATAGAGCATGTTTACATAGCTCCTTCTCCAGATAAACATATCTGGAAATTGTGTAATCCTGAATTCTTTTCGTTCCAGCTGAAATTGTTTTAGACCACACTATTTTTAATTCCAAACTGCAAACCTTTGTGAATGTAAGCATGCACGAGTCTTCTGTCAATGAGATCAATGAGATTTTATTGTCCCAAACATTGTGATTTTAGTCATAATTAACCGAGGACTTCTAATCATTTCATTTAGATTGTATGATTCCACATTTTCACCATGCTTTCACCCACACAAAAAGATTTTTAGCCTTGTAGTATTTATTGCACGGTTTGCCATATGATTATAAACACAGAGTCTCTGCAGGCTCAGAGTGATAATGTAAGAACAGGGACATCTTTCTCTGGGCCACAGACGCAGCAGAATACGCTGACAATGAATCAGCTTCCATCTCAGTGTCACTCCGTCACCTCATTTGCACCTACACGCCAGTGTGCATCTTCCTGGTTAATGACACGAGTTACTATGGAAACACGCATCATCAAGTTTGTGTTTGTTGCCATGGAAATGTCAACAACAACAGGTTTAGAAGAACATCCTGTCTTGCAACAGCACTTCGATGGTTAAAGTGTAACCTCTTGAAACAGAAGCAGGGCGGTTGACTTAGACGTTGTCACACGGGCTGGCATTATCACAATATTCAGCAGCTGCAGCTTATATATTTTGTGAGAAATTATTGATAACTTTAACTTTATACTGCATGCCTTCTAGGTTAAAATTTTAAAGATACGCATGTCCAGTGTGGAAATTTAATTCTACTTCCGTTTGCTCTACAGCAGTTACTAAACGTACCTTGCAGCTCTGGAATGCCGCAAGGACATATATGTTGGCTTCTATTTTAGGAGACAATTTAAACCCGTGAATAAATGAACTGAGTTTGAGTGGTGACTGAAATCTCTTGTGTTGTAATGAGGTGCGATGTTGATTGATGTTGGTTCGACAGGGGAAGTAGTTGTGGTTATAACAGGGGCCCCTGTTGGAGAGTAAACAATAGGAAGGCCATGATCAAAAGCCTCTTCAGTTGGGTGGGGTTTGCAGGTGGTGCACATTACCCTTTCATAGTGGGCTTCTGTAATTAGCAGATGGGAAACACGAGAGAGAGCAATGTGGAAATAGTTTCAATCAGTGTTATTTGGTACTTCTTCATGACTTTGATTATTGTAAACATAGCTGAGGAGTGGGAGATGTTCCCACATAAAAGACAGACAGAATTTAATCCTTAGCCCATGTTTTGCAAACAAAGACTTAAATGTTTTGCGTCTGCATGTGTAAAAATTGCAGGAAAGTCTTAAGAAGGAAGTCCGAGACGCACGTATGCCCGAAAGCCTTGTATTTATTTTTCTCTCCTTCTGAATCTGTCTTCCTCTTCTTGCCGTTGTTTAGAGTTTGACCAGTAGCCATGAAATAAAGCATATCCGTTTAGTAATGGTGTTTTTCATGGCATCTGTGTTGCTGTTTTCTTCAATAAGACGTCACTGTTTCAAATTGCACTCAGCCATAATTGGCGATCTGAACTCCGCCCCTGTGTACTGTTGACAAGGACACATCTGGTTTTCCCTCGTTTTTGTTTTCCAGTCTCCAGTGTGCTTCACTCCTGGTTTATTCGGCCTTTTCCTTTACTCTTTATATCAGTCTTTTTTTCCCCCTTTCTAACTCTGTCTCACTCTTTCTGTGTGTGTCTTTCTCTCTGTGATTTATTGGCAATGAATCAGGGATGAGGGAGTATGCCGAAGGAGAGATGGGAACATTCAGGGAAATGGCTGTTTCCGGCCAGACTTCACATCAGGGTGGGAAAGTGTATGTGCATGTGTGTGTGTGTGTGTTTCTTCGTCATCACCAACTGGGGATCAGCGAAGGGCTGCTTTCTGGCTCTGTCCGCTTTCGTGTAACAGCCCATTACACGAAAGCGGGCAGCCCACTGTTTTTAAATAAAATCCCGATGAAGCTTTTAATACACACAGGAGCACATGTGAGTTTTTGGAAAACATTGCATCCTTCCTTTTCGATAATACATTGAATAAAAAATGACCTTCGGCTTTGGTTGTGATTTTATGATGATTAGTTCTACTTTTTTAAATTTTAGACTTATTGAACAATCATGTTATAGTCAGTGTTGGTGTGATGGGAGGTTGAAGGCTGAGGTTTTGTTCAAATTATAGATTGTTATAGTTTGCGAGTGGCTGCTGGCTGATGCCAGGTCACAAAGAGGGTGGCAGACCGAAAAACCACATTGTGATCACTTTGATTGCTAGCTGCAGTCGCATGTGGTTGGACGTTGACTTGTCTGCAAACACTTGCCGTTTACTTCCCAAGTAGTAGTGAAACTCGGGAGTGCGACGTAAACCACAAATGGAGACCTTTCACCTTTAAAGTAAGAGCTGTGTCTTACTGCTGCAATAACAACACACAAGTTTTTATATTTAGAAGTTTTAAAACTTTTACTTTGTCAGTGAACCTTCTCCATTTCTGACTTGCATCATAGCAATCTGCTACCAACCAAAGCAGTCATGAGGATGTTTTCTGTGCAGCATCCTTTACCTCTTTGCTACCAGTTTCACACTAGTGACAGCCACACGTTGGTGGCTGCCACTCACCGTTCTCTAGGCCTGCATGAATGGAGCTTTAGCAATGCATCTCATTACAGTAACTGGCAGTACCAACTCAGAACTGTTTGAACAATACAACATTTTCCCTTTAAACTGGTGGTCTCCAGGCCTGTGTTACTGAGGTCAAAGCTTAGATTCTTTTGTAAATATGATGTACAGATTGTCTGGACTCTTGGGTGTTAGATAAAGAGTTCAGGGAGGCGGGAGGCAGAGTTTAAATAAGGATGCGGTGTGAATTTGAAGTTTCATACACAAAGTGTTTAATATGAAAAACAAAATTCTTGTATTTCTCTTCAGTGGGAGCACCGCAACCAGTGGATTCAGTCATAATCACTTATTTATTTTAAGCTTTATTTTCTTGAACTTTTACATGTGATTTTCAGTTACTGAACCGTAGCAAACCATCTCCACAGTGCAGAGCTTTGTGGGTGTAGTGAGATAGGTGCCTGCAAACCAGAGGGTATTATCTTTGCTTATTAGCTGTGTTTTATCATCTGCATCCATTTATTCTCTTATGCTGTTAGTAATACGTCTTTTGCGTTACACTATTTGAACTTGTGTTGATAGAAATGGAGATACCCTCTAAAGAGTTTTTTCTAGCCATGTGAGTCTTTGGCACTACATATTTACATATTTCACAAAATGCACAAACACTGTACACCTGTATATCTAATCTATGTGTGACTGAACAATGATAAGTAGCCAGAAATTAAATAAACATGAGATAGAATGGGCAGATATATGGACTTTATTCTCCCCCACTCTGAGCTTTTAGTTTTCAGTTTCCAGAAACTGTAGAGAAGTATGAGCACACAGAGTCATTTACTGTCTGCTCAACATATACAAATAACACATTAACCACCTGAAAGACACAATGGCACATATAATGTAGCTACAGATAGGGAGTGAGGGTGAGTCCAGGACATGTTGAGACAATGGAGCACGAGCAAAACAACAGATCAATAAAAGTATCTTTGCAGCTTTGTCATCTTCTGCAGTATCTGTTGTGCAAAGTGCTGACCAGGAAGGACAGATTGTGTGGGAATTGAGGGATCAGCAGCAAACAACTGCTCTTTGATTCACTGTTCTCTCACAATTGCTTTGCATCAATAAGCTGTTGATCCACCGTGACCTTCCGTGGAAACTTCTCAGTCTAGTTTGTGCTTAATTCAATGAATAAATAGTCAGGGATGAAGTAGTTTCATGACAGACCTGATGTCATAATCCATAAATCCAGTAAATGCTTCCTATAATGAGTTTAACTCACGGTGCAGCATAATTGGATATTACTGTATGAAATGACACGCAAAGTCTGTAAAAGTTACACCCAGTTTTCCACTTTCTCCTGCAGTCATGCTGAAAATAGTTTTTCCTAGTGACAGATAGCAAAAAGCTAGACAAAAATAAAGTGAGAGGAGATAATTAAAATTTATCAAGGTTGCAAGTGTTAGTGATGGGGAAGACTTATGTTTAGAGTCGGGCGAAGTGGAGATGGCTCCATTTGTGTTGCGTTAATGAGGGCAGAGACAGAATGAAAGTGAGAGGGATAGTGCCAGTGCCTATTTGTCCCATTTATCATTCAGCTGCGTTTCTGTTTTCGGGGTCATTTGAAGCTCACTGGCGCCCTCGTCTTATCCGGAGTTCCCCACCATCTGTGTTTGTGCATTCGTGTATGTGATGTATGTGTGTGTGTGTGTGTGTGTGTGTGTGTGTGTGTGTGTGTGTGTGTGTGTGTGTGTGTGTGTGTGTGTGAAGTTGATTAACAGTAAAGGCGTAGGGCATATAGAGATCAGCAGTCAGGGCTGACGATGTTGACAAGCTGTTTTATGCCGGTTGTTGCTGCTCAGAGATACCACTGCAAATGGGTGTTTATGTGCACCTGTCCATACACACACACATTAGTGATACTGTCTTTGTGTGCATCCTCTAGCCTTGTACAACTTGCAGCTAAAAGCTTAATCCCAATCCATTTAAAACCAGATCTTAACCTTCAAAAAACCTTTTAAATACATGTCAGAAACTGAGGATGAGCCAAAATGTTCAAACTTTCCAAATGTGTCCTCACCTTAAGGTCTCAAATTCAATTTGGTTTGCATAAATATTGACGTACGCGGACACATGCACACTCACGGACACACAAATATAGAAATATACGAGAAGGCAAAGAGTTTTGCTGAAGAAGAGTGGGGTTGGCGTAAAGAGTAGTTGTATACAACGAGAGTAGCTCCAATAGGCTTTTCACTGAAGTGGTCAAAAGCAAAAAAAAGTACACACACACACATACACACATACACATGCATTCTGAATCCCTGAAGCATTTGAGTGTCATTAAAGTGCAGCTGTGTTTGTCTTTCCAGCACACATGGAAAACACATCAGGGACAGACGAAGCGAGAGAGATCAGCCTTCTGAATATGTCTGCCACAATACGTAGAAACAGAGCACCACACTTTGTCACTGGCACAGATCCCCATCGTTCATTTTGGAGTCTGTTCAAACACAAATGTAGACATTTGAGTATAATGCAGTGCTATAAAACGCAGTGTAGCGCAGAGGTCGCGATGTTAAAGCTGGCGACACTTCAGCCGGACATTTAGTGTAGAGTCATGTTTAATATTGGGCTGGGCTGTAAAATGGAAGTAGCTTTTTAATGGTGGGAAATGAATCAATGCTTTTCGCATAAAATCTGATTTAGGCGTCACCTCGCTGTTTTCATCGTTTAGGAAACAGCGCGCAATGTGGTGTTTGTGTGTCTGTGTGTGCGCATATGAACGCAGAGTGATGAGTGCTACAACATCTGTCTTTCCTGGTAATGACTGGGGAGACTACAGCGCCTCCGGGCATCCCCGACACATTTAGTGGCGTTAAGAAAAAAAAACTGCTCACACACAAACATTCACACATGTACACAAAGTAATGTCAGCTGTATGCTACTAGATCCAATGATTACAGAAATCCCTGTGAATGAGTGCAATAATATTACTCAAATATTTGACACTAAGTGTCTGATGTGCGGGTGCAGTGTGAGAGAAACCCTGGCTCATAATCCCCTGTTCTTCATTTGTTGGGGTTACGCTTATTCACTCCATGTGAGTGGGTGTATGTGCTAATGGCCGCATTGGCTTTCCTTTAACGTTAGAGACATTTTAAAACTGTTTGAGAAGCAGAGATAGATCCATCACCTAACTGTGACTTCACTAAGAGGCTTGTTGCCAGAAACCCCCGTTTTACAAATTTTATGGCCCCCCTTTGAGACCCATTGAGGTACTGGACCTCTGTGGGGTCTCCGTTAAGTGTCTGGCACCAGGATTGGATTGGAGTCTGGGGCGTTTGTTGGTTGGGTCCGTGCTTTGTGCTCTTTGTTGTGTTCGCCGTTGTGTGTGGTAGCTGGTTGGATTGTCCCGTTAGGATGGCTGCTGCCATTGGGGAGTGTCGTTACCATGGAAGTGCATGGTTGGTCTGGAGCAATGTTGTGCTGGGTGGTACGTCTCAAAGTAACATCAAGAACATTTCATCGTAACAAGATAATCAATGTTATTCACTTCACCTGCTAGTGGTTTAACTGCTCATCAGTGGAGACAGATTAAATATGTATTTTCAAACCACTCATTTTCTGAAATATGAGTCAGGTTTTTCCAATAAATCATGTGGTTTATAGAATTGTAAAAAACAAAAAAAAACAAAAAACCAGGGTGTCTTCTATCTGTTAATTTTGCCTAACCCACAGTTTTAAAAATATTTCATTCACACAGGACAAGGAAAAGCTGAAGATCATCACAATTAAGAATTTGGAACAAGGGGCCTGCTGGGAATTATGGACATTTTTAGGTCTGGTTTTAGCTCTTGAAATGTTCTCATAACAAAATGTCACAGACACCGTCGATTCTTGCCCTGTTAAGAAGTAATAAATGCAATAAAACAGTAGAAGAAAAATACTCAAAAACAAAACAATAATTTTGTTGACATGTCAAGGTACCAAAAAAACCCTGCCGGGGGATGACAGGACTCACAGTTTGAATCTTTTCAATGCTCTTGTACTGTCTAGTATTTACAGTCAGATACAGATAAATATTCCTCTCCCAGTCTGTCATATATTGCAAAGCTGAGTGTGATATCATAATAGGAAAAAAGACGGGTTGTTGTGTAAGTTAATCTCTCCTCTTTCTGTTGCGTCTTCCTTCATTCTCTAATATCTTTTCCCCCTTTTGTGTCTGTATGTGTGCGTGTGTGTATCTGGCTCTTTGTGGATGCGCATGACTCCACAGCTGTGTGTGTCTGTCTGTCTGTCTGGGCAGCAGATATCTGGGTTTAGTCCATCCCACATACCTCTGTCAGCTCAGACTGCTTCAACCTACCAAGCCCAGAGTTCACTCATGAGACAACACGCATATGCAGTATACTCCACACATACACACAGATACACAGGCAAGCCACAGGCAAGTTTCTCAGCTCGCACACAAACAAAAAGACACACTGAGACTTAAACTTTGAGCCACAAGAGGATTCATACAGTCTCTTCCTGAACATGACCTTTCTTTTTGATTGGTCTGGCAACATTAGCCTCACTGCTGCCGCTCCTTTGTTTTTGACTATGTCTGGCAGACACCTCCCATTTATCGCCCACTGTGTTTTCTTTTCCACTATGTTTTCCTTTCCCCTATCCTGTTTTTAATCTAGATTTCTCAGTGTATCTTTCAACAAGAGTTGATGCTGTCACTCCAAACTGGAGGTCATTGCTGATGCATGTTTGTGTTTTACCCTTATTATTGTTGTCATCTGAGTAAACCTAGCTTGAGTAGAGTCCTATCTGCCAGTGTGGGTTTGTGTGCATGCTTTTGCCTTCACTGTGTATGCTGACATTTAGAAACCTAACCACATCCAAAATGGCGTGGTGGAACTCTGTTGCACAAGCCGACAAAAGTGCTTTGACCCATTTGCTTTTGTTACTGTGCCCTGTTAACCCCTGTAATTATTATAATTTAGAACAGAAACCACCACTGATATTTATCTGCCAAATCCATTATATGAAAATGGATTTTATTTTATTTTTTTTATAAATACTACCCCGGTGGTAATATTTAACCACACCCCATAGGCTGCTCTCACCCTCCAAGTATAGTGCTAAAACAAATGAGATAAGGAAATTAAACTGAGGCTATTTCCAGCCTTTGTCACAATTCATGCATTTATACTTAATGCCTTTAAAGAGAGTGCAGTTTGAAATTTGTGAGGTATTTGAATTGTATTTGTGTCGAGCATCTGGGACGAATCAAATGCTTCAGCTAAAATCTAGCATGTTGATGATTAAATCAAAAAAGTTGCAAGACACTTACTTAATAAGTGCTGGTATCAGATAAAGTTGACATCAGCTCTTATTTGGTAAGTTTAAGGCTTTTTTGTGAACTGCCAGCACGAGTAAATGTTTATATTCAAATTGTGTATAATTTAACAACCTTGTTATTGGAATTTACATATTAAAGGAAAAATCTGCTGTGTATGTGTGTGTCTCTGAAGAATTCACTGTGACTTCTAGGTGTCTGACAGGCATGTATTTTAACTTGTAGATCCACTCGAATTATTTAGACAGGGATAAAATAGTTTGTAGAGCTCTGTTTTAAGTTGCAGAAATCTGTTGCACTGATTTGAAAGAATTATCTGGCTTTGGATATGCATAAAACATTAGTTGAAAGGATCAACTCAAAGTTATGTTGGTATTGTCATTGGATTTGGTGATAAAAATATAGACTATCATCAGGCTTATGCTCTGTCTGCTTTCATAAGAGTTTGTCTCCCATCACTTTGTCCTTGTGTAGCTGCACAAAAAAGCCTATATGCCTCTGTTCTCCACAATCCCTTTCTCCTCACCTCTCTCTTTGTCTAAGCTGACGTCCAGCTGTTTGGTTGTGTCACTGTTGTACAATTGCTACAGAATCCCCCCCCCCCTAACACACAAACAGCGGTCCTTTTGTTCTTGCTCTGTTTGAAAGGCCTCTCTCTTTCAAAGGCATACGGGTGGTGCAGGGGCAACACACTCAGCAGCCACCACCGAGACCTGGATTCGGTCTCCTGTTGTAACTGTGACTAGTTGTTTGGGGCACCTGCTTGTAGGTGCGTTGGAGCTAAGGTTGCTAGTTATAACCTTCTGAGAAATGTAATTCTTGTGGCACACTGGGGAGTAGGCTATTGCCTTTCTCTGCCTTCCCAGATTAGCAGTAGCACACTAGGTAGTAAGGACTGTCCCACAGGGGAATTGAGCTTTGCAAAATTGAAGAGAAAAAAGAAGAAAAAAAAAAGGTTGTGCTGATAAGAAAGAAGCCAGGTCTGAATTGTTTGAGGAGTTGTTTCTCTGTCCATCAGAACTTAAACAGAGGATTGTGGGAGGAGGAGGAACAGTAAGAGGGAGGCATCCACTGGAGACAGTTAGATTTGCAGCTTGCGTCAAAGCACAAAGTGCCAGAGATTAATTAAACTTCTCCCTGTTTTGGAGGTGTGTGCATGTGTGAATAAGTATGAGTCAGGGTGGTGATGAGTAGGAGAGAAAACATGTTAATTGCCTTCATCATCAGTGCCAAATTGCAGGAACATAGAATTTTACATAACAAACGCCCCACCTTCTGCAGCGCACAAAGAAAGAACAAAGTGCTGAGGCAGAGATGGAAAACCATCTAAAGAGCAGCAAAGTACACACCTCAATGCATGCTTGTGTATACTTGCACACTCATTTTGTGCAGGTGTTTTCTTTTTTATGTTGTTGGTGCATGTGCTGCTGATTCCCCACTGAGTCCCTCCCTACTTACAGGTCCACTGTGTGTGGTTTTTAAGCTTAACCCGTCAGTCGCAACCCCGTTGTGACCTCATGCTGCTTTTTGATTGGCCTGAGATTGTGAACTTGAGGCCAAGAAAGAAGACGAAGGGGGGGGGGGGGGGGGGGGGGGGGACAGGCAGCTACCCACCCTAACAGCAAGCTGCTGATTAAACATACTTGAAAAGTGATTCATTTACATAATCATGTATGTACATAAGCTGGGTTAAACGTTGGGGATTTAGGGTCGAGAACACAGGCTGAGTGCAGAGTGTATAATAAAGCTGCTCTTTGTATACGCCCTCAAAATTGATTCCAGCACATTTGACTGAGAGAACCTAATTTCGGCACATAGGCTTGTTTGTTTTCTAAATGAGCTTTTCATTCTCGTTCTCACAACGGTGAATATCCCTGACCCTTTGCGTGCTGTCAGCCCATATTTGTGTAGGGAGATAAATGAACAAAATAATTGATTTCAGCAGCTATTGTACTGTGAGGATAAAGCTTCTTCCCCTATATCTGTCCCTCAAAAGCCCTCTATATGTTTTGACCCCCTGAACGATTGCAACAGTAACTCACACAAACGCATGCATATATACTGCCTCATTCCAGCATCTGTAGCTATTCCGGTTTTTTGATTAGGCTGGTTTCCAATTTGGAAAGACAAAGAATGAGGGATATTAATGATTAAATTACAGATAGACAGGCACAGTTGTAGGTCATCACCGAGGTCATCAGTCTGTGACCGGCACTATCTGTGAGATCATCACCATGCTGTAGCAACAGCAGGTGTGACATCATTTGAGGAGATGATAGAATAGAGGATGGCTCCATTGCACAAGTTGAAAGGGCAGCATGTGACTCATAGATAACCTTTTAGTATCTCCTGTGCGTGTGTGTGTGGACTTCAATCCATTACCCAAAATTGCTTTACAAAACCTATGTCATCAGACCCTTTTGTAATGTCTTTTTGGACCTTGTGAACCCACAAGATTGCAGTATTATATCCTCACAGTGAATGAATTTATTTTTCTCGAGCCACTTATCATATTTATAGGGTCATCTCAATATTGCTGCACCTTCAGCTAAAGTCTCCCACACTTGTTCCACACCAGCACAGACTTACCACTATTGTGTAACAGGGACCTTTTGCTAATAAGTGATCATGTGATGTTACAATTAAATAAAGCGTTTCTTTCTGGGGAAGGTAGTGAGAGTCGGTAGGAGTACACATTGAGAAGCAAAAACTGATTAAACAGTTAAAGTAAAGCAGCGGTTCAGAGATTTCAGAGAAGCGGTTGAAAATGTTCCAAAAAGTACCCAAGACACAGAAAGTTTCTTTCAAATTATTTGGTTTTGGTTATTTTCTTGCCTTTTGATTAGTATTTTATTCTCGGCCATCTGCCCTGTTTTTTTTATGTTTTTTTTCTCCTGCACATTTTAATTTCGTGCAGCTGTATAGAGCAGTTACGAGCTAATTAATAGTGTAAGTGTGTGTGATGCTGTTTATGCTGTCATGTCTGTTGAGAGAACTTTAACAGCTGCTTGGTGTACTGTTCCTCTATCAAGCTCAGTCCTGCCACTATGGTTTGAGCAGATGTACATTTGGGCCTTTAAATCAACTGTTAAAAAAAATAGGCAAAAAGAGATAAAAGAAGCAAGGAGGAGCTTTAATTGAAGGAGCCAGACACATAGTTTGGAGCTCTGAAAGAAAGAGTGAAAGGCAGTTGGTATGGAGACAGGGAGCAGACAGTCATGGAGACAGAGGCAGAGGGAGAAAGAAAGGGAGGTGATCTGAGTAAAAGAAAGAGTGAAACCTTAGTACCTGAGTCGTGGGTTGAGGCCTTTAGCTGCTGGTGCCAGAATGTGTTTTTACGAGCCTGCGGTCAGACAGACATAAAAGGCAGCCGAGCGGCTGAATGGCATCACACACACGCACGTGCATGCACACACATGATTCAATGGCCTCTCAGAAATCACAGTTTGGTTTTATAATGTCACAGTTAGTCAATGTCTCCAACCCCCATAATGCAATGTGACTGAACAAGCAGCACATTCTCCCCTGTGGTACTGAGGTAGGTAGGGACGGAACTGAGGGGAAGTAATGGAGGAAAAGAAAGCATTTGTGTTAGTTCAGATCAAACTTTATTTAATATGGGACAAAATCACAAGTCAGAAATTTGATTTAAGAGACTTTATGATCTTCACATCACACAACTTTCTTTATGTTGAGGATATGGAACACCCCCCAGAGCGGGGAGCAAGTCTGCAAGAATTTGTGGTCAACGGCAATGAGACAGAATCAGTCTGCTATAAATTTCTGCTTAATGGGTTGGCAATTACACGCAGTTTGTGATAATGTTGCTATTAACTGAGAAACATTAGTGAAAATCAGAAGTATCTTGCAGTCTGCTGGAAATCCATTGCTGTCCTTCTTTAACTTAAGAATGGGGAAAATTCCCTCCATAATCCCTTATTTCTACAGTCTCGCTAGGAAAAACATTGGTTGCAACCGTGTGCAGTAAACTTGCAAATGGTTGCTTCGAAGACAGTGATCGGGTCTGCAATTACTCGCAGTCAGTTGCCAGTTTCAAAGCAACTTGGGTACATCAAGATGGTGATAAAATGTTAATGACATATATTAATTCTAATGAACGTACATGTGTCTAACGTGCAGTTTATTTTAATATTGTAATTAACTTTGATAAATTGAAGGCAATAGATGGAAAAATTCTATCTTTTGCCAACTATTGTAAATTCCTTGCTGTTTACATACACAGAAATTCAAAGGAGCAGCTTAAATTCCGCCCAAACTTCATAAATTTGAAACAGAAATAATCAGAACGCAACCAACTGGCAACCATTTGAGTCCCTTATTACAAAGAGTCTCTGCAGCACAAACAGACTCAGATTTATTGCGACGTGCTGGCAATCTGTTTTAGACGGCAGTTATTTGAAAACCTTCGCCAATCTGTCTGAAAGTAATTACAGTCAGTCAAACCACAATCGTTTGGAGATTGGTTGCCTCCTACCAGGCAACCTGTGCAATTTCCTTGCAATTAAAAGCGGTTCCAAATGCGAAAAAAATTCAATGCAATCACCATTTTTTTTCCCCTAGATGTGAGGAGGTTTCCACTGTAGTGGGAGTGAGCCATATAGGGACAAAAGAAACAGAAGGGCATCAGAGGAGGTCGGATACCTGGTTGGACAGGTTTATTGTGCAATATGTGTTATGAACAACATATCTGTCCAACCAGGAAGAGTTAGAAGATATGCTGAGCATTATAGTAAAGTTGCAGTTAGAAAAAGAATATCAGTACTCCTAAACTGATACTCTTACTACACAAGATTTGACAAGAAACAACACAATCTGTAAAAAGTGTTAGTTATAATCCGTACCCTATCAACAATAGTTAGTTTAGCCTTGAAAGATAACTTCATAGAGGAATTACAACAAAACGGAAACAAAAAAGGAACAACTTTTCAGTAGTGCCTGGCTATAACTGATTTTTTATTTGTTTACATAGCTTGAGATGATTTGATCTACCACATTTTTTCCGTTTTGCAGGCTTTAATTTTAGTATAAAGTAATTCAGGATGTAGGACGTCTGTTTTGTCTGTCGTCTCCTTTCTGTTGTTTGCCTTTGTTTCCTGTAACCGTTGCTGTCGTCATTCCCCTTTTTATTTTTATTTACAGTTGTAATTGGTTGCACGCGTCTTATAATGGAGTGGAAGCAAAAAACACACCAAATAATAAAGTGCTAAAAAAAAAAAAGGATATAGAAATAGAAGCATTTTTAAAAATTCAAATCAGAAAGCAGAAACGTGGGCGAAAGCAGGGATGATTCACCCACCAGGGGTTACTTGAGGTTATTGCAGTAATGTGATTGTAAATGGTGATTGGCTGCTTGAGCTAAGGAGAATAAAAGAGGTAGAGATCCTGACCTGATTTAACACAGAAGATGTAAAGGTTATATTAATGTTTTGAATCTATTTGTGCATGCATAAAGGCTGCAGAAAATTGACATGGGCTCGCTGTCCTATGTACTGTACAGAACAAGAGTCCTGTTGCCATGGAAATGCTGAACAAGTGATGGATTGTTAGATAGGCACAGAAAGGATTTAAGATTTACCTTTTCTTAAAAGAAAAAAAAATCATTATTTTTGTTTAGTTTTTCACAATTTTAAAGAAGGAGATGCAGTGGAGTCAGCTGCCCCTCGTTATCGCTCCTTATGGTGATCAGTATTAAGGATAGAAATCCCACAATAAAGCTTCTGTTGAGCTTCACGTGATTTTGTGCTGTGCAAATGTGTTACACCGCAGCAGTAGTATGACTAATACAAGTCCCATAGTCCTATACACCCACACGTATGTACTGACACACACGCACACAAAATGTAGCTGCTTCTTTCTTTTGACTCTCAATTACTCTCAAACTCTAATTTTCTCCAACTCTTCCCGCTCTTATAGGAATACATGCACACAACTGTATATATACACACACACTCGCACCTACACACAAGGCAATATATACCTTATTTCATTTATATTCCTTAATTTTAACAGACAGCATGGGAATGTAATGCTTCTTTAATTTGGTCAAATTCTTCTGTGTGTGTGTGTGTGTGTGTGTGTGTGTGTGTGTGTGTGTGTGTGTGTGTGTGTGTGTGTGTGTGTGTGGGTGGTGAACTTTTCACACAAATCATTGCGCTAGAGAGGGATATGTTTCCCCCGTCAGTGGGGTTTTCAGCACTGTACTATTAAGTGCTATTGTTAGGTACCAATGACCTAGCGAGAGTGTGTGTGTGTGTGTTTGCTTTCTTCTATTAGCTGTTTGTGTTGGTGTGCCATTCTCTACCCATTAATAAGGGAGTACTCATCCGTAGAGTTCACCTTTTACCCACAACCGGTCTTTCTCTTCCTCTCTTTCATCCACTAACACACATGTCCACGCTCAGGCTGCCCTGAAGTCAGAATTTCGTAAAAGCCCAGCAGTACAGCAGTTCTCAATCCATAATCCATATTTTAACATGAAACATAAAAGCGGATTAAACGCTTACCAAATTCTTATTATTTATCACATCATTGTGATAACATTAATGAGACCTTTTATATACATTTACATAATGTTATGTAAGTTGTACAGTCAGTCCTACAGGCGTAGGAGGAGACAGCATTGTGAATAAGTGCTATATCACTCACTTCAGATTTCCACCTGATACAGGCTTCTCAGGTTTGCTGATGGATGCTGCAAGGCTTAAAAGAAAATGAGTTAAAGCAAGTTGAGCAAGTAGCTACTCTTAACCAGGGGTTCCCATATCTCATATTTAAAAAGTCAGCATTTATTAAAGTATCAACACTTTAACATCACAGAAGGTTTTGGGTTTTTATTAAGCTACTTAGAAATGCTGTATATTCATGTTTCTTCCACTGCTCAACCAGTGCAATATGTAAAATATCCACCGACAATTTGTTGTCTTACTTTTGCATAATTGTTGGTTATCGCAAACCCCAGAATGAAATTGACAGGTTTTACAAATCTTTAAAATTTATACATTTTCACAAAGACCACAGTCATGTGGACAAACGATGCAAATCTGGTTTCCCTGTTTTAAAATAACTCGGTACACAACCACATACCTCAAATACAAGCAAAATATACACTTCAGGATAAATTGTATAAGCCACAAACAACCCACTTTTTTCTTATGTTGCACCAACGTGAATGCAGCGTAGGTGTGTGGGAATTTTTTTGGTTTAAATTACAAAAACCAATATGAAATGTTCCCTACTAACCAGAACCTTTTAGACCAAATAAATACCTGCCCACAGAAGAAAAATAAATAGCCTTTTTTTAACCAGTGAACGTTCCCTGTCATTTTTTTCTGGCTTTAATTCAAGTCATTCAGTTAATTTTTTTTTCTTTACAGACGGATCAGTGGGGGAAAAAAATGGTCATGACTTTTTTCCCCCATAAGTCCCCCCCAAAAAATAATGACCAAAAAACAGTGGACCTAATCCTCTTCTGTAACTACCCCATCTAAAAGAGTCCTTGTAATTTAAAAAGTTTCCTTTTGTTTCTAACTTTAAAAATTTTCCACCCAATTAAGTATCCACCGTTTTAAAAAAAGGATTTGAATAAATAAATAAAATGCTTGAGGTAGGGAACTTGGCAAAAATGTGGATTTAGTATGGAATTGATTAGGAATTTAGGAGTTTTAAAGTTTTTAGTTGTAGAAGTAAGGATCCCTACCCAAGTAATCATGGGCTAACTAATTATGCACATAATAAGGTTTTAAAAAAGTGCAGTATTCTCCTCTGAAGAACAGACAGAAGGAGTATAAAGTAGCTTAAGTACTTTAGTTTGTTTGTGTTTTTGTTGATGTATGCTCGATAGTGTTGGTGTGGTGTGATGGTAACTTCACCATGGAGATGACAACTGATGAGGGAGACGATCGTGTTTCAATGTGTACAGTGTCTGTGTGCGCGCGTGCGTGTGTGAGGGTAATAATAACAATGTAAGTTGGTTTGTAATGTACCATCACTGACCAGGAATTTGCTTTTGGAGACACTGTTGCAGACATATTGATTACCACCATGGCAACACAAATATATACAACACACAACAGGCTTTCACAGTCACCGCAGAGGGATGTGAGGAGAGAAAGAGTTAGAGAGAGAAAGACAAAGAAAGAGCTTGCTCCTCACTTTTTAAAGGGAAGGGTAGGAGAGTGAGAAGGATCATGGGTGGGCCCCAAAGAGACTCTTTAGAGATGGAGACGGCACTTTAGAAAACACTCAGCCTTCACAAATTGGAGGGAGGAGGGATGAGGAGCGAGGAGAGTCAATAGAGGGTGAAGAGAAAGACTGGATATCAGATTTTCCACAGAGCTGGATGATCGTCAGTATTTGTGTGTGTGTAGCAGCGATAGTAATGTTTGATTTGAATGTTTTCCAGCTTGAGTCTGAGTGTTATTCCCTCAGCTTCAACAGGTACATGCTAAAGTACTTCCTGGTTTTAGATCAGGTATTTCCCAGCAGCACTAAGGAGGTTGTTTACCATAAATAGCTTTCAACAGACTGCACAAATGTAGCTATTCATCATGCATTTGCTGGCTGCGTTCACCTCAATAGAAAGAGGTAATCGTATCCAGAAAGAGCAGAATGTGGCTTTCTCCTCTGTGTCACTTTCTCTTCACTTCCACGCACCCTGCCTCTCTCAGTTGCGCACGCACGCACGCACACACACACACACACACACTCACAGCCACTTCATACTTATTTTCACATTAGTCTCTGGCTTTAATTCAGCCATTAATTGTGTCCCAGACTGGGACCACAGAAGAAGTGTGGCCGGTAGTGCTGGGTGTATCCAAGAGAGAGGCAAGCAAGGCTGGGCACAGCTGTCTCCGGAGGAGGAAGCCACTCTCTCATATCGTTGCCCACATCCATCCTCAGAATACTCATCTAAACTCACTGTCCCTGAAGATGGCAATCACAAGAAGAAAATAGATTGTTTCCTTCAGGTCTACCTCAGGATAACACAAGCAATATATGCACGATTAGGAAGCAGCAGTCAGGCATTTAGTTTTTCCTGAAAACCTTTTAGTCTGTGACATTGATACAGTGGGGGATTTCACTGCAGTCTCGCAGCCTACGAGCAGAAACGTTGTCAAAGATGCCCCCCCCCCCCCGCCCAAAAGTGTGTTCCTGAACAGTGCTCCTCTGAGTTTCTCTCCAATAGAACAAAATCAAAAAAGACAACTTAATTTCTTTGCCCTAATATTTTCCGTTCATCTGTCTTTTGCCTATTCTGTAATATTTCCCAGCTGTACAAGATTCACTTGATTTACCATATTTATTTAATTACCACTTCAGCTGTTTTATTATTCCACCATTTCCTCTGTTTGAAAGGCGGCATTAATTGCCTGACTTTTATTGATGTATTTTTTTTTTTTCATCAAAGCTTTCATTTCACGGAGGAGAAAATCTAACTCGCGGAAAATAATGCAAATGTGCTTATGTGTGGGTGCACAGGATCCAACATGTAAATGATTCAGCTAGTCTTGATAATTTTTGCAAGTTTGGTAATTTGAAGCTGCTGGTGTAAGGAAAATGTGAGTTTTCCCACCCCTTGTATTATTTAATAATGCCTCAATATGTTTTATGAGGCTGGCTAGATTAGTCAGAGCTATTAATATCATAAACCGTTGTCTCCTCAGCTGACGTCGGACCAGCTAGTGATGCTTCTGGAGCTTCTGTTGGAGGAATCGGAGTTAAGCATGGCATCACTTCGTGCTCTGCAGAGAACCTACAGTCTGCAGAATCAGGACGCTGAGGTAAGACCACACACTCGCTTATTCACTCATACAAACGCAGACACATGCTCAGACAAGTGAGCATATTCACCCAACATTTACAATCCCCTCCGATAATAAAAGTAGCTTTCCTCTCCGTGCACATCTTAAAGCATGGCACTTAGTAATGTGTTGTAAATTCTGTTGTAAGAGCTCTCTTCTTTACAGCAGCCATTACTGACTAAATCCCACAAGTATTTGCTTCATTTTTTAATGTTGAACAAAGTTCCTTAATGGTACTGTTAACAGTGTTTGCCTGTGTGTGTGTGTGTGTGTGTGTGTGTGTGTGTGTGTGTGTGTGTGTGTGTGTGTGTGTGTGTATGTGTGCATACTTTTCACTGTTTGTACTCTCTGGCTATGTGTGTATGTATGTGTGTGCGGATGATCAAGTGCTTCCTCTCAGTACAGGAGCGCTGTGAAAACACAGCTGTGCCCGAGCCTGTAAACTGTCCACGCTGACTTCCATCATTAACACATGGCCTCTCTTGAAAAGAAAAATTTGATACATATTTAGGTTTTTTTTACGAGTTATTATTAGTTATATGAGCTGTTTTGTTGGGGCGGTAATGTATATAATGGAGCTCAGATGTTCTGTTATATAGAGGCTGCTCAATTGTGGTGCGTTTCCACTCATTTACTTGCTGGAATCTGAAATCATAAAGGCGTGATTTTCCCTAGCAGGTCCACGTAGCAAGCAGTGTGTTGGAAGCTGGAAACATTCCTTAGGGATTTTGGTCCATATTGACATGATAGCATCACACAGTTGCTGCAGATTTGTTGGCTGCAAATCCATGATGTGAAACCACATCCCAAAGGTGCTCTATAGGATTGAGATCTGGTGACTGTGTTGGTCATTTGAGTGCAGTGAACTGATTATCTTGTTCAAGAAACCAGTTTGAGATGAGCTGAAGTTTGTGAAATGGTGCATTATCCTGCTGGATACACTGTCTTCACGAAAGAATGGACATGATCAGCAACAGTACTCAGGTAGAATGAGGAATTTAAGCAATGCTGAGCTGGTACTAAGGGGACTGAAGGATGCCAAGAAAATCACCCACAACATTACACCACCAGCATCAGCCTGAATTATTGATACAAGGCAGGATGGAATCATACTTTCATGTTGTTTATACCAAATTCTGGCCTTACTTTCCAAATGTTGCAGAAGAATTTGAGTGTTTTATTTTTTAAGCTTCTGTTGTCCAGACATGAGTGGCACCAGTTGTAGTCTTCTGCTGCTGTAGCACATCTGCTTCAAGGTTTGATGTGTTGTGGCATGCTCTTTTGCATACCTTGATTGTAACGAGTGTTTATTTGAGTTACTGTTGTCTTCCTGGGCATTCTCCTCTGACCTTTGGCATCAACAAGGCATTATTGTCCATATTTTCAGTTTTTCAACCCTGGAGATGGTTATGTGGGAAAATCCCAGTAGAATATATTTCACTCACTAATCTAGCCAGCCTCAAACATTTCTGAAATATACCGTGTTCAAAGTCCCTTAAATCACTTTTCTTCCCCATTCTAATGCTTGGTTTGATTTTCAGCAGCTTATGTTGACCATGTCTACTCAGTCAATATGACCTACACCCCAATATTTCCAAGATAAAGCTGGAAATAAATGGAAAAGGATTTGTGAAATTTGGATGAAAACTTAAAAGCTCCATCTGAGACCCATTAAACTCATCTTTATTTAGTAGGTTGCAGAGGTAATGTGAGGATTTGAATGTGGTTGTAAATGGAGCATTGCTCAGTCTACATTCTTCAGCTGCAAGTAGGTGGAGGGCGCGGCAACATCTGCTGCACAAATAAAAAAAAGTCAAAAACTTCTGTTAAGCTTAAAAGAAAGGTAGTCTTTGGTTCCTTTCTTGACCTTTCTGATTTTCAATTTAAACTTTAGCAGGTGATCTTAACCTACATGCCTAAATACATTGTAGTTGCTGCCATGTGATTAGGCAGTTAGATATTTGTATTGATGAACATGTGAATAGGTGTACCTAGATGCATTCAATCAGAATTCTCAACTGGCACTACCCCCCAAGTCAGGCTTCCAACTCGGAAAGTCGGAGCAGCCCCGCCACCCTCACTTATTCATCCAAGATGATGGCAGTACATGTAAACATTAGTAAAACTGTAAAAACTCTAGACTTCTACTGATATATATTTGTGACTGGCAAAGCTGACTAAGCCATATGCAGGGCTAGGCTCGATTGTGCTGTGTTGCTAGTGATAAGTAGCTGTATCTTGCTACCAAACAAATCCTGTTTTTCATTAGTTTTCTGATGTTCCTTTGGAACACATTCAAATCGGGAGTGATGTCACTTCCAGCTCCGACATCCGACTTCCGAGGCAAATGGAACGCAGTAAAAGTGGGTGTATTTCAGTAACTCGTCTGTAGTTCATTGTCTTATTTTCACTTCTAGTAATCCACCTCGTGGTCTCAGTCTGAGGTCACTGTGTTTGGCCTTGAGTCCAGCTTTTTACACGTACACCTCTTTAGTCAGACTTCCTGGCAGATGAAAGTAGATTCCCATCTGCAATTTCCAGGAAAAAAAAACTTTAAGTGTTTGCTAAAAATACGCAGGGCCATTACGCACATAGTCATGCATGGAAAAACACTCACCTACACACACACACACACACACACACACACTCACTCACACAAGCATACCTGCACACACCTGTCTGAAGGCAATGGGCCAGTCCTAATGTCAGTAATCTCATTCAGAAGAGGTTAATCACCTACGTCTCTCCATATAAACGTGCCCATTTATTCTCTCTGTCCAGAGGTCTTTTTTCCCCCCCTTACTTTTTCTGTCCTCTTCTCACGCAGCTTTGCATTGTCTGCTGCCACTTTCATCGCAGAGGATTGATGATTGATCTGTTTAAAATAAATACAGGACTGAGTGCAGTCGAGCCCTCTGCAGCTCTTCAGTGTTTACCTGATGTAGAAAGAGCTTTTCAGAGTGAATGAATATTGGGTGATATGAATAGCTGTTATGACTTCTAAAAAGGCCGTTAGTAATGCCGTGGCTCTGAATGCATTGTGAAACAACTGATTGATCACTTGAAGATAGACGTGTATTATCAGCCCTTAGCAGCCTATAGTAAACCCCCAGCTGTTCCTCTTATATAGCAGCATGACACTACATGTTATATATGTAACACAGAGGGCGGTCGAACAAAGTTTCACACAGTCAAAGTGGAGTGAAGTTCACATGAGATGCTGCACAAAGCAACAGAAGACTAAAAGGTCTGGACTAAAGGTGCTTTCAAGACTGGCATGCAAACTTGAGTTTCCGTGTGTGTGTGATTTGCGTAAGCATGTACACAATAGTGAAAGGAAATACGTGGCTGACCACTGGTGTGCGTGCTGTCGGAATGCTTTGTCTATGGCGTCAGTGACCATGAATATGTGTGCGAGTGTGTCTGTGAGCTGGGGCATGTGTTTGCATGTATGAGACCAAGTGCGTGGCCCTCTTCCTTTCATATGAGCCTCATGTGACGTGAGATGCTGTGTGCAGTGATGGGAACTGAGAACCGGTCTCAGATTGTCCAAACCATTTGACAGTTGCCGCAAAGCTTATAAATTCCCTTGTTGTGTATTGTTAGACTTATTGGTGCAGAGCTTTTGCACACCTGAGTCACATGCAAACCTTAAAAAACACAGTTTCTACACTCCGTACAGACAGGAGATAATACAACAGTGAGGCTGAAAATCTGCACAAGCTTACTGTGTTCCCACACAGGAAATTGATAAGGAATTGTTCAAGTGCTCTTATGAAGAATGGTATCAGTCTTAATGAGATCGATCCTTACCTGTGTGATGCTACATGAGCGCATGAACATGCAATTCAATTGCGCCACAGTGCACATGCACATATGGAGCATTATCTGAGACTATAACTGGCCTTATTGTGCAAGCGTGATGCTAGGATTAGGTTTACTGCAGTCACTGGAGACTTCACCGAACCACATCAAGAACTGGGAACATGCGGAGCCGAGTAGAGGAGACAACAGAACAAGGCAAAAGAGTTATTACCAAGGGTCATCTAAAAAGAAGTAAATCTCAAGTTTATTTGTGCGCTTTAATCCAAAGGACTTCAAAGGACTTCACTGGCTCATATTAGACTGGAAACAAAAAACAGCTCCTCAAATGGGCAAAAAAAACCCACCCCAGTTTCAAAAATAAAAACCTAGGGGAGGGAAATTCCTTGTAGACTTAATAGATGCCACTGGGCAAACAACATAAATAAAGCGTAATGGTTAAAGTAGTATAAAAAAAATGATAAAAAGGCAAAGATTTACAAAGAAAAGAGATAAATGGATAGTTCATTAAGTTTTTATTTTGTCGTTAGAAAACCAGATCCCACTCACATACACAGTTACACTAGCTTTACCAAAAGGTCTCCTAATAGCAGCTCTAAGGTTCTCTTGTATACATTTGTCTCATCCCCTTGCTTCATTTTTATGGAACTGGTATAAAATTTGGGAAAATCCTTCGTGAAGAAAGAGAATATTTCCCAAAATGCTGGTATGCAGTATGAGCATTCGCATCTTTGCTCCATGCGTGTTTTTGTGTGAGACGTGAAAGTTTGTTCATTGTGATAAGAGCGCACACACAGACGCTGTTCCTCGGTTGTGAGGAGGATTTGGGGGGGAGAGGGGAGGTTTGCAGTAATAAATGAAGGAATGTCACTGTGTAATTGCATGTGCTGTCAGAGAGAGGGGCCCAGCGAGAGGAAACGGGAGGGGAAGAAAAAAAAAGGAGGGTAAGGAGAGGTGCACCAGGCAGCTGCTATGCCCCCGGGCTCTCCCCAGGAATGTAACCCAGCACGGGGAACAGCTGCCGGGGCTACGCAGGCCAGAAGGGCAGGGCTGGCACCAGAGGCTACACATGCTGTACACGCTCATGCACGCACACCCACCAATGCAGACGCACGCAGACGTTCCAGTGCGGGGTAGAAGAGCATTACTCTTAATTTGCTTTCTGCTCTGGGATTCTCACTGTCTTCCAGAATAAAGCTGAAAATAAATGGAAAAGGATTTTAAAAATCTGGATGAAAGAGCAACTTCAAAGCCCCATCTGAGACCTGTTTAACTCATCTTTATTTAGTCTGTTGCAGAGGTAATGTGAGGATTTGAATGTGGTTGTAAATAGAGCATTGCTCCGACTCCATTCTTAAGCTGCACAAGTAGGTGGAGGCCAGGGCCACATTTGCACAAGCAAACCAAAAACTCCTATTAAGAGTGTGACTGCTTAAAAAAAAGGTAGAGTCTATTGGTTCTTTTCTAGAATACACTATCTCAAAATGAATATCTGTACTGCTCCTTTAGAAATGCCCAAAGCCTGAGGTGTTGAAATAGAATCAATCTCCAGAAATCCCACGCTTGGTCACTGTACTGCCCAAAGGACCAGTTTATCATCCTGAGTGTGCTGAGATAGTTATGGAGAAGACTGAAACACCCACAAAAAAATCAGCCAGGGGAAACTGTCAGGCTTTAAAGTAGCGACAGTTCTTTAAAACATTTTTCATCCACATTTCCTTTTTCAAATCGCTCTTCTGTCTCTTTTATCATCTGTGTCTGCCTGTATATCCATACACGCACTTGCTGCAGATCCATGCACGGTCGCACATGTTCACGTGCACGCTCGGAGCAGATGATGAAGGATGATGGCTGAGGCAGGGACAGAGCCAGTCTCTGATCTCTCCTGTAACCGCGGCAACAGAGCTCCTATTGATCCTCTGGAAGAAAGGCCAAGCGTTAGCTTCCATGCGCACACAAGTGCACACATGCACGCGTTCAGTAGAAATACACCTCGACACACACGCACATGTGGAATTAAATCAAACTTTTTAATTTTTACTTGAACTTTAGACTGTTTCGGAAAGAAAATCATCTCAGTCTTCTTAAATATTAAATATATTAAACGTCCGATTGTGGATGACTCAGTCCACAGGCTCCCAGCTTGAGCTGTTTTGGTTAATCGCATGTTTGAATTCACTGGCTACAAGCAGGAAAATATATCTGTCAAAGTGGTGAATGCAAAAAAAAACAAACTACAATAAGATGTGTTTAGGAGTCAGTTGTTCCTCAAAATCATTACTGTGTACAATCTTCTGTCTTGGTTTGCAGGTCCGACATCGCTGGTGTGAACTTGTGGTCAAACACGCGTACGCTCAGGCTTACGGAGATGTGGAGCACTTTCTGATTCATGACCAAGTAAATACGCACAGCTGTGAAGCCTTTATCTGATTCAACCTGAGAAAAATTAAACTAAATAAACAGTTTTTTGTGTATGTGTGCTCCAGGCCATGGGTGTGTATCTGTACGGGGAGCTGATGGTTCAGGAGGACCCTGAGCAGCAGGCTCTGGCGCGTCACTGCCTCTCACTAGTCCAGGGAGAGATGGACCAATCGGCACGCAGAGTGGTGGAGGAGATGGTCCTATAACAGCAGAGGTGATGTCTTATTTTCAGTTCTTCATTCCAAATGCTGTCAAACATATTGGCTTTTATTTTTATGAATGCTGTTGTTCTGAGATAAAGTATGTAATAAATTTAACCTGACTGAAAACTTTCCGACAGCATAATTAGTTTTCCTTTTTCATCTTCTTTTTTTGCTCTCATTATTGCATAATTGGTTTCTCCTCAACTCAGAGGAATTCTGGTTTAATCGTAATTTTAGTGGCTTTCACTGGCACAGAATGGTGGGAATTCTCCAAACAAGCCAAATAAGAAATATAAACTATATTTGCTTAGGTTTATAAAATAAGATTACAAGTTACCCGCTCAGGGATTTGGTGGCTTTTTATTTGGAGCTCAGACTGCAACAGGATGCTTTAATAGCTTGGTGAGTTGCTTGAACCATACACGGGAAAAAGAACCAGTAATCAATACTTTGTTATCTTTTGAAGTTTTAAAATATTTCTCAGCTACAAAGCCACTATCTTTATCTCATAGTTGACCTTCTAGCCTGAAATGGAGTCTGTAAAAGAAAGCTTTGTATTGAATTGATCCTGATTCCATCTACCCCAGCGGACAGTCCGCACTTGAGTCACTTGGCTACTTTTACTGCACATTCCTTCCTGAGCTTATTGAGTGTGTATGCACATGTGTGTTTGTACACTTAGAATGGGGCCTTTTCCGTGGTTTCACAGCAGCGCCGTCAGGATGTGTTTGTCAGAGAAGGAATTTGGGAATGTGTTCCTCAAACAAATGAGAGGGAAGACAGAAAAAAATGAGAGAGAGGGGGAACGGGTCAGTGAGCATTTTCTGATGGGCTCAGGATGGTCTCTACTCGATGTGGAGGCATTTTCATACTGTTGACCCTGAAATTCCTCCTGCGTGTACGTGTGTGTGTGTATGCAGAACCACAACTGTCAACCACTGGGCTTTTGGATGACTCCGTACAGTGAGGGGTGCATTGGTCTGACTCTAAATGAAGGAGAGAGGAAAAAATGGTTTAGTGAGAGAAAGAAGGAAGAGAAGGAGCAGAAGAGAGGACAGGGCTCTTTGAAGCTGCTGATCTTTTCATAACAGTCCTCTTATTACTGACATTAATAATGAATAATGAGACGAGGCAATTAAGTGGATCTAGGGTTGACAGTTGAAGTAAAGCAACCCAACTATTCTTCAAAATATTATTAGAGTGCTGTAGTATGTTATGAATAGTGTTATAAAATCTTATTAACTTTCAAGCAAAATACCCTGAGATTATAGCTTTACTTTTAAAAGTGCAAATAACTGAACTGAATTGAAGTTATGGCCACAAGGACACAAGATATTATTTTGCTACTGTTTTTAAAAGGCATGAAAAGCTGGATCGTGAAAAAGTAATTCTTTGTGAAAATTTGTTCAATTTTTACTCAAAATAGCAGCTTATCTGTTTTAGCGAACTTGTCAGTGTTGTCAGGCTACAACTAATACTAGATGTTTTCTTAAAAACCGTATGGTCTGTGGTTGCTCCCATAGCTCGGTTGGCAAAGAACGAGACCCGTGTGTTGAAGCCAAGTCTTTACTCCTTGAGTCTAGACTAGCGATCCTTTTTCTCCATGGCATTTCCTCTCCAGCAAAGACATCAGAAGCCAGTCAGAAAACAGTCGATTTACTGGTCGATCTACGCCCTTAGCTTCACCTGGTCACGAACTGTGTGGGTAGTGACTGCAAGAATGAGATTGTGGATACAAGCGGTGGAAGTAAGCTTTCTCAGAAGGGTGCCTGCGTCCTCCCTAGGAAATAAGGTGAGGAGCTCAGTCCTTGGGGAGGGACTCCAAATTGAAGGAGCATCTAATTAGGTTGCATCTTGGGTGAGGTGCTCTGTCCTACCTGGAAAGAACCCCAGGGTAGACCCAGGACATGCTGAAGAGAGTATATCTCCTGCCTAGCTTGGGAATGCCTCGGTGTTCCCCTAGGACCGACCCCAGATGAGCAGCAGAAAGTGGAGGGAAGCAATAAGCAAATTAAAACAAAAAATATTAAATATAAATTAAATAGCTTGTTAAAAGCTTAAAAATCTCAACAATCTTCTAATTAGTGGGATTGCAATCCAATGGATTGAGAGAGATCCATTATAATTTTGGAGAAAAGTATAAACTAAGTGACCCATTTTAATACAGAAACAATAACCCCCCCCCCCCCCACACACACACACACACACACACACCTCGAGGGCCACTCACAGTTTTTACACCAAGTTGATGAGTTATGGTTTTGACTTCATAAGCTGTTTCTCTGGAGGTGGCCCTGAGGGAAGTTTTACACAACTGCTGCTTAACTGACACAGGTGTCAACAGGTGCTGATAGCTGACGAGCTAGGATCTATTTGGATTTCATCATCTGATTGGAAGATTTGAATCTCCTCTTGCTCTCATTCTGATTGGAGGACACTTCTGATAGTTTTTCTTTGCAAAAACTTCTCAGTCTGTGTCTCAGCCAAGCGACTGAATCTGATTATAGAGCCAACGTGATTATAGAGCCCCGCTTGGGATTGCACACATTTTCACCATATTTAAATAGTTTCATCCACAAAGACCTTACACTGACTGACAGGAAGCAGTAAGAAAACAGATATGCTCTAAAATGTGTGGGATTTTCAAAATAAAAGCCTTCAATTAGCAGTAGCAAGTCCATCCATCCACTTATCAAATTCAGGGTTAAAATAAAATCTTCCAGTTATGTTTTTTATTTATGTATTTATTTTATTTTATTGAGATTTCTAATCCATGTGTTTCAAAATAAAAACCCGAAACTCGAGTGTTCAAGTATGAAGCTGCTGATTTTTGGTGGCTTTTTATTTGTTCAGATTTGACATTTACTTTTAAGGCAAAATACAAACACTGCTAAACCCAGTCACATTTCTTTATGCCCCACCCTTTCATTCACACACATCAGGTAGCTTTGTTGCTACACTAAGTGTAAGGTCAGGGGAAGCGTCAGCAACCTCGGTCAACACAGGATGCATCACGAGGTGCTGCTAAACAGTTGTCCACATCATCCTGAGTGACTTACAGCACTACATCCTATTTTAAGCCATGACCGAGACGGGCTTTTATCTTCACACACGCACACACTCCGAGAAAGCTTTATGCATTTGCACCGGATGTGAAAGGCTTTCTCGACAAGTGCTTGGCATCTGGCTCAGTCCTGATAAATCTGTCTAACACACACGTACAACACGCACACGTCCAGCGCCTATCTGTCTGTACCCACCGATCTGTTTCGTCATCATTCAATCCCTCACGACACTCTGTGGGTTGTTACTACAAGTGAGGAAGAAAAGAAACAATAGAAGAAGAAAACAAGCAGTTAGAGACAAATTTTCTAACTTTTATTGTTCCTTCCCATTGGACTGACCCAAACAAGCCTCCATAAACATCAGCGGATCACGCCGGTCAACTGAGCTAAGGTCCAGATCTCTAACCAATTAAAATGATGGATGAACAGACCTCCCCGCTGCTTTTTCATATCGCACTGTAGGGAGACGGATTTATGTTTTACTGCTCACTTTGTGTTCCAGCGTCGTCCTTTCTTAAGTAGAACAGTTCCTCCCTGTACCCTTTTACACCCTCGCGCAGACCACAGTACAGTGGGATTAGGCTGAGGCGGGCTGAGAGGGTTTTAACTGAAAACAACATGTCTGTCAAGGCTCACTCCCTGCTCTGTGTTCCTAAACCCAAAAAGCACAACCCTTAAAAAGAGAAGGGTGGTCTCTCCCTGTCTTTTTTTCAAGTTCTTTTCCCCCTCCCTGCTCACTCCCTCATTCTTTTCTTCCCCCTCCGGTACATGCCTCTGGAATCCCTCTTGATCCGCTTAATGAGGGGCATATCGCCGGGTTAGCCGAGCGTGGCGAATGGGAGACGAGGAGAGGGGTGACCAAGGAAATAGTACGAGAGAGAGAGAGAGCAAGGTTCTACAGGTCTGAAAGAGACAAACAAGCTGAAATCATATATATATATATATATATATATATATATATATATATATATATATATACATATTAGTCTGAAGGCAGTTATAGGTTCACATTGGACTGGAGCTGGACTTGAGGATGTAACTAGAGAAAATAAGAGTGGAGCTCTTGTTCTTTCATGTCTGGGCTGTGAGGGTTCCTGGCGTGCTGATTTGTGACTTATGATAAAATCACATTGCCAGGGATTACCACACAGCCTTGACCCAGTCGGCTGCTATGGCAACCACAGCCCCTCCTATACACATACATAAACACACTCGTCCTCCAGAAACTTGTGGGGGGGGGAACAAAAAAACAAACAAAAGAAGACTTGATTATCTGAGTGTGTGATTGTGTTTGAGGAGCTGGTGATTTGGAGGAGAAGAAGGGAAAAAAAGGGGGAAAGTGTGATGAAGGAGCTCATCACTGCAGCTGTTTTGTAAGAGCGCGTACACGTCGGACAGGTTTTTGTATCCTCTCTCCAGCCAGACACAGAGCTTAGCTGATTGGTGAACAGTGATTGATTCCCTCTTTGTTCACAGTGGCTAAGTTCTGCACCTGAGGAGAGCATGACCCAGACAGGGAGACAAAGAGGAGACGACAAATGGGTGTGGGAGGAAGAGAGAAGAAAAATGTGCCACAAAGTTTTTACAGTGGCGGTTACGTGCGTGTGTGGACAGTTGGGCCTAATTTTCCTACTTCAATTATCAAATGTGTGTTTATACAACACTCCCTTCCCCTTCTCTGTTTTAAGCCGTTTTCCCGCTCATTGCTTGATTGTTCTGCATCTTTTTGCACCTTTTTAAAATTATTTTAATTTGTTTAAAATCTCATTTCACTTTTCTTTTTCCCCTTATCTCACTGCTTTTGCTCTCAATAGCTCTCCTCTTGCATGTCTGGAAAAACTTTCCACTGAGACGACCTCGCTCAGAAGAATTAAACACGCAAGCACCCCCTTCGCAAATTCAAAACACTGCGCAGGATTACTAATGAGCGCCACGTTTCGCTCTCCTGCTTTGCCTGTTGTTCTTTCTCCTCCTTTCATCTTTCCCTCCCTGCTCCGTACTTCCACCCCTCTGCTTCTATCTCCTTTTAGTTGCGTAGTAGAAGAGATAATCCTGCAGATGATGCCAGTTGCACGCTTTATAGTTCTAGAGAAGGTGAGAGTATCTCAGGAGAGAAAGTGTACTTGAGGTACTAATGAGGTCTGGGGAGACCCAAACTGTGCTTAATGGTGCCGACAGATATTTCATCAGTCCTTAAGCAACGGCTACCATCATCAGGCTCATCACCATCGATGCTGCGTTAACTACACCCTCAGCATATTCGAGTACTATATAATACAAGGCAATAATATGATTGAAATCAAGACTTTGGACTCAAAAAAGTGGCACAGAATTGATGGATGAAATGAACAGATGTAAAATAAACTATTAATAGGCCATTGTGAGACACTGACTTAATACTTCCTGCAGGCTATAGGTGAAAAAAATGAATTTAAGCCTTTCTAATAACCCTCAGAGCCTTTTTTAAAAGTCTCCACTCAAGGTGTGACGATCAGGTGACCATAAAACTTTAGACATTTGATACATTTGAAGACGTGCTTTCACCTGAAGCACGGTTTCATGTTTCAAGTTTTCCCGTGTGAACATACTGCATAGAAACCTGTTTGGAATTAGCGTGTAACATGGGTTTTAGATTTGGCGTCTTGCTTTGTAAACATTTTTTTGTAAACATTCTGTGAATTGCGTTGCCCAAACTCAAAAGCGGGGCTTGATACCGCTCTCATAACTGCCTGCTTGATAGGAAGCCAGCAGCCAAAGCTGAACTCAGCACAGGCCTGAAAAGGGAGCGTGAGGATAGGCTGCGAAATCCTCTAAAGCTGAGTCATTCATTTTGTTTATTTACTCTGCTATAAACTGACTTTTCGGTTTTACAGGGGATTATATGAGAGAGACGGTTTCTTGGCTAGGTGCAGTTGCTTCCTGGAGTCTCCGTCGGCCGCTGAGCACCCGCAGTGACACCCTGCTGATATGCCGCCGGCGTCGTTCTCATTCTTTATATTAGGCATAAGTTAACCATGCTGCTGGCTGTGGCTTCATATCGAGTGGCATCAGTGTGAAGTCAAATAACTGTTCATTTAACTTATCAGTCATGTTGGGGTAAAGCTGGGTAACTTCTTTTAAAAAGGTTGACAGGGCCATCATAAAATCCCTTTTTCAAAAATGATCCTTTAAGAAGTTTAAGTGCCTCAGGTTTAAAACCTAAAATCACGTTGGCAGCCAAAAGTGCTGTCTGGGCATCCCAGGCTGATATGTATTGATTTTTGATCTAATCTCAGCCCGAGGAAGCAGAGATACAGAGACCCATAAAGCAAAGAGATTCTCACACATTTCCACGCTGTGGAGAGAAAACAAGACCGAGGCCTCAAAGATGGAAACGCTGATAGTGATTTCAAGGTCTTTCCAATATTTTAGGTCTCCCCTTCTCTGTATTGAGTTCCTCCAGTAGATTTAATGTGGCGATATACACGTCTTATTGTTTTGTCTGAGATGGGAGAAACAAAAAAGCTGTGATCCTGCGAAACCCCCACTGATAACATGAAAAACAGGAATTCTTAGCTGGGTTACACACGCTTTGTTTCAAGCATCATGGGGAGTGCTGAGAGAAGGTTTTCTTTCCAAGTTCCTTAGACTGAGAGAAGGTTCCTGAATTAGTCAAGATAAGCTATACAAAAACAATGCACGCACGGTATGAAGCTTATCATGGACGACTATATTTTCCTTTGCAACTTCTTCCAACGGAATGATCAGTAAAACTCAGTCCTACTTCACATAACACAAAAAATAGTTATTTTGAACGGGTTATACAACAATATGTGAACAAAACGCATCTCAGAAAAATGAATTCCACAAAATGAAGTGCGCCCATCAGCTGTGCAGCTGGGCTATGTGCAGAGAGTGAATCTGACTTTATAGTTTAACTTGCAGTATAACCTCTGATCAGATGTGGGTGTAGTGTGTGCCAGAGTCCACTTTTTATCCAGCTAATTGTAATGAAAATCTATACTATTCTGGACCAACGGCTCCCTGATCAAAACAGTGACAGATGGTTGAAAATGTATTTTAAAACCGGTCAGTCTTTTTGGAATGGAAGCCGTGAGGAGGCATTACAGCGCTCTATATTAACAACGAGAAAATGGCGGCTAAACGAGGATAGATGTGTGAATTAGAAATGAGGGCCATGTGGAGCCTGCCATTTTTAGACCTATATTTAGGGCCTGTTAAAAGAATAATGACCATCAAAGGCCTGTAAAAGAGAGGAATTGCCATCAGAGCCCATATCCAAAAGGTGATTTATTACACTCTAATGGGAAGGAAATGGTCCTCTGCACATCAAAGGACAAAGCAACATTGCATAAAGAGACCGAAAATAAACTTATTCGCCCCACAACGCCCACATTTTCTTCTCCTCATGCATGTGAAACTCGACTGATCGGCTGTTGAACATCGAGTGTATTTCAGGGAGTTGAAGCATTGAATTCCATTTCAAAGGATAAGCAGTTTGAACCAAGTACAGATGCTCATCGCAAGCAGGGAGTGGAATGTGGATTTGATGGGTTTAAAATTTCTATTTTTATGATCAGACACTCGAAGTACCCTTGTAGTTTTTTTCTTTGAATGTCAAAAATGTACACTTAATTTGTGCCAGCTCCCACCATCTATCGGTGGCCTCGCTGACACTTGTTAAGTTTCAACCATGCGAGCCGCAACGTTCAACAGCTGGGGAAATCCAACAGTGTCAGCTGTACGGTTTTTCTCGTGGGTTTAGCAAAGTGGGTGGAACGCTGCTCGACATGCTACCTGAGTTGGAATTGCTTTTTGCCTCATTACAAAGGGAAAAAACAATGCTCGTAGCCAGCACTTGATGAGAGATGGAGTGAGAACGAGAGATCTGGGCTTGGATTTCTGTGCCTACTGAGCTGATAATCAGTCCTACAGAATCACTGGCTCAGTTCAGCAGGAACAGGAATCCAGTCCACTCACCACCAGAGCAGAACCAAACGGACGTCACATGAAAGATATGAGTTATGGAACAGTTTTGGGGGTTTAGAAATACGATCGATCCATGGCGGGACGGCAGCTTCCACACAGCAGGGGCGCTGGAGTCAGATTAAATGCATTGTATTTTTTTAAGAGAATACTCTACATCGTTTTATTAACAGGTGAAGAAATATTTGGGAGCAAATGTATTTTTAAAAAAAACATCTGTGTGATAGGCCTGGGACTTCTTGGTAAACCTGGCTGCAGAAAGATATTGGTTAACACTTTAAATGTACTGTTGTCGTTGTTTTTGTTGAATATTTTGGATTTTGAACTTGGTGACATTGAGAGCAAACGGAAAAATGTCTTTTTAGGATATAAAATGTTTTATTTAATCGAAATATTTTCTACTTGTATGTCCTGCATCTTAGCCAATGACACCTGCGTTGGATTCCTTAGACTAGACTAAAACCTGCATTGTGTGTTTGTCTTCACACCACATAGATAACCCGTTAGAGCATTGTAAGCATCTACCAAATGTTCTGTAAGGCTCCTGTGTGAACATATTCTTCATTTTCTTCCAGGTTGCTGACTACAGACAGGAGGGACAGGAGTTTGGCACAGCAGCCGCACGAGAGTCCAGCACTCACCTGCTCGTTTGCCTGGATGCTGCAGAATAGCTCAGCAGTGTGAAAACCAGAGGGTTGTATTCATGCTCTGCAACTAAGACCAACTGGCAAAGTTTGGAGCACAGCAGTTCTGTTCATTCAAGTCTAAGAAATAGCTGGTATGTGCTAGATATGTGCACAATTAGTCAGCCGGAGGCTTGAATGCTGGTATACTTGCTGGTCAGCTGAAGTAATTATTCATATTTTATTAACCCTCTGAGGACTGAGTCATCAAAGGTGTTAATCCCGATCCCCTCATATGAAAAAAGAAACAGATATTTGTGTAAAATAAGACATAATGTGTGATGGGTCTGTATAGAGTCTCTATTGTCTTTATTCCATGATTGCCAAGACAGCCACTTTGTTAGGATCACCCATTCAACTGCTTCTAAAAGCAGATTTCTGATCAGCCAATCATATGACAGCAACTCAATGCATTTATGCATCTTTGGAAGTGGCGTGCTTTTTAGAACTAATTGCAACTTGGATCTCAGAGGGTTAATGTACAATGCCAGTGACTGGAAATTGTTAACCAGTAAAATGGAAAGTTCTGCACATTTTAATATATTTGGTTAATGAATAAATTGATTAACAGCTTTAGATGACTCAGTTACACACAAAATATTTGTACGGACAACGTTTAACCTCATCCGTCAAATTTGGCTCAATTTTTGACTGTTTGCTGATTTCCCACCAGTCAGTTAATCCAATTTCATTCTCCTATTTAAATGTAGGAAAAAAAGTGAATTGAAAAGTGAATTGTAACCCATAACTATACAATCTGTTCATTATGAGATGTTGTATTGTTGGTGTGGAAAGAGAAAATAGAAAAGAAATAATGTAATTATGTAAAAAACAAAACAAAACATATTTCAAGGAAAAGTCACTGCATGTTCATCCAAGCTGAGCTGCTGTTAGTGTCTGTTTGTGTAGGTGTGTGTGTAAGTGTGAGTCTGTTTAGTCTAAAGTCACGATTCGGTTCTTTGGAGTTTAGACTGGAAATTCTTTGAGGTGAGTAATGTTTTTCGAGTTTTTTCGGGTTTTTTTCCTGTATTGAAACAGGCAACTCTCAGGGCATTTCTACATGTGCTGCTCTGCAGATACTAACGGCAAACCTGTTTGTGTATAATTGATTTTTTTGTATTTGCTGTTTATGTTAAAATAAAATGATGTTTTGTTAAAAATCCGTGTACAGCTTTTGTTTTAGAGACAAAACAGAGAAAAGCTGAAGATTAGTCAGGCACTCGTGGATGTTACACTGATTTTATATGTAAATTACATATCCGAGACACTTATTACAGCCGGGCAGACTCCATACCACCTGGAGGAGAAATGTTGCGGCAGAGCTACAGGAGATGGGCTACACCTGGAGGGAAGCTCAGCGTGGAGGGAACTTGATGTGGTCTTATGTCCCACTATGACATGCAGAGGATAAGAAGGCGAGGAGACTTATAATAAGGTGTTTCATAACAAGTGCATTTAATTGATTAATATGAGGATGTATATCTTTTGTTTCACAAATCCAGAGCATAAAAATAACAAAAAACAGCGCAGCACTAATGTTCTGCTAATACTTAATGGTTCAATGACATTTTTAAGCGCACAAATTCCAGAAATCACTAATTTTTCATTTGAATGATGCATCATACAACAAAAACTATTTCCTGAATAATGAAAGAAGCCAAAAATTAATTATTCTACAAACTATACATGCATAGTTTGCATAAATACATGCACATGTATTTGTTTACATTCTATCCAACTCCAGCAGTCAGCTAGTAGTAACAGTAAGTGTAATCTAAAAGCACCGTTTGCTTCCAGTTTTAAATCAAATGTGACCTAGACCTTGAGCTTTACAAACAATAAAGCTATTTACATACAGTACAAGTACATACAGAAATATCTGCATGAGTGACATTAATCATTTACATTTATCATACACTCAGCACTGTTGGAGCATGTTTTTCAAGCCAGAAACAGTAATTACACGACGATAACTGGCGTTTGGCTTTCCTCCCCACAAACCTACGTCTTACAGTCGGCATGTGTAGCATGAAGGATTTATATTGTGAGGCAATTATGAGAGTGGGAGGACTGACACGTCGTACGAGCTGCTGCTGCTATGCAGCGTGATCTGTCACGCAGAGTGTCCTTGTGGGCCTCGGCAGTTGTTTGTTGTGTGCGTATGTCTGTGACCTGGCTCCGTTGTTTTGACACAGTCCTGTCACCGCTCCACGGTATATCAACAAGAGAGCATGGCTATTTGTTATTCTGCAAACGAGCTAAAAGCCCAGGGATGAGCTCACAGTTGCGTGGTTTTGTACAATTTGGTATGTAATTGTGCGTGTGTGCCTATTGCTCACTCTGAATGCATTTGCGTTATCGTCTTTTGAAGTTCCTTGATCCTTAGATGAACTGTGTCTCTTGATAAACAGCATCCTTCGTTTAGTCTGAGCTCCAGTGAGCTGAGAACACATGCTGCTTCATCAAGCAGACCAGACTGATCCACCACCTGGACTGACACACACACACACACACACACACACACACACACACACACACACACACACACACACAAAACAGTTATTGCCGTGACTGGGCCAAAAATCATCACCAGAAAAACCAAATCTCGTCTCATGGGCATAATCATAAAGAAACCTGACTTCACGTTTATAATATGACACCAGATAATTCTTAATATTGGAACGTGTAGAAAAATCTTGTGTTTCCCACATTCACACGTAAGTTAAAGTACATGTTACATCATTAGATTTGATGCATATGAGACACATAAAAATGAAATACTAAAATAACTTTTTAGTTAAGCAAAGAAATGATAACGTACAAGTACTTCAAAATAAAGCCTCACGTCATGCTTGCTTATTTTAATCATGACAACAGCTACAGCAACCACTGCCATTTATACATTTTGACTTTGTTATAAGTTTTATTTTATATACAAGGTATAATATAAAAAATAGAAATACAATCATGTCAGTTTATTTTATCTCCAATTAGCAAACCTAATTTTTAATATTCTTCCTTTACATGGACAGTGTTGCTGCCTAAGATGTTTTGGGGTTTAGATACGAAAATATGGAAAAAGATTATTCAAACTAAACAGCTTTTCACCTCATGGTTTTGAATACATTTCAAATACACACAGAAATGTACATATCACACCAATGATCTACCTGCCCATTACTGTGTATCCACCCTCTTATTGTGGAAAGCAGTAACAGGGTGGACGTTTTATTCTTAAATCAACCATTATTCCTCATGTGATGCACAACAGGCTAGCAAATGAAGACCATAAACATTATTTTTAACATGTTTATGAACCATGTGATCGGAATTACAAAAGAATATCTGTTTACACTGTAAATAAGGGTAACAGGGTGAACAGGTTATGCTTTAACGCATCTGTGAACCATTCTGAAACATGGGGGGGAAACGGTTGATGAAAGATTGATGTTTACTCTGGCTTTTATAGAGGATTTCCCTCCAAAACACTAATACAACTTACTGTAAGTCATGTAACTAGCAGACCAATAGAGGGGAGCTATCCAAAAAGACTGGTAAGAGTAACAGGACGGACGGACAAATGTGGGACAATTTATTTTATTTCAGACTTTAAACGTAAAAAAAAATAAATAAATATATATATATATATATATATATATATATATATATATATATATATATAAAAATGTATTAATAGGGGGAAAAACATCTAATGTAGAATATTACTATTAAGGCTGTACAACAGTAATGAACAAGTTTGTGTTTTTTAATGACTTATATTAGCAAATGAACTTGAACTTGAATGAACGGGGGTGTTTTAGGGTATTTGTGCTTAAAAAAAGAAAATAATTTTAAAAATAAATATTTTCTAAACATATAACATTTTCTAATAGTTAATAGTGTAAGGCAAGCTTTTGAAATAAGTATTTGCCAATTTTTATACAAAACGCACTCAGATCTGTGATCGGGATTGAAAGGCATTAAATACTAGGAATGATTCACATTCCCAAAGTGTTGGTATTGCTATTGGGAATTACATGTCACATTTCTCCAAACTTTACACTTTTAAAGCATAATAAAGATGACAGACTTCATATATGTTTTAGAGGCTTTAAAGACCTGCCACAGGATTGACTTTGTCAAAAAGAGAATTGAGAAATATTCTCAGATGGCTGCATCTGATCCATGTTTCAACCTGTCCAAATGTCCAAGAATAGATTAGAATAGAAAAGCACTTTACTGTCACTGTACATGTACAATGAAATTGTAGAAAAAAAGACCGGTGCAGGACACTGAACCCTCCAACCCAGTAGGTTATGCAAAGTGCTGGTGTACCTACTTTTTGTGTGTGTCTGTGTGAGTGAATGAGTTAAAGAAAGTCACATTTAAAAAACAGCTGTCAACATAAAATAGTTTCTATGGACCACCACCTTCTTTCAGACCAATCATTTGCACTCGTACTTATGTATCTGAGATGATCCAGTGTGTCAAAATGTTCACCCATCAGCTTGAATGGGTGGTGGGCTAAGACTGTGCTGGTGTAGCCAGTAATTCCTGGACCCTTCCACCTATCCCTGAGACCTAATTATCATTACTGCAATGACCTTGGACATGGACGTTGGGCCAGTTTGACACAGGAGCTTGCACGAGTTTGACTGGTCAACCTTCTGAAAACTAGCAGAGGGTGTGGAAGTAGTCTATAGGTGTCCCAAGGACACAACCTTGAGGGGAAAACTAGCCAGGTTTTAATTATGTATGTTTCCTGATTTAAATGGATTTCATTTGCAGAACATTCAGATCAAACCTTGCATACAGCATGAAAGGAGGGCCGAAATGATTAACATCTTTCTCTATAAAATGGACCCTTTGAAGCATTTCTTTGTCAGTAGCTTGTATCTAAGGTCCAGCATTTCAAGCATTATGCATACTGAGCTTTGCATTTAATAAGAACTGGATGGAACAATAATCTGAAAATGACAGAAGAGAAACAGTTTTCCTCACCGCCTGTAAAACCTCTGCCGAGCCACTTGGTGGTAGCTGGCAGAAAACGGCAACATTAACCAAAAGGCTGACAGTCAATGATGGAGCAAATGATTGCTGCTCAGGTTGTGGTGAAACCAGCGTGCCCAGTGACTGCAGGCGGTCGCTGGGAAGAGGATGAGCTGCGCCTGAGAAAAGAGTGCGTATGTGGTTCCAAGCTTCTTTGGCCCGTGCCTGGTGGGAAAGATGTTTAAAAAGAAAGGAAAGAAAGAAAGACAGAAAGAAAGAAAGACAGAAAGAAAGAAAGTAAGAAAGAAAGAAAGAAAAAAAGAAAGAAAGAGAGCATGCTCAATTTCAACCAAGTCAGATTTAACGGGTCTTCTGGTGTCTTTCATGTAAAAAAATAAATGACAAACAGACTGCTAATTCAAAAATGAGACAACAAGAAAGCCTAGCAGAGAAGAACGTACAACTGTAGTAGAGGAGATGGTGGAGTCTCCAAGGGTTATGATGGGAGGCGGACAAGCAAGAGACAGAGAGGTAAAACTCAGGCAAAGCTGGCCCAGACACTCACTGAGAAATCAATACTACATCACCCTTTCCACCCAGCCCTCTCATCTATATCTCTCTCCCTCTCTTCACCACTGTCTCACTCCCTCCCTCTCAGTTAGGGGTCATCCATAATTAATTCATTAATGTGTTATTCCGTTTTTTGCCCCTCTGTATTGTTTCTTTTGCTTTCAACAACAACAGACCTGCAAATAACAGACTATCCCCGATGTTATGTTGCCGAGTTATGCTGAAGCACTTAGCTGCCGCAGTGTTGGTAAAAGAAGAGAAATAGTTGGAACAAACTGGTTTTCAAACAAAGTCTATTTAAGAAGATCCCCGGTTGCCTTCTTAGTTTATAATGACGGGGCAGAAATATCTGCATCGATCAGTTCAACACTTACTAAGCAATTATTTAAGTGGAAAATTTTGGATTTCATATAACTAGATTAAAATGATTTATGCAAAAAACAAACAAACTCACCAGCTGTGAAGCTCTGTGGTGCCACCTCTTGGTGGGGTAGTGGTAGAATATCAACAGCCACAGAAAGGGATCACCATCTTCAGTCCCAGATGTGACCAGCAGCTGGACAGCCACCTGTACCCAGTGGGCACACTGAACCAGCAGGAACCAGGCCTCAAACACGTTGTGGTGCCCCCTGCAGGACATTAGGAGAAGCAGCATTTAACAGCAGAAGTAGAACCCTTCATGAACAGTGGGTATCATTGGGAAGTGATTTGTTACCGAAAAGACACTGTACCACATGAGAGAACATATATTATATGAACACATACCTCACAGGGTACAATTTCTTTTTAAAAAAATGAATAATTCAATAGCAAACACCATCAGTTATATTAAACCAACAGTTTGTAGGATTTAGGGGGAATTGTAGCTTAGAAGAAGTATAGGATTCACGATTATGTTTAAATTAGTGTATAATCACCTGTAAGTAGAAGTTTTTTTGGGGCAACCGTGGCTCAGGGGGTTGGGAATCGCATCTGTAACCGGAAGGTCGCCGGTTCGATCCCTGGGCTCTCTGTCCTGGTCGTTGTGTCCCTGGGCAAGACACTTTACCCTACCGCCTACTGGTGTTGGCCAGAGGGGCCGATGGCGCGATATGGCAGCCTCGCTTCTGTCAGTCTGCCCCAGGGCAGCTGTGGCTACAACTGTAGCTTGCCTCCACCAGTGTATGAATGTGAGAGTGAATGAATAGTGGTATTGTAAAGCGCTTTGGGTGCCTTGAAAAGTGCTATATAAATCCAATCCATTATTATTATTTATTTTTTTTTTTTTTTGTAAGCTAAAAAAAAAAACCTCTTCCATCAAGTAGACCATGTTGTGCCAGCAATATGTCTACAGGAGCCCAAAGTGGACAGAGCACCAACTGGATATATATATATAGAGAGAGCTTTCCTGTGTGGCTTAGCTTCACTCTTGGAAAGGGAGGAGTGACGGAAGAGTATTTAGTTGCTTGCAATCTGCAACCAAACTGCAAGATGCCAATAAATCCTACATGCTGGTCATTTATGCTTAAAAATTCATGACTGATTATGTCAACTATGTCAACATCTGTGGTCATGAAATCCTTCGAACGACTGGTGTTAGCCCACCTGAAAGACATTACAGGCCACCAGCTGGACCCTCTGCAGTTTGCCTACTGGGCAAACAGGTCGGTGGATGATGCAGTGAACATGGAGCTGCATTACATCCTGCAACACCTTGACCGCCCGGGAACTTATGCCAGGGTCCTGTTTGTGGACTTTAGTTCGGCTTTTAACACCATTGTGCCTGAACTTCTTTCCTCCAAACTCTCCCAGCTCAGCGTGTCACCAGCTACCTGTCAGTGGATCACCAGCTTCCTGACAGACAGAAAGCAACAAGTGAGGCTGGGGGAGATCACCTCTGAAACCCGGTCCCTCAGTATTGGTGCCCCTCAAGGATGTGTCCTCTCACCACTACTGTTCTCCCTCTACACTAACAACTGCACCTCCAAGAACTCAGCTGTCAAACTCCTAAAGTTTGCAGATGACACCACTGTCATTGGCCTCATTCAAGATGGTGATGAGTCTGCATACCGGCAAGAAGTTGAGCGGCTGGTACTCTGGTGCAGTCAGCACAATCTGGAGCTGAACACTCTTAAGACTGTAGAGATGACAGTGGACTTCAGGAGACATCCCTCAACTCTGCTCCCCCTCACCATATCAGACAGCCCTGTGTCGACTGTGAAGATCTTCAAGTTCCTGGGTACAACCATCTCCCAGGACCTGAAGTGGGAGACCAACATCAACTCCATCCTCAAAAAGACCCAGCAGAGGATGTACTTCCTGAGACAACTGGGGAAGTACAGTCTTCCACAGGAGCTGCTGATCCAGTTAAGGTAATTTGGGTGGTCTGGTTCAGTTTGTTAATAGCTTGGCACTTAATCTACAACTTAGTCTCAGTTTTTCCGAGGTATTTGTGTGAATATGTACAACTTTCCCCTCTACAAAGCCTTCCCCAAAGTCCTGGTGGAAAATACAACTGCTGACTGTCAGCCTAACAATTTATACCCAGGCTGCTTTCCAAACATTGAAAAAAAGTGGCCATAAAGAAGAGAAGATGGTTTGTTTGTTGTTGTTGTTTTAAATACATGCTGTCAAACTGAGATGGCAACTGAGCAAAATTATACTAAAACAATCTGGTGTTCAGTGTAGAGCAGAAAAAAAACTCTGATAGCAGGCTGTCAACTGACTCATTAGGACTTTATGAATGAACCACAACTGAGTCCCTGCCATGGAAATTAGCACACCCCCATTGACAGGATCAATGGAAGATCAAAGCGACTTAAATGCAGATGATGCAGATCTAAGTCATTGTCTGATCTATTGATGAGCATAAACAACACCTCAAACTACTACATTTGTACAAAACTAGAAAACCTTCATTCAGCCATCACGATTCGTGATGGGCTCTGCGTAATTAGCAACAAGGTCTGATGTCCTTTGATGTCCAAACCAATCAGCTGATGGTTATGATCTTGAAAGGTATCAATATTCTCTGTATTTTCTCATCATTCGTAGACAAGTTCATATTGTAGGCAAGCTGCTTCTCGTTAGATTAATGTTTTATAAAAAATGAGAACCGTAAATCTAAAAGTAAAAAGAGAAAGAAGAAATATTGGCAAAGAAATTGAGATTTGGGCAGACAAAGTGGTACAACAGAGCGAACAGAGCTTCACAGCTGCAACAGCAAGAATGACTTCAAGTCAGAAGAGCGATAAGGATCTCGTTCTCAGATTTCCCTAATACCATCATTAGAGCTCTCCTCCTCATCTTCCCTCTCTCCACTTGGCTTCCAAATAGGAACAGCAGCAGCCCTCTGCAGGGCCTTGGCAGCTGCAACTTTGCTTGGAGCAACACAACACACTACTTTCCCACCGCTGGCTCCGAACAATGTTTTGGGAATTTTGCACTCAACTCCAGAATGAGGCGACAGTGGGGATAATGGGCCCTGTTAAAAACCGCAGCTGAAGGGCATCAAGTCATCCGTCTCCATCTCCACGACATCACCTAGTTGATGTTCTTTTAATCAGAAACCCCTATTCTCTTTTTTCATGAATCCCAGACTAAATAGTCTACTTTTCTCTGTTTCGTTATATCTTTTTTCTACTCTATCCACTTCTTCTCCACTCATTTTCCCACTCACTTGTATTCTCCACAGTTCTCTCTTTCCTAAGCTAATAGCCTCTAATGAATGCTTGGAGAAGCTACGCACTCCTCCAGGACCTCTGTACTGTGAGGCAAGGGAAAAATATCTGACTAACCACCCCCTCAACAAGAGCTAATGGAAATAAGAACACCGCACAGGCATTCAGTAGGGTGGTGGAAGCAGGCACACATTAACACATTCTCTCCGCGAGCCATTCTCACTCTAACCTGGTGCTTCTGCCGTCTCCCTCCTCTTCCTCCTCTGTCAGTCTCTGTAATGAGCTGCTCAGCCAGTTCAGGTGATTTCTCCAAGCCCCCTGAGGCATCTCTGCAAGAACAGATTCAGATTTAATGACATAATGATGGCTTGTTGCACAAATAATCGCTTCTTACAATCCACTGATCCAAAGCTAACTATTAAGTCAATCTTGAACTAACCATTCAAGAATAATGAAAAATAAGTTTATTATTATTATTAGAAAAGTTATATTACTGAAATATGTGTGTGGTAAATGTAGCACTACAATAACCCAAGAATCAAAATGTGACTCCAACATTTAATTCCCCATAACACCGCAAACTGCTGCAACCAGCAATTATATTAATTATTGATTCATCTGCCAGCTATTTTCTACATTTACGGGAAAATTATTTGGTCTATTGAAAGTCAAAATACAGCAAAAATGGCACAGCAGTTTCACTGAATCCAAAAAGAGATCTTCATAGATAAATTTATTCCCTTAGTTTGAAATAGACGGATAAGAGGACCAAAACCAATAAATATTTGTATACCTTTGACAGCCTCGTTTTAGATTTGTTAAATCTTTAAATCTTATCATATTACCAGAAAAAAAGCATGTTCACATATATTAAAATAGATAATATAATTATATTTAGCTAAGATAATAGTTAAGCTTTTTATTAGTAAAATACATAAACAATCCTCCAAATATCTTGCACATTTACACTCACTGGACACTCTGTTAGGTACACCTTGCTAGTGTTGAGCTGAGAACTGCCTTCATTCTCTGTGTTACAGATACAGCAAGGTGCTGCAAACATCGCTCAGAAATTTTGGTCCATATTGACATGATCGCATCACACAATAGCTACAGATTTTTCGCTTCAAATCACAGATGGTTCTCTCCCTTTCTACCACATCCCACAGGTGTCACGGTTCGGATGTGTGGTAGACAGGGAGTGGACCCAGATGCAAGACTCCAGAGACCAAAAGTAATCTCACAAAGGGAGCTTTATTGCTGAGCTCTTTACAGAAACACAAAGAATCACAGGCCTGAGGTAAGGAAAGGAGCAGGAAGGTAACTAATAAATCTAAAGTCATCAATAACTAAAGTAGAGACACAGATAATACAAGAGGTATCCAACACAAGGATCAGAAAACAAAACTACTGAAATTACAAAAGTAAAAACTCGAGCTCACAACTCATGGAAACTAACAAAAGGTGCTCTACTGAATTGAGATTTGGTGACTGTGGAAGAGTACAGTGCACTCACAGTCATGTTTAAAAACAAAACAAAACAACCGTTCACATTACCCTACATTACCCTGTTGGAAGCAGTCATCAGAAGATATCAAGACTCATTAGAGCAGGCAACATTTTTACAGACTTCTGTTATCTAATTTTGGTGAGCCTGTGTGAACTGTACCCTCAGTTTCCTTTTCTTAGCTGGCAGGAATAGGACCCAGTGTGGTCCTCTGTTGCTGTAGCTCATCTGCTTAAAGGTTTGATGTTTTGTGTGTTCACAGATACTTTGGTTGTAAGGAGTGGTTATTTCAGTTACTGTTACTTTCCTATCTGCTCAAAGCAGTCTGGCAATTATCCTCTGACTCCTGGCATCAACAGGCGTTTTCACCCAGAGAGTTGCTGCTCACTTGGTATTTTCTCTTTTTTGGACCAATCTCTGTAAACTCCGGAGATGGTTGTGTGGGAAAATCTCATTGGAACATTTTCTGAAATCCATATGACATCCAGAGTCCCTTAAATCAGCGGTCCCCAACCCCCGGACCGGTACCGGTCCGTGAGTCGTTTGGTACCGGGCCACGAGAGTTGAGGCTCGGGTGTGAAATTTATGGTTTTCAGGGTTTTTAATCGTTTTTTATTGTTATTTTTATCCTTAACTCTGTTTCCCTGAGTCTTTTCCCGTGTGTTATCAATAAATCTTCTTTTTTTTGGTACCGGTACTGGTTTTATTTTGTTGTATTTATCTGTGACACCTTAAAGGCCGGTCCATGAAAATATTGTCAGACATAAACCGGTCCATGGTGCAAAAAAGGTTGGGGACCGCTGCCCTAAATCACTTTTCTTCCCCATTCCGACGCTTGTTTTGAACTTCAACAGGTTGTTTTGACCATTTCTAACTGCATACCAATACCAAACAGCTGAACAGGTGTACCTGAAAAGTGGCCAATGAGTGTAATTTCAAAGCAGAAATGGCCCAACTGTGATTACTTTCTTGTGCTTTTCAGGATTCATTTTAACTGCTGTTAAAATAGTTTTTTCACATTGCATTGTAAAAAATAGATTTCCCACCGCAAACCAAATTTTTTCACAGAAACGCAGTCCAAATGACACCTGAGGTTGACAAACAAACTTGAATAAATATTTCAAATACTTGTCAGCGTGATCCAAGTTTTTTCCCAAGGCTGTGTTTTAACAATGCAATGCTAAAATGTAATTCGTGGCTTTTTCAGAGAGGGCACGAATCATAATAAATCCTCAAATCTTCTACTTTTCTCAGTACCATTTCTATTCAGTCCCTGGTGAAAAATTGCCCTTCACCACACACACACACACACACACACACACACACACACACACACACACACACACACACACACACACACACACACACACACACACACACACACACACACACACACACACAGTAATAATTAACTCTGAGTTCTGGCTGGGCTCCAGCGTGTCCCTAAATGGCTCCATTCATGTAAATCATTCCTGCCTACAGGCCAGTCTGGGCACACACTGATAAGCTTACTGCTCCGTTTTGCTCCTGCACTCACCTACTGTGCATCTCTTTAATTGTAAAGATTCCCAAACACAAAAACTGTTAGCACAGTGATACACATCCAGCATAGATAATACTGATCCTTTTTGATAAGACAAATAAAAATGCTTTGTGTGTTTATGTATGATGACCCATATTTTCATTTGTTCATTTTTATAAAAAACAGGAAAACAGCTATCCCAATAACACAGGCACTGACACCTAAGCCTCCGTTTCTTTTCAAATCACCATTTTTCATGTCTGACATAAAAGGCTTCATAGTTATAAACTAACTACTATTGATTAGCAAGAACAAGACGCACAAAAGACCGTTCATTCTGCTGCAGGAAAACTGTTTACACAGTGATAAAGCGTAACTAATCACGGTCTTCTTCACAGTGATGGGTTTTGTGCATAGTGTCAGAGTGAAACATCCAAAAGCAGACGATGACGCACACAACATGTGTGTCTGCACACTGACCTGATGGCATCGTCAAGAGGGGAACCAGCAGACTTGAAGGCGACTGTGGGAAGAAGGCTTTCACAGATATGCTTGTCTGAAACAACACAAAGCACATTTTTACCTCAGCTTCATCAATGTAAATCACAGTTTCCTTCAACTCATGCATCAGTGTGCTCTGAAAGCCTGAAAAATGGCATTTTGAATGGGAGGCTGTGTAACAGTGATACAGTTGGTGCTAATGTGTAATGTAGCGTGTAATAGGTAGCGTTTTGTGCAGGGTGACTACAGCCATTAAAATCGAGGCCACTGTAAATGCACTGTAGCACTGCCATCTAGTGGTTAATAGAGGTGAAAAGAAAGGAAACGCTCTACTCACAAAGCTGCATAGCAGATAATACATCATCCCTACATAGTAACACATCTGTTTTCTGGAATGGCTGACATGTAAGTGCCAGATTATTCCTTACAGTCCCACAAACTGTTTGGATGAATGCTCCCCAAACAGTGACAGAGAACATGTGTCAGCTGAGGGCTGAGAGTTTTAGCAAAAGTTGGAAAGTACACAGTGACACAGAAGTGTAAGAGCTCACAGTGGTTTCCACATTTATCTGTACAGAGTTATTACCTGCAAACTGATGATGTGAATTCATTGTCTATGATGCAGGGGTGTGAAATGTGCTGTGTTAGGTGTGAGCAGCAGGTTCCCAGCTGGAGTTCAAGTGATAATAAAGTGGAGGATTCATCAAGTAAGTGATTTTTCCTGCAGCTCTAGAGGTAATTGCTTGTCGACTGCTGTGTTTGTGTATAACCCTCAGGTTTAAAAGTACCCTTTCTTTAGTTTCCACGCTAGATAAGAATCACTGGAGAAAATCTGCTCGACACCTACAATCCTGTGAAAGAGAAAGTTTTCACAGGACTCCATACGGCCTGCTGAAAAACTGTGGTTCAGTAGCTTGTAGAATCACCTTTAGCAGCAATAAGCTGAAGTGATCATTTTCTGTATGACTTTAACAGGCTCTCACATTGTCATGGAGAAATTTAGTTCTTTTTATGACAATGCTTTAACTGAGTGAAGTTTGTGGCAAATAATTTATGCAAAACTCTCTTAAGGTCCTGTCACAATTTGACTGGACTTTGAGCAGCACCTGGACTCTCTTCTTTTCCCTTCCATTGCAGATTTTCCGCTGTGACTGAGATCCCTGTCCTGTTGCAAGCCCATATCATCACCTCTCCATCACCGTACTTGGTATGAGGTTTTGTGCTGATCTGCTGTGTTTTGGTTTTTTTTGTGCATTATGGCCAAATATCTCGATGTTGGTCTCAAATGTCCAAAGGACATTGTTGCAGTGTTGCAAGTGTTGTGGTTTGTTCAGATGCAACTTTGCGAATCCAAGCCTTTGTCAAAATGTTTTCAGAAACTAGAGATGAATAGACTGAAATAATCTATTAGTCAAATGACTGTTTGCAGTGCTGCAAGAAACAAACATGTATGCATTTATTGTAGCTGACCTGAGGCTTCAGCAGTGCCAGTTCCCTCAGGAAACACTTGGTAAAGGTTTGGACCAGAGTCTTAACAGACTCATTTCCTTCAGCTTGCTTAAGGATGGACCTGCAAAGTACACGTTCAGTAACAGCATATCACTGTAATATTCAGTAAGCACCAGAAATATATACTGACTTTCTACACAAACATAACATATTTCAGCCAGAACTCACCTAAAGATGTCATTTACAACCAAGAATATTGAGCAGTGCTGAGCACAAGCTTTAGGCTGAAACACAGAAACACACAAAAATTTAAATACTTCACAAATGCTAAAAAAAAAATAAAAAATAAAAAATAAAAAACCCTACCAATCCAATCCATACAGAAATTACTGACAATAAATACCTGCTCCCATTAAACCACTTTGAATGTTTGTCCAGAATACTGACCAGAAGGTGTCACTGTTGAATCACCCAGAAACATTCTGCTTTTAAGCCTCAGTTATCCTTGTTCTCACTCTCTCCTCATTAAACACTCAGTTTACCACTCTGTCAGCCCTTCCTTCACGTACACACAAACACCCCCACACACAATTACTTTCTCATCTCCTCCTTAAATGCACTCATCATGTGTTTTGGATTTAACACATTCTTAAACGCCCCAGCACAAAAATTTAACAGCTGCACTGTTCATATTTTCTAGTCCCTAATTATCCTCCAACCCAACACCCATCTTATATAAGGACAAGCACTTCACTATGGGGGAGAAATGGCTTTATTCCTGCAAAATAATGTGCTAGTGGAATGATACAGAAGGGATGCAGATAGGAGTAAGCCTTTTAACTTATTTAATTTACACATAGCCAATTTAGAGCTACCACTTGTGTCAGTATTTTTAAAAAAATGTAGCTCACCGTTCACTGTTTGAATTAAAACACTAATAGGTTAGAACTTGATTATATAAATAGGGCGCTAAATTGCATTTCCACCAGTTTAGGCAGACTTTTAACCACACAAAGCGCCAAATTATGAGACCAATTACATTCACAGAAATAAACAGCACCGCCAAGTGTTTATGTGGTGTAATTACAACATCTTGTAACAAAGTGATTTTATTCTTAGTTTTATAACATGTGTGTTTCTTTTCTCTCCTCTCAGTTCAGAAGACACCATTAACCAGCCTGTTTGCACGGGTATGGAATTCCATAGAGTTTATGTATAACAGTGTACATCTGCATATTATGTGGGTTGCATGCCAACATGCATGCATGCATGTGAACTGTCATGGTTTCCGCCTTAGTAAAAACAGATGGGACTTTTTTAGCGTCTTCCTCCATACCTTACCACTAACACTTCAAGGAGGGTCAATTACAGCACACAACAAACATTCTGTTTTTGGCAGTCAGACCCAGGAAGTGAGTGTTTATTGTTATTGGGCCTGCGCTTCTCACTGGATCACATGGGGGTGGGACAAGCCGAAATGAGGAATGTAAGAGTAATTCCATGGTTCCCATTTTTGAATGTAGTCTAAACAAGTGAGCAAAAGAGTTGAGGAGAGACGCAATCCAGTGTGCTTTTATGTCTCACGTTATTTGTATCCCGACAGAATATTACACATTGTATACTCAACATGCACGAAACACGAATCTGAATGTATATATTTGTGTGTAAGGTGATGAAAATCAGAGATCGTACAGCTCTACCAAAAGTGGAGGCACACCTTGTAAAGTACAACCCCTTTAGCAAACAGACATTAACATATACATGAATAATCTGTCCAGGGGTTCCCAAACATACAAACATGCCATTGTAAATCTGGAGCAGAGAAATAAACAGGCAAAAATTACATCCCTTATATACAAAGTTAGTTCAACTGTTTATAAAACTTTCCATCAAAGCAGTCCCTGCAAACTAAAGAGGAAGAAGCAGGAATCTAACCCAGAAGTTAGCAGACACGCACATTTTTGTGCATGCAGTGTCAGTGCATGCAAACAAGCATGTCCCTATCTAAAACTGAGAACGTGTGCTTTGCTACCTTGTTATATACACAGCTCAAGTAGACCATCACTCTGTGAAAACAAGAGTGACACAACTGACAAACTTTATCCAAGTTAACTGGAGCAAGATGACAGGTCAAATTTTGTTTCCGTCTTGAGTTTCACTGACATTTATAACTTCCACTCGGAGTGCAATCAAAGGGCTAGGTAAATAGGATGCCATTCATAACGCGCACACAAGTATTTTATTGTTGTGTACAGATGTTTGGCACAAACAATGTGTAAAAAATGTCTGCTTTAGACACACATCCAGATTCGGGTTGGCACTGTTGTATCTAATTTCAGTGTTTTTCCACAGCTTTCTCGAATTGTCTTGTTTCAGTGACACACTTAATTATTATTGTTGTCCTTACATCTCACTGAGGCTTCACTAATTTGGCAAACAAGTTTTAAATGTGGGATAAAAAAAAAGCAGCCTCTGTTGCCCCTCCTCCCAAAAAAAAAGAACACCACTCACTGCTTTTACTTTGTGAGCACTTTGCAGCAACGAGGACGTCATTTTCATCAACCAGTCATAACAATTTATAAATCAAAATCACCTCTGACTGGACATGATCTTAAGTTATATGAACTTAGGAGTGGCCAAGAACTCGAGCGACAGAGAGCTCCGTACTTACCCGGCACAGCAAAGGCTGTGTAGCACAGGCCAAATGATGTGAGATGGGGTTAAGAGCTTGCCAAATTATGTGAGACCCATGCAGCGCAAAACCAACTGGTGTTAGCCGGGCAAGAACAGTCCATAAAGAGTCACCAAAAAAAGCAAAGGAATGTTTCCCAGAATTATGCATATTATAATCAGCAAAATTTTGCAGCAAGGCCTATATTAGAAGCAGCTAAAACTGCAGCTTAACACATAAGGAGTGTGCAATGATTTCTCATGCGAGCCCCTGTAATTCAGGGCAGATGAGTCAAAGTTTGTGCATAACAAACTAATTTAACAGCAGCAGTATATCACCAATATATGAATAAATGAGGCCAATTCATGCAGCAGTAAAACTGCAGAAAATCTCACAGTACAACAGGACAACATTCTGCACATTCTCTCCAACTCTGTCAACATAAAACAACAATATCCTTAGATACTCGTATTTCATCATAAGTTCGGCTCTTCAGATACAGCACGTATACTTTTTAAAAACTTTTTGGCACTTCTGTGACTGTCATGAACTACAATAGTATTGCCAAATTGTTGCTATAAAATGTAAATGATGGGGGAAAAAAGATGAGACTTGATCTATAGCCCAGCAGACTAGTTAACGATCGTGTCAGGTACGATTTAGATGTAACTGTTTCAAATGTATTTTAAATCAGCTCCTAATTTTCAAATGTTCAAAGTTTACAATATAACTGATTGTCTGGGTTTCAAACTCAGGCTTTGATAGAGAATCATGGGTATTTTTTGACGTTTTGTACACTGCAGAATTAAGGTAGAAAATAACTAGAAAACAAACGTTTACCCACCAGCAGTGACTGTGCTACTTGTTGCTCTAGCTTCTGTGGTGTTAACCCTGTAGTTATAACAGACTGCAACAGACTGAGGACTGCTTCTTCCAGGCTGGAAAAGCTGTGATACCACAGAGATACCAAGGCCTGCTCCTCCAATGCCAAACCCTGCCTGGGAAAAGAAGAATAACTTACATCACTGGATGTATATTCCCAGCTGTGAATATTGTGTATATTGTAGATGCATGTATATCACAATCAGATAAAATTCCGGGTTACATTTGGGAAAATCCTTTCTACATCTCAACTATATGAGCCAAGAAATCGCCCTTTGTTTGCCTATGTAATGCTCCAATCTATAAAATACAACAATTAAAATGCTCAATATAGTACAGTAAATACAATGTGATAATGGACTAGGTCATAAAATATTCAGCTTCAAACCCTTAATACTTTACTACCTTGAGTAAGCAGAGGTCAAAGCATTCAGAAAGTCTTCACTGAGACCTTCTGTGACACAAGCCACCGGCCGCTGTAGCAATAGACTAATGAGAGAAGATGCCTCGGGACAAGTGACAATGGGGATGCATGCCTCTGATATATCCACAATCCTGTCACATGAACACCTACATGGAAGATAAGATAGATCTTTATTGTCACTGTTACCAGAACAATGAAACACAGTACTTTACCTCAAGTTAAACATAAACAACTCTGCTATTATCATAGAAAAGACAGAAATCCATCCAGGCTCAAGTTTTATTTTCAGTCCTCCTTTCCACACATCCTATTATTTAAAAATTCACAGTCTGTTGGATTCAAATGTGATTTTAAGTGCACACATAATTATACTAACCATTCTACAAGCTAATACTAACAACTTTGACAAAAGCTATCTATTAGTGTCCTCTAGAGTGGCAGCAGTTAGTCAAAGAGTTAGCTAATATGATGTTAAATGACTGATTACATCACCATCCCTGGATCTAAACTGTGAGGATTTGTTATTTTCTCTGCTGTATATAAATGCTAATAAATACTTTTATTAGCCTTTATTAAAGATAGTTTCAAGAAGGTTTTATATAAACTATGATGATTAATTTTTTCACCATTTTACAACATTTTCGTTAAGAAACAAAACAACCCACTGATGAAATATGAATGACACTTATCCAGCTGGTCTACATATTTTATTTATTTATTTTTCACATTTACCTCTGACTGTTAAATAATGTGCAGCTTTGTCCAACGTTTTCCTGCAGCAGCGCCACCTTCTGAAAAGCCGGTCAAAGCACAGTTTACATATAAAGCATGTTAAATTCAATATCTTTGTATGTAATGAATGATACCAACAGAAACAAAGCAATAATACCTTTCTCAGGACTTTAAGGTGGTACTCTTTAGCTGGTACACCCGTACACTTCATTAACGCTTGTGCTGCAGTTTCATCTTCTTCTGTGGAAAGCTGACACAATACTTTCTGTGGAAGGCCAGAAAACACAATGTGAAGAAAAATATATGTACTGTATGCATACAGCCATGTGGAAAAGAAACACCCTTATGGCTTCTATAGGAATTAAGAACGCAAGTAGCAATCAGGTGCTGCTAATAAAAGATTGGTTTGGTGGTCTGCACCATTCAAATGTGTGTTTACAGAATCTTCTCGGGAACGGACATCCTTGCCAACCCACTGCTCAATACTCTGGAAAGTTCCCAAAAAGTGTAAGAGCTTGAGCTCAGGCTCTACTAGCCTTAGTTAGAATGTAAATGTTAAAGCTTATGAAAGGACAATCACAAAAAGCCTGAACAAGCATGGCTGGTTTAGAACTGCTACCAGAAGAAAGCCTTACGCCTCTAAAAAGATGGCACCATTTAGGTTTGCAAAATTTCACCTGAACAAACCACAAGCCATCTGGAACAATGTCCTTTGTATATGAGACAAAAAATAAAGATGTTAACAAAAAACATCACATTTCAGCCTAAATCTGTTATATTAACTGTGAAATACAGTGATGGACAGGTGGTGATCTGGGCTTGTTTTGCAGCCACAGAACCTGGGCACCTTGCATCAAGTCAACCATGAATTCCCCCTGTATACCAAAGTATTCAAGAATCACAGGCAGTCTGTACAACAGCTAAAGCTTGGCCCAAACTGGGTAATGGAACAAGATGGAACAAGATGATGAGACAAAACACTTGAAACAAATGGACAACAGAATGACTGAAAAAGAAAAGAATCAAGGTTTTGCAGTGGCCCAGTCAAAGCCCAGACCTCAATCCAATTGAAATGCAATGGTGGGATCTTATGAGAGCTGTGCATACACAAATGCCCACAAACCTCAATGAATTAAAGAAATGCTGTAAAGAAGAGTGGGTCAAAATTCTTCCACAATGATGTGAGAGACTGATAAAGTCCCAGAGAAATGATTACTTCAAGATTTTGCTGGTAAAGCTTGTTCTGCAAGCTCATGAATCAAAGGGTGTACTTAGTTTTTCACAGGACTGCAGAGTCCAGTGATTTTTTTTTCTTTTGACTGTACGTGCATCACAATATAACAAGACTTTGATACAATTTTCCAAACCCTAAGATCCATAACATCAAAGCTAATTAGTTACTGGAATATAGGATGACTCTACTGGCATCACATCATTTGAAACACATGAGTGGAGAAAAGGTATTCCAGTAAGTGAGACTGTATGGACAGCATATGAGCAACTTCAGAGATGAACATTCCTTCTTACAGAGGGCCTTGGTGTTTTACGAGAATTTTTTAAAAGGGGCCTCATCATACACTGATAAACTAGACTAATAAACTCAGCTGATTCTGGTCTTCAAAAAAATGCTGGTCGTAATCAAGGAACAACAGGAGGGAACACAATGCTCATAGTGTAAGGCACAATGCTACATGAGTAACTCTCAAACCGCTTTCAATAAAACAGCAAAACTGCCAAGATGTACGATTTCTCAAAATATTTAATAAATATGTCACAGCAGAAGAAGCGTTGAGACATATCGCCTTGTTTTTACTTTCAGTGTTGGCATTTAAAAACCAAAAGTGATGCCACACAGCATTCAGTGGTCTCGTGAATGATACGCTGAATTTTTGACAAAAATATTCTTCAGAATTCCTTCAGAAGTGCTTGAAAACTCAAAGATCCATAACATGAAATTAGAGATTGATTTAAACTTTAGAAATCCCCTCAACTCAACCACAGATTTGACATACTGTTGCAGGCTGGAAAGTGAGATCCAACAGAAACAGCCAAAGCCTCACATCTTCACTAGACATAGAGCTGCAGTAAAAACAGAGAAACATCTATACCACAAAGAACCAATCCCCTAAAACTACAAACAGTGTGCGCTTAACAATAGATAAGGAGAAAAGGAGACTTTGGAGCACAATTTATAAAGAAAAGAACTCAAGTGAAGCAGAAAAACAGAAACCAATGTAGGGATGCTGCAGCGTTGTTGGTGAGGATGTGTGGTTTCTTTGGCAAAGCCCTACAACACGCTAAGATGCTTACCCTCCACATAGTCGCAAAAAACAACCCAATAACTACCATCTGAGAGCCCTCAAACTCTGCACATTGAGTGCATAAAAAAAACCGATCAATCTTATCCCACCCTTGGTAAGGAGGCACAGTGAGGCTGGGGAATGAGAGGGAAGGGAGGCTGGTTAGAAGAAATATCAGAGGGACACTGGAATGCACTGCGATGGCTGCAGTTTAAAAGTCATAAGCAACTAAGTTGGCTTTGGGGACACTGACTGCCATTGCTGCCATAGAAATTATCCCTCCATAAATCTAAAATTAAAACAGAGGATGTAGAAAAATGCACAACGCAAAGGCTTGGGTTGTTTTTGATGGGTGTCTGTTAACAATTACTAAGCCATGACTGAATTCTCCCAAAACCAAAGAAAGACTGAAGTATAACCTCAGATGGTCAAAACAGCAAAGACAAAAAAAGAAGACGAAATGAAGGATAAGAGTGCAAAAAAGGCTCATTATAGAAAATAATAAAGAGAGAAGCAACTGCCCTCAAACCTGGCACAAAGACAGCTACAGGAAAGAAGCAAGAGCAATTTAAGTTTTCCACCAAAATGGCCAAATGTGTCACTTTTGACCCCATAAACCTTGTGTATATGGACATTTTAAGACATTGATTTTTGAAAGAAAATCATTTGTGTCATGTAGCCAACTCAGATTGAAAATAAAAGTTTTACAAGAAACACCCCTTTTAAATTCAGCAACTTTTATGATATAGTTTTAGCTTTTTGATTCTTTTCAATGCACTGATTCTTTTTTAGACTGAGCTTCCCTTTTGTTGACACATTGGTCATGATTTATGCTATGATAGGAAAAGAAAAACAAAATCGTTAGCAAGTAGACAAAATAACATTAATTATATTCCTTTATTCTAAATTTTAACTTTTGACTTTAAGGGAAAAGTATGACAAAGTGCTTTTGGTAATTAATTGTAATTATAAATCCACCCACCCTTCCGCTTCATCCCAAATGTGCTTTATTGGACTGAGTTTGGGAGAATTTCTAAACAAAAATTGAGACTCATCAGACCAGGCAATGTTTTTCCAATCTTCTGCTGTTCGGTTTTGATAAGCCAGTGTGAACTGTAGCCTGCGTTTCTTGCTCTTAGCTAAAAGGAGTGGCACCCGGTGCGGTCTTCTGCTGCTGTAGCTAATCTGCTTCAAGGTTTGATGTGCTGTGCGTTTAGAGATGCTCTTCTGCCCACATTGGTTATAAGAAATGTTGAGTGGTGAGTTGCTGTTGCCTTCCTACTGGATTGAAGCAGTCTGGTTATTTTCCTCTGACATCAACAAGATACTTGTCCCTAGTTTTTTGTATAGTTTTTTTTTTTTTTTAAATAAACATTTTCTCTAAACCCTACAGATGGTTGTGCAGGGAAGTCCCAGATGATTAGCAGTGTCTGAAATACTCAAACCAGCCCATCCGACTTCAAGAGCCCCATTTCCATTAGTAACTCCTCTGATTGACTCACCATGGATCGCCAAGGTTTCCAGGGTTTTCCATTAGGTTACCTGCTCGGCTGTTGTTCCAAGCGATGCGAGCAGGCACTAAAAAAACGTTGTCACACTGCATGCCACCGATTGCCATGCTATGCAGCACTGCTATGACAACGACAACGTACATTAGGTGGTACTCGATTATAATAGAAAATTGGTCAAACCAAGTAGGTACTAATGGAAAAGAGGCTTTAAATCAACCTTTCTTCCCTTTTCTGACACTGAGTTTGAACTTCAGCAGGTGGTCTACATGCCTAAAGCAATTGAGTTGATATGTGATTAACTGACGAGATATTTCTGTTAATAAGTAGCTGAATGGGTGTACCTAATAAAGTGTCAGGTGCATATTCATTTTACATGCCCAGTATTCTTGCAAGCCCTACTCATAGTTATTTCTATTAATTCTATAATTATTAATTCTGACATGAGAATGCATGTGTCTGTTGGTGGCCATTTAAAAGTCACAGTCTTTAACGCTTAGATATGTTGTTTGTGTATCAAGTAGAAAACAAACAAGCGATGAAACGATGAAAAACTCTTCCTCATAAATAAAAGGAAGAAATGGAAAAGAGAATCTCAGTCAATCGGGCAATGACACCCAAAAAGAATCAGATAAATGGAGACAAAGCTACTTTCATCTTCAAATAAAAACACATAAAAGGAGCCAGTGTTAGCCAATAATAAGAAATATGTTTTAAAAGTGAAGTAGCCACTGTGGCTCCAGGGCCAAGCTGTGGTTCACTCTGTTTGAGTCACTAAAGATAGACATCAAAGATTAAGATATCAAACGGTTCATCTTCTGTCCCTCTAATATTATACTCTCATGCTCTGCTTATCTGTCATCTCCTCAAAGCTCATGCCATGGTAGTGCAGCACTGTGTGGTCTCTCTGCAAGTACAGGATGTCGAGAAACAGACCAATTGAGTTAATGACTATCTGACATAGCCTACAGCTATAACAGGAATTCTTCAAACCCAGTCAGAACACTCAGATGTGGGGAAAAGAGGCAGACAGGGAGGGGTGAGGCAAAGACACATGGGAGAAAAGGCTGAGTACTCTTAAGTACTATCATTTTTTTAATAATAAAAATAGAAATATATGGCTACTAACATTACACACAGTAGCAGGCAGGCAAAACACACATATTAGTGCAAATACTCAAATGTGCATGCACAAACATGCACAAAAAATAATTAAATTTAAAAAAAAAAATTAGGTGCCACTTAGCATCAGAAACTCAGCTTATTACAGAGGCAGCAAGAAAACAATGTTGGGGAGCAAGATCAGACAGGGCTAACAGAAAACAGGCTGCTTTCTGCATTCCAGGACAGTCAGCCCAACACAACACAGACACGGGGAGAGACACGGAGACAGACCATTTCTGGCCTAAAACCATACATCTGCCCTGTTCTCCCAGATGGGCCGAGTTGCGGTGAAAAGGTTTTTTTGTTCTTCCCGTTATTCCCGTCTTTTGCGGTAAATGGAAGCTCCTTTTGAGGACAAGAGAAGGACAATGAGGAGCAGCTACAGAGGTGGTTATGTTATGTTATTGTACTTTCAAGTGCTACACAGTACACAATACATGTGAACCATTTTTCTAGAAATGACCTCAGTGAACCCAGCACTGGCTGTCAGTGCAGCTACTACCAAACCATCATGAACAAGCATTACATTACTTTGAAAATACAATGGAAAAACTGGAAAAACTAACCAAGTTGTCTCTAGATTAATTTATGGTTTTATTTACAGTATGGGAAAAAATCTGTAGCCACCCCTAATTTATATTACTTTACTAGGAAAAGCCTCCACCATGTTTTACAGATGGCTGTAAACCACTGAACCTCTCTCCTGACCTCCTTCGTACATAATGACAATGATTTCAACTACCTCAAGAATGGCTTCTTGACAGCCAGCCATCCACTAACACTCTTCAGTTGGGGTCCTTTGTGTCAGGTCTTTGCTAGCTGAGTTTTTTCACCTTTCTTAAAAACATGACTTTTTAGATACTGTTCATCTGCTACAGAAAGTTTTTTAGGCCTGCCACTTTCTGTCCTCCACTCCTCCAGTGTAATCTGATTTTTTTACAATGCACAATACACTGACATATGCATGTGTGATAGGGTGATAGTAAATAAATGAATAAATAAATAGGTTTTTCTAGCTGTTCGTGTAGACGGCACCAGTTCATTCTTTAAGTTACAACTGTTGTAACTGTAACTGAGCGGTTATATCTTCACCATCTATCCATTTTTATTAACCCCTTATCTAAACTGGCTCAAAGTCATGAGGGAGCTGGGGCCTACTCCAGCTGTCATCAGGCTAGAGGTGAGCTACACCCAGGACAGGTCATCTCTCCTATCTAATCATAAACGAGTCTTATTGTTATTTGAGAAAGTAATATTAATCTTCATATCTTAGTATAGTTCACGTACACCTATGTACACAACCACAATGCACACATGCACTCTGCTTCTCCTCTTGCAGGTCAAAGACCCTCTGGCAAAATTTGAAGTTTACTTCCAAGACACTGTTCCAATTAAAAGGATGTTTTATTAGATGAGAAATTAATCCAAGTAATACTAACACACAGATAATCTGGCAAAAATGTGAATGTTCCACATTGTTTATCATAAGCCATCTGTGTGAACCCTCTCAAAGTTGAACACCACAGAATCTTTTCTTCCCTCTGTTCCCGTTCCCTCCTTTGTATGTGCGCCCTGAGAACACACAGTTAACAGGATCCGCTAACTATAATATGAAGGCTGATCCTCCTCTGGTGACAAGAGGCAGTAAAACAGTCCATTTTGATTTGCTTTCAAAATATGTTTTACAGTTTGGGGCACAAAAGCTTAGGCAAACAGAGATCCAATCTACGACATTCATCATCCATGTTCAATTGAAGAGGAAAGAGAGAGCTGGCCATCAAACTCCTATTAAAAGTATATTAGACTGAAAATCTCTTCAGCAGCCCGAAGGCAGTCAAAGAGAGATTCTTTTATGAGTATTTGCTAAAAGAATGATCTGTAACAGCCAAATAATCTGTATGTCAACTCGGTCCAGAACGAATTAGAACATGAATAGCAAACACACCAGGTTTTAATATGATGGCAATAGGAAGGAAAATGCCTAAATGTTATAAAGGCATAAAAACAACTAGTACAATATCAGAATTTTATAGTTCCTTTCGCCTTGTGATAGATATCTACTCACAGTAGAACTATAACACATATAGTACATGCCACAAGTTTCTATATTAAGTCAACTTGTGAAGTGAACTTGAGAATTTTGGCTTCAGACACGAATTACATCTTCACTGCATATTCAAGTGAAACCATCTTTGTTCCCCTTTGTGTAATATATTTTGTGTCTTTTTCTGACATTCTCACAATAAAATATATCAGGTCACCAGGTCTTAGTGAATATGCTGCAATTATCACTGATAATCACTAAACTTATATGACATAAACAGTCACAGATATACTGAAAAAAAGCACTGAGCCATATACAAAACTGTGACCATCTTCAAAATATATCAAAAGTCAGACCAACTTTTATTAGTAACCTGAATGAGCCACTGATAAAGATTTAAAATGCTAAGTGCGTACCCGTATCCACTGGTTGGCTTTTTTCTCCACAGCATTGCTTGGACGCTCTGAGTACAGTCCCCAAAGACACCCAAGCAGCAGCCCTCTGCTTGTATCTGCAAAAAAATACACCACCACATAACGCATTATACACCATGCGAGAATGATTACCATCATTATTACTTTTATCTGTTTTGGGGCTGTGAAACCCACTAGCGATTGAGTGAAAGTTGTCCAGAAGCTCCACTCACCACACACGGTGACATAAGGATTCCAGCACAGCTGACCCAAAAGCTGGCCTAAGAAGGGCAGCCTCTTCATGGTTTCTGTTGTTGAGCTCTTAGAGGCAGAAAGAGGGAGAGAAAAAAAAGACTTTATACTGTACGTGTTTTTCATTTTCAATACTCTCTTACTTCTGGGAAGGTACATGCAGAAATATGTTTCTAATAGGATGGAAATATGACACAAATGGAAGAAGGACAACAAAGGAAATATCTTTTCATTGTTTCACTGTATTACAGATGTTTGCACCTCGTCACCTGTTTCATTTATCCTTTTAACCTAGCAACACTTTGTCATAACATTAAACATTAGAAGAATCTTATAATCACAATCCTTCCTAATTAGAACTGAGCTGAGTAACAGACACATCAACAGCTGTACAGTATACTGCTCACGCATCACCTTGTTTCCTTTGTTATGGTCATGTCACAACTCCTTCCATAGACTCAACAGTGATAGATACAGAAAACAGAACACATTGCAAAACAGGGCTCTGGTCAAGGGTGCGATACCTGTAAGGGATCCAGCTCAGAATAACAGACCATGTGATATAGTTCACCTCACAGCCAATTAAAACATCCAGAGATGTTTGGAGCAACAGCAGATGCTGCTTTTGAACTGGAATGACTTTTACACTTGACTTCTTATAACTTTAATTTCTATCCATTTTCATTTAATGGAATATCAAAAAACACTGCCGATACCCTCATATGAACAATAATAAAGCAGAGCTTGTCCCAGTACTTATCTTTTAAGGCCAGAACTAGTTTTACAACTTCTACAAATGGCTCTTTAACAATATCCAGACCTAACTTATAGTTTAGCAAAATATAAATATATCTGTCACAAATTTAATTCATTCTAGTTTTACCTTTGCTAGCAAAAGGCAGAATTTTCATTCAAACTGGAGACTGAGGCTTTGAGCTTAGATTTGGAAAAGAAAATACATATAAATAAACAGGTGTACGCTTCTTTTGTTGTTTTAACTTATTATTTTATGGGTTTACTACATCAACATGATTGCCCGCACTGCGACATGCAGAAAACAGATCAAAGAGATGACGCATGACTTAAATTTACAAGCATGTCTGCACATGTGAGCAGGAATCATGTTTACGTGCATGTGCGAAATTTCTTATTATTCAGCCCATATTAACAGACTATATCATACATTTAACCTCTGGGCTAATTTAACTCTACAGCAAGTCTTTACAGCAGAAAAATCCCACACAGTGATTCTGACATATGCCAGATGTAATTGAAGCAGCGTGCTGTTGCCTAATCAAAGACAATTGCTCTTACTTCACTCCCATGTAGGGCTGAAATAATTTGTTTATTGGAGAAGCTGAATGACAAACAATTAATCTGGAAAACAGATCAACAGGCAGTTAGAGATGTTTACTAGGGTTCTGTTCAAATCTAAAACTCTGAGTAAAAATGTGTGTGGAAATGCAATAGACAATCAAACAGAAGTACAGATGGTGGTAGACACAAGGTGCACTCGAGAAATTCTACTTTCTGTTTTTTGCATGACTTTAGTTTCCAGCTTTTACAGGAAAAAAGACAATTGGAACAAAGTGATTATTGTTCCAATTGTCCAATTAACAATTACCCGCTTTTTTGTTTTGTCTTGTGATATAAATCCGGCCCAAGTTCACTTTGCGGTAGGTTGTTGCATGTGAGGTCTACATCATTTTTTCTCTGGTGAATTATTTTTAGAGTTCAAAGAAATCCGCTGTTGAAAATCTGTTTATTCTAAAGTCATTGACTAACCTTGTAGAGCAAAGTCTCCTATTGAACATGCCTGGGACATGCCGGGTCAATGTGTGCATCAGATACAGCCACAACTAGGGTTATGCCATATCACACTGTCCGCAATAAATGGTAACTGGCCTGTACTTGTAAAGTGCTTTACTTAGTCCCTAAGGACCCCAAAGAGCTTTACACTACATTCAGTCATTCACTCATTCACACACACATTCACACACTGGTGTGAATGTGTACAAATGTTTACATGACTAAAAAAGTGTGATATTACGATATCAAGAATTCAATTCAATTGTATTTATAGCACCAAATCAAAACAACGGCCGCCTCACGGGGGCAGCCATATGCCGCGACCAGTTGGGGTGAGGGGAGGAAGACAGGACAAGAGACATGCTGTGGATTATTAAGAAGAAGAAGAAGGTTTACGTTTCTTAGCGTACAAAACAACATGAAAAAACCAGCCATGTCTGAAAGTGAGAGCCGAGTGCAGCCTCCAATGAATTAAGTTAATAGGGAGCTACTTTGAAATCTTCCAACAAACAGCAATGCTTTGTGAGGAGGGGGGAAAAGCAGCTGGTGATATACGACCCAAAAGAAAACAGTTTTTTGTTCCTATCTTGGTATTTTAAGAAAAATAAATCTGCACATTTAAAAAACACACCACCCTGTTTTTTTTTTGTTGTTGTTTTTTTAAATCAACAGCACATAAGAGCAGTTACTAATACTGCTGCATATTATTTTACAGTGAACAGTAAGCAGTAAAAAAAGAGAAAATGAACGTTTCTTTCGAAGCCATTATGCATCAATAGTGCTCTTTCCACCAGAATCAATCAGAAAACAAATGCAGAAGTTTCAAAGCAGGTGGGGGGAGGAAAAAAATGAGGCAGCATCAGGCTGATGCGTTTAAAAGGATCACCAGACTGTCAAGGAGACCGAGTTGACTCATTCAAGGGGATGAGATCAACGTTAATGGGAAGCATGATGATAATAGGCCAATCAGAGTTTCTATAAAACCCCAACTATGCCTAACAAAACCAGCAACGCCATGTGAAACTCAGCCTCTCACACACACTTAGCCTTACCATCAGCTCAACAACCCATGGCAAATGTTGTCTGTGGGCATATGCATGAGCCTTTGCATGCTGCTGGTGCAACTAAAAAGGAATGCTCATTTACAATAGAAACAGCACCATACTCTGTGACTGCACTGACTGAATTCCCACAAGAATAAGCCTAAGACTACCAAAGCAAGAATCAGCATCAAAGCCTTGTCAACCATGTCCCTAATTGTGAAGTGGGTTTGCATCCATGTGTCTTGTTTTGATTAGGGACAGACATCTCAGACAGAAGTGACTGATTATGTACAAGCGAAACAGCCAATGGGACAAGTTTATAGAGAAGTGAGGTAACACTTTTGTCCCTGACATCATTGATCCACAGTCGCAATAGCCTTGACAATAAATACCAAAGTTGCTATGTTGATCACATAAATATACACTCACCAGGCACTTTATTAAGTTCACCTTGCTAGAACCAGATTGAACCTGTTTATGCATTCAGAACTCCATTATGAGACTCAGCAAGGTGTTTCAGAGATTGAACATGGTAGCATACAGCTATTAACACAGATTTTTTGGCTACACATTCATAATGAAAGTCTCCTGTTTCCAAAAGTGCTCCATTAAATTGAGATCCTGTAACTGTAGAGACTATTTGAGTGCAATAAACTCATCATCATGTTCAAGAAACCAGGTTGAGGTGATTTGAGCTTTTTAAAATCAGGCTGGAAAGCACCCTTCAAAGGATGGGTACATTGTGGCCATAAAGGGATGGACAGGGTCAGCAACGATATATAACATATATAAAATAACAATGCCAAGAAAATATCCACCACACATCTGTTGCTAGGTTTGGACTTCAGCACATCTCTTTGACCATGCCTACATTCCTAAATGCACTGAGTGGCTGCTATATCATAGATATGATACCTATTATTTTATATTGTGATAAATTACATACTTGTGTTTACAAGTACACCCAACAACATCCTCCCTTCATGTTACTTTAGTGGTCCAGGATTTTCTGATCAACTCCTTTGAGGAGTGATGTAATAATGCATCTGTAGTGTAGCAGGCATGTTTAAAAGAGGACTTGTACAACAGATAGCAGGTGCACATATTTAAACACTTGACATTTGAGGTGAATATGATCGCTTATTTTCTTGTTCAGGGATAAAATAAAACAATGAATATACTGTATGAAGCTAGAGCCAAAATTCGGCTTGGCATAAAGATTAGAAATAGGGGAATGCAGCTAGCTGAGCACCCTCCAAAATTCACCCAAATCCCAGCTCAGCAGCTGATTAATCTCATTCATCCTTTCTAAAATGTAGGAGCAAAATAGCAACATCACAGTGATGGATACAGTCACACTAGCTGTTAAGGTAATTAACCCGTCTTCTGGCTGCAGCTCCAGATGGATAGAGATGACAGCAGCAGTGGTCTTCTCATCCAAGATCTCGATAAGTGAAAACGCATACCTCCTAAAATGCAACTATTCCATTATGCAAGGCAACATCCTCCACTGTTCTAATCAAGTGTAAACCTGGAAATTAACAATAACTTGGAGTATTTTTCATCTCAGACCATAAGCCACAAGAAAGTTGTTAAGTCATCAAGGGATGTAAAATGCTGCCAAGAAGCAGGCTATCCTCAGCTGGTCTTTTATGAGCCAACTGCCAGTAAAACGGATTTCAAGCCAATTAAGCTATACCATTCTCTCTCTTTGAATCCGTGCCATCATTCTACACACACTGACACCTCGGCATGACATATACCCAGAATAATGTTAACGGAAAAGAAGAAAGACAGAGAAAAATATCTATAAAAATATGGGGCTAACCCCAAAACCAACAGGGAAGAAGAAAGACAGGCAGACATGGGACTGTTTCTGACTATTATCAAAGTGTTGCGGTAAAACATATGGAGTACATAGCATCACAAATTAGATCCTGAAAGGACACTATGACTCATGAGAGGACTCCTTTTGCAAGAAAAGCGGGTCACAAGAACCCGTGAGAGGAGAAAAAGCTGGAACGAGGCAAAATGACCATATAGAAACACCGAAATCTCACAGCGGCCATCCTGTCCCCTTCCCAAATTTGCTGAACCTGATACTGGGATACATTAGGTTAGCACTGGAGGTCCCAGTGCGGCTATTACCTGACTAACTCAACATCGCAGTGCTGCCAGCCAGACATACACAGCCTGTCCACAGCACAGAGCAGCTTCTGTTAGCGGGCTCCTAACGATGGACTCATGTTCATGCCCTGGCTCTAAAAGGGAGTGAACTCGCATACGGGGCGTGATTTTTAAACTAACTTAGCGCTTCGTTATTCAGATGGCTGCTTGGCTGTTCAACCTAGCTGATTAATTGTTCTGTTCTATTTCATCAGATAAGGCGTTTGGAGCCCATTAAGCACACCTCTTAAAATATACAGAGCATTAAATCAGACTGAACAAGCATCTAAGAAGTCTGGTGTAGGAACAAGACCATCCACATTTGTCAGAAACATACACCTCAGGCTTATACCTGCAGCTTGACAAAGTTTACATGGGCCCCACTGTACACTTTTTGTGCTTACCATGCTGTTCACTTGTGTAAGAAGCTGGTGGAGGAAATCCCTAAGTCTGCTCATATGTAGGCAGGTGTCTTTCTGCGTGTCCGGACTGTCAGCCTGGCCCCATGCCACTGCTTTGTCCAGCCAGAACTGCATCTCCTGGTCATTCAGCAATGGCTCTTCAGTTTGCAGGGGCTGGCTCAGTGGCTGCTGCTCAGACATTTGGCTGCTGGTCAATGAAAATTTACTGAGGAGCTAAGAGTGGAAAGATAAACAAAAAAAAAAGGTAAAATCCAAATATTACACAGAGAGTATCTTATAATTTGTTCTTTATCATTTTTATTGGTACTTTCATTTATATACTATTTTTACATTTATGATCTTGACTTTGTGCAATGATTTAAAGCATATTAGCAGAATCTCTAAATGTTTTAAAGAAATTCTGTTTTGTATTGTGGAACTGGGCCACCCAAGACACTTAACCTGTAAACAGTGTTGAACACGGAAACTCCTTTGAAACCAGAACCTTCTTGCTGTGAGGCAACAGTGCTAACCACCACACCAACGTGCTGCCCTGTATTGAAAACATTAATCCAAATATATCAGTTAATAATTTCAATCTGCCAATGTTATTGCTGTGCTCTTCTTTAATATGTGTTCCAAAACTTTGTAGCACAGGTGGCACAGGGGGATAATCCAATAACAAGCTGAATTTACAACAAGCAGAAAATAAATTGAGGCAAATCCGATTATGATAACCTCTCGGCGATCAGGCCTACTTGCACACACATTCATGACAACCTACTGAAAAATAAACAGCACATTCTTCACCTTTTATGAAGACGGGGAGAGAAAAAACGTGTGTGGGGTGTGTGTGTGTGTGTGTGTGTGTGTGTGAGGATGTGTTTCGTGTCTGTAAATAGCCTGCTGAGAATGGTGTGTGTATTTGTTGTTTTTTGCTATAATGACGGGTCTGCGTGGGACACCACAGAGTTGTGTTTTATGATCACGTCGTTACACACGATTTGTTTAATGTCTTGCCATCATCTCTGCTGGAAAGCCCCTATGGCTCGCTGATGTGAATATATAAATACTCATTTTCAGGCAGGAAAAAACCCAGACCAAATTAGGAACAAACACCCCTTGTTGACTTGTGTCTAAGGGGCTCCATTTTTCAGTACAGTAGAATTGAAAAAGAACTACGTGCTTAATAACTAAAAGTAATGATGTCACCCACAATTTCTATCACACAGGCAGCTACCTGTGCACAGGAACATGCTAAAAACTGTGGTCACACAAAGTTGTTGGTCCAAATGCATGTCAGAAGAAATATGTACATGCACAAGCACACTCGTCAGCAGCTCTGGTGTTGGCTGAACACATTTTGGAGCAGGAACGAGATGTGACTGGTCAAATATTTTCTTTGAAGATTTGTTAAACTAAGCTTGTGGACTTTGGGTTACTCTGCGTTTGCTGTTCCAATTATGAGATTGTTGACATTATTTCAGTATAATCAAATCAGTCAAACATCACTTCTGGCAAATTTACTTCTGTATGCTCAAGTATGTCATATTTAAAAACACTTGGAATAACTGAGAAGGGCTGTCACAATATTAGTCTTGTTAAAGAGTTTAGAATAACAAAGTAATGCATTTATTCATTTTAACCAGTGTAGACAAAGCAACAAGGGCCATGGAGTAACTTAATAAGTGGAAAATTATGTGAATTATATGCTATTACTTTCACCTCACCAACTGCAAAATGTTCAACTGTGCAAAAAGGCTTATTAGTTGGGTTGCAACAAAGCATTCTCATACTTAATATATTAGCTAGCAAAACATCTTCATTCATCTGTAATTCGCAAAGAATTTCTACAAAAGGGCCATGCTTTTTTTGCAGCTGAAAACTAAGTGGAAACCAAAGAGAGTTTGGTACTGACAATCCATTAATCTAATTTTAATTTCAGCAACACATCGCTACTTCCCAAAGTGATCTATTAATAATAATAATAATTAAACCACCAAAATCATTAAATTTATTGTAAAACACAAAATAAAGGCAGGTACTCCCCCAAATTGAGCTGTACCTGTCAGTTTCCAAACACAGAAGCTCAACGGCTTGAATGCAGTAACTACGCCACACCACATGATGTCAGTATTTCTGCCGCTCTGCACTTAGGTACACATGCTGAAACATTGTCACTTCAGTGTTAACACACAGAATAACTTCGAATTACAACTCCTATGCCAATCGGTTTCATACTGCTGCATGAGCCCAGCGCTGATTTTCTTCCTTCGTAGCCCGCAACTCCTGGTATTTCAGCTGTTCGCTAATTAACTAAACCACTCTACAGTTACACGTCAATTTGCTCCTGTAGTTTCAAATTACGACTTGCCTGTAAATGAGACGTATAGTCATTAGACTAAAATCTCCACGGAGCAGAAGTCAACTGTATCCAATCATTCTTTATGACTTCGGAGAAGAAGGAAAGCTATTTGTGACTCGATGAAAACAAACTGAACTTCCCTCTTCAACCGGGGTTCCGCGTATGGAAGAAGACAATTGGCTGGGCTCGACGTCACCCGCGAACTTCCTCTCCGCACTGCCAGGTGGGAAATTGAGTCATATGGCTGAACGCTAAAATATTATCTGATAATGGCCTCGGCACACTGCAAAGACTGAAGTATGAGCAATGTTCCCTCTAATTTTTCACGTGTCTGAGCGAACACACAAACTCCCTGAGCGGTCCCTTGGACCACTGTAAGCAACATTAGACGTGTGCACTGTGGTCACGCCAGCATCGAATCCATCCAAGTTACATGGTTTATTAATATAACCAAATTACAGCCTTCACATTTATGTTAGACTTCTTTTAATTAACTGCTTTAGCCCACTTAGAATGAAAAAAAAAAATCTTGTTCATGACCTGTGCAGTATGTTAACACTATTGGAAGTAAAAATAACATGAAGTCCAATTTTGAAAACACAACTTTCTTTTCTTTTCTTTTTTTTTTTTTTATAAAGCTCTGACTTGTATTATGAGTATGAGTCTGTGGTCTCGGAGAGAGTCCTGTAACTCTCTGTCTGCAAAATACAGTATATAATGACCAATGTTGGGCAATTAATTATATAGTTACTTCTTCAAAACAAAGTTTTTTGCAGCTGTTTACCTAAAAATGCAGCCAAGGCGTTTTTTGTTTTTTTAAAATAAACATTTCAAACTATTTACAGAACAATCAGGTGTTCTGCATCAAATTTGCCACACAAATTATTTGTGCCACTCCAACAAATAATTTCTGTCCACTATGAGATAAAGGAGAACAACAACAACAAAAAACTGGTATAAAGTCCACACTTTTTCCATCAATTGTCCTGATCGCATCTCCAATGGTTGTACACGTTGTCGTTAACGTGGCTTCACTCCACATCAGCCGCTTTGCTAGCTAAAACACCGGCGTTGGCACATAAGGACGCTGTCATAGCCTGTCAATGATGTTGATTAGCTGCATAGATGTGAATGTGAATCGCATTATTGGCTGGACTATGGGATAAGGTGGCATCGTTCTGATCCCATACTGGAGCAACCAGTCACTTACTAATACTGAAAACAGAATTGTTAACGTATTTATTTTAATTTCAATTCAGGTTAGATATTTTTTTGTGCGCAAAGCAGATTTTCTGTGCGCAGAGACCGTGCCAGCAGTGCGTAATTGCGAACGCGCGCAGCTTGTAGGGGATATGGAGTATGAGTATAACGAACAACCATGAAATTTGAAGGTTTAAAGTGGTATGCATAAAGAGTTACCAGTGCTTCACGAAGAAGTAAAGAAAATAGTAAAATAAAGGTTTATTTGGATATTTTGTTAATGTAAGTAGTTTACAATGAACCAGTAGTCAGAGAAAGAATAGGACCTTTTCTTCTGTTGAAGAAGTAGAGGAGGCTGCAAAAATGTTAGGAATGTTTGAAAGTCTTGCATAATATAACACCATTATGGTTTGGTTGGTTCTCTGATTATTGTCATAATAATGCCTTACTTGTGCTGTTTATTTATTTATAGAACAATTACAGAGCAATTTTAAACATTATATCCTGACCAAAGTGATGAGATGCTGACTGATTACTAAGAGGATGTGAGTACACAAGCTAAAGTCTTGACACAATAGTATTTAAGGGAACAGACCAATAAAAACAAAAAGTGAAAAATGAAAAACAAAGCCTGGCGGTCATGCTGTTTGATTTAACTTAATGAATTCCATGTGATTTCCAACTTGTTATAAATTATAATTGCATGTGATCTATTGTGTTTTCACACTGTCATTTTGTCATAATTTGTTTAATCTAATCGTTTGTTTAATGATGAAAATATACATCTTTTCCATGCATAGCCTTATGTTCTCATCTGAGTGTACACATTTTCTTCGGGTTAAGGGTCCACAAGGTGAAGCAGAGTGCGTAGCATGGCCAGGAATTCAGGGGTCCCAGAGGGACACACTCTGGGACCCAAACCCAAAACTGTGAAGGGTTTCTAATCTGCATAGCTCAAACTGACAAATCACCCAGAGGCTCCAGTCAGACCCAGAGCAGCCTAGCACTCTGCACCAGGAAACGGTTGTTTAAACATACGTAATACATTGTGGGAGTTCATGCATGTACGTCTGTGTACATAAGCACGGATCCCAACATTAGAAAAAGAGTAAAATGTTGGTATTTGAACTCCTTGCAACACGACTTGTGCGTATGTGTGGCCCGGTAACGGTTAATGTAAGCCTTTAATGCTGAATATTCAAGTACAAGCTATGCAATGTGTGCACACTATTAAAGCTATGCAGTGTGTTTGATTTGGGAATATGTTTAAAGTGGTTTAGTGGCTCTACATTAGACTTCAGAATTTCTGTGGTAGGAAAGCCCAGGCCTGTGGTTTTGTGCAGATGAGTGTAAGCTATAGTGGGTGTGTGACTACAGGTGTGTGCGCTTATTTAAGTATGTGTGTTCAATAGCTTTAAAATAATGCTGAAATTGTATGTACAGGCTGTGAGATGTAGCTATCTATCTGTCTTACACATTTAAGTATATAAATGTGTTTCTAATATTGGGATCTGCTAACATCCAGAAAAAGCAGATGATAAGCCACCACCAGAAGCTTGCCATCAGCTCCACCCTCGTTGCCTGCTTGGGCCAGCATGTAGGTCAACCGGTGCTTGATCACTCCACATGCATTGTGGTGTGTGTGTGCGTGCGTGTGTGTGTGTGTGTGTAAGTCTTGTAAAAACATCAGACTATGGGTTTGGAACAAGGTCCCTGGCAAAACTCAAAAAAACTAGCGAGAGAAGGAAAGAAAAACCACGGCAAAAACTTTAGAGAGTGTGGTTTGATGCCCAAAGTGGAAACCCACACGCTGATGTTTTTTGTGTGTGCACGCGTTTATGTATGCGGCTGTGGGTGTGCGTTGCGATGCTTATGCTTGAATGGGCACATATATGGATTCTAGAAGAAATGTAGTGTAAACCACGTGTGTTTTTCCTGTACTGCTACTCTGTGATTATTACAGAGCCAAGAGACGGGTTGTCATGCAGTGGAGCAGCAATTCATCCATTTGCTGGTGTGTGTACGTTTTGCATGTGTGTATGTTTGCTTTCGTGCTTGGAACGGAGACCTGATCACAGCCAAATGGGCAATTGTGCCAGTGGGATCTTATTTCAACATCCAGACACAGTTTGGGACACTAAATAAATAAATAAGATAAATAAAAATTTATGACTACTATTATGTTGATTTTGACATGTAGAAACTCTCTGCACTCTCAAATTCCCAGGTTCACCATCTCAATTACAATATCGAAATCACTAACAGTAGTCCCATTAGATCATTTAGGAAAACATAAAGACACAAAATAGAACATAGCCAAACTGTGATGCTGGAAATTAGAAATGCAACTCCCACCCCAGTGAAAAAAATATTAAGCATAAATAGAGTTTAGGGAAAGGCAAAGCATGTGATGAACAAATTTTTCAAGTTGTCTTTTTGACCTTGTGGTTTGGCCAGAGAGAGATGGAGCCAAGTGAGGAGATTGGATATCAATCTCTCCCAGGGTCACTGGAACCAAGAGCTGCACAGCTGCTGACAAATTAGTCAGTTCTGATCCAAACCAATGCTTTTACCAGTTCTGGTCCAAACCAAAGCTATTACCAACCTGGCTCTGCCACCGTGGTTCTATACGACTTGCATTTCTCACTAAACCATCCACCGATGCTGCTCTGTTATATGGCCAGCTTCTGTGAGTGTATTCGTGTGGAAAATATGATGGCTAAGATAAAGTACATTTTTAATTTCATCGTTTAAGAAAACAAGGATTATTCTTTTTGCATTTGTAAAATAAAGTGAAGAAAATGAGATATAAGCTAATCTTGTTTGGTGAAGTTACGTATAAATCAAGAAGCCTTGAAAGTTGTACTTTATTTGAAAGTGTGTTTACAACAAAAAAGCATGGAAAAGACAAATTTTCCAGCATCTCAAAGGTGTTGATTCCTCTGTGATAAAATTTACTATAAATGATCACAGCTGGGCTTTATCAGGAACTCATTAAGGTGAGGAAGGGGAGGAAGGAAAGAGACATTTAAATTAAAACAAAGGAATGTGCTGTTTAAAATCTTCAGATCTGTTTGGGCTTAACTCTGATGTCTGGCTTTGAGGAAACACAGAAGGAGGGGGCCAAGGAGAGAGAAAGAGAGAAAAAGCTTTTTTTTTTTTTTGAAGAAAAAGGAGTAACTGTTAGAGGTGTCTCCTGACATTGGGCAGCTCTCCTTTATTAATGGATCAATGTCTCAAAAAAGTGTTAGTCTGTAACTGCATCTCTGGTGGTTTTACTTTAATGTGCATTCAATTATTAAGGAAAGTTGGGACAGGCTACAATGCCAGTAATGTATTTTGATAGAAATAAGTCTATTTTAAATGTACTAGTCTAGTTTAACTCCAGCGATTTTATTTTTGTTATCTTCTCTTTTCATTTTCTTTGAAATGAAGTAGGAAGAGTTTGCTGGGTTTAAAGGTATCGACTCCATATGCTTTGGTGGCTTTGTTTCAGAAGGAAGAGCAGATTGTCCCCGGCTACTCACGGGACCCTCAAGTTGCCCTGATGTGGGAGTGTATGTGTAAATGTTACACAGGGTGCTTGCATATAGAAAAAGTGTTTGCATCAATCTATGTATGATTAGGTAAACAAGGCTTAAAAAAAAGGGAAAGGAACAGGCCAGTCTTCCAGCGCCCTGTCAGCTCCTATTAGCACTATGTCTTTTACTGATTAGATTGCTGTTTGCTCACCTCCTGGAGCTCTTCGGTCTGCTCCAAACATGGAAATTTACTGATTAGCAATCAAGGTGTTTATGCTTGTATCCAACACTTCTGTTTAGGACAGGGACAAGCTACCTAACTATCCTTCATTGGTCTAAGGCCTGGTTCTTATATAGGGTGCTTTGTGAGAACAAAAAACACATTTGTCAGCCAGTGAGTATGAATTTCTAGCAACTTCCAGCAACTGCTACCTGACGAGACTGCATGGAAACCATTTTCCTACAAGTTAACCATATTCCTAAAACATATTCTTTGTCCTCCTTTTTTTTTCCTCTGAGGCCAAAACAAAATCAAGAACATGTGATATTAAATAAGACTTAAAACTTAAGACTGAGGTCATACGTGTGTAAAGAAAGTGTCTACAGAGGTCATCGATCAAGGGAGCAAACTGAGAATAGCTGCATAGAAGTCTATAGTTTGTAGCTAGAGGAGATGCTCCCTGCTGGACGTGATAAAGAATGCAGCACTAAGCCTTTTCAGATTTAACTTAATTTTTTTAAACTCAAGAGCTATGCCCATGATCTGTCTCACAACTGCATTAAAATGTTTTCAAAAGGCACCAAATTCACAAACATAGTAGGGAGGTCACGCTCAGTAACTTGAAGTGTGCTTTAAACTCTGCTGTAGGACACAAAAATGTTAAAAAGCAGAATATGAAAATTTGTCATGCAGAAGGAAATCAAGTTCCACTGCCTTATAGTGCTTGGTGCAAACAGTCACAGAAAAAGTGTTTCAAATTCTGCCTAGAGGAACACCTCCCACCTCACACAACCCTTCTCACGTCTTTCAACTGCAGACACTTAAACATGTAATAAGGTAAAATACGTGGCATCTAATAACCTTACAAATATACAAAAATGTATTTACTCTATCCTATTCTCTCGTTCGTGGACAAACACATGTAGTCACAAGGGCACACACTTTATTGGCACTAGTAGGCATTTTAAAGTATTTTTCTTTATTGCTTTGAGAGGAAGCTGGGGATTGGCTGAGAAAGGGTGAGCGATTCTTGGACCAATGTGAAACAGTCTGTATACACCATCACACTATCAGGCATGCATGGACACACAAATACACACTTTCTACAGTGAAGTGAACTTGAATACTTACAGGAACTTTGCATGAGGTTGTAAGTATTTACACAAATGTTTATGTTTGAATGTATTCATAGAGTGCTTTTTTGGTACTGTGTGCGTTTTTTTATGACATGTCCTTGAAGTCTCGCATCTCTTTTAGATTGAAACATTTTATGTAGAGGTTTCAATCTACTTTTGTCTGTACCTCTGCCTTTCTCTCCTTAAAACCATACTTACCCAAAACCTCCTCATCATCTCTCTTCCCTTCACCTATATGTCCACTGAAGTCTCCTCCAATCACTGCCCTTTCCCCCTTTTGGACACTCTCTTTCACTTCATCTGATTTACTCCTGAATAGCTCTTACTCTGCTGACTGACATCCAGCTTGTGGGGAATATGCACCGATATCACCCTTTCAGTTTCCTGCTTCAAACTCATCATCCTGTCTGATAGTTTCTTCACCTCTATTCACATCCTGTTACTTCAAGATTACACTTGCTCCATTTCTCTTCCTATCTACACCATGGTAGAACAGCTTGGATCAACCTCCAATGCCCACAGCCTCCCTTCTCTCTATCATCAGCCAGTTCTCTCCCTTTAATAGACTTTTAAAGTCCCTACTCTCCCTCCGCACTCCTGCCGTTCCTTCTATTGCTGCCTTCCACCGGCACCTTGCTGGCCAACAGCACCGGAGCCGCTCATTGTTAAACCAGGTCTCAATCGATCCAACATGGAAATCTCATTCTTGATGATGTGAATGTTTGATCTGGCAAAGGCTTTACGCTGGCGCTTCCTGACGTAACTCTGAAACTCTGAAAGTCAAAATTTGCAATCAGTTAGTTGAAAAAAGCAAGAAATCAGCACTGAAACTCTGGCAGCTGTCACGTCTGACATCTTTAGCTTCTAATTGCCCCTCTCAATGTCAAATCCAGAAATGTAAAAACTTTCTTTGAACTCCACAATTTGTGTTTCAAGCCCAGAAATTCTCTAAGCAAAGTTTAATCCATGTTTGATTGATTGCCAGAGTTTAAAACAGTACATTATAAATATATTCATTATTGCAGTGAACACTTTTAACTATTTATGTAAGTCGGATCACTAGTTTAACGAACATGAGCTAAAAGTTGATTGTGCTGTTGCCAAAGCTGGAATCACTCCTGGCTCTGTTGAGCCCCTAAAGACTCCACTTGAGCTAAAAATGACAGCAACACAACTTTGTTCATGTCATTCATTCATCGCCTAAATTCAACAAGCTGATACCAGAGACGTGTGCACATTTTTGCCATGACATACTGTACAGTGCACACACACATACTCTTGAATTCATACCGACACAATTACCACACACACACACACACACACACATACATACACACACTGGGACACCTGCTTTCTATTAGTCCAGTAGATTGCAGGGAAAAAGAGTGGGAGTGTTAAACACACACACATCCATCTATCTACCCCTCTGTCCACAATAATTACACACTTCCTGCTCTAAAAACCTTCTCCAACAGCTTCCAATCTAGGTTTGAATGTGCATATGTAGGTGTGTGTGTTTGAGGGGTTCGGTTAGCAGATGCGTAAGTTTGCATCGCTTCATCATTAGCAACACAGACACATACTTCAAGCAAATATTTGACTCTAGCGCCTCTAAAATATTCCTAGGGGTGGCCAGATGAAACCAACTAAAATCGTAGTGTGTCACAACAACACTAAAAGCAGTAACAGAAGCTCCCATTTTGTTGTAGGAATAAACAATGAACAGTTGTATAAACACACAAATGCACTCACTCAGTGGCCACTTTCTTCAACTGCTCGTTAACAGAAATACCTAATCAGCCAATCACATGGCAGCAATTCAAAGAATTTAGGCATGCACACATGGTCAAGACAAATTCTGAAATTCTCACAGGCTCAAGAAAATTGGACAAGAGAAGACTGAAAAAAACATTGGTTGGTCTGATGAGTCTCCATTCCTGCCGGGTCACTCAGATGGTATGGTCAGAATTTAGCATGGAAATATGAAATCATGGATCCACCCTGCCTCATAATATGTGAGGGGTATTTTTCTTGCACACTTTGATGCAATTTTCAATAATATAGGGGAACATTACAAAATTAAGAGGCATTTAAAATGAACAAATAATTAAATATTAGAACAATACTGGTCTGAGTAAATGTATTCTACCTCAGCCCTGTTTATTTCCTTGCGTATGATGAATTGGAACCATGTTTTCTTGCTGTGCTCTCATGGTACTAAAAATTTTATAATATTAGTAATGCAAGTAGCATCACATTATCAGAATTTTGGTTCTGATGGCTGCTTCCAGCACAAACAATCTCTCAACCTGGTTTCTTGAACATGACAGTGGGTTCATTGTATTCAAATGGCCTCCACAGTCACCAGATCTCAATTCTTTGACTGCAAAAGGTGGGTCCAACCTGGTATGATGAACTTGTACCGAACAGAGTAGCTAGTAAGTGTACATGTTCCAAACGCTGCAGTTCAACAGAATGGTGCTTTGAGAATGACCACGAAAGCTAATCATTCACACATATTGTATCAAAGAGGAATAAAGCCACCATGATATTATTCATCGGTTTTGTACTCACTACATTTTTAAGTCTCTGTTTTAGTGTTTTACAATGTTGTGGGGGGTTTTTTTAAGCTAGAAGGAACCATACTTGGACGAGAAAGTGGTGCACACGTTATTGGCTAATGCAAGCAAGTTTGGTTTATTAGCTGATTTTACTAATCACTCACATTAACTGAAGTGCGAATGTCTTGTGCCACATAAACACAGCATAAAGCACATTTAGCAGAGGCGAAACTTAGCAGACAGCTACTTGGCACAGCTACCTGTTTCAGCCCATGTCAGTCAAAGTGTCTACTTCTCAAAATCCGGTATCCAGATGAATGATTAATCAAAGTTAAAGATTTATTTTAATGATGCAGACATGGGCGATTTAACATGGGAGCCACTTTTACAGCAGAAACAGGCAACACAGGTGGCCGTAGCTGCTAGCGGCCTGCTAGGTTTCAGCCACATTAGTTCAAGTCACAGAGCTGTAACCTTTAGTTATGTTTGTGACTTTTGGAGCATTTTAATACATTTGTGATATATTAAAAAATGCTTTTTCTAAGTCTTTATTCTGTATGTAGTGGCGACTCAGACAAAATTCACAGATATAAATTTTGGTATATATCAAATGTAACATTGCATTTGCAGGGATGTGATGAAATCAAAACTGAATTGGGATTCATAGTATCCTTTTTTAAAAGCATATCGTTTTTCTTTAATCATCTATATCTATGTGTGTATTTTATTCATCTGTTTCATCCCTATTCTAGTTGTTAATCTTTGTCATTAGCTGAGATAACTGAAAGACTGAGGTAGACTTAACAAACTTGACATATAGATGAAGGACAGGATCCTGCCTTCTTTAAGTTTTGTAAAGGAACAAAAGGAGCGTTTAAAGACCGATCGTTAGACAAGTTATGACCTTGTGGTGTGCAAATACTCGGGGGCTCATCTCCGCGTATTCACACACTCATATCTGTATATATATTGCAGACCGACTCTCTCCTTCTCTGGGGTCCTCAGAGCCTCCTTCCAGCCCTGTTCCTCATTAAGCATCTGTCATGGTGCCAGAATCAATAAGCACACATGGAAGAGAAAAATATTTCTCCTCTCCTCTCTTCTTCTCTTTGTGAATGGGGTGATCATTAGCGAATTCCAAAGTGTTTACCATCATCACCAAGGAAAGACCCTCCCCAGATTTACTGTACTTTGAGTAATTTGTAGTCGTATTATTTCCATCTTTTAAAAAAACAACTTTAAGTCCTCCGCCTTCACACAAAGTGGTGCATATATGTGAAAATCATATGCTCCATTTTGGCATATCATGTCTTTTCTCAACTCTTCCAGACACAGATGAAAATGTTTAGTTGTGGGTTTCTTTCTGTTGCTCTTTCCCTCTTCTGACCCCCCTCCTTCATCTTCAGATGATACATCTGTTTCCATACATTGTTGCATGTTCGCTGGCTGGCAAAGACAAACAGAATTGTTTAAACAAAGAGGTGGGTGGTGTGTGCTCATCTGGTGTGTGTGCGTGCATGCCACCAGGACTACATTAAACAAAAGGAAGAAAGGATGACAGCATCCAACCTCAGTTTGTCATCTGCAGTGTAAACGGCCGTGCATCACGCTAACATCTTGCATGTGCTCGCAGCAGCCGCACATAGCCGTGTCAACACAGCAGCAGTGAAAACAAAAGGCTGGAAAGAGGGAGCTGGGAAAGAGATGGATAGAGACAAAGGAAAGTTTAGCAAAGAGAAAAACGAGAGACGTCAGATGGAAGCAGAATATTAGCGAAGGAGAAAAAGAGAAGCTGAGGGCAGAATAAATGTTTCCAGTATTAGCGGAAGAGAAGAGATTATGGCATGGCTTGGCACCACTCCGTAGCGCTCGTCTGTAACGCAAAGAAAGAGTGGGTGGGTTTTCCACCTCACAGAATAAATGATGCGAAGGGAAATGGGAGTAAACAACATCAGTCATTATAATTACTCTCATACGGCTACTCCCATCCACCATCAACCATCCTCCATCCCTCCTCCCTTCACTCTTTTACTCCTGCTATTTTCCATCTGTCCTAACTTCCAGTCTCTTGACTTGATTACACTTTTTACTCGATTCTCTCTCGCTCACACGCTTCTTTTACCAATCCTCAGTTTCTTTTTTTCGGGCTATTTCCAAATTAACCGATCTGTTTCAGGCCATAGATCTGGGGGGTCTGGATCTACAGAAGTAATATGAGGCTGTGAGAGTTCGAAAAATCAGGAGATCAGCATTTGAGTTGGGGAAGACAATAGCCAATAACCATAAGGCAGCAATAACAATAATAATGGCATATACATTTCTTAATCAAATAAAGGTTTTGAATTTTGGCTCTGTAGGCGACTATCTTGCAGCAGAAACCTCTGAATGCTGCTGGGTGAATACAGTGGATCATATCAGCTGTTTTTAAGACTGGATGTGGTTCCCTCGCTGTCCTGGATGTCTCTGCTACTCTGTCTCCCCAGCTCTCTTTCTCTCATTTCTCATATGATTCCTGGAAAGCTGTAGTATGTTGTTTGAAAAATGTGTTCCTGGGCTATTCCAGGATTTTTTTTTTTAAAAAGAATGTGGTGGCATATGTTGAACCAAGAACTGGGCAGGGAGGCCCATGGGAAATCAGAAAATTCAATCAGAAATAAATACAGTGTTGAAGATTGGCTGAGAAAACATTGTGGATGATTTATTAGGCAGGGATCTGTGCCCTAATACAGATGGTAATAAAAGTAGTGATGCCCAAGACTTTGGAAATTGTTTTGATTAACTGTTTTGCGTTTTGGACTGTGGAAGAAAGCTGCAGCACCCCATGGAGAGAAAATGCAAACTCTATAGGGAAAAGTCCTCGCCAACCATGAGGTTTGAGCACATTATTGCTGTGAGGTAACAGTGCAAACCACTGCAGCATCATGCCACCCAGATTTCAGTGTAGACCATGTGCTGAATAGCATTTTACCAATGATCTTCACCATGCTATGATACGCTACATGTTTATTTGATCAGTTTTTGAATTTCTAATAAAAGGGATTTCGAGAGTCGCTGCATTCGTAATTATTCTAAGGGGCACATGTTCAGCATACACATGCATCATGGCAATCTATCCAACCCAATGTTGTTGAGACACATCACTTCTTTTTTTTGCAAAATCTAATCTAAATTTATATAAGCATAACCTGCTTATCAGACTGTCAGTCAGGTAATATCATGGCTTGTGAGGTTAAAGAACTCAAATTTAGAGTGAGGACTCAGAGAGATAAACTAAAGGCAAGTTTTATTAGAAAGCTAGAAATTAGTTCCAGTCCAGAAAAGACAACAAACGAAGGGTAATCTAAATAAAATAGCTAAAAAAAAGGCAAGAACAGGCCACGGGAATACAGTGAATGCATGGCACAATGTGACAAAAACTGCAGCAAAGACAGGACTTTTTATACACGTCAGGGCAATCGGGGAATTTGGCACAGGAGGCTAGCAACATGGACAATCAGTCACAGGAAGAAGTAAAACTACAAGACACCCAAGATGTGTGATTACCAAAGTAAATTAGGAAATGTTAACTGAAAAAATAACTAACAGAATTCTAAAATTATAAATAGTAATTAGAACTAAAAGAGAACCAAGACTAAAAGCTCGAAAAATAAACTTAAGTACCAAACTCTACAGAACTAGCGCAAATATAACGTAATACAAAAGGGGCAAACAAAAACATTTTCTGTGATTCTAATTAAACACAGAAAAAACAAAAACCATGACAATGACAAAACCCATAAACCACAACAGGTAATGGATCCTTAAAAGGTCAAACCTGATTTTACTATTGATTAAATTCTGAAAACAACTTTTTCAAGAATCAAGGGCTTTCACTTTATCAACATTAGGAAATCCAGCACAGATAGCCACTAAGAATTAGCATCCTGATAAACTGTTTTCTCAAATTTGTGAATTGCATATTTCTCAGATATTTCACAGGGACCTGTTTCTTAAACTATCCAACTGCCCGCCCTGCTGAACTGCTCTTTAACACTTGTGTAAATCTGGGCACTGGGGACTTGGACCTAAAAAAATCATCTGGCTTACTCTTGTAGAAAGAACAGCTATCTTCCTCTGCAGGAGATAAAGCAGTCAGCCAAGTAAAACAGGTCCCAGAATGGAGCTGAACTCTAGCAAAACCTTCCCTAAACCACCCACCTTGTTGCTCCTACAGAATAGATCCGCACAGAAGAGGTATGTGTTGTAATGACAGTGGAGCTTCTAAATCTCCCTTAAAAATAATTTTCCCTTAAAAAACAATTTATTGCAAGCAAATAAAAGAAATATTTGCATGCTTTTAATAAATTACAGATAAATGGAAAAAAAGAAGCTATTCTTCCTTGTTTCTAGCTTAAATGCTAAGCTAAGCTAAGGATCGTCTAGCTCATATTTAGCACCCTATGCCTGGGGATTATCTTATTATCAAAATACTGATGACAAAAAATTAAGTGAATGACTGAAAAACCCTTTTAAAATGCCATTCAAATGCCTTTTGAAACAAACTGGCACCATCTTAAAGTGTTTAATGTTGATTTGATGAATGATCAGTAGAAACTGATGCATGCCTTTCTTTCTCGACTCAGGTATTCACAAACCTCCAGCGATCTTGACGTCAGTTTGGCAAACAGTGCTTAATCATTGCTGTTAGACACATGGACACAGAAGCAAACACAAGTCGACGGTTAAATGCCTTTCAAGGTGTCTGTGAGGCCTCAAAGGTAAAACTCCCATTCGTCTGGACCTGGAGTTGAATCACAACACTATGTGATGTTTCTTGCAGATTTATTCTTGAACTCCCTTTTTAATAAAGAATGTGCAAATCTGCTTCCCTGGATCTCGCTCTGTGTGTGTGTGTCCCATGCAGTCATGTCAACAGAGCAATCATTCATGTAAAGGAGAGCATACACTTAGAGGGTTTAGCTCTGCTGGCAGGTGATGATGGACAAGCCTTTCAGGGAACAAGTGAGGGATGGAAAGAGGGAGGAGGGAGACAGATGGTTGGAAAAGAAGGAGTGGAACAGAAGAATCCATAAACCTCTTTGTGGAATTCTCCTCACAAGTGTGGGGTGGCGATGAGAAAGGAAAGGGGGCAAAAAAACAGCTTAAAACTTTAAAAAGGTAAAAGCTATCATTGTATGGGGCATTTCCGTTCCATTGTCGCCCACCCTGGGCAGAGAGCCATGGCCAAACAACCTCCCTTTCTCTCTGTTGAGAGGACAGGTACAGGAAACAGTCATTCATTAACAACCTGGAGCTCATTAGCTTTGGTGAAGTACTCTTCAGAATATGTGCAATTCCACCTCTGAGGGCAACTCTTAGTGTGTGCGCATACATGTGTTTGTGAAGGGGCTTAGAGGTGAGGGGGGGCTAAAGGGTAAGGCAGGGCCAGAGGAGGTGGGTGTGCAGGTTTGGTGACCTGGGGTCCTCCAGCAGATGAGGGAAATGCTGGTGCGAGCGACTTTAACAACATTAGAACTCAGTGAACCATGTCACCTACAAACAACCACGATGATTTACCTTTCAGCAACTTGTTTTTCATTAATGGTTTGAATTGTGATTTTTGAGAGACTATAAGAGCTTGAAACCTATTTGACTGTTTTAAGTGCCACATCACAATCTGCATGTGCCACATTACCTCGGCTCTGAATTCTCATCAAGCAGCAAAGTAAAAAAGTCAAGTCTAGTTAGAAAAGTTCAGAACACGATACACAACAGGCTACCACCCAGTTTTCCAAGTGCACCCTGTCATTTGTAAGTTGTCAGCCTGCCCCTTTGCACTGGCTGGACAGGATGCAGGAGAGTTGTGTGCCTTTATTGGCTTTAAAAGATAATGACATGCCTACTGCCCACCGTTTACTGCTGATCCAGGGTCAGCGAGTTCCTCAGCCTCCTTGAGGTCCAGGTTCAGACTGCAGCTTAGGAAAATAGCTCTTGTATTTGTAGTTAAGAACACCAGAAAGGACACTTGTATTTTGATTGAAGCACTTTCCTCCGGGGTGGCTAAAACTTTCTCTCACAACCTTCGAATATGAGAATAAATAGCTGCCACCCATGCAGTTGACAAGGCGCTCGCACTCTTTCACCATCACTGCAGCAAGCTTAAGGCCACATGCCCTTTTTCATTACTCCGAACAGGCCAGCTGTATTGTAACTACAACCAATTTCCTTGCAGTCTATAAAGCTGTCAATCAAAATCATGCAGAATGAGGAGCGGAGTGGAGGTGGTTGGGGCTGCTGGGGAAGGGCTGCAGGCCTCCAGACCAGATGTCAGAGTTTAAAACTGCAGGACGTGTCAGAGGGAGGAGAGAGGGGTGGAAGAAGATCATGTTTATCTGGAGAAGAATCAACCAATCAGACCAAAGCAAACGTTTTAAGTTCCATTTATTAAAGTTATGAACAAAAAGACAAATAAGTTATATTTTTATTTGTTAGAAATCTATCAGTGTTTGAACATTAATATTTAGGGAGCTAGTACAATTTCTACTTTCATGACTAGCTTTCGACAAACCCATAGAAACAGCTGATCGGAACATAATACTGAAGGGGAGGTGTCAATGTTGTCTAACAAGACAGTTAGCAATGAAAGTGTGCACCTTAAGGCTTTTTTTCTGTTATGGTATATCATTACATATAAACTCTTTAAAAATATACTTCTGTCAAATACCTTGACAACTACTATGTACACTACAAAAATAAATTTTCATATAAATAAATTATATGGCATACATTTATCTTTGTAACTGAAAACAGCATACATCCACGCCAAGCAAGACCAGAAAGGCAGTCTGGAAGAACCAATTTTTTTTTTCCTTTTAAAATCCTCTAAGAGCTATGATGAGACCTGTAGTGTAATATTGTTATATACTCTTTTTTTCCTATTTAACATTAGTAAGCACTTTATACAGATCAAAATCCATTAATGTAAAAACATTAAACTGTAATAGTGTTTTTTCAATAGACATAAAAATCCCTGCATTTGTTATCCACATCACAACAATAATGAAAGAAAAAAAAACAACAAACATTTTTTATATTACAAAAATATAAATATCGCAATTGACTGAAAAACAAACAAAAAACATTTAAAATGAATAAAATAGTTGCCAGCTATGATTCTCTCCGCTACTGCCAATGTGACACTGGGAGAAAACAGAACAAAAAACATAAAAAACAAAACAAAGAGAACAACCACCTATTTCATGCAAGCAGCTGATGTAACAGGACGAGAAAAACTGCAAAGATTTCTGGGAAAAGCTACAAGTGTTTAACAGGATATGAGTGTAAAGGTTTTGAGGAGGGTACTCACGGGGTGCCAAAGGGGAATGGGGAGTCTATGGGTACACATGCAGGTATAAAATGGCCATTGGTGGTGGAGTGAGGGGCTGGCGGTGTAAACTCTGACCCCTGAGGCTCTGTGCTGTGTAATGCAGCATTTTGAGGGGAGACGTCCAATTAGTGTCGTGGCATTTAGCTGTGGATGTTTTGTGAGATGAAGACAGTGGCGACAGCTGTTGCTAAACTGGAACCAGCTCTCTTTACTGTCACTAAATTGAGCATAGGCAGTAAGATGATGGACCCGCACACATACACGAACGATTATACACACATGCACATTGTAACACACATGGAGCGCATTGTCAGGCCATATAGGGCTTAGCCCTTAGCAGGCTGCATGGGCTTAGCTTACTGGATGGACAGAAAGAGCTACTTTACTTCCTGTGAATAAAGTTTAAATGCAGTCAAGTGCCTTGGTTAATCGGGTCATACAGTATACAGTCTGATTTTTTAGCTTATCCACTAGACACAACCACTTAGGGTGCAGAGTTAGCACCCTGTGTTAACCCTGTTCCAGAATCAGTAACATGAATGTCCCTGTAAAGGTAGAGTGAGTTTTTGAGGTGGGTTTACTGCTCATAAGTCAGTATGTAAGACGGAACCTGTTTTGAGCCTGCTAGGGTTAAACAATACATAACCTCATACAGTAAAATACAACCAGCTTAACAGACAGTGATACAAAGCTGAGAGCAGAAACAGGTTCCAATGCCGAGGCGATAAAATTAAACAAAATTTAAAAAACAGCTTTTAAAATTCTTCATATCAGCTCATATTAAATAGCACGCATAGCGTGTCAAGTTAAACAGTAAATGTTTCATAACTACCACAGGTTTGTGATAAAATTAATAGTTTTACAAACGTACCTTCTTACAATACACACACACACACACACACACACACACACACACACACATATATACATATACATATATATATACATATACATATATGTATATATATATATATATGTACCATAGCTTTGTTTGATGATTCTAACACTTTCCTTCATGTTTTAAATGAGTTTAAATGTTAGTCAGTTCTGAGGATGTATCTGATGTGTAAGCCAGAAAATTATGATGCTGTTTCACATTATACAGCCCTACACACTCCTATCACACACCCACACCCACACACACACACACACACACACACACAGATAGATCTCTTCTTTTGTTTAAAGAGAGATTTGCATAGAGTTATAAATGTATATCACTTAAAAAATATTCTCAGCAGCAGCAGTGAATGCTGACAGATGATTTTTGCCAAAATGAAGTTTTCTAATGGCACAGATCCACAGATAGGTCGACAGTAATCAGAGATCTATCTATCTCTTGCACGCACACAAACACACGCACGCACACACCAACATAAACACACATGCATGTACACACCACAAATAATATGGCAGCCCCAGTTTGTTAACATGAGGAGTTGTACAGCTCCTAAAATTATACCTACTTTATGTTCATATTTACATATGTATACATCTTTTAAATATAGATAGAAATATCTAAGACAATAGTCCACTGGGTTACAGTAAGAATGAGCACCATTATGGGAACACTGGCAAGTTTCTCGCTGCTTAGCATTGGTGGTGAGCCAACTTGGGCTATGCTGGGCTGGGTTGGGCCAGACTGGGTCAGCTGCTCAGTAATACCGAAGAGTCCATCTTTGGCCATAGTACTTCTATTCTCCAGACCTGAAAACCAAAGGAGATTATACTGTCAGTGGTTTATGATGAAACAGACATTTATTTAAAAAAAAAGGACAGTTGTGCTACACGTCAAGCTCCTCAACTTGATAAGATCTCACCTCAGCTAGCCCGTCTGCCATTGTTGCTCTCAGCTGCCTCAAACTCCAAATCTTGGAGCTCCATGGACTCTACTTTGACTCCCCTGGTACCTGTGTGGGTGTAGAGAGGCACATGTGGGTCCTGGAAGGCAGGCTCTGGCCCCTCTGTCCCTGACTGGCAGTAACTGTCTGCTGCAGCGTATCCTGGGTAAGTGGAAGCAGGGGTCTGGCTGGACAAAGTGGGTGGGTGAACTGCGACGGTGACTGAGGCCGATGCTGTCACCGTGGTGATGGGTTGGCCATATGGAGTAGGGTTGAGGTGTTGGTGCGGGAGGTGATGACTAGGTTGTGGGTTGTGGGAAGAGCGGCTTCTGTGGCCTGCTGAGTGTTCTCTATGGCTATGTGAGCCATAATGGCCCCCAGCCTCAGTAGCAGTTTCAAAAGCGTCCATGCGCGGCAGGGCTGGGGGCGGGCCCTGCCAGTGCACCTGGCTCTTGGGGTCCCTGCTGCTGTTTGGAGTAGTTCCATTCTGCATCCCAGGATCACAACCCTGAGAGAAGACAAAATATGGAACAACAACAACAACAAAATTATCTTTCCATTTCATAATGTGACACGCAAGAGAAAATATGCAATCAAAAGAGTCATGCAGGAGACACAATATGACATATTTCTCTTACCGAGGACACAGTATAAGCTGGAGGGTCAGGCTGTCTAGCTGAGCGCCGATGTCCTGATGCTCCCCTCCTCATCTCCTCTGTCCTGGCTCTTCCCCTGCTGATCTGGAGGTGGTACTGCTGCTCGTCTGCTCGAGCTTGTCCTCTGTGTGAGTGCAGGTTAGAATTTTGCAGCTCCTGGCTGATACCAGATGCTGTGGTGTTTGAGCTGTACTCTGAGTCTGATGAGTCTGAAACTGCACCAGAGGTGGTGGTGGCTGCAGTGGTGTGGTGAGGACGGACTGAGAAGTGGACCACATGAGGAGGGGCCTCTGGAGATGGGGTTGGTAACCGGCTGCGACCATCAACTGGTGATACCTGAGTGTTGAGTACAGAGAGTTGTCTATAGTTTGGCTTTTGAATTTAAAAAAAAGTCACTAGTCCTGGTTGATTTAGATTTTCTTGCATTTGCATTTTGTAAGATCTTACCTCTGGATAAGGTCCAAAGTATGATAGTAATACTGGGAGCAGGACTAATCCATTCAGTACCCCAAGAACTGTTAGGATGGCTAACACTGCAAAGAAGTACCTGCATTACAAAGAAAGAGTTCACAAAGGGAAATTAACTTTAATATCAGCTATAAACACAATGAGCAAAAAATGCATGTAAAACACAACACTTTCCTGTGGCTTCTGCGTCACACAACACAATAACATTTATTAAAAATAAAAGATTTAAGCAAAGTCACTCATACCAACAAGGACACACAAGAAGTGAAATTAAGCAAGCTGAAGAAACAAAGAAAATACCTGCGCAAAACCACAGAGGTTTAGACGTGGGGAGACATGTGCAAGATCAACCATTACACATGCCCAAAATAATACTTTCACAAAGACACTCACCACTCCCAAAACACACACACACACACACACACACACACACACACACACACACACACACACATATATATATATAAACCCCCCACAGACAGGCTGGCATGCACTGCAGTCTTGAGGAGCAAAACATAAATGTACCTTGTGCGTTTCTAAGTCCTGCCAAAGAGGGTTAGTCTTAAAGAAGCCATGTAGAGAAAAGAAAGGGGAAACATAATTAGCCAGAGCTGGTTAATTCAAAGGCACGGGGGGAAAGGAAAAAAGACAGGGGGTGGGGGGTTATTGGGGGGTGAGGGTACTCTCTTGGGTGTGTGTGGTGTATAAGCAAACAAGGAGAAAACAAAGCAGTGAGGAATGTGAAGGGGGAGTGGTAAAAGAGAGCAAAAGTGGGGAGGGTGACATTGGGGCATGGGGGGTGGGGGGTACAAGAGGACAGGGGCCTCTCTCTCTCTCTCTCTCTCTCTCTCTCTCTAGCTCTCCAAAAAAAAAAAAGAAAAGAAAAAGAAAAGCGAGAAGCAAATAAATGAAGTGAAGGGTATAGAATTTAAACAATTTAGTCTAGGAAGAAGAGAAGGGGACCCTCAGCGCCACCCCTCCCTGGCCTCTCTCACTCTCCTTTCTCTCTCTCTCTCTTCCTCGCTTTTTTCCCTCCCTTCCTTCCAGCTAAGCCCCTGTGAAATTCCCGGCCACTCCACAAGCCACTCCATCTAATTAAATCTCCAATGTATCAGGTAAGACTCCCCAATCTCCACTCTAAATCTCCCTCTCTCACTAACCCTGCTTCCTTCATTATGGAAGCCCACCCCATACCCCGCACAGCCACCCATTGGTTTTCCGCTGGAAGCTCTCAGGTATTCAGGGACACGCCATGAAGGCTTTTTCTTGACTCTTGACTATGTTCTTTGTTTGTGTGTGCACGGGTGGGTGTAAATAGGAGCTAACAAAGGTGTAGATGTGCCATGCAGCTGGGCCTCAGATTAAGTGCACATTCATAACTAATCCTTCAGTTGTGTTTTATTGATGTGTGCGTGTAGAGAATGAAGGGACACTGTGGAAAAGACTATCCACAAGTACGGAGCAAGGGTCCCTGTCTACACAGCAGGGGTGGCCTTTCATGCACAGTTCTAGAAAACCGAATTACAGTGAAACAGTCTCACCCTTTCCATTTGGTTTACTTGGAAAGTAACAGACATGCTAAGATCGAGTAAAAAGCAACAACCCAAAAACCAATGCAAAGCGACCCAAAAGATGGATGAAGTGACTTGTAGAAATTCTGATACTGCAATGATGAGGCAGCGAGGCACAATCTATAGACAAGAGCAGCATATTTTTGTAGTTAACTTGAAATAACTTGAAAGTTCTGTTAACTAATTACAGCGAGTCAGGATTTAGTTGCATAGAGATAAATAGTCTATGCAGGGAGCAAAAGAAGGACTGCATTTCCTAAATTGGATAATGATCAACTACGGTCCTAGGATGATTTTTTTTTAATATAGCTACCTAGAGCTAAAATAACAGTTTCATAATTATGGTTTGCATTTCCATACAAAGCATCAGGAGTAAAAGCCACGTCACCTTTGAAGAAACATGTGCACACATATGTACGAGTGCACGCGTCCAGCCCACATACCAGGTTGCATGCCCCCGCCAGGCTGTTTAGAGTGAAAACATTCACAGGGCTGATGGGGAAAGTCAGGGAAGCATTTCTTTCGGCGCAAGCAGAAAAATATGAGCTGGGCCTGTTGTTATTGCACCGTCTTGGGGCGCTGCTTTGTTTGCTCAGACAACAGCAGAACCTTTAAATGGAGGCCCGAGACTGAGCCAGAAACCAGAGCACACCACTGGAGGTGCGGAGAGAAGGTCTATAGGCCTCTATAGTTTGTGTGCGTATGTTTGTATGTGTCTCTCTGAGTGTGTATCTGTGTGTTCTCTCACTGGCAGGCGCACCATCATTGACCCCCATGATTAAAGGGTCAGGGAGCAGGTTGGTGTGTCTATACGAGGGGGGAACTGTGTAACTGTGCGGGTGTGCACAGATGAACGCTTGCAGATCACATGGAGTTCAGTGATTCTAGCTCTCAAAGAAGAAGGCCAAATCATACAGCTACCTCATCTGGCAGCAACCAAGAATGTGTGTACATATGGCCATGTAAAGACATAAGGTTGTTTAAATTACACACTAAAGTCTGGGGAAACTTCTCATAATACTGTAGGAGTTGAGAACATACAGAATTATTCATACTCCTCCCTTGAACGGCAGCTGGTCGCTACCTCTCTGTCTGACGCTTAAGAAGGTGCAAACACAAAAGCAGCCACCTGCACGGAGCTCCGGCAGTGTGTCGGTTTTAATTTCCACTTCTCCTGTCTTTGTACAACTGCTCTCTTGCCCCCCACTCTGTTACTCCTTTCCCTGCTTATAAATGTCTAGTGAGGGCAGTTAAACCAGTTGAGGGAGATTACAAAAGCCAGAGGTCTTTCCTGCTCTCCCTCACTCACTCACTCTCTTTCACTTTGCTCCCCTCTGTCACCTCCCTTACAGCCTACTCCCCCCCACCTATTTTTCACCTTTAATTTTCAACCCTTTCCCTGGTTTCCCATAAAATGTCAGGCACGACAGATATTAGGAGGAGGAAGAGGTAGATAAAAGAAAAGACAAAAAAGGAAAGAGATTTTTGGTGAGGTTTCCTGGAGATCATCCCCCAGAAAGAGATGAAAAATATAAATAATAATAGTAAATAATAATGAATAATTGCTAGTGGTAGTGAAAATTGGATGAGATTTAAAGAGGAGAAGCAAAAGAAGAAGTGAGTAGCTGTCATGCATGATCGGGGTCTGAGGTGGATTCCTGTGTGGTATACAGGTTGAGGCATGGTCTAAGAACATTATTTAAATATATATGATAACTTCTGTATGTGCAAATATGCATGGTTTCAAGTTCAAATTAAAGCAGTAGTTTCTTGTGAGTTTGATTTTGTAACTGACCTGACAATAAAGTCAAACTCAGAGCCTGCGAGCATCAGGACGCCTAAAAACGTGGAAAAGGCGCCATCGAGCACCGGTGCAAACATGTGCTCCAGTGCCAGCACTGCCCGCTTGTGACGATCCCCTATGGCTGTCAGGAATGCCTACAACACATAGAAAAAACAAAAAACAAAAAACAATTTATGTCTTGTTCTCAAAAGGTTAACTTTCTCCACAACCATCAGAGAGACCTGAATCCATCCAGCAATAGACCTCACCATTCCAGCAAGCAGCATGTAGGATTAGAAAGTAAGTAAATTCACTAATTCATTTTTAAACTTACCAGGGCCACATGGACAGTGAATTCCACTCCAATGCCCACAGAGGCGATGAGAATGACAACAGGGACGGCACTCAGCTTAATTTCCATCAGCCCCATGAAGCCAAACAGCTCCACAGTCATGAGAGAAAGCACCAACACCTGAAGAGAAAGCAAGAGTTTCTGTGAGAAATGTGGGTAGTTGTTCAATTTACATGAACCTTTAGTTACACTTGTGTAGTTAATAAACTCAAAGTTCTAAAACATTTTTACACATAGAAAGTGCCAGTTGTTACAAAAAGCCTGCACGATTCAGTGTTTGCAACCGTTTTATTTTATCCAATATCCATTCAAATGGTTTCTGTAGGTTTTTCAGGACACATCGTCTTTTTCTCTTCGATGTTTGACTTTAAAAGATACAAACAATACCTTTAAAAGGGATAAGAAAATGCCAGCTAATTCAGAATTATAATGCACATTTGCTAGGTGAAACAGGTAAAACTTGTCTGTGAGCACAGTGCGTTTAATTACCACAAATGGAGTTATTCTACTTTATGCTGTTTTATTATAGAAAGAACAAATCATTATTCCCTGCTTTAACTGTGTGAACTTCCATTTGACCTTAAATTTGACTGCATACAAGACAGATGAGGCAGAGAAATAACACATGAGGGTGATATGTGTGAGTATATCTGCCTTATAAATGTGTTGAGCAGTAACCATACATGTGGGTGAAATGTGTGTGTTTGTGGAGACTCCGGAGCAAAGCATTACAGGAGCTGCTATTATCAGCTGACAGGTGTCAGGTTACACGGGGCCCAAATCCTTTGAAGAGGGTTAAGGTGGGCAGAGGAGGTAACTATGTGTACGTGCACCTATAGGTGACCCAGCACAGAGTATGTGCACATCCACAAAGGGTATTTGTACTGTGTGGTGTGTCTGCCACTTTATTCTGAAGGGCATTTTGGGTGATCTAATTACAAGTGTGCAGATACTGTATATTAAAATAAAATAGTTTGAGGAAAAGATGTTACTAGATTTAACACATTTTCTTGCATTATATTACATTTACTATTACTAAAATTCTCTGTGTGAGGTAAAACCTTGTATACACCTGCCTTTTTGTTTCTTTTAAGCAATGTTTTTTCTATAAATAACATAAAACATAAATCAAATCAAATTCAAATTCAAATTTTATTTGTCACGTACACAGTCATACACAGTACGATATGTAGTGAAATGCTTGGACAACTGCTCGTGACCTAAAGAGAACAAAAAAGGAAAAGGCTATGATCAGGAACACAGATTGAGATTACAAAGGATTGCTCTAAATCAGGGGTGCCCAATCCCAGTCCTCGAGAGCTACCGTCCTGCAGCTTTTAGGCACATCCTTCTTCTGACACACCTGAATCAACTGAATGGCTTGTTATCAGGCCTTTGCCAAACTTGATGGCATGCTAAAGAGGTAATCACACCATTTGATTCAGCTGTGTTGGAGTAGGGATGCATCTAAAAGCTGCAGGATAGTAGATCTCGAGGACTGGGATTGGGCACCCCTGCTCTAAATGTACTGAGACCCATTCAGATTTTAAGTGTTAAGAGGAGTCAAAATCAAGTGGATTAAAAACTAACTGTATAAATCTAAACACAAGACATGATATTTACACAAAGCCTCTGTCTACATGGTCATGGTGGATTTCAGGGCTTGAAGGCTTTGAGAGTTTGATGTTGTATGGCTGCCTGTGCTTTGGGCTTTGATAGAACTCTCTTATAACTGATGTTTTGATCTTACTAGTAAGGCCTGAAGAGGATGAACATGAAGTCCCCTCCTCCCTTGTTTCAAGGTTCGGGTGGCCTGGCCACTGCCGGTTGTAAAATACAACCCACTAGAGAGAAAAACCAGAGTACTCTTTGTACGTGTTTCCGTGTGAATTATCACCTGCGAGTTTAAACATTCATACTGTATGTGTGTGCAAGTATGTACATGCACTAGAGTGCTCAAAGTGTTTTTGAGAACTGGCTTGTGTATGCGAACACGTTTGCCAATATCCTTGGAAACGTCTTGTCTGAGAGGAGCAAGAGTGGATGAATGTTAGAGACGGAAATAAAATCAAACATTTTATAGGTTTAGAGTGGGAGCCAGTTGCTGGGGCAACTTTTTGTCCTCTTCCCATTTATTTCAGAATTTGTGTCTGGGAGTATTGGACTAGACTAAACAGACTGGTCCTAACAAAACAGCACAAGATAAACACTGGTGACTGGGGCTACGATAACACACACCAGCCCCTTCTCTTTTCCGACTCTCTCCTCCTGACATGCATTCTGGACCACACGCAAAAACCAGGAAATGACATGTAGAGAGGGAAGAAATTGACTTTTAAATAATTGAAAGCTAAGATCTCTCTCTCTCTCTATGTAAGTAGCAGACACATTTGTATCTTTCTCTAAAGTTATCTCTCAGAACATCTGCTGCAATCTATGGAGCTACGTGTGTTTCCCTGGGCATTGTCATACCACATATTTGTAGTTACTGCATTTGTCTCTGTGCATGTGGTGTGTTTTCTCCAACACTTACTATAATGCCAGCGGTCCAAGGGTTGAGCAGAAAAAGGGCACAGACGAGAAAGGTGCAGGCGAGCACCACACTGATGGACAGCAGAAGCCAGTGGCGTAGACTAACATACTGTTCCCAGAACAGGAAAGGGTAGCCGTTGGGGTAGGAGGGCAAGCCTTGTCGGCTGTAGTTGCTGCAGATGGCCCGTACGCTCTCGATGGCTTCCACAAACTGCGGCGTCTCCCGGAGCCCGTTGAGGTAGAAGGGGAACTGTGCGTATTCGATGGGCTCAGCAGCCGGGACTGGATGTTGAGAAAATCAGAGAAGGTTGGTTTAATTGTTAGCAAAGCTGTACCCCCCCGACTTAAGATTTTTCATTATATGACATATGCCATGAAGCAACTGGTGAAGTATTCTCTTTGGGGCCTTGGAAGCAAACACCACACAGCTGATAACGTTTCAAGACTGTAGACATTGACGAAGCAATCGGATAAATCAACAGTGGCTTCTGCAGATCACATTTGTCTATTCTGATAAATTCTCATTATATTCTGATCATTTCGTGTGTCTGCAGAAATAATTGAGGCTCTATATCCAAACCACGAATACCAAGGCTTTCCGTTCCTAATGCAGCTCTGTTCCAAGAGAAGCTACGTTTGCAGACGTATGTGCATGTGTGCGTATCTGCATGTGTGTGTGTTCTGTGGGGGTGGCGGAGGAGAGTGAAACAGACCTCCATTGACTCAGTCCTGGCCAGCCTGTGGCCCAGCCTGGCTAATGAGGGCCTATCAGTTCCAGACACAGCAGACTGTCAGAGCTAACGATGATTCAAGCTAATTACAATGTCAGAATCACTGCCATTACCACACCCTAATCTTAGCACCACCACGTAAGGCACAATATAAATGTGTGATCACGTATATATCTGCCTGTCACGATGCTATGGAGGCATAGTAGGTGCTTACAAAAGATTTAGAAGTTGCCACATTTAGAAGTAGCTTTGCAGTATCACTACTAAAGACCAGACTACTAGACCAGTCTACTGCCTATTTTTTATCTTATAGAACATGTTGTAGTATTGTCTAATGTTGCTTTGAATGTATTCATTTCATAGTAAGTGTAGGGTTAGATGGAAGAGCTTGCTAACATGGTATGGCCCATTATAGTCTCAACTATAAAATTTCGATTAGAACACCTGCAGCTTTTGGCAAACATAGATCTGCTCCGGGGGTCTCCCGCACAGCCAAACACTTCATGCAGTTTATCCAGTCACGTTCCCCCGCTGTCAAGGACTTCCTGTTTGTTATCCAATTGTGCTTCCAACCCAAACCCTGTCTCTCTCTTTTAATTATCCAATCATCCCCCTTCCTTGTCCTGTAACACCTTCTTACACCAAATCACAGGCTAGAGTCAAATAACAATGTAAGTATATTTTTTATGTGTGTGTGTGTGTGTGTGGTAGGGAAACGAGAACAGGGTGGGTGCTGTTTTTGGGGTCGCTGAGTTTTAATAATGTGTGTATGTGTGTGTAATGCTAGAGCCCCATGGTAGTCAGGATTATAGCATTTACCACAGGCACTATTAAAAGAATAACAGCAAGTTGTGTCTTGGTCCTCGGGTTAGCAGAGTGAGCTCAGTCATGCACAAATGCACACATATTGCAGTGGTACAGTAAAGTCTAATACCTCACTTAGAGCTAAAAAGGACCAATAACTCAAACCACAAGATGTGAACATTGCTTACATGCAGCTGCTGCCTTATGGAAACTGAAAAAGTTGCAGCCGAGACTCATAAACCTCACAAAAGTTAGGCATAAAATTTCAGTAAGCAGATAATAAATGCAGTATGTTTGGCCGTACCTTACAGTAACATTTCAAATTAATGTGGAGCTGGATTACCGAACTTGTTGGAACTAAAAGCAATATTATTTCAAATTTCTTCCATTCTGTCGCACTACTCAGTATTCAGCGGTAAAATAATGTGAACATAGGTCATGCAGACTTACTGCTGAGGCGTGTCTCGGGCATGGAGTCGGTATGGTCGTGGAGCCACTCGGGAGGGTGTGGACGAATGTTAGCTTGTGAGGCAGCATAGGCCACAGGATCATTGCTGACCCAAGCTGTTAGGTAGATGTAAAAAGCTCCGGGATTGATGATCCCATCTGCATCCACAAGCCTCTGGCGAGTCAGCTACAAAACCCACAAACGAGATGAATTAATGACTGTAATATTAGACTTATAGGTTTTGGTATAGCCTCTTAAATTACAATTTTCAAACACATAATTCATCGAATGCATTATGTCATTCGTCTGTCTACTACACCCAAGCAAACTGTCAAAATTTGAACTGAAATGGAATTATTAGAAAATGGAAAAAATTTAATTGAGGGGGGAAAAAAAGTAGAAAAAAATTGAAGTGCTTGCGGCTGTTAAGTACACGCTGGAAATGAAGGTATTGTAGAAATAAGGGATGTTTAACCATAACATTCTACAGGTGAGCTGACCACAGAAATGCTTATTTATACACACGCATGAGCGCAAGAGAACGGAGCAGCTTTCAAAATATGAGTCAAATATTAGCCCCTCTCTCTTTCCAACCAAAGAAAAACCAACAAGTCAGACACTGGTTGCCTTTCTGAACATTCCCGTACTTCTGATCACAGCTTCCCAGAATTATCATGCCACATTAAAACATGGAAAATGTTGAATCAGCTTCTCCCTTTACATATAGTAGATATTGGCTGGCCAACCTCAGACCCAACGTCCTGACCACTCTGAATAAATTTCTAAAGGAAGCCTTGCAACGCTCTCCTGTCAAGAAGTAGCTGTTGCTGCTGCCTGTAGAACCAAGCAATCTGAGCAAGAAAGCTTTAAACAGGCATTCTGGTTATTTTAGAGCTGTGCAGGTTGTGTTTTGAGTTTCTGGAGTTGGGCACTTTCAGGTGAACAAAAACATAAAAGTATTTTTCTTTCTAATTGGTCTTGTTAGGAGAATAAGTGCAATGAATGCATTGTTGACTTTGGTAAGGTGGTCCACCACTTTGGTCCAGGCTAAATATCTCAGAAACATAGTCAAGGCTCATTCATTCAAATACTGAATCTGTGTGACTTTATGAGCTACTGGATCAGCCATCCATCCATCCATGGGGGAAGGAAGCAGGTAGTGTGGGAGTAGCCGGAGAGAACTCACACAGATAGAGGAAGAACATGAAAGGATTCGATTCGGACTCAGGACATAAAAATACAAAGATTGACATTCCCCTCAGTAGAATTTGAATAATACGTTTATGTTTTATACAGCGCTATCAGGTTCAAATTGTAATTTTCTCATATTTTATTACCACAATACTGAAAAGCTAATTACCCGTTTGCCTCAGCGACATAGCTATTTAGTTACTGTGTTAACATAAGCATGATATTATATTTTAGCATCCTGGGCTAAACATCATTGCACCATTGTATTGTACCTTTTGTCTGTGCATCCAGGCGAAAATGGTACAAGTAATTACATCACATCAAACTGTCAAAAGGAAATCCAAGTGGAGTTGTCACTCCACTTGGATTTCTTTAGGATAAACTCTCTGAGGCACTTTGTTTATCTTTGTGAGCGTGTGAGTCTGTGATTCTGCCTTATTGCACTCTTTTATTCAGCGTCATTTGCCTTGACGGCAAAAGTCAGTAGGTAGACGCGAATGACTGTCTCACTAAGGGCTGTTAGTTTTGCCCTCCCATGTGGAAACAGGAGTGTAGTCTAGCATTGCTACCTCCTGAGAGGTAAAACCATTACTGCGCACCACTCTGCCATTCTCCCTTCTAGGAACCATAAATCCCTCTTTCACAGAGGCAGGGAGCGTTCTGGGGGTTAAAGCTAGACTCGTGGGGTTAGGTACAAGAAAGGAGTAGTTTTTTGTGGTGGGGGGTTGGGAGAGAAAAATTGCTTGAGTTAGCGTAACAATAAAAAAATTGGCTGGAGTCCCTGAGCGCGTCTGTGTGCAGTTAACCTGGTTGTTAACACTGAAGGAAATGCCACCCAGCAAATGGAGTAGAGCTATAAAAATAACACAACATCTGTACAAATGTTCCTCACACTTGGTTCTCCTGACCCCTGTGGGTACCCAGAATGCCTGGCGCCACAGATGGACCTGCCCTACGAAGAAAAGAGCTCTTGATAATGTTAGCATGGCCTTTCTTAGGACTTATCTCGCACGCCACAGATTTTTTAATTGCGATGCAAATAGCTTTAAGCCACACATATAGGGAACAAATGGTCACCAGCACAGAGTAGGGACAAATCAAAAGCAGAACACCTCTGCACAGATCCAAAGAGTGGCATATCAAAATAAAACATCTAGCTATGCAATTTACCAGGGATGTTGAAGATCTGGTCCTCATTTTAAGGAACAAAAAGGAAGCTACTGCTCAACAAGTACACGCACAAAGAAAAAGGAGAAGCACACATTCAAAACATACAAATGCACACACAGAGCTGTCTAAAAGAAACCACTTGTTTCTAGCTCCCTCAATGAAAGAGGACAGAGCAGTGGAGAAAAGGAAGAGAAAGGGAGGGAGGAAAAGACAGAGGGAGTGAGAGGGAGAGAGCGAGTGGTGGTGCGAGCTGGAGTTTGTGAGCAGGAGAGAGAGACAGCTAGATTCCAGTGGATCTGGATCGAATTTAACAGCAGGATACTCAACAACTGTATGTCTTCAAGCTGTCACGGGAAGCCCAGGCAGCTCTGCTGGCGGCCCCCACGCCTCACGGCAAGTACACTTCTCTCACAGGCAGAGGAAGTGATGTCACGGGGCCGCACACCAGGACTGGCCCTGTTTCCTGTCAGCTAGATAACTGCTGCAATGGAGTTTATTTGGATAAACAAATAGCCATAAGAGCAAAGGGGAGAGGTGGGCAACCCTTAATAAACATCTGTAGAGCTGTATGATTGGAACACAGAGTTGCACAAATTCTAAATACAAATAAACAGGAGACACAGAAGAGCTATGCGTCAAAGTTAATCACCCTTGATGAAAATGATTTCGATGTTGAAACGGACATGGCTTGTTTTGTGTTTGAGGTTTGCAGATATTCTGGCCAAGAATTTTGTTTTTATATTTCTCCAGTTTCTTATCTTCTGTTTTTGCGTTTTCCTGCCAAAGAATGCAGCCATGCATCCACATATGTTGTTTTTTGGAGGTGATACTAAACTAAGAAAAGCATTCAATGCCCTGTTGAAGCTGAGAACATTTACCCAGCTCCACAAATGCAATCTTTCCCCTCATTTCCTCCTGTTTCTCCCCCAGACTTTCACATTATCAGGTTGGTATCTTTCCACTGACATACAAGAGACCTGATTTAATCTTCCTCAATAAGTTCCTGTCTCGACCTCCTTCCGAGACCCAAGGTGCTCAAGTCGCTACACTCGAGTTACTGCTGGACATCAAACACTGATTCGGTGGCACGCAGGAGACAGTTTCAACAGCTCAGCTGGAGTTTACCACATGATTCAGATAACATGCTTTGTTGTATACTCACTTTATGGCTTAATTTTGCACTTCAGCTTCACCAATGGCTGTGCAAACTTTTCAGAAGCTCATGGAGAACTACTTCAGTACCAGAGATGAAGCTAAACAGTCATTTTCTGATTATGGAATTAAGTATGTGTAAAGAGGAGACATTTTTACTTTTATGTGCAGTGGATATAGGACTAGCATCTCAGACCTAAACAAATGCAACCAAAACCAGAGTCACCCTGGAAGCCTTGTGTCAGCTCATAGGGCTATCTATATAAGCAATAATGACATTAGTTTATCACACTCTTTGTCCTTCAAGGCTTAGAATGTATTAACTGCAACAGACAAGCATTTCTATACCACACCAGTAAACCTCAACTGCTCCTCTCAGAAAGTAGTTTGACGAAGCAGACGCTATTGTTTATATTAGAAAAACATGCAAATATGTTTTAAAAATTTAGTTCTCAGTGAATCAGATTCAGGTTTCTACTTAGAGCCACAGAATCCAGATTAATTATTTATAGACACTTTGGGGTTTGCAGGCGTTTCTCTGCACCAGTTTCAGCCATCCCAGCCTCTCATACTGTAAACCGTGGCTGGAAGCACTGACGATGTGTCAAGCTGAAAGACTTGATGTTTAAGGGAAACAGCTCACTGTCAAGGCCCTGCTATACACACACACACACACACACACACACACACACACACACACACACACACACACAAAAACCCACACGCAAACTGACAAATCGTTTAAATGAAGAGTTAATAGGTTTTTCAGAGTCAGGCTGCAGCTCCAGTGAAAGCTTTAAATTCCTGAGCTCGGTAAAGTCATCACACGAACACAGACAGAGAGAAAGAAAGAAAAATATGAATAGTCAGAGATGGTTTTAAGCTGGGTGTGGCTCCCCTAGAGTCATAACAAAATGTACAGATATGCATACACATACAGCGTCACAAAAGAGCTTTGAAAGTGGTGGAAGCATCTCTCAAGGCTATTATCAAGTTGTAGTCCATGTAATACAGTCTGCATGGTCTATGCTTACATAACATCTGCACATACTTCCTCATATAATGCAAATCAAGCTGCTAACCCAACATGTCCACACATCTTTTGAATTGCAGTGTACCATTGACAGTCAAATAGCCAGACAATAGACACTCAGATAGCCAGGATTTCATTCATCAGGAACCAATTCACTCGCAGGCTAGTGCTAACTTCCAGTATTAGAACTGACAAATGAGAAGGAGATTTCTCTAACGCAACAATAAAAGCTTACCGAGGTGTGTTCATCCATCTAAAGCCTTTGTTTCAGATCAAAGCTTTGTTTTCTTTCAACAGTTTGCACCTGGGCATTGACCAGGAAGCTTTTTTCATGATCTCTGTGAATTATTATCCCCTTTCATCACCATAGCAGCACATTCAATTTACATCTGATGCATTTGATAGACGGATGAACTTTTACGTGTTAATGACAAGAGGAATCGCTTATCCACTTTTAATAAATTCAATTTAAATCCTAAACGTACCAGGTTGAAGTTGATGGGCTTGTCCCTGCGCCCTGTCTGCACCAAGAGTTTATATGCTAGGACGCCATCATCAGAGCCATTCCTATAATTGTTGTGGGTGATGCAGCCAGCCTCCCAGTCCTTGTCAAAAGCCTGCTGGAGACCTGTAGGAAACCACAGCAAAACACACTGGTTAGATGTGGATGTTTAAAAAGGTTACATGCCTTGTTATCTTCATTCTCCCACTGCAACACACAACAAACAATAACCCAACACAGTAAATAACACAACACCCTAACCTAACCCTAACTCTATAATAGGCTTGATTGATTTAATATGATAACTCAGTTCCATTCTCAACCACTAAACATGACTTCAAAAACAGAAAATCTGCTGCTTTTAATTCAAAGAGATCGTTATGGGGCTTTATCAGTAACATCTGCCTTCTTTTCTATACTACTCTCTGATCCATATGTGTATCACTCCTCTTTTCTCGGCTCTCCCCCAAGGCCCATGCTGTGGTCCGTCTGTGGGAGATGTTGTTTTGGGTCTCGTTCCTTGGCCTGTCTGGCTCCAATTTGTCCCACCATTGCAGAGAGCAATATCAGACACAGTTCTCTCTCTCTCACCCACACACACTCCCTGTGTGGTTCCCAGCCGGCTCACACACACACACACACACACAGACTCTCACGATGTGTTTTATCGTTAAGTACATTTCCTCACTGAGAATTAAGCCATTCATAGATTGGGCTGACATATGAAAGAAAATACTGTTCACTGATACTTTGCAATTCTGTATGAAACAATAAATCCATCCATCACTCCTTTCAAAATTAATTTAAAGCGTTGTGTACCATGTCTTACGTGTCAAATATTAAATTTTTATCTAGAAAAACAAACAAAAACACTAGAGCAGGCAGTACTGGTTCAATACGTGCCGATTTGCACTGACAACATATTTGCTGCCAAAGGTTTTTGAATATTGTACATTTCCCAAGATGAAGTTGAAAAATATTGACTCCCACTATACTCTTCGCCATCAATCCCACTTATGGAAGAAACAAGTGATTTTAATCAGCTACTGTCAGTGTCCATTTATGCAGTCCCTCCTACTTCTGAACTCCTGCCTAACATCTTGTTTTCTGCGGATTTATGTCAAAACACGGAATAAAATTGTGATCTCAAAATGCTTTCATGGGAAAGTAAATTATTCCCATGCCTAAACTATCCTGAATAGCAAAGTTAAATAAGTTAAATAAGCAAAGGTAAAATTTCAAATGAACTAACACTGGCTCTACACCATTATGCCACATCTGACCGATTTTATTCTCAACCAGAAGGTGCAGTTTATGTCCATACCTGTCCACACTCATTTCATACCCGAAAATTCGAAAGGAATTTATGATGTGGACACAAATGATTAGTGTCACTAACTCAGTATCCAACCACATGTGAAATATGACCACAATTTCCCGTTTAGCTCCTGAGTTACAGAATTAAAAATCTTATAGATCTTACATCGAAGTTAACCTTTGATATTTTTTCATTTTATCCTATTACCTTAAAATTACTGACTGACACAGTAACCTTGACTTTTAATCGATGAATTCTGGTCATCCTTGAAACCAGGTGAACTTTGACGCTCATGAGAAGATTATGGAGAGCCCAAAATATGACACCTCCAGTCATTGGTGTGTTCAGTGCTGAGCCACAAAAATTTGACATATTCGGTTTTATTCACTGTTTAGGTCGGGTTGAGGTGGCATGTGTACGTCAAGCTTAAAATTACTTAGATTTACCTTGCAGCCAGTCCCTGAAGTAATGAAGCCACATGCGAGGCAGCTGTCCATTTTCCTCCTTCAGCACGTAGCGAATGGTGTGGAACCTCTGGTGGAGCTGGTGAAGCAGTGGCTGGTTTTGAGCATAATCGGCGCGCTGTGTTACCACATACATGTTGTAGAAGGAGAAGAACTTGAACTGGGCGCCAAGAAAGTCGTACTCGCTTGTCTCCCTTGGTACAATATCTGTCAGCTCCAGGCCGTCCCTCACTTGGGTGGTCCCATATAAACTGACTCCCAGCAGGCAGAGGAACAGCACAATCACAACCACCTGGAATCAGAGGGATGAAGAGACAGCTTTATCAAAAAACAAATATCCAATTAAAACATCTGCCTGTTTATAAGCTGTTTATAAGCTGTCAGATGCTTTTTGATACAATGTAGCAAAAGTGCTACTTTTTCTTTTTTCTGCAAAAAGTAAAGTGCCGGATTAATGCCTTGCAGGACTACGTGAAGCAATTTATATAAAATTAAAAAAAAGAAGAAGAAAGAAACTGAGGAACATTTTGTAATGTCAAGTACAGACCACCACATGATTTCAGTTCTGGAAGGCTTTAAAAGGTCTGGCCACCCACTGTGTGTCTGTGTGTGTGTGTGTGTCTCAGATAGGACATAACCACAATTTCCACCCCCGATTTCCTCCTTCCTTACACACTCCGGTGACTAACCCTCCCATTCAAATTATCACCACAGTGAGTCAGCACACAAACCCACTTTTACCTCATACAGAAGCTATTCCGCTTGTTTCTTTGTCTCCCTACTCTACAGAAACACAGAGAGCAACTGAACTCACCTTGGTGGTGGGCTGCAGAAGGAATGGCGCATAGTGCTTCTCAGCAAAAGAGGCCAGGGTCCAGCGCGAGCAGGGGGGCTTGAGGCAGCGTAGGCCCAGCGAGGCTTCTCCAATCTGGGACAACAGGTCCCGTGTGGAGCTGTTGTTCTCTGGACTCTGGCCAGTCGATGAGGCTCCATCACCCTGAGCAACTGAGCTAGCACTTGGGGTCGATGCAGCAGGAGGAGGTGCGGGATGATGATGATGGGAGAAGCTGGCAGAACCTCGAGACCCCCCATTATTCAAGCCCCCACTGTTGTTGTTGTTGCTGATGTTGGCGTGATTGCTGCTACTGTAATACTCGTTGTTACGGTTGGTCCTAGCTGGAGCTGGGTTGATGGGCTGCACAGAGATTTGGGATCTGGGCTCAGCTGTGGTGTAGAAGGCCTGAGTTCGGGGGTCGTACTCCGTCCTGAGCTGCACTGTGGACTGCATAGTGATTTGGGTCTGCTGAGCAAAACCATGGCTACTGTAGGAAGGAGGGGGACTGCTGTAGCTTGGGGGAGGCATGTGATATGAGGGAGGAGGGGTACGATATGACGGGGAAGGGCTGTAGCGACTCCCTTCTGTCCCATCCAGGTACGCCTGTGGCTCTATCTGAATCACACGATTGGAACAAGGGCTGCAGACATAAATACGATGAAACACTGTCAGGCACTGCTGTGAAACAAAATTTAAAACCAGACTTAACGGAAAAAAAAAACATTCCAGTACGCATGTACAACATCTGATTTTGTGAAACAGTTAAGTGTTGCATTACAAAAAATATTTATTAGCCCTATGTTATTGTGAATCTTCTCTCCTTTGCCAGCAGCATGAAATATAGGGCCGGGACCCAACCGTGGAATTTAATAGTGTGTGTACACATCTGTACAATAACCGAGCCAACGAGCATGCCCGGGCTGGCAGGCAGACTGGCAAACTTTAATGAAGACTGGAAAAGATAAACATACAGTCAAACAAGCAAGCAGTCAGACGGAAAGAGACAACTTTTGCAGTAATTAGTTTTTAACTGAGGGGGATTACGGTGAAGATATCTTTAAAGATAGCTTTGTGCGTACACGGTTCATTATCATGGAAGAGATCGGTGGAAAACATAAAAGGAGGAACGGTAAAGCAATAAGTGTCTCGTCAGATATGAAAGCGCGTCTTTGTGTGTGCACACCTGTAGAAGCAGCAGAAAATGTCAAAACGCCTGTCCTCTCGCCGATAGAGATCCATGCTGAGGATGGCAGGAAAGATGAGCAGTACCATGGCAAAGTTAAACACCACCACCACTGCAGCCTGCAAGAAAAACAGAAAGGTTATTTCAGGTGAAAAAACCCAAACAAAACTGCTTTTTATCAAGAAAAAGGATCAGATTGACTTTTTTTTGTAGCTGCAAACAGTGGGAAAAAAATACAGGTGATCATATGCAGTGTAGACAGTGAAGATGTGAAATGATATGTAACATTTAAAAAGGGCATTTTGCTGTAAATTTAACTGCATTATCATCCATACACATGCTGCAACTTACAAAACTACTTTGAAAGTGTATTAAATGAAAGAATTACTGTTTAACAAAAACAGTGTTGCTCTGAATATAAATCAGAATAACACAAGCTGAATAGGCTCAAGTGAGGGAAAAATTGCCTTTCGACACATTTCCAGTTCCTTTCAAGGCAAAAACACTGAGTGTGCAGAGAAAAAGTGAGGCATATGTATGTGTAATAGAAGCCAGTACAATGTTGTGGTTAAGTATTTGAAGGTGGTGCACTAGAGCAGAGGGTGGGGGTTGAGGTTAGGTTGGGGCCCTGCCCAGAGTACAATCTGGATATTGCGTAGTTGCCAGACCACTACACACACACACACACACAATCCCGTGTGTGTGCCAGACCACCCAAGGAGTCAGAGGCCCGCGGGGCCTGAGGTGATGAGCAGTCGCTGTGGCTGTACAGACAACACACACACACCCCTTACAGACTCACACAGAAAAATGCACATAAACACACATATCTGTCACCTTAAAAAACGTACAGCCTCCTACTTAAACCACACCATAACACCAACCAGACACAGGCACACACACATCCTCGCCCTCCCTCATTCCTCAGCTCGCTACTCAGTCAACGAGAGAGATATAATGTCAATGAAGGAGACGTGGAGAAAGAAAAAGCTGTAAGTAGAGCAGAACAATTAATTCTCAATTGGCCCACTAACATCCAGACAGATACAGTATGAGTCCACTGACACACACACACACACACACACACACACACACACACACACACAGTGACCGTGAGCTGACCCCAGAGTGGGGATATTTATCATCACATCTGTTTTCTGCACATGAATGTGTGTGTTCCTCTGTGTGTGTGTGTTTTGCTGCTGTTATCAGGACAAGATTCCTTTTCTTATGTTTATACTGATAGGAGGAAGTGAATGAGACATAACGCAGGAGCGCGCGGGAAAGAGCGATGAATCCAAGGTGGAGTCGACCATGGGAAGTGTTTAATGCTGATAAAGAGACGCACACATGCACGCCAACACAAACTGCAGGCACTGACACAAGGTTGCGGTGTGTGGATGCACTCGATAATAAAAGATGAGTATCACCGTGAATGTCGACTTCGTGAAGTTTTACCGTCTAGCGGTAACAAAACCACTAGTGTGAAGTATGCATGGTATGCGTGTGTGTGTGTGTTGAGCATGCGTCTTTTCCAATGTGCGTGTGTAGAAAACGAAGCTCCATGGATTAGACCCATGGGGTAAATGGATCATGTTTGACAGACTCTCTCTACTAAAGCCATCAATCCACACATGCTAATATTGTACTCAATGTGGCAACATCTTACCTCACACTGTGTGTCCATGCAAGTGTGTGTGAGTCTATGCATGTGCGTGAGGACTAAAGAGCAAGAAACAGGAGGGGGAAATCACTTAATATTTTCATATAGTCAGTGATACATCACTTATGTAACTGCAAATACTTGCAAATGCGTATTACAACAAGTTTTCATAGCTTCCTTATGCAAAATATGTGTTGAAATTCTCAGCTGAATGCTTTTATTGTGTGTGCTTGATTGTGATGGTTCAGTGGTACAGTGGACTGTCCTTCAGGTACTCTGGGATCCTCCCCAAAGACCAGAGGCAAGTAAGTTAACATAAGTGGTTATTCCTATTCTGTCACAAAAGTATATTTGAGTCTTAATGAGTGCCTTTTTGTCTTAGTGGCAGATTGGCGTCCTGTCTTGGGTGAACTAACTGGCTTTTGTGATCATCCACTTTGGCTTGCTAACCCACATAAGAGTGCCTCTGACTATAAAGATGGTGTCAAGAAAACCTTATGTAAACAATAAAACAGAAACTCTTTTGGGTAAATAAACTGAACAAACCAGATTTTTGACAAAACGGCAAAACCTACACTCACATTAATGGAGGGTCACCCATGTGATTAGAAGATTAAGGTGATCATCACACAAAGGTGAGATGTCAAATTTGTTGTTGTTGTAACCATCACTTTTTAAAACATGTATGTAGCCTTTTCTTTCTCTATCCATCTGGTTAGTGCTGCAGTGACTCAAACTTCAAACCAGAGATTTTTATCTGACCTTATCCTCTCTTTAGCGCACGTATCGCTATGACTGACTGTTTAAATGAATTAGGAATTCATTGATTATTGGAGGCATTTTGTACTAGTTTTCGCTGTTCTGGTGATGTCTGTAATTACTGACAGATGTTAGAGAAGTCAGAGCTCCCCTCTCGTGTTCCCCCACCTTTGCTCGTACATTCGCTCACATGCGCACATGCAAACATCTAGGCCATTGCGTTTCAAACCTCCCACACAGATACTACAACTCCCCACACGCACACATGCACATGGATGTGAGGGTATGTGAGTACACAGACGCGCACACACACTCGCAGAGGGATTCAGTTACTAGGACCTCAGCCACAATCTGGACAGACCACCACTAAACAGCCTCAAAGAAGGAGGAGGGGGGGATTTAACAAAACGCACACTTCTCCTCATGCACACACACAAACGCACACAGACGTACACACTTTCAATGTGATGAATGAAATCAATAAAACAACAGTCTGGAGAAATCTGGAGCCAATGAAGACGGGAACAGGACTATTAGTAAGAGAGAGGCCCCACACGACTGAACTCTCACACACGCACACGCACGCATACAACCCTCACTCACTAGCCACTGTACCTGTAGAGAAAAGGCTCTGAGCGCTGGGATGGGGATGAGCGCTGCCATGAAGAATGCTGTGACGTTGCTGATGGAGGTAAGAGCCACACTGGCCCCTGTCCTCTTCAGACACTCCCCCGTGCGATCCTTGTCGAGACAGAAAGAGAAGTTGGTGAGAGGAAAAGCAATGAAACTTTTGATCAGAGTTTAGCCAGAGGCACACGTGTAATACTGGAGATTATGTATCATTATCGTGATACTGATATGACTGACAGTGATTACGATGTTTCTTGAAGCCCTGAAGTGCTTAAATAATCCACCTGGGCCTGTCTACTTCTGTTTGAAGTAACGGAGGAAAAAGCCGACAGAACAAAACAACGCTTGGTAAAATCACTGCTGCTGAAAACTTGTAATATAATGCGCACAAAGAGAACAGTGATAAACACACAACTCTAGAAGACTTTGGCGGCAACTGTGTGAAGATCTAAAGACGTGCAGGACCACACAGAGAGCGTCTGCAGGCATGCGCATCTTTGTGTGTGTCTGTGTGTGTGTGTGTGTTTGTGTGTGTGCGCATCAGACAGGAGAGATCAGGTTTGGCTCTGTTTAGTTTTCATCTCAGCCACACAATAGAAGCTCGGGGATGAGGGAGGCATAGAGACGAGGGCTTGAACGAGAGGGAGGCAGGGGAAAACAAAAACAAGCAAATACATGCCTGTGTTTTCCCCTCTGGAGATGAAAAGCTACCCCACACACACACACACACACACACACACACACACACACACACACACACACACACACACACACTCAGCCAGTTCTTTTTTTTTTTATGCTATTTATTAGATTCTGTACACTTCATCAGCTAATGGATGAGAAAGCTCTTGCTCCTGGTTTAATCCATACTTCAGACCGCACAGAATACTTTAAATGCATCAAATTAATTAATTAATTTTTTTTATTAGACCCACTCACAAGTGTGTGTGTGTAACTTATCAATCTGTGTGTAAAGCAGAAACAAGGAAGTCATAATCTAAAAGAAACAGACATATTAATCCATTTAAAAATGAACGTCTTTAATTCGGAGCATTGCCGAGATAAGAAGGCTGGGTGTGTGGCACATGGTTTGCTTGATGCTACATCACAGGCACAGACAAGCTTTCACACATTCCTCCGCGGAGTAGATAAAACAACAAAGGGGATGTGCAGGAATGGGTGATGGTGGATGTTTGCCTCACCTCGAATGGGATCCTCTTGTTTTGCCCGGTCTCACTGAAGGCATGGGCGAGGAGAAACACATCATCTACTCCAACTCCCAGAGCCAAAAAGGGAAGCACCTGTGGCACACACACCCACAAACTTAATGAGCTCCTGCATGATTTTACCTCAGAGGTTCGCTATTCTAGGGGTAGCCACAAGTGCATATTATTATAGATACACACCCATGCAATATTTTTCAAATTCTGGTGCTAAGGTAAATTAAAATGAAGCGTCAAAACCTGTCTCCAGTGTCCAATAATATCTACTACATTATCTTCTGTACATTATTCTGCTGGTGTTGACCCACTTCAATTAGGCAATTTAAGAAAATGATTTTAAGTCTAGCAGAGACTTCAACTCAAGTCTACTAGCAGCTGCTGTGTTGACCTTTAGCCCACTGGGTCCAGTGGCATGTGTGTGAGTTACCTGCGTAGTGGCAGCATTGAAGGAAATGCCCAGGAGGGAGCAGAGGCCCAAACCAGCTGCCACTGACAACGTCACCAGGAGGACACCTGCCAGCCCCACAGCCCCCTGAGACTTGGCACAGTCCCATCGCAGCATGGTCAGGCATGCATAGGCCAGCTAGGCACAAACAGCAAGCAAACCATTAATCAATCACCCTTTTGTCTGTAAGTCCCTTCTCAGTTTCAAGCAAAGCAGAGAAAAATTGAATAAAATTTTCCTTCCCTCTAGTCTTACCATCAGAAGGTACCCACTGGCCACGCGGATAACACTTATGTCCGAAAAAGACTTGAGAATATCTTCCAGAGTGGTGGTTGTGAAAGATAAGACCTTCTGAGACGAGTTTGCTGACACGCTGTGCTGCACCGCCTGAAGACAAGACAATAGTAAATAAAGAGGAAGAAACTCTTTAAAATAGGATTAAATATCCTATATATACACACTATAAAATATATATGTATATAGATTAGAAATAATAAAATAGGTCACTTATAAATGAACTCTTAATGCAGCACCAGTAGCTCCATCAACATTTAAATCTGGTTTACTGACCAGTAAAGCATTTACTGGTTTGGAACTTTGCAACAAGATTTTCTTATCCCTATCTCATTTTCCCTTAATATACCAACTAGATCTGCATCAGCTATCAAAATACAACTAAATCTAATTTTAGCAGAATAGATAATTGACCAACCTTGCTGCCGCTTACTCAGTGGTATCTAAAATGCACATTCTGGAAAAAGGGAATTAATTTTCAGTGATTTAGCGCAAGCTGTCCCTCTTTTATGTAATATAACATCTTCCCTAGGTTTAAATTAACTAAATATTACAGGCTGTCTCTGAAAAAAAAAAGCCTTGAATCAGGAGGCTCTGCAGACAGTATCCTGACCTATTCCCTCTGTCTCTCTTACTATCTCAGGACAGACAGATGGCTTCGGCATTGAACTGCTGTTACTGCTCAGTGGGGAGCAATGACGGCTGACACACATTAAGAAACATGCTCTAGATCACACACACACACTCGCACCCACATGTAAACTTCCACATGTGTCTCACACATACCGACATATTCTTGCAGACACGCCTAAATGTGAATAATACAAATAAAAAATGCAATTTTTGGCATATTTTTTCACTTTGAAGCTTAAAAAAATAAAACTATGTGTTTAAAAATATGATCACATTTTGTTAAAAATCTGTGATTTCTGGACCCAAAGATAAATGACACACACACACACACACACACACACACACACACACGCACATTCATACACACAAGGTCACACCATGTGGAACAGAGGTTGGGGCCCCCAAAACAAAGACCAGATGATGTCACACATGAGCCACCAATGGGGCCACAGCTGGGAAAGCGATTGTGTGTGAAGTTGTGAGTGTGTGTTCATGTGTGATTGTGTGTAAGTTTAAGGGGGAGAGCGAGGAAGAAAAAGAGAGATATCCAGCACTCACTTAATGTATTCCAGACATGCTCACCCTGTTGCTCTATTGCCCCTCTCTACTCATGAGTGAGAGGAAAACTTTAGTCCTTTACCACACACCAACAGTGGTTTTAGTATCTATCAGGGGCCCCGGCTTTGGATGGGGCCTTCCCATGTTCACCTGTATCCGGTCTGTGATTTACAACGTGGCTATAGAGGACTTAGGGTAGATTTCGCTACTCTTTTCTCTTTCGTTCTCTCTTTTTCTGAATTTTTCTTGCTCTCATTTCTAAATTTTCTGGCCCTTACCTCAGAGTACCGCCTCTGCCAGGCTTCAAGTATAGCTGCAGCCTTTTCTTCATTCCAGTTGATGTGGGAAACCTCATCGTAGCCCCGAAAGTGCTCAAACATCTGCTTGGGAGTCATCAGCTGGAAGATGGTCTGCAAGGCCTGGGCACTGGAAGGGAGTTAAGGGGGAAGGTGGCAGAGAGAGAATGAGGGAGGGAAATGGGAAGGAAAACATGGAAAGGATGAGAGAACAAAAGGAAGGAGGTCAAGACTTCAGTGAGAACATCCCATCTAGAGAGGAAGCGTGGGGCGATGAGCAGGCTCTCTGGATTGTGGGAAATAATAACAAAATCAAAACTTGGACTTGCAAAGTTTTAGGCTCTTTGATTCACAGCGATGTCTAACACTCCATGAATATAAAGTAAAAATAAATTAGGTGTTCATCAAAATGATGGTCCCTCAAAAGCATCAAACCAACAGGGAGATGAGAGAATAAGATTAAATCATCCCAGGAAAATTTTTAATTTTTCAGTTTAATCTCTAATCCCAGAACAAAGAATGTGTTAATTTAAGCAGTAAAAGGGAAAGAAAAATGAAACAAAACCAAAGTCACATTGCCTGGAGCACATTGGATATCAGTCATCATAAACAATGATGCGCTTAGCACATGTGCTGTCTGAGCAAATACTGTTCCATCTGATGTGACTAATATATATATATATATATATATATATATATATATATATATATATATATATATATATATATATATATATATATATATATATATATATATATATATATACATACATACACACACACACACTATATATATATATATATATATATATATATATATATATATATATATATATATATATATATATATATATATATATATATACACATATACACACACATATATATATATATATATATACATATATATATATATGGCAGCCTCCACTCTGGATATATATATATATATATATATATCCAGAAACTACTGATATCAATATCTCAAAATCATATACAAACCCAGTGAGAGGAAATTTAATAAGGATTTAATAAGGATAATTTAATTGTGTATTTACATATTTCCTCACATGCATCCTCTCCCTCCCACATGCAAGCTCTCCTTCAGCCCTTCTATGGGTTGCTGATCTTAAGGACCAAGACATTGAGTGTAATGAAAAATGCACACCGCTAATGGGGTGATAAATTATGAAGGTAATAAAGTAATATGGCGGATTAGGTAATAATAAAGGACTCTGGACCAGAGTGCAGCTTTTTAACAGTAGTCTACTGAGTGGATTTATTTTCAAATCATAAAATTATATAAACCAAAGCAAAAGACATTTGCCCGTCTCTATGAATGTGTGCTGTGTAATATGGTGATAATCACAGTAATGGTGGCAGTTAGTAAACAAGGTGAAGAAGCTGAGTGCCAGCAGTAACAGCCCAACAGAGAGAGCAGCCATACTACACATATTCACTCACACACACGCAGACACACACAAGCAGCCAGGCACGCACAGACACTCTAATGACCCAACCTTGCCAGGAAAAAACACAACCACAAAACACAAACAACGCACCCCACTGTACTCCGTGACCAGTATGTGTGTTAATGTGTGTGCGTGCGAGTTTGCTTTGCACCAAAAGTGCATTTTAGCCTTAAAGTAGGAGGTCCACAAGCAAAAGATGTTACTGCTGCTGTAGCTGCTGTTGAAGAAACATTTTTCATTTCTATGCAAATTTCATGCTTTCTACTTACATAAACATCACACAAAAAGTGCAAGACTTTAATTTGTTCCCTTATCATGCGTTGAGCTTGTATGTTGTCGGACGGCATACAACCAAATCTTTAGGCTTTTACCTGATTCTTGTGCTGGAATTAAGTCCACATATCGCTGTATATTTGGACAAACTAGCCAGGCAATACATCACTCTGTGCATACACATGTGTGTGTGAGTGGGTAGTGTCCAAGCAGAGCAGCCAGAGCTGAGCAGGAACAGCTGGAGCTCTAAGATTTCACTGGAATTTGCTAATGACTGCAAGATTTATAGCACACAGCACACACGCAAATGTGCACGTGCTGCACAAGAGAACAAAAACCACACAGTCTGTCCAGAATACGCGCTGTCATGATTACTACAGTGTTTACGAAGAAGCAAGTTCGGTTATGTTACCTGAGCAGGGGTCCGCTGCCATTCTTGGTGGTCCCTCCAACAATCAGTTCCTCCTGCCAGTGCATGTACTTCCTGGCCAGACCATGGCAGCCTCCACTCAGAGCCCGTGCCACATCGAATGGCTGGAGCAATAAAAGCAATAACTGTCAACAACTAATCTCAAACTAAACACTTTACGTTTGAGCGAAACATATTAATACCCCACACTTATTGAGATATTCCGAGCCAAAAGCTTGAGGCTTGATGCATGCCCACCTTAGTCGAGTTCTTATTGGGCGCGGTGCGGGGGCAGTCAGGATCGGCTGGGTTCAGGCAGGGTCTATCCATGTAGCCGTGCCCAATGTCCGCTTTTTCTAACATCTCCTCAAAGATTTCCACGTGGTTTTGCTGTGGCAACTCCTCAAGGAATTCCTTAGGGTCAAAATTGGTCCACTGCACAAGTCCTTTGCCTCTGCAAAGGTTAAAGGCAAATGTTAGTGTGCTTTTATGATGCTAGGTTTCTGTTCCTAAGAATAGCTGCATTTGGATCCCCAAAAAGTAAAATCTTATAGTCAAATGACAATAAAAAATGTTACCTAAGCCATCCACTATATCCATTAGAGTTGACAGGTCAACACTAGATTCAAATTCTGGCCTATCTGGATGATTACAAAAGATTACCTTACACCTGTTTGAATGAAAGGTTTTGTTTTATGTTCTTAAACATTATCTGCCCATCACTTTTTATTTCTCATTGAAGGGAATAAAACCACAAAAAGATAAAAAGTTCAAGATTACATTTTAGCCGATGAAAAAGGCACAATTCTGATAACGGTAACTAATCTCTTTCTTGCTATGTAATAAGTGGCGATAATTTCCCATCATGCAAAAGCTGAGTTCCTGCTCCAACCCAGACCTCGTCCCTCTATGCTCTCTTTTCCTCACACATTCCGATCTCTCTTTTTCTCTCTGCCATTCAGACGACATTGTATGTGCTTAACCAGGCTTGGGTTATTATTCCCAGCCTCCCAACCAGAACATAGTAAAAACCTTATTTACCATCTAGGTCCAGACACTCACACTCACACAGATAGACACACATCCACGCACTCTGATGATGGTGACTCAAGCTGATACACCTTTACACATCGACAGAAACGCATGTATGCACTGATGAAGACGACGCACAATATGGGCATGCATAAACACATGCAGAGGTAAAGGTCTGCTGAGTATTACTGTAGCAGCAGGCCATTAGCAACAGAACGGCCAGACAATGGTGTGAGGCCCAGGGCTCGAGAGAAACCATCGCCAGCGATACGCATGCCAGCAACCACTACAATAGAGCCTTCAGAGGGGACGAGTTCAGGACACACACACACACTTGTTTCTCTGTGGTGTTTCTTTAGATGGGTTGAGTGTGTTAGAGCTGCCACTTATAAAAGGGGCTAATGCAAGATCCAAAGATTCACATCTCTTGTCATCTCTTTCTCATTATCACATTGCCACTGCTACTGTATACACTACCGTTATGAGCTGAGCTCAGCACTTCAGGTCTTATTGTCCCAACATCATCTGAATCAGTTTGCCAACTGGCCTCACAGTAGATAAAGCTATTATGTAAGCCCAATTAGGATTTGATCATTTGGCCATAAGCTTGGAAGAGTTTGGTCAATCCAATGATATGTAGTAATGATCACATCACAAATGCAGATTCTGTCTAGTCAAAAAGAGCTTTTAAGTACTTACGGGAGATAGCCTGTTCCAGGCTGGAGCTTAGCCCCCTCCCAGAAGCAGTCCAAAGGTGTGATGATGAGGCAGGGATGTAGCCTTTCTATGATCTAAATGGTTGAGCAAATAATAGAATTGACAAACACTGAAGAAGTAGCAACAATACAGAGATAAAAAGTAAAAAACAGAAAAACTATACACACTGTGCTGGTTGTGTCTCACCTGATTCAGGTGATGTGTTTCTGTGACTACTTCCCCTGATTTGTAGCATAAGTCTTCTAATTTCCATTGTCTGAAAAGGAGAAAAAGAGAGTGAAAAAGTCACTTGGATGAGTGACGAAACTTTTCATCCCAATGAGAATGCTTCATCCAGAACAAAAGTTTAACTTTTTCATCACCACATAAACACGACGAGTGCACCCAGGATCAACTGAACAAGGAATAATACAAATATATCCTTCATCATTACGAATTTCTTTGTGTTTGTACACACAGAATAATTGCTATATCTCGTCATGTACAGCAATGAATTCACTCAGAGATTACCACTTGAGGTGCATCGATTTGTTTTTTTCCTGCTGATTATAGTGTTGGCTGATATGATTTTGTTTAAATAAGCACAAGAGTTGATAGCATACAGAAAAAAGTTTGCACATGTGCACCACGTTACAGCACCTTTCAGCACTCCTACTCAGACATATTTCAAAATAAATTGTTCCAGCTTGTAGGATAGAGCTTTTTTCATAAAGTAAAAGGGTTACTAAAAAAAATTATTTTTTGTGCCGTTCTGCAATCACACCTCCAAATGCTAGTTTGCAGGAGGGTTACTCCACTGTTGGGATCAGCTTATTCGTTTACTTCCAACAATGTTGAATGAGCTGAGCACATCGTGTCAGCGTTGTAGCTGAGAAATGTTGACTGACACACAAGTAAGAGAATTTATACCTGGACCTATAACAGGGCTACACTCACAGATTACTGGCCACTGTGTTAGAATAAAGAGGAAGCCAGATACAGTTATTGGACTAAAGATATTAAACTTGAATTAACTTGTCCAGAATTGGAAAACATGATGCTTAGATACAAAATGACAAGAGGCACGTTACCTGTTATAAAGGTAAACATGAACTCTGCTGGCTCGGATAGCTGACTCCAGGTGCTGCAGGAGCGCCTCCACAGTTAGAACATTGGCTCCCTCCTCCCGCGGCGTCTGGATCATCAGCTGAGGGGTAAACATGGCCTCCTCGCCTATCTTCTGTCTTGTATACTTGAGTTCCTGGTTCACACGCCCGCCAACTTGACAAAGAAGAGTGAAGTTACATATTTAAGGCTTTTGTGAAAACATCCAGACCATTATTGCATTTGATTCACAAAATCTTATTTAGTAAAGTTAAAGGTTAAGAAAAACTGCATGTAAGGGTTAGGGGCCAGAATTGTGCTGGCTTTGAATATGTGCTTAAAAAGTCTGTGTTTTTCTGACACAAAGGCACAAATATCTGCAAAATATAGACACAGTAAAGGTTAAAACACTGACTTTCGTTCTGGTTCTTCAAGTAAAACAGGAGTACAGCTGACTAGAAAACATCACACTGCTACCAGATCCATTCCAGATCATGCATACTTTTTTTATTGTAATGCATTATTTTGCTCTGAACTACAAGATAATAATAATGCACACACACAAACAGCATGGTGTGCTATAAAGTCTGCGACTCACACAAGAGATCCCCTGCTCGTTCTGCAAAGCAGACCCACAGACATCGCAGCCTGTCTGTGACATTATCTGACTTGTATCTTAAATAAAAGCACTCTCCTCACAGTAAGCTTGTAACACTACAATGGCAAACATCCCAAGTCCTTTGAATCCACAAAAGCAGCATCACCTCAACAAATCCACATTTCACAAACAGCTCAGTGTTTCTCCTTAAATTTGCTAACTTGTCAGCAGCGCCAAAACACGTTGTCTGCATTTGTGTGTGACACTAGTGTGTGTGTGTGTTTGATAGAGAGAGGCTGTCTTCCAGGCTTTGCTCCCAGTATCGTGGTGAGACTAAGCCCTGTGCGTGCGCTCTGAGCCCTGAGCTAGCCCGAGCTACAAAAGCAGCCTTTCAGACCCTTTAGCTGTCCAGCTCCACCCAAGTACATCCAAGGAAAGTCTGGCAAAGTATCCCTCACAAACACACACGCACACACATAAACACACACATGCATGCAAACGAATGCGGGCATGCAAGGATGGGCAGATATGAGCAAAATTATAAGGCAAATTAAATTTTAAAAAAGTACCAGAATTGTTTACGTTTTGTGTTCAGGTTTAAGATTCATGTGTCTTCATATGCATCCCCCAGTTTGGTGTGTCTGTTTCTAATTTACGAGCTGATAATTTGAGCCGTTCAGCGAAAGCTCGAGCAATTTATACTCATATTATTTCACTTGGTCACCCAGCCACACACATACACAAAACAAGAAAACTGTCCAGTGAGAGAGCAGACTGTGTGAAAAATCTGTAGCATTTTATTATGCCTTAATCCAATTTAACAATTCTGCTCAATCCGTGTAACAGTGGGCATGGATTGAATATTTTTTTGTCTACTGTAATGGCATTAAAGTTGAACATAAGCATGCCTGTTCTGCTGGGCTGGACCACCCAGTCAGACCAAGGGAAAAGGGAGAGATGGGCCATGTCTTGGGGCATTAGGAAAACACATTTGATTTCTTTTTTTCTGGACTCAAACAGCATTCCTATCTGAACCTGTCTGAATGCATGTTTATAATGCTCATCATTAATAGCAGGCCTAGGCTAACTGGAGCGACATGCTTTCCACTGCTAGTGTCACGGCAAGTGAGATGAGCCGTGTGGAAAATAAAGGAGGATCCAAATGCAGGCAGTCGTGAAGGTGTAAAGGTGGTTTATTAAACACAAAAAGGAAAAGGACAAACGGCGAACGGAGCAATGACTAACTAGACTGGGAACAAACTAACTACAGAACACGAACCTGAACATGAGCAGAAACACTTGGCGGTTGACAGCAGGGAAACACACAGATGACGCAGGGTGGAATACACAGATGACGCAGGGTGGAATACACAGACGGACCAGCAACAACAATGACGGAAGACATGACTTAAATACACAGAGAACCACAGGGGAATTACACACAGGTGGTGGACACAGCTGGGAATAATCAACAAGACGAGACAAAGGTAAAACCGAACACACTCACATGAGACCCAGACCTTCACAATAAAACAGGAAATGAGAACACCACACCAAGACGCAGACCTGACACTGAGAGACAGACAGGAAACGACATATGAAACTAAACCCACATCGTAAACCCAGATAAACAGAAACATGGAACTCTAATAATAGAAATCATAATCATCACCATAACACAACAAGAGAACAAGAACATAATCCCTGATGCAAACTTAAATCAAAACACAATAAACTCAAAATACTGGGTCCAACGGACCCAGAACCGTGACAGCTAGGCCAGCTACAGAGGTCCGTTACACCAGCCCTCCCTTCAAAGGAAAGCGCACGGAACTGATTAAGATCTGACGCACACTGACAGCGCACTAACAAGTCGGCTTGTCTGATACACTCAACGCTCAAAGGCAATGCTAGCCTGAGGCTTGGTTTAAGTGCACTGCCAGGAGGGACAACGGAAACACGGGTATATGGAAAAAGGTGCATCCATCAGTCAATACCCTTCTACACGTGTGGAGATGGCACAGGGGGATGGGAGGATCAAGTTTAGAAAGAACCCACTGTCTGTTTTGAATTCTTTCCAAGTCGTGGACTGCCACCCAAAGATCCTGAGTTTACAGCAAGCAGAGAGGAATGGGACAAGTCAAAGGAATGTACTCTCCCGCTACAGGAAACAGCACATTACAGCCTCGGGCTTCGAGAATTCCACACTTCACGAGGTTACAAAGTTTTGGGGTCAACACTCACACAGCCTTGGGGTGAAATTAACACCCCAGCTGGACCAAGAAAACATGTATGTGTGTGCGCACACACTCAGCATACGTGCAAGCATGTGCACACGAGTGTGCGTGAACACACAGCTGTGTTTCTTCAATGACACATATTCCCATATTCCTTCTCCTAAGAAAACTGGTTGACCCCAGCATGTGTTGATATCTTGAAGGTGTCCCGCTCCAGGCTCAGCTGCTGAGACCAAAACAAAGTGGAAATAATTTTCAATCCCTCCCTTACCGGCCTCGGTCTCTTACGAAAACAAAAATCATTTGTAATGTTTTAGAGTGACATGAAAAGTACACATCCAAAATAGATAATTAAGAGAGTCTGGTGAAGTCAAATTGTACTATCCATCAACTGGTTTTGAGCCAAAATGCTTTCATTCCAATAAATCACAAAACTTATATGTATTCTGACAGAACTGGAATCAGCAAGCTGCTTTCTGGTTTTCAAAAGTCCAGTTTCTTCACCTGTGTTCATGAACTTAGGCTCCAGAAACTTGTGACAGAAATATTTTATTATTTTCTTACTTGTAATAGATCAAACTGCTAATCAAAGTAATCAGCAGCATATGACTAGTTAGTTATTTAGCTAATCATGTCTGTATTTATTTTTACTGAGTTAGTGCGCACTGTTGACTACATGGGTTTGTAGTGTACGAGTTATTAGTTATTAATGATTGACAAACGAAACCAAAAACCTTAGGAGAAGAGAAGAGAAGAGAAGAGAAGAGAAGAGAAGAGAAGAGAAGAGAAGAGGCCTATGCTTGTCACTGTAGTGGAGCCCTCGGTGTGGGTATTCAGCATGTTGCATAACATTAACCCCTGGTCCCCCTATTCTCAAAGTAGAGGAATGGTGGGGGGTGGCGGGCACCAAAGGAGAGAAAGTAGGTTTCTAAGGAACTGACATCACCCCCTTCCTCCTTTCAGATCTGAACGCCCCCTCCTCATTCTCATTTTCTCTCTCTCTTTGCTCTATTCAGCTCTACACTGTGATTGGCCAGATCATGATGGCAATCAGCCCGGCCCCTCTGTCAAAGCCAAACCACCCCCCATATCCTTTCGCCAGCTTTCTCTCCTTTCCATGCAACACACAACAGCTTGTCCCCACCCCAGCACATCTCTTATGTCTGACAACGGAAGCAGCCCATAACTTTCGAGGAGAACACGCACCACCGGCGGCAACCACTCCTGTAACTGTGAGTGATGCTGGTATAATTCCAATCCCAATTATGTTCAGTGTACACCTGAACATATTTACACATCTATGAATAAATAGTCTGAAACACCTGACCTGCTCCACTAACTAAAGATTTGTGACATAATGTATTATATGTATTTGCATGCGGCTGAACACATCTCTGTGTGTGAGTGTGTGTGTGTGTGTGTGGGTGTGTGTGTCTGTTTGCAGAGAACGGATTAGCTGGATTAGCCCTCCATCCCAGCAGGCACCCCCTATGGTGAAGAGGAAGCCCCCCAAAACCAGGTCATCTCACTGCTACCAAGTCTACAGCGACCTCCCAAAATCGGAACCTCCAGTATTATCAAAGGGATAAAGAGACGACCACCCCATGAAACTACAACGGCATGTACTTAAAAAGCTGCTTTAAAAGTTGTGTAAAGAAAATCAAATTTAAGTTGATTTACACTGAAAAGATCTTTTAAACTTGGGAAGTGACACCTGTTGCATGAGACAGAAAAATGATGCTTTCATACAAGAGCTTGATATTTTGGGTTTCTCTGGAGTTTAGCAATACTGGTACTTAATGAATATTTGCAAAGGTATGAAAGGTTCTTACTGTGGTTTTTCAAGTTGTGCTTTCAAGTTTTCCATAGGCTGGTATTAAAAGATTGATATTATTAACCATTTTCTTTCTAATGAATCAACCCATAATCTCCTATAAAGACATTTTGGTATTTTCTGTTCAATTATTAAATAACTATAACATAAATATCCCATTTACCTACATACTGAGAACCTTATCCTAACTTTTGTCCTAAGTGAATTAATTCAACGCACTGAGCACAGGCACACACCTATTCATAGCAGGTCTCACAGTGGATGATATAAGCCAGAGTGAAAACCAAGAAGTGAAGTCAACAGGATTGCGAACTTGAAACATTATTGTATTAATACTTGGATCTGAGGAAGAGGAACACTTCTGCAGAATTCTTAAATGGTGGTTTTCTTCCTACCAAGAATCTTTCTTGGTCTGACCACTTAGTCAGGGGTGAAGACTTCTTCGTGGAGATGCTCAGTCAGTGATAAGAAAATTTTCAGTCCATAACAACATCCAGAACTTCTGACACTAAAGTAATGTAGGCAGCAGAGCAGTTTGCCAAATCCTCCTGTAGGTTTAGGAGTCAGACGATGGTTTTCATTTTCCGTTTTAGCAATCCTATTTGCAGTACTCTTGTCAAAGTTTGTTACTTGATCTCCACCGGTTCTGTATACTGCCATTTCTTATTACATTACAAACTGCAAAAAAACAGCGACCTACAAAATCTTTGCAGTTTTCTAGCAACACTCCTTTAAACTTTCAGGCAGGTGCTTAGAGGCAGCCTTGGGCTATAGGAGTCCTAAATCCTGAGGCAAAGTTTGAGGAGTATAGAGAAAAATTATATAACTCTTCCTTTCTTTTTGTCTTCCAACATAAAATTGCACAAGAGACAATAAAAACATTTGTCTTTTTTTAAAATGATAAGAATATTTCATCTTTAACTCCATGCCGTTGCACACAAGGTCATCTTTTTCTCATTGGTAGTTCAGTTATGTTTAAGACATAGTTTTATTTAGACTATGGCTGATTTCAAACTTTCTCATGAGGTTTGGAAAGAGAGTATATACTAATATAATAAAAATACATCTGTTTGCATGTTCTCCCCGTGTTTGCGTGGGTTCCCTCCGGGTACTCCGGCTTCCTCCCACCGTCCAAAGACATGCAGCTTGTGGGGATAGGTTAATTGGATAATCCAAATTGCCACTAGGTGTAAATGTGTTAGTGAGTGTGAATGGTTGTCTGTCCCTATGTGTTAGCCCTGCGACAGACTGGTGACCTGTCCAGGGTGTACCCCGCCTTTCGCCCTATGACAGCTGGGATAGGCTCCAGCGCCCCCCGCAACCCTGAAAAGGATAAGCGGAAGCAAATGGATGGATGGACATCTGTTACTTGGCTATCTTGGTCATTTATTTGAACTTGCTTGGTATCTGCTCCTGGTCACACTGCTCAGGTAGTTTCCCACAGTAGGTCTGTCCAGTGACATCTCCTACTTCCTGTTTGTCTCCCATTCAGCTGCTACTGTCAATAACCTGCTTTGATCACTAAGAGGACCCCACCTGTTTCTGTCCTCCACCATTTGTCTGCTTTCTCTTATCCATCTGCTGCCACGGCTCTGAGTTCATCTTTTTTCTTAGATTTTCTGCTGCTCCCATTTTCTGTAGGATATCATCACTGCAATGTGACAGACCCTCTCAATAAAAGTAGATAAACATCAACAGATCTATGCTAGAATGCATTTGTTTATCACTTTATACACCGATCTAAAATATTTAGCTGCAGCGGGGAAAAAAAGTGGCATAGATTTCTGTCAAAGCATTGTCAAAAAGTGTTAGAGAATTGTTGAACTGCAGGCGGGCACAAGATTATGATCAGCCCGCCACAGGAACAAGCAAGAAAGAAGTCCAGGCTTTAATCCAGGAGCACACAGAATATGAGGACAGGGTTTGATGAGAGGAAAAAGAGAGACAGGAACTGGCAAAGGAGATGCCAGTGTGTAAAGAGATGCAAAAGGCTCAGAACAACTTTGCGAGCAGGAGAAGGAGCGCTCACTGCAGCAGCACGCACAGCAATCCACAGAGCATTAACAGCAGTTTCCAATGTTCACTCTGCAATGCAGGTGTGCACACAGCCACAAATATGTGGTGAAAGGCCTTACTGGGAGCCGAGACCCTATCTGACCCGTGGTGAGTTCCCCTCACTTGTACTGCTCTCCCTCCCTTGCACTCTCTTTCCCTCCCTCCTGTCAGCTTATAAGAAGAGGGGGCTGCCACACAGAGAGGGGAGTGTAAAACAATCGTGGTCAAGAGTGGAAAACTGTGAAATAAAAAAATGAGGAAAAAAACATGAGAGTGACAGAACGGAGACTGGAAGTCCTCGGGCTGGCAGCTGTAGCCGAGGGTCTCCTCATGCAGCAGCGCACCCCCGAAACACTCCGACCCCCGACACACCCCAGCTGCCAACCACTGCCCCCAGAATCCCCACCCATACCACCAAACCTCACCCCCCAACTACTGCATTACCATATGTATAGCTCCCCTCTCCCCTGATTATGCTAATCACCTGTCCGGCCTCTGCGGCCCCTAAAATGGGTGTATTTAGCAGTCGGCTGGCTCCCAATGCAGCTTCCCCTGGGCCCGAGGTGTACATTCACACACTCCTCAATGGGCAGATTCTTCCACGTTGCTGCCTTCATTCAGGTCCCTCTCGCCTCTCCCACCCCCCACGAAAAAAAAAAAATCCTATTCAGTGCCAATGGATTCAGAGAGCTGTGTAAAGAGTAGTTGGGGAAGGAAACATTGACAGAAAGTCTGTTTTTGTAGCATGTGTGCATGCAGTGGTTGTAGTTCAATTAAAAGTGATGTCATAATGCAGCCAAACAGACATGGCAGATCTGAAGCCACCATCACTAAAGTGACGCGAAAGCTTTATAAACTCTTCAGCGATAGTACACCTCTTACTCTGATAAAGTCTAGCCGATTTTACCCATGAATTCTGTACATTTTTTAGAGAATCAAACTGAGTTATTTTCTACAGTTGTCTGCTTCATAAAACTGTAAATATTCTGTTTGGTTTTATAGAGGGACCTGCTTGAATGCAATGCAAAAGATGCACCACACGTTACGCTCACTCACTAGCGGTGAATGCCGGTGATAATTGTGTGGTTTCACACATCTGTAAAATCTGAAAGCACACGTACTTTGTTCCAGGAAGCTGGCAGGTAAAGACCAGATAATGTCCAATTAAACTGCAGCAGATTTTCTGCATTCTCAGGTGTGTGATAATGAAGAAAAAAAAAAGACTCCAGGACAGGGAAAAAAAACCCCATCACATTCTGTATTCTTCTGCAGTGCCTGTCAAATTTAAGCCAGCCTTTTGCTGCATTTACAGCCTTGTGATTGGCTCACAACCAAACCATAACAGACCGTGACATGAGCCTCAACAACCAATCTCAACTAGCTATCTCTTTGTCATTTCCTGTAAAGATGGTCAATGATTTCAGGGATCCCAAAAAGAAACCACACATTCTTGAGTGTGCAATAAAGGACACAGAAACAGTATGAAAGTAAGACAAAGAAAAACCAACAGGATCTGTATTTGTTTTTTGAGATTCACGGCTACCACCCTCATAATTCAACTATTATTCCATCTTACTAATAAATCAAGGAACCTCTGAACTTGCATCTGTTCTGCACTCATCACAACAACCAGTCGCCCAGTCTGTTTTAAACATGGGCAAACTTAGTACACTGCTGGGAATCTGACTTGCTCAGATTCCCAGCAGTGCACCCACCGAGTTTAAAACAGACAGGATGTTGAGGTTATTTGGATAAGGGGTGATCTCATTTTTGCGTTCAGGGCATCTCATGGACCTTCTGTGTCTTGCTTGCTCGTGCAGCTTTCTGGGATGTATCCATCACTTTGTGCCTGACAAAGGTAAGAGTGAAATGCACTACAACTTTCTCTTTTTTTGTTAATGGCAATTATCATCTAGTTTATAAGTCCAGCAAATGGTGGTTGTTTATACTCCATTCTGTTATGTATAGGTCTGCCCAACAACCAGAGCCAAACTTTTACAGAAGGGCGGATTATAGTGAGAGCACTGGTCCCTTTATTTTGAGGCAAAGTGTTTATGGTTTACATGGATCACAGTATTAGGGTCTGTGGTGAAACATGTTATTTGGTGAAATTCATACATTTTTGAATGAACATATACATTTACAATGTATGTATTAATAATTCACACAGTAAATACATCAACTATAAAACAACTGTAAATGTGTATGAAATAGTTATTTTGAAACAAGAAGATGGAAGATATATGAAACTGACCCAACTCGATACTTTAATGTGCATCTAACCTAAATATCAAACCCGTGCATTCAGCTACCTTTGTCACTGTAAGTGTTGTTTTTAAACCAAAAACAATCTCAATCCATTGTAAAAAGCCTAGAAATACATATTAAATGATCATTTGCACACACAGTGAATGTGTAGCTAGCTAGAAATCAGCGCTAGTATAGACACAGACTATACTAGAAAACGCCTGCAATTTGTTCTTCTTGCTGAATTAACTGCTGACAGTCAAGACAGATTTCCTAATTTTTTTTGTTTTCTTCTGGAAAGGGTCATGCAATGGGGGTGAGTGACAAATTAGAGAATGACATTTAGTGACTGATAAAACCCAGCATGACAGGAAGAGTTCAGACTGAAAGACAGCACAGTGGTGTCCAAACTTGAAGAGCATTAGAAGTATACAAAAGCTTCCCATTTCTGGGATCCTGTGATGGACTTGAAATCTATCCAATGTACTATAAGCAATACTTATTGCTCTGTGTCAGCTCCAGTAGGCCCTAGACCAGGGGTGTCAAACTCAAATACACAGTGGGCCAAAATTCAAAACTAAAACAAAGTTGCGGGCTAACGTTAATATTTATTGAAATATATTTATTCCTCCAGATATAAGAATGAATCTTTTCTAATGGACTCAAACACGTTTTGCTGAAAAACTGAATATGGAACAAGCAAAGCTTAATACTAAACAATATATATATTAGCTGTATAATACCAGTAGGCCAGCTCTAATAGTAATTTGGTATGGCTTCGCGGGCCAAATGTAATTAGGCTGCGGGCCAAATTTGGCCCGCGGGCCAGAGTTTGACACCTATGCCTTAGACCCTCTGCAACATAGGGTGGGTGAGCAAATAATAAAATGGACAAATGCACAGGTCCAAAAACACTGGAGTAGTGCACGTGCCAGGGAACAACGAAGTAGAAAATGTTTAAGTGTAAACATGGTCTTTATAACACCCAGTGCTCTTTATGCAGATAGGTTACAGTGCAAGAGACGATTTCACTCAGTTGCATGCTGATTCAATCTGGAGCTCCTGACTTTTCAATCATCTGACAGAGGAAATGTTATCTTTGTATCTTTATGTCTTGCATGTGCATGTGTGGTACTTGTGTAACTGCCGTGGTTGCCAGATTCTATGACGACGTGCTGCAGGAATTGCAATGAAATATACAGCTACGTATGTAACTGTGGTGTGCCAGAGGGGCTAAAAAAAATAAAATAAAACAAAATACACACACACACACACACACACATACACACAGTTGGAAATGTTAGCGAGAAAATTTCTCTGCTCTGCAGTCTGAGAAGCATCAATCCACACCCCAATCTCTCTTTCCTAGTGTACGGTAGGCACTGCAGCCAAAACACAAACACACTACTGCTACTATACTCTTGCTTCTTCCCTCACTCAGTCTCCTCTCCAACACACACACACAGACACACACACACACACACTCTCCCTCTGCTGTTTTGTACAGAAGGGTGTTTCTCCACCCTTCTGGCAGTCATCGCTGTGAGGGAGGGAACAGAGGAAAGGGGAAGAGGGAGGGAGAGGAGGCGAGGGGAGGGAAGGGAAGGAGGGAGGCCAGACCACCCTGCTCTCATGGCAGGGCTGAGTGTTTACATTGCCGTGGCTCACTCTGTAATACATCTGGCATTCTGAGGCCACTCTCTCTCCAGCCAGGGACGGGGGAGTGGTGGGAGGGTGGGGGGCAGGAGGGGGGGAAAGGAGGCTCGGGTAAAGAGAGAGACCTTTCTGGCAGAGAGAAAAAGAGAAGAACAGAAGAGAGAGAGCGAGAGAGAGAGAGGGAGGTAGAGGGGGAGAGTAATTCTCTCCACAGTCTCCTGTGGTCGGTCATTCGCAGGGCTCTGGTTTTTGAATAAGAGCGCCTGAAAGAATGCAAAATGTAAACAGAGTGCTTGGAGGTATCTCAGGATGTTGTTTGTGAATGGGAGCATGCTTGCCTTGGGAGCACACACACACACACGCCCGCACACACGCGGGGAACGCTTGACGAGCAAATTTTTAAATGGTATTTCACATTCACTTTTGCCAGGTAGGCCTAATATACACAAAGCTGTTTTCAAACGCTAGCTTGAGAAAACAGCGCAGCGAGTCTGTGTACAGTACCAGAGGCGCAATGTTTCCCCACACTAAATCCCTCACCAGCCAGCCTGCACTTTTCATCAACTCGTAAAGTTTAACACAACACACTGGAATGTTATTCCTTATAGAGGGGTTTAATCATGTTTGTAGTGAACTGATAAACACAAACTCAGCGGAGTGCAGTTTGGAACAAGCGCGCATGTGTAGGTGCGCTCACGTTTGAGTATTACTGTATACATTTGATGTCAGGGAGCGAAACTGATGAGGAGAGAAGAATAGATGACTCTATGTCGTGTATGCCGCGCTAACTAGGGAGAAATATTGCGTGTGGGGGGGGGGGGGCGTTTGTATGTTTGATTGCTTGCTGCTGCTTCTGCTGAAAGAAAGCTGCAGGAGGTGTAGTGTGAGAGAAAGAGTGAAAGGGAAAGAGAGAAAAAGAAAGATAAAGGGAAAAAAAAGATACTACCAAAATAGACTGGCATGCCAACCCTGCTCAACCACCCACTCATTCACAGAACCAAAACTCCAAAGCCTCTTTCTGCGTACATGTGTGTGTGCACATGCACCCATGCATGTATCTATGCTTGTATACACATCAAAAGCTGAATAATTCAGCCATGCAAACCACAATCCTCTCAGTGGAGACACCACATTCAGGGCACTCCTCCTCCTCCACAAAAAAGGATGTCAAGGCTTCTTCTGCATGCACTTAACATTATACTGCACCCTTTTCCACTGCCATTACCAGCAAAACAACAAAACAACCACCAGCTCTGTTGACTCAGTTCTTAATCATACTAGATACAAAACAGACACGGAGGAACGGGCAAGGAATGGCTTTAGAAAAAAAATAAAATAACAACAACAACATTTGATCCTATCAGACTGGATTTTGAAACCTTAAATCCGGCTCCACACAAACATAGCCTGGCACCACTGTAACTGTTACCATACTGATTTCAGGGACAGGCTAGAGGCGCTCCACTTTCAATTTAAAAGGAAATTAAATTGTGAAATTTCTGCAGTATGACTTTGAAATTACTCCCTCTGTGACATGTCGCTCCTTCAAGTGTATTCTGTTGTTGAAGCTGGAATGATGATGCGCGCTGTTGTTGCACTTGGATATTTATTTGACATAAAATTATTATACAGTAATTCAGAGATTAAATAAAAAATAGATTCACTGCCCTCTGCTGGAGAAGAGATTTTAAAAGTTTGATCAGAAACTCACAAAACTGAATCATCACACAATGAGAAAAGAGTGCAAACTCGAAACAAAACAGCTGGCACTGAGGCGCTCTATTATACAGTAGGCATACACATGCGACATGCCCGCACGTGAACATATACAAACAGTGACCGGTGACAGCTGCGACCTTTGCTGCAGTTCCTCCACCCCCCCCCTCCCACTTCTGCTGTGAGTCTTCACTCTGCACCCAGGCCACAGGGTGAGTATCAGGTAAGGTTTTAAATAGTGGGGCCTCCACAAGATGACCTCAGGGTCTCAGGGGTCTACCCCAGTGGCCCCCAGCCTCTGCACTTATGCCCCCCAAGAAAGCACTCCGGGACCGAGGCCCTCCCCTCAGTCTGCAACCTTGAGACTACAATCCACTGCCCTGTGCCCCAGTCCCAGCCATAAATCTGGAGACCACAAGCTCTTTTTAAACTTGAATCATTCATATAATTGCCATACATTTGATATCAGACACAACTGTCAGGCAATTACACTCTTTTTCCTTCTTGGTAATAAGTTTCCATAGGGGAAAGAGATTCAATTTTCCTTAACCAATCATTACGGAGCAAAGTGTCTGACTGGATGTAATATATTTCTAGGTCAACACTGATGTGTAGCCATGTCAACATGTCAGTGGTTTTAAGATTGGAGCACAGCTAAGTTAAAATAAACTCTGACATCGGTCAATACTGCAAAAACATGCCGTTTACGTAGCAGTCGCCAGTGTTAACACGAAGCCTCTGTCTTCTCCTCCAGTTACTGTTCTTCACTTATCCTTCATCAAACCTCTTTGGTCCACAGATTCACAATTCTGGATCCTGAGGTGTGATGAGAACAAAATGCAGCCACTTAATTCATCCTCGCTTCAGTCTAGGCTGAATCTATAGACTAAATAAAACTCCAGCCATGATTACCCCACAGCTCCACATCGTCAGCTTCACCCCTGGCTTCAACTTCAACCCTTGCCCAGAGCTCAAGCTTCAAAAGCCCCAACTTCCAAACCATCCCCTCCCTGCGTCTCCTCTTCCCAATCAGCACAGCTCCATAATCTCCAGCCTTTCTCTCCGCAAAGAAACGGAGCAAAAGAGAGAGGGGCTGTCCTACAGGAAGGCCAATGTTTATGTGATACTGTTTTAATTAGTGGCAGGCAGTGCTCCTATTTTCTTTACAATTTGGCCTGTTTTTGCCATAACCTAGAATGCCAAGGGATGGCTCCATTTTCCATTTGCAGCCAGGAGGAAACCTAAAGGACTCTCATTCCTCGCTTATCCATGTCTCTTCTCCATGAATGTGGCTTATTGTTAATCACTGCAAGATCATCTAGATGATCTTCAGGTTTAAGCTGAGGATGCATCTGAGGTCGCAAGCCAGTGAGCATGTTTTCCAACACTGAGGAAAGCACACAGAGAGCTTCAGACCACAATTGTGTGTGGGGAGACAGTACACCACAATACTACAGCTTCCTGTTTGAACTAATCATTTCCTGTGAGTGGATATAAGCACAGAGATTGTCTGTAGTGTGGATACAATCTGCCCTAAATAGAAACCACGGTCACTTTGATGTTTTCTAAGTGGGAAAACAAGACTGAAAATCTTACGATCTTGCCCCGATTGTTAAGTAAAGAACAAACTTCCATGCATCCTCAGAGGTCTGACACCACTGCGTCTTTGTGCAGGCATGCATCTCACTCCCAATTGGTCTCTGTCACTTTGTCTAATAAACAGAACTTCCTGTGTCAGAGTATTTATAAACAGTGCTGAGTGAGCACTGTGTGAGAAAAGACAATCCCTGCAAAAGCTGTGGCACGTGACCTACAAGCTAACTGCAGTAGAGACTTAACGGCGGTCTGCCGGAGACCTCAGCTGCTCTGCAGCTATCAGAAAGCAGGTGACGACCGACACGACACGAGATCGCAAACGTGAATGTTGCTCCGGTCAACACTGGAGGAGCTGAGAGATCTGATGGGAGCTGGGCTGTATTGTATGAGCGCACGCATCCACAGGCCACACAGCTTCCACGTGGGGTCGTCCATGGGTCGCCTGCAGTTCCAACCAAATGAAACATAAACAGGCACTCTGTCCTCTCCTCTTTTTCCTCTCGGACGATGGGCCAGTCCCCCAGCACGGCCCAGCACAGCGTTCCACGGTCCAGGCAGAACTAATCTATCCCTCAGCTGTGCAGTCTAATCTAAACAAACAGATCTCTCCCTACCAGCATCTGGAACCCCTCACTTATCGGGATGTAGAAAACCACAGCAGCCCTGTCTTGTAGTCAGAGCCTGTGTACGAGCAGGGGTTCGCATCTTGGTGTGAGCCAGTATGAGACCATTTTGTAGATGCCTACCAGAGGTCACTACACTACTTGTGTGTCAGTCAAGGTCAGGTTCAGTTCTGTCAACACCAAAATTTATTGGTGGAACAAAACAAAAGTGTACAGTCACTCTGGGTTTGAGTATCCTGAATTTGATGCAACACCAGCAGCGCTAAACTTGCAACAGAATCAGCTGAAACATCTGAAAATGCTGATAAATCACAAGTTACCAGACCTTGCAAGGACAAAAAGGTGCAAATAATAATGGGAAACTGAGAAAATCTAAAAATTCTCACATTTGAGAAGCTACAAGAAGACCGTTTACCTACTGAATCAATAACTCTGAAGCTATAGCTTTTAGTAATTTTAACCTCAGTACTCTGAAGAAGCTGAAATAAGTCTACAGTTTGCACTTGCAATGTATCTTGAAGCCAAAAGACTTCATTGCTGTCCTTTTAAATATGCTTTAAATAAAAAGTTTGCCAAAATGTTTCTAAACCCCGTTCTTTGAGAAGGGCAGCAGTATGAGAAGGAAGACGCCAAAGTGATGCTCTTAGTATTTTTTAGTAATTTTTGTTAAAATCCCACACAGCGTTTAAAATTAAATCAAACAGGCAACAAAACGGCGACAGGTCCCTGCAAATCTTTGATTTATTCATTTTTTTTACATAAATTACAAGAAGTTATAAATATATTACTAATTCATTTGAGCACTTGTGTGTAAGAGTAAATGATGCACTGTGAAGTGTGCAATAATATTCAGTTCCAAAAGGTGCCGGTCACTTTAGTATACGCGACCGTGGTCAGACATGTGAAAGGGTGTGAAAACAGTGCGATCCTCTGAGTATAATCAGGATTCCTATCCCAAAGAGGCTCCCCTCTGCCTAAACTGTTGCCAACTGCGCCTGCGCCGCAGATTAGAAGAACACGCTGTCTGTCAGACCCCTGCAGCTGCACACAAGGGGAGAACAGCCAACCCCGGGCAGGAGGTGTGGTGTTTGATCTGTACAGGAATCAGTTTGCTTTAGTGCTTGATCTTGTTAACTTTTTTTTTTAAACCTGAGACAAAGTGGTTTAAAAAAGTTAAAAAGGCAACCACACAAGCACACGCTAAAAAAATGCATTCATTTTTATAACCAAACAGTACTCCACTTCAATTTCTCAACAAGTCTGCTCCTCCATTCATGACTCCTACAGCCAACTCTACCCATAAGCGCAGGAATGTGGATCAAAGGAAAGGAAAAAAAGCTCAGCCCCTTCCCCTTAAACCCCCCACAAGCACCACCCATATGCACAGTTTCTTTCTTCCTTATATATTTTCACTCTTCATAAGTTGTTTAGGAATTTCAAAAACAAGGAAAACTAACAAATGTTCCATCCACCCCGCAAACACGAGTTCCTGCCCTCACTCCGCTTTTTCCCTGCAGCCAGAGACAAATCTTTTTGGAAAGTTGAGAGCTGTCCAAAACGGGACCACACACAGTCAACTGCTGGGGGCAGGCAGGCAGACACACACACGCGCACACACACACACACACACACTCACACACATCTCACAAAATGGCGGCTTTCACAAAAATTTCTTCTACCCCGAAAGCCCCTTATGAACTTAATTACAACTTGTTATGAGCATAGTTACACTCAGCCCTTGCACATCTTATGTGTGCATCTAGAACGGTTTTAGAAGCTAAGTGTGTTGGGAATAGGCAAGTATTTTCAAGTTTTGCTTGGGTGCTTGCCAGCACCTATACAATAAACAATCCCCATACCTACTTCATTAAGTAACACCAACAAACCTTCTTCCTCCAAACTAAACTGTGTCAAATTCTTGGAAACATGCAATATGAAGTCAAACAGTTTCAAAAGCACTGAAATAAAGAAAAGTCCCAGCAGGTCACACTTAAAAACATCATGAATTGCACAGCTTGTCAAAAAACAAAATAATCAAGAGCGTCTTACCTTCCACCCAGAGTTTCTCCACATCCGTTTCCAAATTAGCTGCCCGTAAGCCCACAGCAAAAGCTCCAAAAATCATGAGGCCAACAACCAAAAACTTTCCGCAGTTCTTTTGAATGTAACAGCCCAGCCTAAATAAAAGTCTCTGGAACTTCGCTCTCAGCCACAGAGGTGCTTTCCTCCCAGTTGCCTTCCCCTATGATAAGACAAGAGTCCCAGAGTTACTGTCAGTTAACAGACAAAGCACCATACTTACCTGCTCAGGTGAGGCTGTAGGGTTAAAGACAAAAGATTTTATGGTATACATGCAAATAAGCTACAACAATAAATGTGTCCACTTAAAAGAACCTTTACAGTTTTAAAGTACAAGCCTCTCTTTGATCAAAGAATCCCACCTGCTCTCTTTTCAGTAAGACTGCACATTTACCTACAACCGGGGATCTAAAGTCAGAGAGCTGGGATCTTCCAACACATCCACTAAATCCCTCTGCTAACCTTTATTCACTGAAAAACCACAAATCTGCTGGGGATCCTGGGCAGTGCTGAGGACTCCCCAGAGTGCGAGCTACAGGTCCTGTCAGATCAGAATCCTTAGCATAATACATGCACTGGGAAGGTACCAACATTCCCTGTCACTTCACAGCCACAATAACCAGTTGTGAATACAAATAATAATAATAATAATAATATATATATAATTTTTTTTTAATAGTCCAAAATAAGTACATCTGGACCTCCAGAGTAGACACAGGTAAACAGGACATAACTGTCAAACCACAACTACTAAGCAGGCTCCCTTGTGTCTTTGTTCTACTCTTTATGTAAAATGGCCATTGGAAGCACAATACTGCTGTTAGTAGCAGACTATAAGTCTTAAAAGACAGAATAAAATAAAATACTGAATGCACTGTAGACCACATGCTCCCCACTTGACAGAAACTGTTACATTTTGAGGTGTAGTGTGATTGCTACTGAAGTAACCTGCACGCACACATCGCCCGGTGATATTAAATACCCTGAATCGGCGCATGTGGTAAAACCACAAATACCACCACCACGCACTCACACGCGCTCTCCCCGTCTGGCCGCTCGTGTGTTCCGGCCTGCACGGGGAAGTGAAGGAGCTATCACGGGGAGGAATCACAATATTTGTGAACGGAAGAGGGCAGCCACATGGATTCTTTACTTTCCTCCTCTTTACACGAGTCACCCAAGTTTAGACAGTGTCACCGAAACTCTTTAAAGCTTTGGGTGCTCCGCGTAAAAGAAAGGCTGGATGTTATGAAACGGTCAATGGCAGCGTTGCCTGCGAGAGTAAAAGCTGCATGTTTTTTGCCTGGTGCGGGACTGCTCTAGGTTGGGGATGCACTGGAAACAATCGCGTGTTTGTACTGGGGAAACGGGCACTTAGAACTTGCAGCACATCTTTCATCATAAGCCGGTTGCATCGGAAGAGTCGCGTGAAATCAAACACAACTACTTTGCGCTTTTCTGCAACCTTGCCTTACCGCTGTGTACCCCGTGCCCAGCCCGTCCCGTTACCTAGCAGCGACTGGACAGTTTGGCCACATTTTTTTCTTTTCGACGAATACAATGAAAGCAGCATCACAAAGCCTTTTCCCGTTCAAGATGAGAAATAAAAGCACCTCTGAAATCTGCTCCAGAGCAAAGCCCGCATCGCAGTAACTCGGCCGCTGCAAATACTCCAAATCCAGCGGTGTGTTGCGGGTATAGTCCCCCCTGTTCCTCCGCGTTATCCTCGGCCGATCGGGGTCTCTGTTTTCCTGCTCGGAGGGCGCATTACCAGCCGAGGCCATGTTGCGGGGACAGCGATATGGTTTCCCACTTTATAGTATTTCCCCGAAAGCGTGTAGCGATATCCCAAGAGAACAGAGTTTCACTCTCGGAGATCTCACACCCGTGAAGTAGGGCTTCATACTCCTGTTGGAGACGGCGAGTCAAAGTCTGCGCCTTCCATCCCAACATTTCGTGATCCGGAGGTCTCCACCGCTTTCACCGCATTCACCGTGTCTCTTAAAAAAGTAAGTTTCTCTCAAAAAGCGAGCTTCGCGAAGTGATTTCCATACACAAGTTGTCGGGTATGAAACCTCGATAGTCGTAGCATTCTGGTGACATCTATGTGGTCTTCCCCTGGGCCGCGCGTCACGGCCAACTCTGAGATTCAATAGAAATGAAGAAAAAGACCTCTCTCCATTTGGAGGCAGAGAAAGAGGAGGGGTGAGAAGAGGAAAAAAATACTCGAGATCCCGCCTCTGGGGCTGTCAGATTGCAGGAGTTTCTTGCATCTGATTGGTTCCAGAAGGGCAGAAATTACTCAGCAAACACGACTATTATTAGCTGCTTAGCAACAGCTCACTAAAGTAGAGAGACCACCCAGGCAGGCAGACCTCATGTGAGCATCTCCAACTTCAGGGGAGGCTCGCCGAGAGTCGAACCCATTTGGTGCATTCAGGTTTTCACGTAGAGCTCCGTTACAATAATGAAGCGTTTCCCCGAGAGGACCCGAAGTCAAATACAAGCTACCCGTTTGTGCATCGGAGGGGGCTTTTTGGCATGTCAGAACTTTAACTATTTTTTTCCCCTCAGATGATCCTCTAACTGGTTCAATGAGAGGGGGGCGGCTTGTAGGCTATACTGTTGTTGCGATCTTTAGAGTCCAACACCGCCAAAATCAGCTCATTAGTGTTTTGTACATATCAAAATACGCCACAGCCTCAGGACCACAGCTCTCTACAAAGCAAAACAAAAGCCCTTTGATAAAACGTCTAACTGGGAAAATATTACCTATAGAGAACTGCGATGTGTTTATGCGCAATTACGCATACAAATGCCTAATTATCTCCCCTTTAGTCTAGTGATCCGACAGGGTAATATCACAGTATTATGGTTATTTAGCTAAAAAAAAATCACATTTCATATAGATGCAGATATACATAAGAACTATTTGTGCATTTACATCTTGCTGCACAGTAAGCAAGCGGATTTTAGGATTTCATTATAATCTCATGTCCCTAAACTGCCAAAGGAGGTAGCATTTATCTATCCGTGCTGCAGGCATCATTTTTATAATTGACTTTATTCTGATATAACTTTTTTCATGAAATAAAGATAAAAACAAATTAATTCAAATAAACAGACATCGGGTCAAAATAATAAGGTTATAATAAGCAAAACAATTAACTCCAGCAGCCACTCTTGGCTCGCCAGAGCATCAGGTGTACTTCACACCTAAGCCATCTAAGCTGACTCTGGGCGTGTGGCTGCCAGCCGAGCTCTTACCATCTTCTGTCCTGGTGGGAAGAACATTCAGAACAAATCCGTGATTTCCCGCTCCTCGGAGAGCGAAACGAGTCAGTTATAATAAAGATAAAAAGGAATGATTAAGTGTTGTGAGGAGAGAAAGAGATGCATCGTAATCTGTCTTGGTCACAGTCAGAATGCTCAGAAAAAAAGTTTACCCAATTATAGGACTGTTCCTTTTTTGGCCACGTTGGTGGTCTCCTTAGCTTCATAGGCAGGACCCTTTGATTGTCACGTGATTCGTCGTAAACTGTGCCAATCACGCAGCAGCAGCTTCCAGTATTTTAGGCTTTGGTAATTGAAGGGGAAAAAAAGAAAAAGAGCCCGCAACGCACACCTGTGTACTCTGACATCAAAGAAGTGAATGCAATGCAATATAGAGACGCATGTGCACATGTGGGTACTTAAGGAACAAGCACATAGGATCAAGCATACAGATTGTTTCCATTGATGCATAAGGGACTGTAGATGCTGTACAATAAGGAAACCACAAACAGATTAATACAATCACATGTCCTCAGCCACATAGTCTCAGATTATATTAACTTACAAAGACCGATTTGTGTTACTATCAAAGTAAGTAATTTTACTACCCTTAGTGTCACCCTTGGAGCAAATTACTTTACATTTGGTCTGGACAGAAACTGTCCATTTTACTGGAAATAACATAACATTCATATAAATGCTTATTTCTGATCTGTCTGTATCATAAATACTAAGATTCTTCTTTGCAGTTAGTATGAAGGTTGGTTGTGATGGAGAAAACCAACCTTAAATATATACAATTTAACTGCCATCAGATACTCCAGGTGTAGTATCAGATACTGCAGGTGTAGCATCCGAGTGAGGGAAAGTGTCCAAGGGGGAACAAAGTTAGGCTGCGATGCCCCCTAATGCTCCTGAGAAGAACCAGGCCTGTGTCAGTGGAACAGGAGGAAGTAGGAGCCGTAAGTGCAGCACAATATCTGTGCTATGCATGTTCAAGTTGTTGTCATGACAGTAACGCTGCAGGACTCCATATATGTGCCTTAGGTCATTGTGGAAAATAGTCCCCCTCCCCCCATTTGAATACTGTAGTTAAAAGTTGTAAAGATATGCCTGTAAAAATGCTCTCGGGAGATTATATTGCAAGCATCTGTGTGAACTAATGAAATACATATGCACAAACAACACTAAAACACCCTAGACCAAACATGAACATATATCATTTTTTATTTATTGACCATTAACATGGATGGGATGCACTAATTGCTGGCTTTAGGAAGGGAGAAATTAATCCAGCTTATTCTGATCTGTAAATGCAGGAAACAGTTTGGATTTCAGATTTTGTAAGATCAACAACTCCATTCAACTTGTAAGGCATGGAGCAACAAACAACAAACTAAAAGGTTTCAGTAGTCACCTTTTCATACTTGTCATCAAAATCAGATTACTCCCCTTTTTGTGACCGAATATGTTTAATAAATCTGTATGTAAACATCATTTGTTACATGTTGATCTACAAAGAAATAAGTTAAACTGCTCTTCTGCATCTGCTGTGACACACTCACTGTTCAAAACAATGTCCTACAGAGAGAGTTATCATATTTTTCTTAAATATTTGTTAGCTTTTCTTATGCATTACATTTTTTAAAAATTGTTTCAGAGTTAGTTTGCTTGTTTTACTCAAGTTGATTGTTCGAACTGTTTAACTCTAGGTTCGTTTTTATTATTAATATGTTAAGTTTTGTCAAGAAGACATACTTTAATTTTTATCTAGCCCTCTTTCACAGCCACATGGATTTCTTAATGAGGAAAGGAGATGAAGTATTCATTTAGGTGCTTGAGGTATTGGGCATTGATCCCAGAATGACTTCACCAACAAGTCACCTTTGGTGACCCCTGGCAGGGCCCCTCACACCCCTCAAGGCTGGTTGCTGGCCAGTGGCCATGAGAAAACACTGAGAAACCTTGCTTAGTGCATGCGTTTATTTATGATTTGCAGGTGGATTACAGTTCCAAGCAGAACTGTGCCAAAACATTACTATCCCTGAGTCAAAACAATAGCGTCTTTTTAGCCAGGACCATGGTTATGCTTGATGCAGGGATAAACAAAGATTTCTAATCAATACTATTTCCATTACCCGGCGTTATGGACATACTTTGAATTTTTTTTAACCAGTCCAACCACTGCATTTTTAGTCAACTCGTTTTCTGTCACATCAGTAAACAGTAGCAGTATCCAACCAACCAATAGTTAAAAAAAAGTCTCGTAAATGCAGAAAGTTCATAAATACTCAGTTTAGTTGAGTATTTATGAAGCGTTTGTTTTTTCCAGTCGTTATAAGACTACAGTAAGTGTAAGTCACTTACAGTGAAGTGTATTGAAAAAAAAAAAGACCAAAAGGGGCAACAACAACAGAAGAACACCTGTTTATTGAAAACAAATGTTCCCAGTTAAGCAAGAACATCCTCTACTTTTGTTTTTCATGCCACTTACAAAAAGTAAAGTGAAGGAAAATCAATATGAATGCGTGGGAGTGAAGGTTTCTTGGTGCTTGAAAGCTTATGTGATATGTTCCATTCATGGGCAAAAGTGTTGTTTATACGTCCAATTTAGCTTTAGCAGCATTACACTGATTGTTAACCAAAACAAAACAAAAAGAAAACAGGTATTGCAAAATGTGTAAATGCCCCTAACATGACTGCTTGTTTTCTTGTATGCCCTTATGCACACATTGCTGTGACTATGATAATCATATGTTGTTTTCTAGGTTTTGCCCCAAACTTCTAGCCAAGTTGAATAGTTTGCTGTTGAACCATGGGAACTTTGCTTATAGAACAGCCAACACAGTAAACAATAAGACAATAACAGAGGTTTGATACAAAATCCTGGCTAGCCAAACCTTGAAAAAGAAAACAAAGCTTTGTTTCAACCATCTTTTGTAAACATAAATAAAGAGTAACATTCTGGTTTTGTTCTGACCAATATCGTAATGCCTAAAGGGGACCAGCTACGCCCTTTTCTATATCTACTCGGCCTTAGAGCTGCTCATCAAATCATCCACCGTCCATTGTCTACTGGCTTTTCGCAAAATTCAAAAGAGCCCACCCACCACTTTAATCGCAGTCGCATCTTTTTCTAACATATGCCATAGAAATGGAATATTTAACAGTATTCCCAAAAAGCCTATTTTTTCTGACTGTTTTCTTAATGACATTTACATTTACAACAATGGTTTTCACAGCAGTGGGGAATAAATTTCATTACAGTAGATTTCTTTCTGAAAGTGCTGTAACTAAGTTTAAGGATATAATTATATATGATAGCCTTGAGGAAAACTATTGTTTTGATTTGGCGCTGTATAAATAAAATTGAATTGAACTAAAAGAGTTTTTGATCTGCGGTTGATTTTATTAGTTTAGTTTCCTAGTGTCTATCTTTCCTCTATCTCATCCATGTGTTTGTACAGCTGTCTTCCCAGTTCATTTTGGTAACTATTTTTTTATGTGTGTTTCTGTGCACAGGCCTGTGCAGCAGGATAAAGTGCTGTGATACGATGGGCTGTATCACCGTGCTAACTTATACTGCAATGGTTAGGTTCTAGATTAGAGAGGAACATGTGCAAAATCACCACCTACTGACCAATAAATTCTCCTGAAAAACTGCATCATTACTCCTGCATAGATAGTAGCAGAGTCTAAAGTTTTTCAATAGCATCTCATGTCTTTGCATTTCCCTGATGAAAATTCTTAGATGCAACCTTGTTGTTTGATTTTTTTCCTCCCAATTTTCCGCTAACAATCTTACAAAAATATTATTGTTCTACAAGCGTTAATATATGATCCTAAAACAGAGCTGCTATTTGTACTTGTGGACTTTAAATCGAGTTTCCTTTACTCTAAGCCCATTTTTGCACTCACACATTTATTCAGTGCTTTTAATACCAAACCTGCTGTGGAGTGCCTTTCCTCTCAAATACTCTGGTGCTTTTGTCTTTCGCTCTATACACTAATTCTCCAAACTATGGAAATGGAAGACGAGTTGTATTAAACGGGAAATGTTCTTTGTGTATTTCTATCTGTAAGGCTGGACATTTTTAGTCAGCGGAAAATCTCTCTGTCAGTACATCCTTACGGTATTCCCCTTTGGAAGGCCCATATAGGTACCATTTCCAATATTTCTGCCAGGTCATAAAGCTCTCCCGTCCTCCTCCATCTTAACTGCCCCCCCCCCCCCCCACCCCCCCACCTCTGCACCACCATGGCTCCCTGTGAAGGAGTAGGGGCTGAGTGCAGAGTGAGAGCCTGCTGGGATGTTTATGTTGCAGCTCAAGATTGTCTTCAATCATACGTAGAGCTGTTTGACAGGTTGCAGCAGCAGACTTTGGCCTCTGTTTACCTCTTCCAATTTCTGTGAGGGTTTGTATGTACAATAAGAGGAGCTCGGCAAGGATACATTTAGCAGGAACATAGAGAGGTGGACCAAAACTATAAGAAAATCAAGAAAATGCTTTTTTTTGTTTGTTTGACTGGCACAGTGAAGAAAGCAGGACAGATTTTGATTCTTCTTCTTCTTCTTTTGTGAAATCACAGTGATATGTGAAAAAAATAAAGCTTACATAAAGCAAGCTGATTTGGGTGTCTTCCTAGTGATGTCTCTCAAAAGTCAGTAGGCATGATGTGAGAATAGAGATATGAGATGAGGTTTTCCTGACAAGAAGTGTGTGACTGCTAATGAGAAACTAAAAATTTTAAATTGTGTCAGTTTTATTGGAACTATGTGCAGCAGTTGACAGTTAGTCTGCTGTTTGGCTGACATTTACTTTGAAATCCGGGATGGACAATGTTGGAGCAAGCAGATATTTAGACAAGGCAGTGGTCTGTTCTGCAGAACTGGCCTGAGAAGCTGTAATTTTTGGAAGCGAGCTGAGCCTCCAATGTTAACAGGAAATGTGTGCTGGTCTCAATGTATACACATGGCCTCAACAAATAAGCAGTATAATACAATATCAACGCTGTGGCTCTGTAGAAAAAGGGCTTACAAAAAAAAAAGGAAGGAAAGTTATACAGTCCAAAATAGGCTGAGAGGAAGGGAGAGCAGACAGATGGAGTTAGTTTCACAAAAAATTCATTTTTATAAATTGCACAAAGAAAGAAGGGAAATTTTGAGTCACAGACACACATTCACAAACAAATATATTTGTTTAAATTCAAACATCTGCACTCTGCATCTTGACTGCAGCATATTAATGGAAGATTTACTTGTATTTGAACTGAGGTAGGTCTCTGTGGGAGGGCCACTGGAAAAAGTGACACATTTAAGAGTATGAAACTAATAAGCTGTCCAGACCTCTGTTTACTCACTCAGACCTCCTGTTCAGTTTGGTCGCAATAACAGCGGGAACTGTTACCTTTCTGGAATGTAAGCTCATAAACAAGCTGCATTAATTCTTGTTAGGGGAAAATTGTTTCAGCTGCGCAGAGAATGGATGCTCACTTTGGTGTTTGTAAATGCATCTTTCAAACGTTTCCTATTAAATATTGATGATGCATTTCAAATTTATAATTTAATACAACTTCCTTGTAAATGTCCGTAGTGTGTCAGTGGTGGCAGTTTGAGCTCAAGAGCTGTATTAATGGGAATGAAAGGTATTTAGCAGTTCTCGGAATACCAGCGCTCTTCTCAGGTGTGCCTAATAGCGTAATAAACCTATAATTGCAGGATTTTGTGTTGGTTTGTCAGAGGAATGAAGTGCACATATGGCGTCCTGAAAATGTAAAAATAATTAGAAATAGATTCACAATGTCTATTTTAAATCAAGCAGAAATGTCAGAGTTGTAAATAAATCCAATATATCGAGTGCAAAAAACTGTCATGAATCGCTGTGTGGCAGGCAAGCAGGAGTGGTGGACCCAAAATGCAGAACTCAGACACGGAAGTGAAACTTAAGGCACAGCTTTATTGCTGGGAAAAACCTCGTACAAACTAAACTCACCAAAAGAAAACAAAAAGTCAGAACAGAGGAACCAAGGACTGAAACACTGGAAAGAAACACTAAACTGGAGCAGGAGACCAAACACTAGGAACATAGAAGCAGAACACACAGCTAGTTGAGGGTACGACGCGACACCGAGTAGGGGAAGACACAGACACTAAATACAAGAGGTGAACGGAGCAAAGAGGAAACAGCTGGGAGACACGGCTGACGTTGATTACACTGACGAGACAGGGAGAGCACAAAGCTGAACGCACTGACAAAGGACACAGACCTACAAAATAAGACAGGAAGCACACGCCAGACAGAGACAGACTCGTAAACAGGCATAATGACGTCATGGACAAACAGAGGGACATACGGGCAGAGAAGACCAAGCACAGGCAACCTAAACCAAACATAATCATCATCGTCATCAACTAAAGAATCAGAATATAATTGTAATCAAAACAGTATCACCAGAGAATAACCAATCCATAATGCAAAAATAAACCAAAACATAAGAAACTCAAAATGCTGGGTCGACCCGACCCAGGACCGTGACAAAAACAGCAGTTTCTTGAGCGTAAACTATGCCGCAGCATCATGTATAGAATTAAAACTACTGAAATGTTGGATGAAGAGAGCCAGGGAAGGGAAGGAAATACGGTGGCCAAAACAGAGAAGAAAAATCTGTTTTCATGTTTACATTTATCGCCATGTGTAATTTTGCGTGCAATAAAATGACTGTGCTCTGGGACTCGTGTGCCATGTTTGGCTTTAATCTGCCAAGAGAATATAAAAAAAGACTTGTGATGCTAACTTGTTCACCATTTTGGTGAGTGTTTGCTATAGAGGTTGATGGCATTAACTGAGAAAATTATTGCTAAAAACCCAGTCACGCAGGCCTAGCAGCCACTTGTTACTAGGTAAAAATGGTTGGAAAATATCTCCTTGTGATTGCTTTGGTCAACAAGTATTTTGTTGTGGTCATAGTTTGAATGGAAATTATAGATTTCCACTACCCATCTCTTCTCTGTGAAATGTGCAACACAAATGGGCTTTTGGGGTTTGAGTTTTTCAAGTTTACTTCTGCTAGGCTAATTTTTTACCACGTATTTGCAGACAAACATAAAAAAACTAGAGGAAACCCTGGCAATCTGCTCAGCAACCAAAGCAATCAATAGAAGGTTTTTAACATGGCTCCTTCCTTACAACCAATTTCATCCAGGGACATCCAGCAACCTCCAGGAACCACTGCTAACCAGTCAGGGAATACAGATTTTTCCCTAGCAACCAGTGGTTGTATCACATCCAATATGGCAGATAACTCTTAAGCAATATATGTCTGACGTAATGTGAAACCTCAGTAAGTTACCAGCTTCGACATGCTATTGTCCACTAAGTCTACAGCTCATTGGGTAGTAGGCTCATCATTTCTCACCGCTGAGATGATCAATTACCAGCTGATTGGGCAAAGATATACACTTCTCCAACTTCTTATAGTGTCACTGTTTTCCATGTTGCTGCACCTTAATGAAATACAGCTTCGATGTAAGTTCATTAAGGAAAATCTGTAATTACTCATGCCCGCTTTCTACCTTCATGGTTAGGTGTTAGGCTTCTTGGCTGTTCTTTTCATCAGTACAACCTTTCTGTCAACCTCAGTACTGCCATCATTACTCTGGTCCAATCACCTTCTTACCTGCCTTCATTGTGCAAATCAGCCTCTACTCTACGTGGTTAAAATCTGTGCTCTCCATCATTTTCTGTGCCTCTCATTTGTGCAACTCACTTCCTTCCCATCTCCACCTCACAACCACTTCAGTCAGAACTCAGTCCAAGCCTCAGTCTTCATCTTCACCACCACCACCACCAGTGTCTAGATTCCAGGGGGTCCTGTCCTAAATCCTAGGACTGCTGGGATTCTGTTCTGCCTTGATGGGTCGCTGGAGTCTAATCGCTAAATACAATAATTTGATTTCTGACTGAAGTGTGCTTAATGACCAAATATTCAGAGTACTGGATGGTGTCACCATGCCTATGTCTATCCTTTATGTACACAGTCTATGAGTAGGTCTAAAGCACTGAGTAAGGAAAATAGTCTTTATGTAAATTCTACTGTGTTTCCTCATTATCTTAATTAGAAAGGTTTAATAGACGTGGCACACTAACCAGGCTTCATCATAGCTGATAACCTAGCACTCCACTTTCTTGTTCTGGTCCAAAAATGTTAACACTAAAGTTTTAAAAGCCGGGATTCACAAAAAAGTGGGTGACATCATAGTTACTGTGGCAATCTTTTATATACAGTCTGTATTTTAAATTCAACTACAGCAGCGTTTCACAAAGCTAGCATTATATTGTGTATTATATACTGTATAATTATACATTGTTACTCAAAAGACAAACAACAGACAACAAAGGCAAAACACTACAATTCTATTCAAGCAATGTCTCTCTTCACCACATTTTTGTTGGGGATGTTTTACCCTAATCTTAAATAATGACGAAAGATGAATAAAAGCACAGCTTTGCACTGTGGACTGAATTAGACAGCATGCGGGTGAAAGCTCATCTATCATTAAACCCTCTCATTACATTGATTGGGATGTTTGCAAGACTTTTAATTATGATGCTTTTTTGCATCAGCTGTGCTGGAATTTGGGCTTTTTGACAAAATGTCAATATTTCTTTGGGAAAATTTACTTTGGTGCAGCCACATTTGATTCTGGATTGTTTTGACCATCAGAACACATTAAGAAAAAAGAGATAATGAGGACACACCAGGCTTGGAAATGTTGGAACATGGATCATTTTTTAAAAATTGTTGCTCCCTAGTTGAAATACAGACACAACAAGGGAATTTTCTCATTCGCTGCTCTTTTTCAAGTCACATTTCTTCCACGTTTATGGAGTGGAGGAAAAAAGGGGGGAATGAATAAGTGGAACAGAGACAGGGAAACAAGCTGGGACTATAGGTTATATTCATTTTAATAACACTGCTTAAACTGTGGTAAATACCTATAGAATATGTGCTGAGACCACCTGCTGCCAAACCACTGCGTCTGACTCGGGTTTCTTCTGACTCATGAATGTGGCGTCACAGTCATCGTCTGCTTATTTTCTTCACAATACCATGAAGTCATAGCTTAAGCGGCCCAAACACGGTTAAATCCGGGACATATACGGTGATAGCATGAGCAGAACGAAGAGGGGTATTTATGGTTGCTTCACTGGACATCTGCAATCAGAGGATTATGAAACCTGTCTAACTTATCCCCATCACGGTAACATCACACCTGCACTTCTGTGCGCTTAGCTATGTGCATTTCTGGTTTATGTCTTTGGGCATCAGGGCTGTTTTGGTTAAGTGTCTAGTGTGCTTACTGTGAGGTCTGAGTTGAGCAGGGGAAAATAGCTGTCATAATTACCCAAGCCTGTATCTTGTAGCTGAAATCCAATCCCTGTTTCCTAATTACCGCCTGCAAGCAATCTTGCTAATTTATGCGTATTGGTCAAGAGATGTGGGCATTCCCTTCTGTAACTCTTTTCCAGTCCTGCCAAAATTGTTAGTGGTGAACATTCAACCATAATTTCTGCTGAAAACTTTAAACAGCTTCACATTAAATTGAAGAATGAGGGGTCCCCCTTTTCATCAGCAAGAGAATGACACGGCAGTTTCCACGCAAGGTGTGCATGAATATGTAAATATTTCAAAGAGATAAAACAATACATTAAAGAAGCAAAAGAAATGGTAACAGCCAGAACGTCAGTATGCCTTCTCTCATTTCAGAAAGGAATGGATCAGTGTAAACACAGCTGGATGAGAGTATTTATTAGTTTGATTTAAATTATTGCTTTGCTTTTCTGTAGACTGCCAAAGGCTGTTATGTATACAAAGAATATCAATCTGAATTGACTCTCATGTTTTGCAGCAAAGGTACTTGCTCAGAAGTCTTGGAACTCAGGAGATATCCATCTGCACATTTCAAAAGCAGCATTGTTTAAGATTTTCATCATGTAGTCAAGTGTGATGCAACCAGAGCTTTTTGTGTGTCTGTTGCAATCATTTCTCAATAAATAATGAGGGACAAAAGAAGTTAAAAGAGAAATAAGTGGGTGAAATACTTAGGAAGTTCATAGAAATAAAAGTAAGTTGATATCATGCATCATATTAACACATTGTTTGCAGGCTTTGGTCTCTAGACATCAGAGAAACACCCATTCATCAGTGCTCTCGCCACCATGGTGGTGTGCAGCACAGAAATGTCAAACAGTCCGAGACAAAGTCAACATGCGCTTGTATACAGAGGGACTCTGAAATTTGCAATGGGGGGAATGTCAGCTTGAAAGCTGCTCTTGGTTTTATCATTCGTGAGGAGCATGTTGACAAAGACTACAGACTCAAGAGATTCGAGAAATAAAGTACTGGAACTTAAGTTACTTCATCCAAAGTACAGATGTTGTATTATTCATCTGTCCTCACACCAAAACATTTTAATGGAAAACCCAGCACAACGTGGAGCCGCCCTGACATACTATAGAGCTGAAATGAATGTGTAAACAGGTTTTGAAGGCACAAAGGTGCAGAAAAAGGCACAGTTTCCTTTGAGCATCTGGAGATAAAATGCAATTATCAGTGATACGCTCCACTTCATGAAAATCAGCGATCTTTGTGGACTGAGCTGTAAACTAAATAGAAATTTGTTTGCATTACTTTTCTGAATACATGTGTGCATTTTAGGCAAGTATGAAGCCTTAGAGTGGAATTATCAAAATAAAAGCATCACTGACTAACACAGATCCAATCCCGAGTCATATCCTTATCATAAAGATAAAGTCAAACTTTCAGTTGTTGAGTGGGGATTGATGGGATTCTAGCCAACGATCTATTCATCTTGCAGATGACTAATAGTCACATGATCCCATGTGGATAGTTTCACTAGGACTGCCCTGGCTTCACCTTGCACAAATAAATTCCTAGCAAGGTTGTGCTTGAACCCACATGCTTTTTTCCCCCTCTCTTTTGTTTCCATGGGTTTTTTTTTATGTTACAGTAGCAAAAGTGTAAAATAGCCCCATAAAGAATTGTTCAGGTGGCTCATTTTGCCGAGAAGGATTAATTACAATTCGGTTAAAATAACCATTTTCCTTATTTTAAAAACTCACAGAGCTTTCACTAGTAATCACCTAAGAAGGCTTACACATACATGCTAATAAGTGCAAGAAAAATGGACCTCGGCTTCAAGGAGGAGGCTTTCCGGTACGTGGCCTTACTGTCGTCGTTTCAAGCAGTCTTTTTTCAAAAAAGGTCATGCGTGACATTAAAGAAAATCCAAGGGGCCTTAAAAAAAACATATTTGGATTCACACATGGACAGTTACAGATGCCTGACATACCACAGAATTGCTCACACAAGTTCATCAGTCGCTCAAACTGTCCACTGCTGACAACTGATCAGAGACTGGCTTCACAAACATTTCAAACACACACACTCCGAATCCCCCTGTGACTACACTGACCTTTGACCTTAGGTGAAGGAGGTTGTTGTCTGATGGTGCGGATCCATTCTCCGTGTGTGAAATCATTTCCTGCCAGTGTCACTGTGAGGGACAAAAGGGGGCGAAACTGGTTGACCTCGAATTGGGTGCCAGAAGGTAAGGGACATCGGCAGAAGGGCACCATATTTTGTAATAATGTGCGGAGTTTTAGTAGCTTGGAAGACACTTATTTATATGAAACCAAATCCTGATACACTGGGACAGCAGCATGTAAATGACTTTATTATGTAAAGTGTTACAAAGGCCAGCTTCATTTTGTTGATCATGCTTAGGTAAAATAGTGTCATCGCTATACTTTTACCCAACCCGAGCCTAACCCTATATTTGCTATAAACCATGGCGCTGAGGGCCGTCTCTAACAAACAGAACCTTTTATATGATAAAACCAAAACCCTCATTGTTTGCAGTTTATGTCAGAATGGGCGTCTGTGTATATAGACCCAGCAAGGGAAAAAGGCCAAAAAAATGGAGGAATCTGCTTTGAGCAGCATTTGTAAACAACACAAACATAATCAGCATCTTTAGAGCCACATCTGGCTCTTGTCGAATTTGGGCCTGGGTTGAGATTCAGAGACCAATGTTCAATTGTTTCCTCAGAGTTATTTTGTTGCATGCCACAGGAGGGAAAAAACAAAATGCTTGGTATGCAAAACATTGGTATTTTCAGGAACAAATGGCTAAACCTGTCACATACTGTCTACTACTTTTAGACAATATCTGTCACAACAGTAAAGAAAAAAGAACGTAACAAGGTGGTAGGTGGTATGTTCCATCCACTTAAGCGTAGCTGAAGACCAAGGAGACCCCCAGTGGCAACAGCACACCCTGATGGCAGTGGTCTCCTCCAAGAGGAGAATGGGCCCTCCCACACCTCAAAACCTATTCAAGGACCCCTCAAGGAATCATCCGATCATCCACTTGAAAAAGCGCGGCCTCACATCACTTCACATTCACTGCCACTTCCTGGTGACAAAGGTCCCGTGTTCCCATGCTCCAACAGGTCAAAGCTGTGTGGTTGGAATGAAGGGGACCGACACAGAATTACAGAGATGATTTTAATGTTGGTCAGTGTATAAAGTCTAGAGTTAGATGTAGATATCTGTTGCTATTGACAAAGACGGCATTGTAGTTTCCTACTTCTTGCAGATTGATATGTCAGATTTATGCATTCTCATACATCTGAACAGGAGTGCAGATTTTGACAGCCCACTTTTATGAGTACATATTTGTGGCACTGAATCACATTGGTTTATATCAAATCAATACACCACAAGCCTGAAAAGTAAAACAAACATACTACAGTGAGGTTTTTTTTAAATTTGCCATTACTCATTCAAGGCATTAGTAACTACTGCGTGTGTTTTTCCTAGTATTTCTGGAAGCATGGCTGCAAAAAACATATGCTGCTATGCTTTTTAAAGAGAAATGAAGCAGAACAGAGCTTGGGTTGAATGTCTTACAGTAAAAATTCCAGTGAATATCATATATGGCTTCTGCCTTGTATTTAGCAGACATCGTGAAGTCACAGCATATATACAGAACACTATTACAGCGCTCCAGAGTTGTGTTTAAAAACCATTGTGCTGTGATGAGAGAGCCCCAAACTTGCCCCAGGGGAACCTCCTCTTCTTCTTTACGAGAAAGGCCTTAATTCATAGAGACAAACCAAGCCGTCGTTATATTTAACAGAGTGTCGTAAACATTCCTGCATACTGGATCTAAATGGCAAGTGTGTCTGGTAAGATAGACGGTTGGGTAAACAAACAGTGATGTGACCTTACAACATATACACAGGTTTCCCATGCAGGCACATCTGTATGAATGATAGCTATAGGTGGGAATGCACCTTGGGCTGCTTTTAATTGAACACTCTCTGTGTTCATTCATTCTGTGTATTATCTTTGTCTTAAAGTATCACATATTATTTTTAGATGTTCCCAACCACTCGAACCTGAATAACACAGTTGAATGAGTGGTCATTTAATTCTGTTGTTTTCATTCTAATTCTGTTCTTTGTTTTAAACTTCCTTTGTTTACATTCAAATTCTGTTGTTTTCATTCAAAGTCCGTTGTTTTCTTTCTAATTCTGTTCTTTTCATTCAAATTCCATTGTTTTGATTCAAATTCCATTGTTTGTTCTCAAATTCTGTTGTTTTCATTAAAATCCCATCGTTTTCATGTTAATTCCATTGTTTTCATTCTAATTCTGTTGTTTGTTTTAAACCTCCATTGTTTTCTTTCAAATTCTGTTGTTTTCATTCAAATTCTGTTGTTTTCATTTTAATTCCGTTGTTTTCATTCAAATTCCATTGTTTTCATTCAAATTCTACTCTTTTTATTCAAATTCCATTGTTTGTTCTCAAATTCTGTTGTTTTCCTTCAAATGCTTTTGTTTTCATTCTTATTCTACTCTTTTTATTCAAATTCCATTGTTTATTCTCAAATTTTGTTGTTTTCATTCAAATGCTTTTGTTTTCATTCTAATTCTACTCTTTTTATTCAAATTCCATTGTTTTGATTCAAATTCTTTTCTGTTCATTCTAATTCCGTTGTTTTCATTTAAATTCCATTGTTTTCATTCAAATGCTTTTCTTTTCATACTAATTCTACTCTTTTTATTCAAATTCCATTGTTTATTCTCAAATTCTGTTGTTTTCATTCTAATTTTACTCTTTCTATTCAAATTCCATTGTTTATTCTCAAATTCTGTTGTTTTCATCAAAATTCCGTCGTTTTCATGTTAATTCCATTGTTTTCATTCAAATTCTGTTGTTTTCATTCAAATTCCATTGTTTTCATTCAAATTCTGTTCTGTTCATTCAAATTCCATTGTTTTGATTCAAATTCTGTTCTATTCATTCTAATTCCGTTGTTTTCATTCAAACTCTGTTCTGTACATTCTAATTCCGTTTTTTTCATTAAAATTCTGTTCTGTTCATTCTAATTCTGTTGTTTTCATTCAAATTCTATTCATTTCATTGTAATTCCGTTCTTTTCATTCAAATTCCGTTGTTTTCATTCAAATGCTTTTGTTTTCATTCTAATTCTACTCTTTTTATTCAAATTCCATTGTTTATTCTCAAATTCTGTTGTTTTCATTCAAATGCTTTTGTTTTCATTCTAATTCTACTCTTTTTATTCAAATTCCATTGTTTGTTCTCAAATTCTGTTGTTTTCCTTCAAATGCTTTTGTTTTCATTCTTATTCTACTCTTTTTATTCAAATTCCATTGTTTATTCTCAAATTCTGTTGTTTTCATTCAAATGCTTTTGTTTTCATTCTAATTCTACTCTTTTTATTCAAATTCCATTGTTTATTCTCATATTCTGTTGTTTTCATTCAAATTCCGTCGTTTTCATGTTAATTCCGTCGTTTTCATTCAAATTCTGTTGTTCTGTTCATTCAAATTCCATTGTTTTGATTCAAATTCTGTTCTATTCATTCTAATTCCGTTGTTTTCATTCAAACTCTGTTCTGTACATTCTAATTCCATTGTTTTCATTAATATTCTGTTCTGTTCATTCTAATTCTGTTGTTTTCATTCAAATTCCATTGTTTTCATTCAAATTCTGTTCTGTTCATTCTAATTCCGTTGTTTTCATTAAAATTCTTTTCTGTTCATTCAAATTCGTTGTTTTCATTCAAATTCCGTTGTTTTCATTCAAATTCTATTGTTTTCATTCAAATTCTTTTCTATTCATTCTAATTCCGGTGTTTTCATTCAAACTCTGTTCTGTACATTCTAATTCCGTTGTTTTCATTCAAATTCTGTTGTTTTCATTCAAATTCCATTGTTTTGATTCAAATTCTGTTGTTTCTTTTAAACTTCCATTGTTTTCATTCAAATTTTGTAGTTTTCATTCAAATTCCATTGTTTTGATTCAAATTCGGTTCTATTCATTCTAATTCCGTTGTGTTCATTAAAATTCTTTTCTGTTCATTCTAATTCCGTTGTTTTCATTCAAATTCCGTTGTTTTCATTCAAATTCTATTGTTTTCATTCAAATTCTGTTCTGTTCATTCAAATTCCATTGTTTTGATTCAAATTCTGTTCTATTCATTCTAATTCTGGTGTTTTCATTCAAACTCTGTTCTGTTCATTCTAATTCCGTTGTTTTCATTCAAATTCTGTTGTTTTCATTCAAATTCCATTGTTTTGATTCAAATTCTGTTGTTTCTTTTAAACTTCCATTGTTTTCATTCAAATTTTGTAGTTTTCATTCAAATTCCATTGTTTTGATTCAAATTCTGTTCTATTCATTCTAATTCCGTTGTGTTCATTAAAATTCTTTTCTGTTCATTCAAATTCCATTGTTTTGATTCAAATTCTGTTCTATTCATTCTAATTCTGGTGTTTTCATTCAAACTCTGTTCTGTTCATTCTAATTCCGTTGTTTTCATTCAAATTCCATTGTTTTGATTCAAATTCTGTTGCTCTGTTCATTCTAATTCCGTTGTTTTCATTCAAACTCTGTTCTGTACATTCTAATTCCGTTGTTTTCATTAAAATTCTGTTCTGTTCATTCTAATTCCGTTGTTTTCATTCAAATTCCGTTGTTTTGATTCAAATTCTGTTCTATTCATTCTAATTCCGTTGTTTTTATTCAAATTCTGTTCTTTTCATTGAAATTCCGTTGTTTTCATTCAAATGCTTTTGTTTTTATTCTAATTCTACTCTTTTTATTCAAATTCCATTGTTTGTTCTCAAATTCTGTTGTTTTCCTTCAAATGCTTTTGTTTTCATTCTTATTCTACTCTTTTTATTCAAATTCCATTGTTTATTCTCAAATTCTGTTGTTTTCATTCAAATGCTTTTGTTTTCATTCTAATTCTACTCTTTTTATTCAAATTCCATTGTTTATTCTCAAATTCTGTTGTTTTCATTCAAATTCCGTCGTTTTCATGTTAATTCCGTCGTTTTCATTCAAATTCTGTTGTTTTCATTCAAATTCCATTGTTTTCATTCAAATTCTGTTGTTCTGTTCATTCAAATTCCATTGTTTTGATTCAAATTCCATTGTTTTGATTCAAATTCTGTTCTGTTCATTCAAATTCCATTGTTTTGATTCAAATTCTGTTCTATTCATTCTAATTCCGTTGTTTTCATTCAAACTCTGTTCTGTACATTCTAATTCCGTTGTTTTCATTAAAATTCTGTTCTGTTCATTCTAATTCCGTTGTTTTCATTCAAATTCCACTGTTTTCATTCAAATTCTGTTGTCTGTTTTAAACTTCCATTGTTTTGATTCAAATTCTGTTGTTTTGATTCAAATTCTGTTCTGTTCATTCTAATTCCATTGTTTTCATTCAAATTCTATTCATTTCATTCTAATTCCGTTGTTTTCATTGAAATTCCATTGTTTTCATTCAAATGCTTTTCTTTTCATTCTAATTCTACTCTTTTTATTCAAATTCCATTGTTTATTCTCAAATTCTGTTGTTTTCATTCTAATTTTACTCTTTCTATTCAAATTCCATTGTTTATTCTCAAATTCTGTTGTTTTCATCAAAATTCCGTCGTTTTCATGTTAATTCCATTGTTTTCATTCTAATTCCATTGTTTTCATTCAAACTCTTTTCTGTACATTCTAATTCCGTTGTTTTCATTAAAATTCTGTTCTGTTCATTCTAATTCCGTTGTTTTCATTCAAATTCTGTTCTATTCATTCTAATTCTGTTGTTTTCATTCAAATTCCATTGTTTTCATTCAAATTCTGTTGTTTTCATTCAAATTCCATTGTTTTGATTCAAATTCTGTTCTGTTCATTCTAATTCCGTTGTTTTCATTCAAATTCCATTGTTTTGATTCAAATTCTGTTCTATTCATTCTAATTCCGTTGTTTTCATTAAAATTCTTTTCTGTTCATTCTAATTCCGTTGTTTTCATTCAAATTCCGTTGTTTTCATTCAAATTCTGTTCTGTTCATTCAAATTCCATTGTTTTGATTCAAATTCTGTTCTATTCATTCTAATTCCGGTGTTTTCATTCAAACTCTGTTCTGTACATTCTAATTCCGTTGTTTTCATTCAAATTCTGTTGTTTTCATTCAAATTCCATTGTTTTGATTCAAATTCTGTTGTTTCTTTTAAACTTCCATTGTTTTCATTCAAATTTTGTAGTTTTCATTCAAATTCCATTGTTTTGATTCAAATTCTTTTCTGTTCATTCTAATTCCATTGTTTTCATTCAAATTCTGTTCTGTTCATTCCAATTCCGTTGTTTTCATTCAAACTCTGTTCTGTACATTCTAATTCCGTTGTTTTCATTCAAATTCCATTGTTTTGATTCAAATTCCATTGTTTTCATTCAAATTCTGTTCTGTTCATTCAAATTCCATTGTTTTGATTCAAATTCTGTTCTATTCATTCTAATTCCGTTGTTTTCATTCAAACTCTGTTCTGTACATTCTAATTCCGTTGTTTTCATTCAAACTCTGTTCTGTACATTCTAATTCCGTTGTTTTCATTTAAATTCTATTGTTTTCATTCAAATTCCATTGTTTTGATTCAAATTCTGTTCTGTACATTCTAATTCCGTTGTTTTCATTAAAACTCTGTTGTTTTCATTCAAACTCTGTTCTGTACATTCTAATTCCGTTGTTTTCATTAAAATTCTGTTCTGTTCATTCCAATTCCGTTGTTTTCATTCAAATTCCATTGTTTTGATTCAAATTCTGTTCTATTCATTCTAATTCCGTTGTTTTCATTAAAATTCTTTTCTGTTCATTCTAATTCCGTTGTTTTCATTCAAATTCCGTTGTTTTCATTCAAATTCTATTGTTTTCATTCAAATTCTGTTCTGTTCATTCAAATTCTATTGTTTTCATTCAAATTCCATTGTTTTGATTCAAATTCTGTTCTGTTCATTCAAATTCCATTGTTTTGATTCAAATTCTGTTCTATTCATTCTAATTCCGTTGTTTTCATTCAAACTCTGTTCTGTACATTCTAATTCCGTTGTTTTCATTTAAATTCTATTGTTTTCATTCAAATTCCATTGTTTTCATTCAAATTCTGTTCTGTACATTCTAATTCCGTTGTTTTCATTAAAACTCTGTTGTTTTCATTCAAACTCTGTTCTGTACATTCTAATTCCGTTGTTTTCATTAAAATTCTGTTCTGTTCATTCCAATTCCGTTGTTTTCATTCAAATTCCATTGTTTTGATTCAAATTCTGTTCTATTCATTCTAATTCCGTTGTTTTCATTAAAATTCTTTTCTGTTCATTCTAATTCCGTTGTTTTCATTCAAATTCCGTTGTTTTCATTCAAATTCTATTGTTTTCATTCAAATTCTGTTCTGTTCATTCAAATTCTATTGTTTTCATTCAAATTCCATTGTTTTGATTCAAATTCTGTTCTGTTCATTCAAATTCCATTGTTTTGATTCAAATTCTGTTCTATTCATTCTAATTCCGTTGTTTTCATTCAAACTCTGTTCTGTACATTCTAATTCCGTTGTTTTCATTTAAATTCTATTGTTTTCATTCAAATTCCATTGTTTTGATTCAAATTCTGTTCTGTACATTCTAATTCCGTTGTTTTCATTAAAACTCTGTTGTTTTCATTCAAACTCTGTTCTGTACATTCTAATTCCGTTGTTTTCATTAAAATTCTGTTCTGTTCATTCCAATTCCGTTGTTTTCATTCAAATTCCATTGTTTTGATTCAAATTCTGTTCTATTCATTCTAATTCCGTTGTTTTCATTAAAATTCTTTTCTGTTCATTCTAATTCCGTTGTTTTCATTCAAATTCCGTTGTTTTCATTCAAATTCTATTGTTTTCATTCAAATTCTGTTCTGTTCATTCAAATTCTATTGTTTTCATTCAAATTCCATTGTTTTGATTCAAATTCTGTTCTGTTCATTCAAATTCCATTGTTTTGATTCAAATTCTGTTCTATTCATTCTAATTCCGTTGTTTTCATTCAAACTCTGTTCTGTACATTCTAATTCCGTTGTTTTCATTAAAATTCTGTTCTGTTCATTCTAATTCCGTTGTTTTCATTCAAATTCCACTGTTTTCATTCAAATTCTGTTGTCTGTTTTAAACTTCCATTGTTTTGATTCAAATTCTGTTGTTTTGATTCAAATTCCATTGTTTTGATTCAAATTCTGTTCTGTTCATTCTAATTCCATTGTTTTCATTCAAATTCTATTCATTTCATTCTAACTCCGTTGTTTTCATTGAAATTCCATTGTTTTCATTCAAATGCTTTTCTTTTCATTCTAATTCTACTCTTTTTATTCAAATTCCATTGTTTATTCTCAAATTCTGTTGTTTTCATCAAAATTCCGTCGTTTTCATGTTAATTCCATTGTTTTCATTCTAATTCCATTGTTTTCATTCAAACTCTGTTCTGTACATTCTAATTCCATTGTTTTCATTAATATTCTGTTCTGTTCATTCAAATTCTGTTGTTTTCATTCAAATTCCATTGTTTTCATTCAAATTCTGTTCTGTTCATTCAAATTCCATTGTTTTGATTCAAATTCTGTTCTGTTCATTCAAATTCCATTGTTTTGATTCAAATTCTGTTCTATTCATTCTAATTCCGTTGTTTTCATTCAAACTCTGTTCTGTACATTCTAATTCCGTTGTTTTCATTAAAATTCTGTTCTGTTCATTCTAATTCCGTTGTTTTCATTCAAACTCTGTTCTGTACATTCTAATTCCGTTGTTTTCATTTAAATTCTATTGTTTTCATTCAAATTCCATTGTTTTGATTCAAATTCTGTTCTGTTCATTCAAATTCCATTGTTTTGATTCAAATTCTGTTCTATTCATTCTAATTCCGTTGTTTTCATTCAAACTCTGTTCTGTACATTCTAATTCCGTTGTTTTCATTTAAATTCTATTGTTTTCATTCAAATTCCATTGTTTTCATTCAAATTCTGTTCTGTTCATTCAAATTCCATTGTTTTGATTCAAATTCTGTTCTATTCATTCTAATTCCGTTGTTTTCATTTAAACTCTGTTCTGTACATTCTAATTCCGTTGTTTTCATTAAAACTCTGTTGTTTTCATTCAAACTCTGTTCTGTACATTCTAATTCCGTTGTTTTCATTAAAATTCTTTTCTGTTCATTCTAATTCCGTTGTTTTCATTCAAATTCCGTTGTTTTCATTCAAATTCTATTGTTTTCATTCAAATTCTGTTCTGTTCATTCAAATTCCATTGTTTTGATTCAAATTCTGTTCTATTCATTCTAATTCCGTTGTTTTCATTAAAACTCTGTTGTTTTCATTCAAACTCTGTTCTGTACATTCTAATTCCGTTGTTTTCATTAAAATTCTGTTCTGTTCATTCTAATTCCGTTGTTTTCATTCAAATTCCATTGTTTTGATTCAAATTCTGTTCTATTCATTCTGATTCCGTTGTTTTCATTAAAATTCTTTTCTGTTCATTCTAATTCCGTTGTTTTCATTCAAATTCTATTGTTTTCATTCAAATTCTGTTCTATTCATTCTAATTCCGTTGTTTTCATTCAAACTCTGTTCTGTACATTCTAATTCCGTTGTTTTCATTAAAATTCTGTTCTGTTCATTCTAATTCCGTTGTTTTGATTCAAATTCTGTTCTATTCATTCTAATTCCGTTGTTTTCATTCAAACTCTGTTCTGTACATTCTAATTCCGTTGTTTTCATTAAAATTCTGTTCTGTTCATTCTAATTCCGTTGTTTTCATTCAAATTCCATTGTTTTGATTCAAATTCTGTTGTTTGTTTTAAACTTCCATTGTTTTCATTCAAATTCTGTTGTTTTCATTCAAATTCCATTGTTTTGATTCAAATTCTGTTCTATTCATTCTAATTCTGTTGTTTTCATTCAAATTCCATTGTTTTCATTCAAATTCTGTTGTTTTCATTCAAATTCCATTGTTTTGATTCAAATTCTGTTCTGTTCATTCTAATTCTGTTGTTTTCATTCAAATTCCATTGTTTTCATTCAAATTCTGTTCTGTTCATTCAAATTCCATTGTTTTGATTCAAACTCTGTTCTATATATTCTAATTCTGTTGTTTTCATTCAAACTCTGTTCTGTTCATTCTAATTCCATTGTTTTCATTCAAACTCTGTTCTGTACATTCTAATTCCATTGTTTTCATTAATATTCTGTTCTGTTCATTCAAATTCTGTTGTTTTCATTCAAATTCCATTGTTTTGATTCAAATTCTGTTCTGTTCATTCAAATTCCATTGTTTTGATTCAAATTCTGTTCTGTTCATTCAAATTCCATTGTTTTGATTCAAATTCTGTTCTATTCATTCTAATTCCGTTGTTTTCATTCAAACTCTGTTCTGTACATTCTAATTCCGTTGTTTTCATTAAAATTCTGTTCTGGGGCCCGTTCTTCGTACCTCGCTAAGTAGGTTAGCCGGATTAGATTGTTGACGATTTCGCGTGATCCTGGATCAGTCGGTTCCCCGAAGCTCATCCGGGACTTGCTGTCATAGCAACAGAGCCGTAAGCGTAAACCTGCTCGGGAGCAGGTTTACTTTATGTAAACAGGATTAGATCGCGGCCACGCAGATATGTCCGCTTCATTTATACGAAAGCAACAGCGATATTTTTCCACTGTTTCACCATAAATAAATATTATCAATGTAACTAAAGATAATGCAGCACTTGATCCTTTTATTGATGTCACACAGATACATACAGGTCATTTCCTAAAAAAGGGAAATGTACTATTAACATTCTATTACATGTATGTGATTATTACAGATGTAATTCATATTTCAGAGTAGTAATTGTAAATTACTTCGTGTAATCAAGATGAGAGACCACGGCTATAAAAGCGAAGGTGGATTTGGGAAGCCTGTCGCAGCCATGTCCTGTCCGTATACGCGACCAACCCATTGCGGAAGGTGCAAGATTGATAAGGAGAGTCCTCAGAATTCAGCGTATATTGCGGGACAGACAGGATCCTTTAGCTCAGCGCGACAGTGTGCTCATAGAGAGATATCGATATTCCCGTGAGGGTATTATTTACTTAACCAACTTGTTGACGAGGGGGTGCAGGACCACCACCTGTCTTTTTTTCCTCTGCCCTTTTCTTGGTTGCTGTTATGAACAAACTAACAGAGTATTACAGGCCAGTATTACCTTGCCAAGAGACGAAAAGCAATCTAAGAGATAAATATTACCATTCTGTAGAATACTCCTGTATTCCACTTTTACTTGTTCCCATGTTCTTGTGGGTCCTGTTGTGGCTCTAATGTGAAAGGGGATATAATATAACATATTATAATATAATATAATGCCATATGATATTGGACAATATAGTGTCATATGATAGATCTACCCTACCGCCTACTGGTGTTGGCCAGAGGGGCCGATGGCGCGATGTGGCAGCCTGGCTACAACCGTAGCTGCCTCCACCAGTGTGTGAATGTGGGAGTGAATGAATAGTGGTATCGTAAAGCGCTTTGGGTGCCTTGGAAAGCGCTATATAAATCCAATCCATTATTATTATTATTATTAAATTACCTACGAGTTTGATTTGTCAGCAACTTTCTGCCAGCCCTCTCTCCTTGCTTTTGCAGCCTTTGCAGTGTTCTCTTGCGTTTTAATTAAACTCTGAAACTCCTGTAATCCCTCACTCATGAGTTCTTGCTCTGCTGCCGGAAAATACCGAGCACGCCCCTTCGACATTTTCGCCGACCAATCAGCGGGTTGCCGATCAATGTTTCTAATATCGATGCGTAGCCCCTTTTACGACACCCAGTGATGTCACATTCCTGCGTCCAGCTGTAGTAATCGTCAACAGCAGGTGTGTTCGGGGAACCGGATTAGCGAGCTCACGGTTAGCGCGATGATTTGATCTTGGATGTGTCATTTGATCTTGGATGTAGTAAGCGACGTACGAAGAACGGGCCCCTGTTCATTCTAATTCCGTTGTTTTCATTCAAACTCTGTTCTGTACATTCTAATTCCGTTGTTTTCATTTAAATTCTATTGTTTTCATTCAAATTCCATTGTTTTCATTCAAATTCTGTTCTGTTCATTCAAATTCCATTGTTTTGATTCAAATTCTGTTCTATTCATTCTAATTCCGTTGTTTTCATTTAAACTCTGTTCTGTACATTCTAATTCCGTTGTTTTCATTAAAACTCTGTTGTTTTCATTCAAACTCTGTTCTGTACATTCTAATTCCGTTGTTTTCATTAAAATTCTTTTCTGTTCATTCTAATTCCGTTGTTTTCATTCAAATTCCGTTGTTTTCATTCAAATTCTATTGTTTTCATTCAAATTCTGTTCTGTTCATTCAAATTCCATTGTTTTGATTCAAATTCTGTTGTTTCTTTTAAACTTCCATTGTTTTCATTCAAATTTTGTAGTTTTCATTCAAATTCCATTGTTTTGATTCAAATTCTTTTCTGTTCATTCAAATTCCATTGTTTTCATTCAAACTCTTTTCTGTACATTCTAATTCCATTGTTTTCATTAAAATTCTGTTCTGTTCATTCTAATTCTGTTGTTTTCATTCAAATTCTATTCATTTCATTGTAATTCCGTTCTTTTCATTGAAATTCCGTTGTTTTCATTCAAATGCTTTTGTTTTCATTCTAATTCTACTCTTTTTATTCAAATTCCATTGTTTATTCTCAAATTCTGTTGTTTTCATTCAAATGCTTTTGTTTTCATTCTAATTTTACTCTTTCTATTCAAATTCCATTGTTTATTCTCAAATTCTGTTGTTTTCATCAAAATTCCGTCATTTTCATGTTAATTCCGTTGTTTTCATTCAAATTTTGTTGTTTTCATTCAAATTCCATTGTTTTCATTCAAATTCTGTTCTGTTCATTCAAATTCCATTGATTTGATTCAAATCCTGTTCTATTCATTCTAATTCCGTTGTTTTCATTCAAATTCTATCGTTTTCATTCAAATTCTGTTCTGTTCATTCAAATTCCATTGTTTTGATTCAAATTCTGTTCTATTCATTCTAATTCCGGTGTTTTCATTCAAACTCTGTTCTGTACATTCTAATTCCGTTGTTTTCATTCAAATTCTGTTCTGTTCATTCTAATTCTGTTGTTTTCATTCAAGTTCTATTCATTTCATTCTAATTCCGTTCTTTTCATTGAAATTCCGTTGTTTTCATTCAAATGCTTTTGTTTTCATTCTAATTCTACTCTTGTTATTCAAATTCCATTGTTTATTTTCAAATTCTGTTGTTTTCATTCAAATGCTTTTGTTTTCATTCTAATTTTACTCTTTCTATTCAAATTCCATTGTTTATTCTCAAATTCTGTTGTTTTCATCAAAATTCCGTCGTTTTCATGTTAATTCCGTTGTTTTCATTCAAATTTTGTTGTTTTCATTCAAATTCCATTGTTTTCATTCAAATTCTGTTCTGTTCATTCAAATTCCATTGATTTGATTCAAATCCTGTTCTATTCATTCTAATTCCATTGTTTTCATTCAAACTCTGTTCTGTACATTCTAATTCCGTTGTTTTCATTAAAATTCTGTTCTGTTCATTCTAATTCTGTTGTTTTCATTCAAATTCTATTCATTTCATTGTAATTCCGTTCTTTTCATTGAAATTCCGTTGTTTTCATTCAAATGCTTTTGTTTTCATTCTAATTCTACTCTTTTTATTCAAATTCCATTGTTTGTTCTCAAATTCTGTTGTTTTCATTCAAATTCCGTTGTTTTCATTTAAATTCTGTTGTTTTTATTCAAATTCCATTGTTTTGATTCAAATTCTGTTCTGTTCATTCTAATTCCATTGTTTTCATTCAAACTCTGTTCATTTCATTCTAATTCCATTGTTTTCATTCAAATTCTGTTCTGTTCATTCAAATTCCATTGTTTATTCTCAAATTCTGTTGTTTTCATTCAAATGCTTTTGTTTTCATTCTAATTCTACTCTTTCTATTTAAATTCCATTGTTTATTCTCAAATTCCATTGTTTTCATTCAAATTCTGTTCTGTTCATTCAAATTCCATTGTTTTGATTCAAATTCTGTTCTGTTCATTCAAATTCCAGTGTTTTGATTCAAATTCTTTTCTGTTCAGTCTAATTCCGTTGTTTTCATTCAAACTCTGTTCTGTATATTCTAATTCCGTTGTTTTCATTCAAATTCCATTGTTTTGATTCAAATTCTGTTGTTTGTTTTAAACTTCCATTGTTTTGATTCAAATTCTGTTGTTTTCATTCAAACTCTGTTCTGTACATTCTAATTCCGTTGTTTTCATTCAAAATCCTTTGTTTTCATTTTAAAAGAAAAAAAATTTCAACCTCAGCTAACATGAACCGATAATTCGGAGTAAAATGCAACTGAAATGTATAAAGTAAGAGGTTTATTTATTCAAATACTTAATCTTTAAGGTGCTTAGTATAAACTAAATATATACAAATCAAGCAAATTTCAGTTGACTAGATTAATATTTTACATTGTACTAATGTAAAATTAGTCAAAAATCAAATTTACTTATATAGTACATTTAAAACAACAACTGTTGACAGTGCTGTACATTTCAAATAATCAAAAGAGATAAAAATAGGAAGAAATGACAAAATTTAAGAAAAGAAGCATAAAATGAGAAGACTTCAGTGAGAAAGGTTTTAAAACAGGTTTTGAAAGTATCTAATGTTGGGGAGGTCCTGATGTGAAGGAGCAGTTTGTGCCACAGTGTAGGAGCAGCCACAGCAAAGGCCAATTTCCTCTGTGCTTTAATCTGGAGCTTGGGACAGCTAGGAGCACTTGATCTGCAGACCTCAATGATCTTGCAAGAGTGTACCAATTCGAAAGATTAGAAAGGTATGAGGGTACTAACCCGTGCAATGCCTTAAAAACGAATAATAAAATCTTAAAATCAATTCAAAAACTAACTGGCAACCAGTGTAAGGATGCTAGTATTGGGGATGTGTGATCTCACTTGCGCATGCAAGTTAGTAATCGTGTTACAGCATTTTGGAGCTGCAGTCGGCTAATTGATGACAGACTGACACCTATTACAACCTATTACAAACTATTACAAATGTTGAGGCGAGATGAAATGAAGTTATGAATAGCTCTCTCAAAGTCTCTAAAACAGAGAGATGGCTTCACTTTTACAAGTAGCTGAAGATGCAAGAAACTGGTTTTGATTACAGCATTGATGTGTTTATCAAACATCAGATTACTGTCAAAAATCACTCCTCGCAAAGGGTCTTTTTAAAATAAATTTCTAAAGGGCCAAAGTCATAGTAGTCACAGGGACCAAACACAATGACCTCTGTAGTTTGTTCATTTAAATTAAAAAATTAATTTAATTAATTTTTTAATTTTTACCTTCCAGTATCAGAATATTTGCCACTTGCCATTAAAGTAAAGACCTCCAACCCAAAACACTTACCCATTCAACTCATGTAAGATTGTGGTAGGAGATAGGAAATAGATAGACTCCTAAGTTCTAAATAATATAATTTGACTTCCCCCTTTGTTCCAGCTTTAATTCAGTTTGATGGCAAAATACCAAGCCATGGGTTGTAATAAAAAAATAAATAAATCTGCCCCTCCTATGACATAGAAGCATTACAACACACCTTGTTTTGCCTCAAATTTGATAAAAACGTATCTGGCATATAGGATTTGTTGCAGTGTTAAACCATTACCGCTGTGCTGTTGCCTAGACTCTATAGCTGGGTGACAAACAGTGCCTATGCAGAAACACCACTGACCCATCACAAACTGTTTACATCTCCAGGGACTACCACAGTAAAGATGAGGCTATGAATGACCCCACCAAGGACCACAGGATATGTCTCTGAATGTGTATAAAAGTGACAAGTGGATTTAACAAGTGCATGTAACAGCCTCACAGCCATGCCTTTTATGGCCTTCTAACCATTATACTCTTCTTCTTCTACAAAACACAGCTGATCAAAAGTATATCTTGTAAATTATCATAATCTAAAACCAGTTTGCTCACTACGTCAGGTGGCGCAATCCCATTGTAAAGTCTGGATATATAGAAATAATGTGTTATCTGTACGCTTGCCCACTTGCAGGAATCTGTAGATGAAAGCAGGGCTGAAGATGTGACAAAGACACCAGACTAGAGTCTTTGTGAGCAGTGTGCACTGTGTATTTGTGTCTTTGTGCGTTGCTAAGGTAGAGTGACTAATGACTGATTATTTCTAGCTGTCAGACAGGACATCCTGTTTGCACTGGGATCCATGTGGGGCTGTGGCAAATGACCTCAACACATGCTGTAATTCTGAGAAGCAGTCCTGACTTGATAAACACTACATCCATACCTCAGTGTTTGCCTGCAGATAACCTCATCCTAACTGATTCTGCATGCATGTAAAATTAATGTGTTTGTTTCCCCCCACTGTTGAAATAGGTGCTGTAGAGAATACTAACACTATGTAAATACTCATGTGTTTTCCAAATGTTCCAGTACTTTGTCTGATGATGAAGCTGACCCACTGGAAATACCCTAATTTGTTAACTATCAGGTGCTATGGGGAAAAAGAAGATAGCAATACTTTGGATATGACCCTGAACCAGATGCTACATAACAAATAACATCATTCATAAAATATAAATCACTGTTTTGTTTTTGGAGGGTTTTTTTGGATTCTGCCCAAAATATATTTTTGCAGAAGCACAGATAAACCCTAACACAACCCATAAACACCGTTTGTTGTCAGTGAACAGGAATATCATACTTGATATTGCCTGTGAGCTTTAAGTATAGATCCCATCTATTTCCCCTGATAAACCCCTAAACTGCAGAGATGCAGACTTTTGAACTGAGTGCTGGCAACAAGTTGGATGTCCCCTCTTTAGTTTGGAGGAGATGGCATGCATTCTTTCCAAAAAATAATGATCAAATTTACATTCATCTGACCACAGAACAGTTTTCATCTTTGTCTCTGTACGTTTCTGTCTCTGCACATTTTCAATGATTTTTGGCCCAGAGAAGATGGTGGGGTTTCTCGATCATGTTTACACATGACTTCTTCGTTGTATGGTAGAGCTTTAAACGGCATTTGTGGATGGCAAGGTGAACTATGTTCACAGACAATTCAATTCAATTTTATTTATGTAGCACTGAATCACAACAACAGTCTCAAGGCACTTTATATTGTAAGGCAAAGACCCCACAATAATAGAGATAAAATCCCCAACAATCAAACAAACCCATTTAAACAGGCACTAGGTGACAGTGGGAAGGAAAAATTCCCTTTTAACAGGAAGATACCGCAACAGAATCATGCTCAGGAAAGGGCAGCCATTTGCCATGGCCAGTTTAGGGTGGTGGGAGGAAGACAGGATAAAACACAATGATTTCTGGATGTGTTACTGGGCCCATAGAGTGATTTCTATGACAGAATCATGCCTGTTTTAAGGCAGTGCTGCCTGGGGGCTTTAAGATCATCCAATACAGATTTTCAGCCTTGTCCCCAGCACATGGAGATTCCTCCAGTTTCTCAGAATGATGATGATATTATTTGTTTGCAATTTTTTAGGAGCATTATTCTGAAAATATTCCACTATTTGTAGATGCAGTTTTTTTTTTCTTTGCAGATTGGTGAACCTCTGCCCATCGTTACTTGTGAAAATCTCTGCCTCTCAAAGATTCTCTTCTTATATTTAATCATGTTACTGATTACTGGCTAATGAATCTAATTAGTTGCAAAATGATCCCCCAGCTGTTTCTTTTTAGTACCACTTACTTTTCCAGCCCTTTGTTGCACACGTTCCAACTTTTTAAGACATGTTTCTGCCATTAATTTCAAAACGAGCCAATGTTTTTCACTAAATTGTAAGATGTCTCATTTTAAACATTTGATATGTTTTCTCTGTTCTATTGTGAATAAAACATGGGTTTATGAGATTTTCAAATCATTTAATTCTGTTTTTTATTTACATTAAACAGAATTAGGGTTGCATATAGGTCCCATATCTGGCCTCAGGATGTTGTCTGTGCATGTGAATGTGTGTGTGTGCCTGTGCATAAGTGTGTTTATCTGTCAACATCTGTTCTCCTCCAGCTTGAAGGTGAAAAAACCCTGTGGTTCAGTGCTAACAGATGACTGATGGAGTCTAATCAGAGTCTTTATTTGAAGAAGGGTATTCAGTTCTCTGTATTTGGGGCACACAGCAGTGGACTCATATGTAACCCTGTCTGTTCAGGGCCAGACCTCCTCACTCCGAGCCTTTACAGTCCCCTCGACTGAGGCACAACCTACATTTCACTGGAGAGACACAAAATGTCTCTGGAAATGATTTCAGGGTTTGAGACCTCAGTCAGTGTTGATTTTAATTGAACACAAGTATTTGTATTTGATGTATGTGGGCGTGTGCTGTGTTTGGGTTTGTGAGTGTGTGTGCGTGTACTATATTCATGCATTTATATAATTATGCTCACACAGCTATTGGGTTGTCCAGGGAACCACTGCTTACATATTGTGCATGCATGTGCACATTTCTGTGACTTGCAGACACATTTGAAGTATTTGTGCATGTGCAGTGATATCTGTTGTTTTCCATGACTGTGTTTAAATTTAAATGAGTTTGAGTTTTAACATCTTTAAATTGGCTACTTTTGCGTTTTGCAACAAATTTTGAAATTTTTTTACTGCCCTAAATGGAGATAAGCACATGCTTTATAGCAATTCAATGCACAACAGCTCGCCTACAATGCACTTATTTTACTAGCTTGAAAACCAACATGTAATATAAGGATATCTATAATATGTTTTGGCTATTTGGAAAATTCATCTTGTCAAGTTCATCCACCAAAATCCACACAGGTGCACAAGTGTTTCGAAAAACTACTATGCGTCACAGAGCGAGGCTCCGTTCTTCCTGGGTGAATGCCCGGTGAAAAGAGCTCTGTTTGGCAGGCTAGCTGATATATTTGCAAATAACACAGTAATCTCCCCATGGCGGGCCAAACATGCCAGTGTTTGCCTGCTTATTCCACATAAAAGAAAAGTTTACTCATTCGTGCTCTTACACAAGCAAAGGCAAACATTCCCTTTTATTGTGCAGGCGTCTTCTCCTTTTTTTTTGGCCCCTTCTTCTCTGAGCCCAGGAAGGACACAGTCAGCCCGGAACAAGCTTGGAGGTCTTCAGACCACACACAGAGCAAGCAAAGATCTCTCCATGACTCTCTTTCTTTTTCTCCTTCCTCTCCTCCCTTCATACCGTCTAACTCGTTCCCACTGTTTTAAATGGTCACCCGTTCAGTTTTGCTCCTTCTTCATTATAGCTCTCTCACACTGTTCCCACATTTCATCTTCTCTCAGGCCAGCCTGACCCAGGCAGAGCAGAGGTTGCATGCCCACTGTTGCATATCTCAATTGCCATTCTAGCAATGGGTTCTGCCCCAGTGTTTGTTTGAAAAGGCTGATGTGAACTGTAGAGAGGATGGTCACTTAGTATGATATTTGTGCCTGTGAGACCACCCAGCCAGTCAGGCCAAAACTCAGGAATTAAGGCTTTATTTTTCAACGCCTCCACTGTTCCCAGGGCCTCAGAGCTGAATGAGATTAATCCCTTCTCTGTCACCACCATCTGTGTCTAACGCTATAGCTTGCATAGTAGTCACTTCTGGAATATCCAGGTAAAAGAGAGGATGTGCAAAACAGACAAAAAGAAAGAAACAGTCGAGTCATATAAAGAAGGATTTTTCCAGTGGAAAAAAATTAGGAAATAAATTAGGAGACAACACAAATGCTTCATTAGGTATTTGTACACTGGAGTTACACATAATTTAAAATAAATTCCATATAAAATATAACATTTATGAACACTTCTACTGATTTGTACTGACAATGACTGACCGAGAGGAACAAATAGATAAGAAGTAAGTTATCTTACATGACTGTCAGAGTATCCATCCATCAGGAAAATTGTAAAAACTGTATTAACATAGCTAACTTTTCCACAAGGACAGATAAGTTAAGAGTTTTTTGCATATCAGTGTTAAGATACAGTCTGTTTATGTATGTAGAAAGAGATCATTAAGTCTTCTTTGAGAAATTTTGAAAGGCATAAATGACCTTGACTGGGTTGGGCTGATACTGCGGATAAGGAGACCTAAACGTCGCATTGGGTGGCACCATGCATGAGCTGGGGATTTACAATGTCTCTAGACCACACACAGACAAATCAGAAGAGTGAGGGATGGATGAAAGGAGAGTGGAGATATGGAAAAGTAGCAACAACAAAAAAAGAAGATTAAATGTGCCCTGTTTTAATGTTATAGAATTATATATTTTAAGCTGTTCTGGGGGCAGAAAATGACTTATCCTGATAATAATATCAAATCACTGAACTGCAGGCACTCATTAAATTAAATAACACCTTTGGATTACAAACGTAAGTGCATTCCAACCAAAGACCACCACATAGTGAACCCAAAATTAACAAAAATTATTTTCTTTAGACAGTCTGCACACTTCTGACATCAAATAAGGCTATACGCTCTTCTGTTGCTAAAATATAAATCAATCACAGCAAGTACCCACAGCACCCTGTTTAGTGGAATCCAAACACAGCGTATGAGCACAAATACCTCATACCAAGTGTCGAGCATGGTGGTGGAGGGGTAACGATTTGAGCTTGTTTTGTTTTGCAGCCTTGGCACTTTTCAATGAGTCAACCATAAACTCTGTATACTAAAGTACTCTAGAGTGAGATGTGAGGCCATCTGCCTGACTGGTCCAAACTGTGTCATGCAACAGGACAACAAACCTAAGCATAGCTGCATCGGCGTAACTTTGTGCTGAACAATTCATAATTTTATTGGGGTCTTATATTGGTTGGGTCTGTTTATTGCGGGGATCATAATCCCCCTAACCCCCCTTGGAAATTACACCCCTGCACAGCTGCAAATCTCCAAAAGAATGACTGAAAATGAAGAATCAAAGCGCTACAGTGGTCAGTGAAAGTCCAGACCTTAACTCGGCTGAAATGCTGTGGCACAGCTTTAAGTAAGCTGTGCATGACGCAAATTCAGAGAACTGAAACAATATTATCAAGAGTGGGCCAAAAGTCGTCCACAGTGATGTCAGAGAATGATAAAGTAATAGAAAAAAACGATTACTTTAAGTTATTGCTGCTACAGTTGGTTCTACAAGCTACTGAATCATGAGGTGTACTTAGTTTTTTAACAGCCTCATTCTACATTTAGACTTCTTAATGGAATCTCAAAATGTTTCCTCAAATCAAGAATACTGAATAAAAACATTTTTTTCAACTCAATATGTGACATGCAGTAGAATATATGTACTACTCATTTTATATGAGTTATGAGTTTAAATCGTTTAAATGTGTCCACTGTATATTTGGACACATTTAAATCAGCTGTTGGGTTCAAGTAAAAGGTGAAATGGCTGTGCTAAACTACTATACTATACTATACTACCCCGAGGCCATATTTCTCTTAACTTGGTATATGATTACATTTCACAATAGTCAGCTTTGACAGGTCACACTAACTGCCCGCAGTACTGCTGACAGATTTAAATAGAGAATATCCAAAGTATCAAGGAACCAGCATAAAAGGCAAATGGAAAATTGTGTTGGTATTCCAATAAGTACAGATTTGTATATCATTCTGTTTTCTCTGTGGAGTCTTTCTCTATTCACTGTGAAGTTTCCACCTCTGATTTGTGTATCAGGAGAAATGCAGTGTAGCCATGAAGGAGAAAGCAATGTGTGCTAAATGGTCCATAAGCATGGCCTGGCCTGGCCCTGAAAGCCCCTCTGGACCCCATATGGTGAATATGTGTGGATGCATGGATGCACGGCCTACCCGCAGCAGGGCTGCTCCCCACAGTAAAACATCCCACTGAATACCCATACAAATATATAAACACATGCAGATATTCAAAAACTCAAAAACACAGTACATTAACACAAGATACATAAAAATACAACTATGCATGAAACTGCCAGCTCTCACGCAAATGAAATCTCACAACTACACAAGCCCTTAGGTATTTCACGTGCAACAACTTTAAAATCCTGCCAATCAAGATAGCAGTGTCTCCACAGATCCTTCTGCACTTAGTGAACTACTACAGATACCACGTTGTACTCCCCCCTAATCCTGTTTGTGAATTGGTGAGCAAAGGGGAGCATAATTGCATGCTTAAACGCCTGAGAAATGGACATCCAGTTCTGCTGAATCTGTGCTTTTTGTGTGGCCTCATTGTTGAGACGTACAGTCATGCAGTTCTTTGACTTGCAGTCAGTGTTGGGTTAGGGGTGGTTCAGAAGAGTGGAAGTGGGGAAAATATTGTCTAGGGTCCAGTTATTTTATTTCAGTATCAGACAATCCATGCTTGCCCAACATGCCTGGCAGGAAGAGTGTGATTATTACCAGAGTGGAGTAACACAGGCAGAAATCGGACGCGTTTCCCTCTTTCCATTGCGTTTCTGTCCTGCAGTTTAACACTCTTGTTGTCAGCGATCTAATCAGCTGTTTTTTTGTTTTTTTTAAGGCCCTGTGGAGAATTTTGTAGCAAGATGCCAGCTACACAAGCACAAGAGCACACACACACAGACATGAACAGACTCCACAGTCAGTTATACTTTCTGGTTGATGGGCTTTCTGGTAGTGTGGCCAAAGAGGACAAACAAAAGGCTCTTCTATGGGGTTGCAGTGTAATGAGAGGCAGTGTGATTGTAAATATGTTGCTCTGCAGAGTTTTCCATCTCACTGCAGGACAAAGGGGACCAGCCATCAAATTCGGGTCATTAGAGGCTTCTACGTTGTAAATCAATTTGCTGAGCAGAATACGTTGCGTCATCATCTGTCTGTGGCCCCAAACTGCTCAACAGAGGGTGAAGGATTCTCCACTTATGAAATCTGAATGACAAAAAGTGGTTTTGTATATTTACCTTTTACCGTTTCAGTGTGGCCGCAGGCCTGAGAGCACTCTGACATTTAGAGGGAGGTTAATTATCAGCTTTTGGAGGAGCGAGTGTGTGAGAGCAAGAGGAGTTTGGATGAGATAATGGATAATGATTAAAGTTTATTTGAGCCTTATATAACTTTATTAAAAAGAACTACAGCACTTTTGTCTCCAGCCTTGCTAAATGGACACTATTTACTGTGACTAGCTCTTACATTCATAATGATAAATGAGACAATGACAAGATAATAGGTGGATTTCAAAAAATTGCAGCTGTGACAACACAATTTGAAGTGATTCTGAGACATCCTGGCATCTTTAAAACAATATAAATACATAGATGACAGTCTTAATTGCATACTGCCTATGATTTGGAGTGGTGCAGTCTCTAAGGATGTAATCATGTCAGAAGTCTGTGATGCAAATTGTCTTATTAACTGTATTCAAAACTACAATTACTGCCTGGGAGTTGCAGAACTCCCCCGCTGGTCAAAATAAAGTTTATATTCATGTATTCATATTTAAAATGCATAGCACATAGACAAAAGATCCGTACAGTCACCGCAGGTTCAGAGTGGGAACCCAAGATCTGTATCCAACCAAATGTATGAACATTATGAAATGTTAATAATTGAGTAATGGTGTTGAATAATGGCCAAGAAGTTTTTTTCGGGGGTTTTGTGGAACATTTCAATGTCACAGTAAAGTTTCTCCTTTGACCATTTGCACATGTATGATTTTTTTGTCTTCCTCCACTCACCCCAGCTAGTTATGCCAGATGGCGACTCCTCCCTGAGCCTGGTTCTGCCAGAGGTTTCGTCCCATTAAAAGGACATTTTTCCTCCCAATGTCACCAAAGCACTTCCTCAAAGGGAAATTTCCTGCTATATAAATAAAATTGAATTGAATTAAAATGATTCACTTCTGTCAAATTTTGTAGTAGTACACATTTAGAGTGAGGATTAAAAAAATTATGACAGAAAGATGTTTTGTTAGCTATTTCACATCTAAAATCTCTTTATTCTATCCTTCTGTGGCCAGTTTAAAGAAATTACCTCATGGAATTCCTGATATTTTTCATTAATTTGAAAAGTACGTATTGACAACTGGAGGAATTGAAAGAAAGTCTTCATAAAAGTAAGATCATTCCCTAGGATTATACTACCACGAATGGTTAGAGAAAGATTAGCTCTACAGCAAAAAGACCATTACTATGAAACAAATGCAACTGGTACAAAAAAAAGTGAAAACGTGTCAGAAATGTTCCTCTTTTTGAAAAATCCACACTCATTTAATTAAGGCTTTGTGGATATGTTGCTCTTAGACATCTTACTTAATTTAAATTAAACTATTTCAGCTTTTGCAGGACACACTTATACCATGAATGAATTAAACAGATGAATGAAACAACTGCGACAAAGAGAAAAGCATGAATTATCAACCTAATTTTCCATCTGTGCAATCAGTGTTTATGAAGTTGAAACTGTCATTTTTGGCACAGTGGTAATTGCTTTTGGCTCATAGTGGACTTTCTGACTCATGAGAGAGAGGACGTGGAACACAGGAGTATTTCCGAAGCTCCCGAGTGCGGGACAAGACTTCCATTCAGGTCTTTCTAGGCGCTGATTACAACGTACGACAGAAGTTTCACCCATGGCTGGTCCAACACTGTTTTATCTGAATCAAACCTCAACTGAGGCGAATAAATCCGACTGAGATTAAAGCTACTGCTGCAGGAAACACCTTGTCCACAAAAGTGCATGTTCTTAAGTCAATACAGGTGGGTTCCTAGGAAAGCCAGTGGGGAAATTTCACCATGAATGCAAGAGAATGCAACACTCTGACCTAATTAGAATAAATTAGAAAATATTTCTTTTCTGTTTTAAGAGATTACAATGTTAAATATTCATCTCAAGAAAGCACAAAGCTGAGACAGCAAGAATGTTATAAAAAAAAGTTATTACTTAACAGAAGTGAAAACTAACTCGTTGCAATTGTACTTAAGAGTTCTTTGGCAAAATGGAATTTTTTTTCTATTTAGTTTAGTTTCTATTTAGCCACATTTCAGAAGAAGTCACTGCCGCAGGCCAAAAATACCACCATGCATGTTACTTCTCGTACACAGTGTTGGGAAGGTTACTTTTAAAATGTATTCCATTACAGATTACAAAATACATACCCCAAAATGTATTCTGTAACGTATTCCGTTACGTTACTCGATGAGATTAACGTATTCTGAATACTTTGGATTACTTAATATATTATCATACTGCTTACAACTACGTGAATGTACTATTGCTGTGATTTATTACTGTTACTGAAGGTCCGCGTCTCCGAACTGTAGTAAAGGGACCTCTGGCTAATACGGCGGGGTCCCTGTCGGCTCGTAGCCGAAAAATAGCTTTACTTTGTTGTCTGGGTCAACTTTGCTTGCGAGAGACAGACAGAGGCGTTGAAAGGCTGCTCCAACGGAACTTATTGTTTCGAAGGAAAACACAAACACAGCATACAGTCGAGTCTTAATAGCGTACTTACACCTGGGCTCGTCAGGCACTCTTCTTGGCTGCAGTGGTTATTATTATATTTACATGCTCCCAGCTCCCGTTTCTGCTCGATGACAGCTCCGACTTTTCCTTTTTCTCCCTCGCTCACAGACACATAACGGGTATGGCAGTCCATTCTCCCTGCAGCACGGACTACACTGCCTATGATGCTACATTCTTTAGAGCTATACCTGTAGCATTCTGCCTATTAGCCTAGCACAACAACAACAACAACAAAAAGGCCTCTCTCACCCAGGAAACACGCAGAGAGAGAGCGTCCTGATGTAAATATGTCACTGGAGTTGATATTTTACACCATGTAACCATGGCAACCGTAACGCTGCCGCCTGGAACAACAGAACGTAGCTGTCAAACAAAACCAAACAGTCCTGACCCGCCACAATATGAAACAGGGAAACAGTGTAATCCATTTATTTCAACAAAGTAACTGTATTCTAAATACCACCTTTTTAAACGGTAACTGTAACAGAATACAGTTACTCATATTTTGTATTTTAAATACGTAACGGCGGTACATGTATTCCGTTACTCCCCAACACTGCTCATACATAAGTAAATATCTTATAGATCAGCTAGATCGATTTGGAATTTTACTATTGTTTGGTTTATTGGGTGATGTATAATGTACGAGAGATTTATAATCACAACTTTAGGTGCTGCATTTTTTCCATGATGATATAGACACAAAATAGTACAACAGTAGCCGATAAATGTACATTTATGCACCAGATAAAGATACATTTTTACGGGTGGCTACAATTAGTTAATATCTCTGCACACCTGAATGAATAATCTATGCACACTGTTTTACTTGCCACTATTTATTTTCACATTTTTATTATTTTTATTTCAGTGCTGGATCTGACCACTTCCATCTTATATTTCTTTGGCAGTTCAGAAATCAGGACACATAGTTAGAATGTGTCTGGTTATAGAGCTGGCTCAAGCTGAAAGGCAAGTAGAGACAACATGGGCTTTCTTGAAGGCAAGTAGGTTCCCAAGAAGGCTGCTATATATTCTGGGTTTCTATCAAGTTTTTCCAACATAAAAAAGAGCAGTGATAAAATAAAGTACATATTTTTTCTCCTCCAATTTGATCAAGAAGAAGCTAAGTTTGAAAACCAGCAACTGATTTCAGAAATGAAAAATCAAAATCCAGCACTTGGCACAATATCTCAAAAAAATCAATTAGTCAATTTTGAAAATGAGAAGGTTTTGCCAGAAGCCAGTGATCTATTTATCTCAACTCTATCTGTCTGAGTCGTGAATTTCTAACGGGGCCAGAAAAGGTTCCTTGTGATTCAGTGAGAGAACAAGCGTGTGTGAGATGTAGTGTAGTATGTAAACCGTTTGACATCAGTGTTTGGGCTTTCTTTATGAGAACATCTGCAGCAGCTGCCCTATAAATTCCCAATGTTGAGAAAGCAGGAACAAAAAGTTCCATTTTTGTATAGCAGTGTACCATGGCAAGAAGCAGACCCAGTCGTGCCTCATCTGGAGCAGCATGGCCAACGTTTTGGGAAAATCAAATTGGGGATGAAGAACTGAGATAATGTTGGTGTATGTTTACAAGCCAGTTCTGCACAGCAACAGACAACATTGAAGAGATCTTACTGATTGCCACCATATCAGCCCCAGACAACAGGCAAGACATCTGTCTTGGTTTTACTTTTCAACAGACCAACTCTGTGTGGTATTCTGGCATTTAATGGGAAATATTGGCTGATGTGACGATGTTGTTGTTTCCTCTTTAAGAATGTCTTCATTGCCAGTGATATCTAAATGTTAAAGTTTCAACTAGCCCCATAGGCAATCAGCATTTCACATTATTAGCACATTATTAGCAGACACACTCAGTGCTAAATTAAACATACACTCAAAATTCAAATGCTTCTGGCTTCTTGGCAGATTTTTGGGACTTTTCAGATTTGTGAAAAACGCTGACAATTCAATTCAATTCAGTTTTTTTATAAGGTACTAAATCACAACAATAGTTACTTTGGGGAAATTTATATTGTAAGGTAAAGACCCTACAATAATACAGAGTGACAGTGGGAAGGAAAAACTCCCTTTAACAGGAAGAAACCTCTGGCAGAACCAGACTCAGGAAAGGGCTTCCATCTTTTGTAACCTGTTGGGGGTATGGGGAAGAGGCATGCTGACATGCTGTGGAAGAAAGCCAATGATGAATAATAATAACTAATGATTCAATTCAGAGTGGTGTATAAATGCACAGTGAGTGAAAAGGTGAGTGAAGAAGATTGATTTTAGTGGAGGGAGACTAAAAATCCAGAAAAAACAACACTTTACATAAAAGTTACTAACTGATTTGCATGTCATTGAGGGAAATAAGTCCCATCCCTAAAACTCAGCCAGAATTATTGTTCCCACAGATTGGCTGTGTGCCATGATTGCAATCAGCCAATCAATCAATCACAGATGCTCCTGGTCTCAACCTGTATATCGAATCATCCTGCGTCAGCGTGACACTGAAAAACTAGTTATGCATTTATTCCTTCTAGCCTGGACTATTCTAATTTACTATTATCAAGATGTACTAAAAAAAAAAACCCAGAAAAGCCTCCAGCTTATCCAGAATCTCTGCAGCATGACTACTGACAGGGACTAGAAGTAGAGAGCATATTTCTCCTATATTGACTTCTCTTCACTGGCTGCCTGTTAAATCCAATTTTAAATCTAATTTAAAAAACCTGCTCCTCACATAACAGATCTTAAATAATCAGGCCCCATCTTATCTTAATGACCTTTTATCACCCCATTAGAGCTCTCAGACTGCAGGCTTAACTGTTGTTCCTAGAGTATTTAAAGGTAGAATGACAAGACCATTAACAAGAAGCTTGGTGAGAAGATGACAGAGGATGATGTGAATATTCAGGGGTGGAGGAAATGTAAAATGATCATCAATCACCCTCGTCTGGAGCTTAAGGCAAGATCGTACCTCACAGGGTGAGGATAATCATAACAGGACGAGGATCATCCCAAAACTATATGGGAGGAGTTTGTTAATGATCTGATGGCAGTCGTGACCACAGTCACCAACAACACCACTGGTAACACACTATACTGTAATGCAGGGATGTAAAACTCATTTTACATCATGTGCTACATACAGCCTACTTTAAGTCCAGACCAGTGAAACTCTCCTTTCCATCAGTGTAAAGAAGTAATTGTTTCACTGTAAATTTCTATATTAGACTGTTCTATTATTTTTTTTAAATATTTAACTATTATTTATTAATTTGGTGTAGTATAAATAGCCATGGGGAAGTTCTTTATCAGTACAGTAAAAAAATAAGTCCAAAATTTATGCCCTCCTTAACATTTTCCAAAGCCATCCAGGGGGCTGTATTGCATCCTTTTACAGACTGATTCTGATCGCCTGGCCTTATGTTTGTCACCCCTGCTATATTGGATTAAACATTTGCAACGTATGCAAGTTCCCCCTGCTCAAGGAGGCATGTACATGTACAAAGAGTCTGCATCTGATTTAAGAGGGGTCGGATACAAGGTTTTTTGGCTGCCAGCAGATACTGCAGGTGTACTGGTCATGTAGAAACTGGAGGCAGCAATTGTCTTAGGAGAACATATTATATGCCACCATCTGCTTTTGTCAATGATCATGTCAGCAGGGTACCAGGCACTGATGGAGAAAGTGCATCATTATCCTCTTTGGCAGGTTAAACTTTTCATCACTGTCAGGAAGTACAAACTCTGCTGTTTTGGGGGGGTTCTTACAGAAAATCTACAACCAGCTCCACTGTTAATGTGACTCACACATTGTGATCAACCCTGATCACAACATGTGAGTCAGCCTGGCAAAATGCAAAGGAATAAATTAAAAAAAAATCACTGAGATGCTCAGAGTACCTCCAAAAACCGGGGAACTACGAGGGTGAGACAAATGTGACCGATCTGTATATTGTTTATGTCATATGAAGTTAATTGTTAGTTGATATTATATTTCGTTAACTCCAAATCAGATTTGAGATGTTTTATCTCATTTTGATATTTAAATTTTATCATTTTTTTCGTGAATAGAGCACATTAAAACCTCAGCAGCACTTTCCACACAAGAGAGACGCATGGTTAAAGAGATGAAATCGATCGAATCATTAAACCAGACAATGTTTAATAAATGATTTAAATCAAATCAACAAAGCTGCACAAACGACATTTTTATATTTACATTTATTAAATGTAGATTCGTCGGTGAAATTTGTCGAAAGTGCGGTATCGATTGTGAAAACAGATAAACACTGAGCAGCCTGCAGTGGAGCTGATCCTGCTGTGAGCCTGTTGTGCCTTTTCCCCAAATAAAGGACGCTTGGAAGAGGAGAAAGTATGAGCGACTTACTCGGAATCACGTGACTCACACAGATAGGTTTTTCGTCTCCATTTAACCGTTTTCCTTTTTTGTATATGATGGCTGAGCTAATCTAGCAGGCTAACAAGCTACAGTGCCTTTTCCTCTACCGGAAGAAGATCAGAGAGTGCAGCCTCTGTTTCCTCCTAATGGCTTCAACTTCTGCAGTTGGAAAAGGTATTTTTGTTCTGTTTTTCTTCCTATTCTGTCTGTTTTCTCCGTAGATAATGTTTATATTTCTATCAAGTAGCTTTTACGTTCATTTTTACATTCACAAATTAGTGATTAGCCATATTTTAGCAGTTGGTGGTAAATACCCCCTCCTGCAAAGACGTTTCTTTCCTTTTTTTGACCAATTTCTTAAAGAGTATTTGCGAAGATTATTGTTATATGTTATAGCTAGTGTTATATTTGCCCAAGTTTAAATTTGCAGTCATTTTAATGACTGGAGTTAATGTGAAATTCTTTAATACATCTACATCATTAATAAATATAATGTCACAATGATTTTGCAGCAGAATGGCGTGAAGGTGACAGTTGTCTGGCTCTACACCTAAGACATGGTGTCCTGAGAGAAGCCACTATCCAGAAACTGACCTCCAGCTCTCTTAATGAGGATACAGCATGGGTGATATTTAAAGACACTAATAAAGATGTGGGAGAGGACGAACAAGAGGCGGAAGCCATACCTGTCTCAAAACTTGTGAGACCTGGTTTGAGGGACTTCATGCATGAGAAACCTTGGTTTCCTACCAGCCTGATAGACCCCAAGTTATGTGTCCCGTTAGAGCTGAGTGATGCTGATGAAGACCGAGTTCCCTATACCATCAATAGATACCTTAGAGCTTACCAGCAGGAAGGTATCAGGTTCATTTACAATAACTACATCCGTTCCAGAGGTTGCATCCTGGGAGATGACATGGGCCTGGGAAAGACTGTACAGGTACAAAGCACGTTATTTTTTTTGTGAGAACTGTTAAAGTGCCAGTGTTTGTTTTTAATTTTGCTTCCTGTGGCTCTCTTCCTTTTCATTCTTGTCGTCTGTTGGATCTCACCTTAGGTCATTGGTTTTCTGGCTGCTGTATTGCACAAAACAGGCACATGGGAGGACATTGCAAACAACAGGCCCCAGTTTCTGCAGAGTCAGCAGTCATCTGAGAAAAGTAATCCCAGCAAAGTAGGTTGTTTTTTTTTTTTTAAAGCTTGCTTACATAAAAATGTGACCTGTGTTTTAACAAAATTGTCAAGAAAAAAAAACACACACACTATGTATTTGATAAAGTGCAACAAGTGACAGCAGTGGAATATCACAGTCACAATTTTGACATTTCTGTGACATTTCTGTTTAAGGTGTTCCTTATTGTGGCCCCACTGTCAGTGCTTTATAACTGGAAAGATGAGCTGGACACATGGGGTCACTTCCAGTGTGTGGTGGTCCACGGACTGAGGAAAGAGGAGGAGTTGGCCCGCATTAAGAAAGGGCGAGTTGAAATTGCCCTCACTACCTATGAAACTCTTCGTCTCTGCCTGGATCAGTTTAATAAGTAAGACCCACGCTTAAAAAACATGTATAGTACATTTAGTACTATTTATAAATTAGGCTCCTTAAGAAATTGTTCATTTTAGTTTTTATTTATTTTTAAGGCACTTTAGTTGCATTTTAGATCAATTTTGTGCCGTAAATAAATTTGCCTTATCTATTTATGCCCTAGATTATATCTTTGCCTTTTCCCTACAGGATTGACTGGTCTGGTGTGGTTGTGGATGAGGCCCACAAGATAAAAAATCCAGACTCTCAGATCACTCAGGCCATGAAGGAGCTAAGATGTAAGGTTAGAGAGCTTGTGTTGTTATTTCAGAGTTCTTGTATTTAGTATGGACTACTAATGAGTCAGTATCAAATAACTGATAGTGGAAAGTGTTGATGCACTTTGTCTTTGAGGCTGTACACATTAATTTATTAACCTTTTAGCAAGCTCAACTTTGAGTCAGGATTCTAATGCTAACTTTGTATTTCCATCAGGTCAGAATTGGTCTCACTGGAACTATTTTACAGAACAACCTGGAGGAGCTGTGGTGTGTTATGGATTGGTGGGTTAAAATTACAACCTTAAAATTTATATCACAACTTGTCTTTTAAAAAATGTGAGAGGCATAAAGCAATGCAAGTCAGGAACATGTTTGGATATGGGAGGCTATTTCACTATACCCTTTCTTTTTACAGCCCTCAGCAAGTGTTTGACCACTGTAGGATTTCAGTTGCTCAACATTTCTTGGCCTCCTCTGTTGTTTTTATTGTTTCATAATTTGTTTTTAATGGGCCATGATAGGCTGCCAAGAGAGGGACTGTGGTACTGCATGAGGAAATCAGGAGTGGCAGAGAAAACTGAGGTTGGTACAGGACATGTACGAGGACAGCGAGAACCTGGTGAAATGTGAGTTCAAGCTGGAAGTGGGATTACATCAGGGATCAGCTCTGAGCTCTTTGTTGTTTGTGATGGTAATGGACAGGTTGACAGATGAGGTCAGGCAGAAGTCTATGTGGACTATAAGATTTGTAGATGGCATTGCAATCTGTAGTGAGGGTAGACAGGCAAGGAGCGGCAGTAGTGGCATGGATTAATTTAGATACCTGGGATCAACCATTCAAAGCAATGGACAGTGCATAACAGTGAAGAAGTGAGTGCTGGCAGAGTGGAGATGAGTGTACGGAGTGATGTGTTCCCAAAATGTTGCAGTAAGTGTGAAAGTAAGGTTTATGAGATGGTTTTAAGACCTGCTGTGTTGTATTATTTGGAGATAGCACCACTAATTCCCACAGGAGGTGCAGCTGGAGGTGGCAGATCTGAAGACGTTAAGATATTTTAGCTTAGGTTGAGCGGTTTCGAGACAAAGTTGGAAGATTGAGATTTTTTTGAACATCCAGAGCAGGGATAATGTATATATTGGTCAAAGGATGCTGAATGTGGACCTTCCAGGTGGGAGGTTGAGAAGAAGACCACAAAGAAGATTCATAGACGAAGTGAAGGAGGACATGCAGAGGGTTGGTGTTGGAGAGCAGTATGCTAGTTATAGCGTGAGATGTAGTCAGATGCTCCACTGTGGTGACCCCTAAAAGGAGCAGCCTAAAGAAGGCATTTTTAACTAGACCATTTTAGCACCTGAATTCAGCCTTCCCTGAAAAACATCCATGACTGTTCAACATCAATGGTCCCATCAATGTGCAGAGATGGACACTAATGCACTCCCACACCTCCACAAATGCTTGCCTCTGGTCTTACCATCTTACTAACAAGAACCGTTAATTCTTACTGTTAAAAATCTTACTTTAATATGTAGACTTTGCCCCATTTTCAATTAAATTTAATGAATTGCATTATGTTTTTATTTAACTTCTATGCAGGGATTCAGATTTATGTTTACTTTTCTCTTCAGGGCTATACCAGGTTGTCTTGGTAGCTTAGGCCACTTCAAGAACAAATTTTCAGATCCAATTGAGCAAGGGCAGAGGCACAGCGCAACCAAACGCGCTCTCGCTACAGGGAGGAAGGCCGTCAGAGCCCTGGTGAGGAAGATTTCTCATTGGTTCTTCAGAAGGACTAAAGCTCTTATCAAAGAACAGCTGCCCAAGAAGGACGACCGGGTAAGACTAGACGTCAGACTGACCAACACTTTTATCACTTACTGTCCTTTTATCATTTTCATAATTACATTTTTTTTTAATTCAATCAGATTTATTTGACTTAATTCCCTTCTGTATATGTATGTATGTGTTGTTTCATCGAAGGTGGTATATTGCTCTATGACAGAGTTTCAGCAGACAGTGTATCAGGCAGTGCTCGGCAGTGAAGATGTGACATTACTCCTAAGGTCATCAGAAAAATGTGACTGTCACAGCAGACGCACCCGCAGAAGCTGCTGCTATAAAGTTAGTTTTTCTCTTCTGCTATCGTGCTTCGTAAATTGCAGGGACACACAACTTGATTCTATATGTTGAGACCAAAATCACTTTTATTGGATATTTTGTTTGTTTGTTTACATTTTATTTTACCCACTTTAAAGTATCACATCAAAATATCACAATGTATTTTAACTGCAGTTCATATAAAGTGTCTTTGTGAAGGTGCCTAATCTTTTTTTTCATTAAGTAACTGTTTTAAAGTTCATTATAGTCTGCTAGAATACACTAAGTAATAGATCCCATTAAAACAGAAAGGAAACTTTATGCTTTTGCATAAAAATCACATGTATAAAAATCAACAAGAAGATGCTTTGTCTCTTACATTAAATAATATTTTCCTTCTATCATAGACAAACTCTGATGGTGTTCATATGAAGGAGCTGTACTTTAGTTACCTGGCCATATTGAGAAAAGTTGCGAACCATGTAGCACTCCTTCAGTCTACTCCAGGCACCAGCAAGAAACAGGTAGAGTTGTGTTGCTTTGCACGTGATTCTGGATCGATTCTCTCAAGATCTTGTTCATTAAAATGACTTTCCCACTTATTTTTAGGAAAAGTATGTGAGTGCTGTTTGTGCAAAGGTATTCCAGAAGTTTCCAGAATTTGTGCATAGATGCAAAAATGAAGCATTTGAAGCCTTGTCAGACCCAATGTACAGTGGAAAAATGAAGGTAAAGCACGAAAACAGCTGCGTGATCCCTTCACTGCCAGTTTCTAAAGGGGGTTAACAGGTTTATGCTTTCTTTTAGGTGCTGCAGAAGCTTCTCAAATTTTATCTACAAAAGAGAGATAAAGTGCTTATTTTTTCTCTCTCAACCAAGGTGAGAGCTGCGTTTGCATTTTTTGTTTCTGTGACTTTGGATGTGTGATTGCAGGTTTATATGTTGTGCAATGAGTGAATTAAATACTGAGTCGTATCTATTTTGATAGATTCCAATTTGTTCATTTAAATAGGGAGTCTTCTTCTAGGGTCGTTTTACATTATACATATTTTCCTTAGGCAGTGTTATTAAAAAGCACTCTGTGCAGTTTCATTGCTATGCAGATGATACCCAGCATTATTTTTTTCATCAAGCCAGATGATACAAATCTACCAGTTAAATTACTGGCATTTCTTAAAGACCTGGATTACCTCTAATTTCCTATTTCTAAATCATCCCAAACTGAAGTTTTTGTACTTGATCCTAAAAATCTTGGAAACATGGTGTCTAACCTGATACTCTGGATGGCATTAACTTGACCTTAAGTAACACTATGAGGAGTATTGGAGTTCTTTGTGACCAGGATATGTCCTTCTGTATGCATATTAAACACACGTGTAGGACTGCATTCCTTCATTTGCAAAATATCATCCTGTCTCAGAGTGATCCTGAGAAACCAGTTCTAAATCTTTCCGTTAACAGGGAGTTTTTTCTTCCCACTGTTGCAAAGTGCTTGCTTATAGGGGGTTATGCAATTGTTTTTCTAATATTGTAGGGTCTTTACCTTACAATACAAAGTACTTTGAGGCAACTGTTGTTGTGAATTGGTGCTATGCCAATAAAATAAAATTGAACAAAGGAGCAGCCTGAACCTTGCTAATCGCGTCTTCTGTTAGATGAATTGCTTATAGGAAAAAAAGGTCTAGAGGACGTGGTTTTCTCATTACATCATGTTTATTTATAAGTTTGTGGTGAAGACAATTAGACTGAGAGTGCAGTCTAATGGTTGTAGTCACCTGATACAGTATAACTCATTTAAGCTTCAGGTATATCAATCAGCAGTTATTATAGTTTTTGCTTTCTGTTCAGTTTAATTTCACTCTCTCCAGGAATACATCAGGTGTCTTTGTGAGGTTCTGTTGAAATGCTACTGCGTCTGCTATAATTCTGGAATTAGTTTTAGAGTGGGTTTACTCGTTAAATTTTTAATAGTTTTAGATTTGTTGTCATTATCGTGTAGGTGAGATTAAAGTGCAGAGCAGTCTGATAATACACGGTCACATAGGCTTAAGTCTAAAAGTAATATTTTTATGTTAAGTATTGTTGTGTTATCTCAGTTAGGTTTTGTTTTCATTTAATTTTACAGCACTTTCACACTCACTTTTAGGTGTTATATTAGTTTTAGTTAGTTATAACCTTGAGCCTAAGTTTCTTTTTCTCAGTCTTCACATCATAACTGAAAGTACTTAATTTTTGATGTGGGCGTGGGATGCAGGCAGAGTGTGCAGAAGGGAGGAAGCATGATATGAAGTCATATTTTCATGACCTTGGTTTTACTTTAATGCTAATCATGGTGTCCATACAGGCCAGTGTAGTGCTCAGTGTTTAGCCTCACTGTAGATCTGTAAGTATAAGTTGTAAAGACTGAAGTCCAGCAGATATTTTTAGATATGCTGCTTCAGTTTACACGTGTAGGATCTATTTTCTATACAACTCTACTGATTAATAAACTCCTAAATGGTCATTTATTGTGTATTGAATCTTTTAGCTATTAGATGTGATGGAGAGCTACTGCATGGCTGTGGGCCTGGACTTCAGCAGACTGGACGGATCCACCAAATCCAAAGAGCGAGTCCAGATCGTCAGAGACTTTAACAGCTCCTCTCACATCAACCTCTGCCTGGTTTCCACCATGTCAGTTGGAAATACCAACACTTGTAGCAATTAATTTTATCCTAGGTAGTATTTGGTATTGAAACCTACTAATATGTGTATTTTCTATTAGGGCAGGTGGTCTTGGTCTTAACTTTGTTGGTGCTAATGTTGTGGTGCTGTTTGACCCCACCTGGAACCCAGCCAATGACCTTCAGGCTATTGACAGGTAGGCTGCCACCTGACTAGATATTATTTCATAGTAGTGTTTTGCTGCAGCTCTTTAGCTAACCTAACAATATTCTGGTAATTCCTAACTGTTGCATACTGCATCCAAAGTCAAGGCAGGAATCAGAATCAGAATCAGAATACTTTATTGATCCCTGGGGGAAATTATTTTTTGTTACAGTGCTCCATTTTAAACCAACATTAAGACAAGACAGACAATACGCTAACTAAGAATAGTACAATATATACATATATATACATACATACATACATAAGTCACTTATAAATAAATAATAAATAATGTTTGGTGTTATTGCGCCACTTTGTGCTGTTGAAAAGCATCATACTTTTTATACATCTCCTCAGGGCATATCGCATTGGCCAATGCAGGGATGTGACTGTTCTTAGGCTGATCTCACTGGGGACTGTGGAAGAGGTCATATACCTACGACAAATTTACAAACAGGTACCAGACTACTGTAAACTCATAGACATAATGTAATCTGCAATTTAAATACTGTATATACAGATGAAGCTATAGTATATAAATTAGATGCTGCATTTCCACATTCTCTCCCATTTTCCAGCAATTGCACTCCTCTGTAGTTGGCAAAGAGAGCTCCCGGCGGTATTTCGAAGCAGTGCGGGGGCATGGTGACCATAAGGATGAACTGTTTGGGATCAAAAACCTATTTAGGCTGCAAACTCAAGGGACCTGTCTCACCCGCAAGATTTTAGAGGTTAGATAGCCGACAGACCTTTTACTGTTTGACTGTGTGTGCTGCTGCCCGCCTGGACTCACATCATCCCACTGATTTATTTCCACAGTCGCAATTCAGGGTTTCACAAACCAAAATGACTTTTACTGTTTCTTGTCTTGGGCCTTTGGAGGCATTTAACACTTGCTTTGATTTTCAACTCAATATCAAGACTTAAACTACACTAGGTAGGTATGACTGTCCTGGTTTCATCATCTCAGAGCACAGAGAAAACTGGGTGTACATATTTCCATCTGCATAATAAATGCACTACATCTCTTAATCTTTGAATTCAGGTGTTGTTAAAATAATTGGCTGTAGCTGCGTCCGCAAGGGTGGTTAGCAGGATTCAGAAATCTTGATTTATACATACAACAGTGTCACAGTACTCTAGGTTGCTTGTTGTGTTTTTAAAAAGCAGGATATTGCCCAAATAGGATTTCCCTTTACATTTCAAATTAAAGATATGTTTAAACGTACAGTTATAAAAATGGTATCCTGCAGAAGACCTAACCTGTCTCTCACAGTGTTATACTAAATACCAAAAGTGAAAGATATTGTTGTGCTGATGGTTGTGACAGAACTGAGTTGATGCTGTTCACTGAAATGTTTGTTTTGATGAATTCCTCTCAGAGAGAAGGGCAAGTGGAGGCTGGTGTTATGATGAGTACACACACAGGCAAAGACACGGAGGAGGAGACAAAGGGAGCTGGCGTGAGTAGTCTTCTCTTCTCAGAAACTCAGAACATCCCTGACTCTGTCATTCTTTCCAAGCAGACCGCTTGTCTTCCCATTCCCACGTGAACCCTGCTGTCCGTCAGTCTACCAGCCACACAGTCTCATTAAGCAGATCTCAGCTGCTGTTCTGAGAGAGTGAAAGTGACCAACTTGTACTGCACACTTCCAATTAATTACTATTAATACTTGCAAACACATCAAGTGCAGTAAACTCTGGAGTACGCTATGGAAGATAACAGATAACATTTTATTCTATTAGTGAAACTGAAGCATAAGGCTCTTGTTGTGTCACCACCACATATGAACAGCTGGGTGCCATTACTTGTTTGCGCTAATGTAAGGCACATACCACAATGAAGTCTGTCTTCCACTTTTCAGCTATTTATTTATACAGTGGTACCCCTTATCATCCTTTTCCCAGCCAGGCCTGCAGTGTGCACTATGCTGTCCTTTTTACTACTCCACTGAGAACAGTCAGAGCAGCTTTTTCCTTGCAAAAAAATCCAAAAACAAATAACGAAAACCCTGAAACACTATAGTGAATTCAGACATACTCAAAGAACCTGGATACCTGCAAAAATATGAGCTAACCTGGGTCACCTAGTTCATGAAATTGAAATTAGAATCAGTTGGGGGGCAGCCAGAGACTCATTCATGTAACACTGGAACACGTTATGACCCTTTTCTTTTTATCATTATAGAAGCTTTAAACCACATTATTGAAAGTTAACAAATAGCTTTGTATCACTTGAAAGATTGCCTGATTGGGTCACTCAGTGGTGATACAGGTGGATTTTTGAGCTAAAGCTACAGTTCACTTACAACAAGATGCAACTAATAAGAGAAATGTATTGCCTGCCCTGCTTGTCCTTTCTTTCTCAGTCTGTTTCTACCTTGTGTCTACTGTTTTAGCAAGCTGGAGGTTCTTCACCTACAAAAGTCCATGTACCAAATGATAAACCAGTGAAGGAGAACAGCGATGCATCAAACGTCTCCACAGGGGTGCTGGACTTCAGCAGTGAAGAGGATGAGAGGGAGCAGGGGGTCAAGAGAAAGGCCTCAAACCTCAGTACAGATGATTGCAATAGGAGCAGGAGTGCTACAACAGGTCCTGCTCGAATGAGTCTCCAACAGCATGGTTTCTCCAAACTCTTTGAAAGAGTCAAAGAAGCACCAGCGCTAGAAGGACAAACGAGTCCAGAAGGTGAAGGAAGCTGCTTTGAGGAAGATCCTGAGGAGGAAAAAAGGGAAGACACGTCGACCTCCATCACAGGAAATGTCGGTGTCCATTTGGGAACAGAAACCAGGGACACATCCTGCAATTCAGACAGAAAATTAAGAGATAATGGAGATAATGGGAGACAAGACGGTGACACGGGTCTGAAACGGCAGATACGTGAAATAATTACTGTGGATGAAGATGGCAATAAAAACTCTAAAGTAGAAAAAAATAAAGTTAATAAACTCAAAACTACATTTCGCCAAAAACACAAGTTTGGTGGTTACTCAGATGAATCTGAAGACTTCGACTTAGAGGCAAAGTCGTGGTCCAAAAAGGATACTTTATATTTACATGATGGAGCAGAGAAGGGGGGAGGAAGGACAGACTGCAGTAAAAGGAGGCAAAGTGCAAGTGAAAGGGATAAAAGAAGATCAAAATACACAGAAGATATAGAGACATTCTCATCTTCAGAGGAGGAACATGTAAGTCCACACATGGAGAGATCCAGAGTTAAATTGCAAAAACTTGGGCAAAGACCTGTGACGGGCACAACAGAGAAGGAAGCTTTGATGCCGAAGGCTGTTTCATTTACAACTTTGAAAAGTCAGACAACCCTGGCATCTAAAGAAAAGAATGGAACTATTGACTGCATGCTAGGTTAGTTCCAGTGCTACTTTAAACACTTTTAATAACAAAATTGTACCAATTCTGATGGACTTTTTTTTCATTTCAAGGAGGTGTACAGGAGGTGGTGTACACCCACTCTAACCAGCGCATTGTGGGTGGCAGCAAAGCAGAAGAGCTAATCAGTCGAGCTGCTGTACGGGACGTGTTTGAACGCAAAATGTACTCGCAGCTCCCGGCCAATCACCTTCTAGGAACCCAAGAGGTACAAACAAGAGGTCAAACACTGATCTGGTCCATTGATTCTTCACATAGTATGATATAGAGCCCTCAGTCAAGCGTCATACCTTTAACCCTGTGTTGATGGCAAGTTAAAGGATCATTTCACCCAGTTTATAAAACACATTTTTTTTCTGTTACATGGGAGTGATACTTGTAGATTACTGTTGGGCAGTTTGTGCTGATTTGAAACCGAGTTGATCAGTGAAATTAATTTTAAAAAGAGTAGAACTATGGGGTAAATAAATGCTGTTCATTATGATTTAGCGTAATTATAGGACTTTTAGGACCAGTGACTTAAGACTGTCCATTAATTGCAGCACAGTACTTCATTTTTTACATGCTCTTTCATGCCTGCAAATCTGGTCCACCGGTAATGACTATAAACTATGTTGTTGTTAGGTAACTTGACAGAGAGTGGATCAATATTTCTCTGAAACTTTACTCTTGTTTGATTGTGCCAGAGCTTGGCGGAGAGCTTGCCAGACAGTGAGCCGTGTCATTCCACTATGAGGCTGCAAGAGCTCAGTTTGGATCATCCAGTCACCTTTACCACCAAGAGTGTGCATCACACCAAACACAACACCTTCATCTTTGGCGAGACTCCCAAAGCCATACGCAGGTAGTGAATTGTAAAAGAGTTTAACTTATTTTAAGGCAGAAAAATCACATGATGATAAGAGAGGCCGGGGGGTAAAAGAGGGAGAGGTGATGAAGGTGTAGGGGAAAAACTGCAACAGAAGAGTAAAAAAAATTCTGATATGGGAGGAAAAAAGTAGGATAATAAGTGAGAGGAAGGTTGGCTAGAGGAGTAATGGGGAGGAAAGGAAAAGAAAGAACAATTTCTAGCAGTGAGGAATGAGGCCAAAACCTACCGGAGATATAGTGTTGAGTGCCCCACCTGGGCCTCAGTAATTGTGTATGTGTATTTAGTGAGGGACCACCTCTGAGCTTTTCCTTCCACCTATTTCCCAGCATCGTGCCAAAGATTACCCAGTTATGACCATGCCCAACAGTGCAGGAGTTTTCCCCTTCACAACCGCAGCCCTCCTGGGACTAACCAAAATGATCGCCTTAGGACTTCCAAACTCACTCTGATACGTACACACACATATCCTAACAAGTATTAGCACACGTTCACATGCAGAGCATTCAAATACACGATTCTGTTCTGCTGCATCACCCCCACCCCTTTCTAAATACTCAAACGCAGACACACAGACACTGTTCGTGGCTCCAGTCTCACTCCCCGAGGGCTGTATCCCTGCCTGGAGGCTCACCAGGAAGCAAATACACACTACTTATATTGTTATCGCCTCAGTTAACCTTGGTGTTTAATGATTAAAATCCACACGCGCATCAGGTTATACTGCTCCTACTTTTATTGTATTGTTTTGTTTTGTTTTGTTTTTTCAGTAAAAGCCACAAATGCTAGTAACACCACTATAATTCTGCTTTACCACCACGGAGGTATTTCTGTCCCCAATAATTGTTAGAGCAGAGTTTTAATAGGTGCCTAGGAGCTAATGAAAAATACTACACACTACACTGCTTTCTGGATATGAGCATGAATATGGGATGTTTATAATTAGTTAGGCCTCACTCAATATGTGGTTAATAGTATAGGCCTTGTGGCTTTTTGAAGAGGTATTATTTGAGATTTTAAGGCATTTTATGGTCACAGATGCCAGATTCTAGCCTTGATCTTACTGTGCATTTGTGAATAGAGGTTAGGAGAAACCATTAGTTGTTAAAATATCCTGTCATCTTCAGTATCTAACACAATTTTCTATTTTTAGATGGGTTTTTTGCACTTTCTTCCTTCATTATCGCCCCTTTTCTTTTCTTTCTTTTTTTTGCAGGCAACAGCTGGAGGAAATGGCAGAAAAATTCAAATTTCCCACAGTCCACCAGTTTGCTGTTGAAATTCTGAGCAAAGATTCAACCCAGAGGCTGGCCTTGCTTCACCAGTATTACACTTCACTGAACCTCCCTGAGTTGGCTGATACGGTCAAAAACAACTTCCCACAACCTGTTTCAGCACAAGCCTCCCCCTTAGCTGCTAACTCGGAGATCAAAAATCCACAAAAGGATGCTTCAAAAGCCACAAAAAATTTGACATTCACTCAAAAGAATTTCAGAACTAAACCTGAAACATCGCAAAAAACTCCTGTGCCACCAAAAAAGGCTAGAAACTCAAAAGGCGATACTCCAAAACCTCGCAAAAAGCAAAGAATATCACAAAGGAATGTGCTGGAACCTCTAAGTGATGTTCCAAGTCCTGAGTCAGAAGAGCAGGACGAGACGCACTGCAGTGCCAGAGGACTCAAGCGGACAAAGGGAGGTAGTGTTTCTACTTCTGGAGCCCACATAGCTGGTGGTGGTCTTGGCGGCGATCGAGTCAGCAGCAGTGGTCTTGGGTCTGGGGAGGCTTCTGCTCGCCTGAACTGCACAGACAGAGATACCCCTTCTTCTTCGGACCTCAGCCATGGCAGTTCCGCCATGGTATCCAAACCCACAGCACGAGGAAAAGAGCAGGAGCAGAAGTCATCTTTGAGGATAAGTGAAACTTTGCAGAGGGAGCAGAGAGAAAATTCTCAGCCCCCTTCCATCTCCACTAATCGCTCCTACCTAACAGAGCTGATAGGAGACACCTCGATCCTAGATGACTTACTAAAACCCAAACCCAAGAGTACTCAACACATCCCAAAAACACCACCCGTAGCACCTGTAAGCACCAATCTTACCACGCCTTCACCGTCCGCACTCACTTCCCACTCTGATGCAACCTTACACACCCAAACTACACACCAGGTCGAAACAACAGCACGGGCATCGAAGGGCAGTCGCAAAGACTTCTGGGACATCCTGAATGAGGGTAATGAGGAGAGTATCAATAGATTAACAGATTTAGAAGAAGTGCAGAGAGTTTGCATCACCACCAACTTTGCAGCTAGAACCGTGTCTGCGGAGAAGGACAGCAAGAGTCTCTGGAAAACTAATGACAAGTTCCTGTGGAAAAAATAGCATTTGAATTTGTATTAGTGAACAGTTTTGCAGCTTTGTCTGCAAATTTTCGTACTTTTCTTTTGTTTAAAACGATTGAATCTTTTAAATTGTCTTTTATTTTTACTTTTTAAAAAAGAGAATTCTCTTGTATGTTACTAAAATAAACTTCAGTGTAATCACTCTTGAAAGTATTTAGTTGAACGTGCATATACTTTTATCAAAATAGTTTCCCTGCTCTTCTTTTTTTTCTTTTTTTCTACACTGGCTAAGCACTATACTTTGTCGTCACAGTGGTAAGTTGTATATATGTATCATGTGATGACAACAGATAATTTCCATTACACTGGACTGTTTCCAACAGAGAAACAAAAAGTGGAACTTCAGGGCGAAGCTGACTCAGATCTCATCAAACATGGTTATGGTTTGGACTTAGCATAGGCAGGGTTGCATAGTGTCAGCCCTTTTGGCCGATCACACAGGTATAGTGGCTGATCAGCTGTTCCTAAATACAGCAACTGTGAAATGACTAAACTTTTCATTTGGTAGGTGGTTGGCATCTGGGACTACACGTTTTCTTTTTCTGCCAACCAGTGGTTGTTAAGGGGTTAACGACTGGCTTCTAGGCTTGTGTGACTGATATCATAATTGTCACCCAATAAGTGTTGGTGACTGTGCAGAAATACCACTTAAAACTCCTTAATGGCTGTTAGGTCTGTGTCACTCCACACCCGTTGCTGCCTCACACCTCCCAAGAGAGTGGACATTACATAATGTAGATGGTGATGTTTCCCTGCAGTCATCTGCACTGTAATCTGAGCGCTCTGTGGGTCTGCTGAGTTGTGCCCCTCAGAGGGGAGAGCTGCTGTGCTATTAGTGTAATAACAATAAGCAATTCAAGACTTAAGTGGAGCAGCGAGATGAGTGATGGCAGGTAGTATTCATGCCCTTCCATTCACCCATCATCTGAAAATTTTCGTTGTAGTTGCATTTGTCAAATTCATCAAACTCTAAGCTTTGCCTTAATATGAAAAAAAAAAGGTCATCTTGTTTGTTTGGGAGTGCACATTACTGTTCTGTTACACACAGCTGTGTTTGACCTCTTTCAGCTGTTGCGTTGATGTAAATGAAAGCTGCTCTGTTTAAGTGTTGTGTTCTGTGTAGCAGAAATGAGAAAGTGCGGAACATCACTGAACGTGCCTCAACAAATCATGCAGGTCGGTAAAGTGTGTGTGTGTGTGTGTGTGTGTGTGTGTGTGTGGTAGATCATGGCTATGTTTGCTAAATTAGAAGCCACACATCCGTCACACCTGTTTCATGAATCAAAAGCCTTTTCTCTTCCAAGTCCCCAAAACATTTTTCTCTCTTTGTTTCTGATTCATCCAAAACTGAGATTTGCAGATCCCTATCGTTTTTATCTTTTTGTGTTTACTGGCAATGGTGAAGCTCACTAACTGGCTTGCAGTGGTTCCAGGCTAATGGATGTCAGCTAGCATGGCTCGGTGGCAAACAAAGCTTTCATGTCCTTAGTACTAACTACATTATTATAACAAAGATCTGCTTCTGCTGCCATGACTTATAACTGACAATGTCTCAAATCAGTTGGATTATTGTATTTTATTACTTGCCATGGGAGGCCGTTTCCCACAGATGGAGCTACAAGAAATCCCACCAAAGAGGCTGACTGTTTTTCCAGTCCTCTCATTAGTTTCTTGTCTTTATGTGTCGAGGGAAGGTTGAGAAGTCTGTTTATATTTCCTGCCACAATAACCTGAGTGTCTGTAAGCCTGTAAAATGCAGCACAGTCAAGCGAAGAGATGGCCCTGAACCTCTAAGTTTATTTTCACAGGTCAGACTGTCACACCTAGTTTGATTTGATTTGTAAAAAACTGAATGAGTGTTGTCACCCACTCTGACCTCAGCCTGCAGTCATCTTTGGATCGGGTTTCTATAGGTTCACTCTGCAGTGTGTGAAGAACATCTGCAGGCTGTCACAGATTAAGAAATAGCTCATGTATAAATGCATAAAACGAAGCAACCAAAAGAATCTGCGCTACGAACTGCATCTGTTGTTTTAAAGACACTGAAATTTAAAAAAAAAAAAACATACACATTGAAAAAAAGTAATCCCAAGTCTTCAGCGTATGAATGTGATAAATGTTGATTTACAGTACTGTACAAAATAGTTCTTTGAGCAATAGTTCTTAAAGCTTTCTGAAGTTTTTATGTGGACATTGACTGCTTTTACACTCATTTTCAGTCCAGTTCTTGGGTTTTTAAGTCGGTATAAGAATCATTCAAGCATTAAAAAGGCACCAAACTCAAAGGATGAACCAGTTTTGTATCTACACACATCTTATGGAGTGACTAATACAAATTTGACATTTTTGGTTCAAATTGTCAGTATTCACAGAGGAGCTCAGGAGAGAGGTACAACAGTAAAACATGACACAGGCTCTGTCATGGGGCTGCACTTCAGCCAGTAGTGTTGGTGATCTTGTCAGAACTGATGGAAATCTAAATGCAGAAAAGTACCATCAGATTTTGATCCACCATGTAGTACTATCCAGAAAGCATCTGATGAAACACACTGCCCGTGTGGTAAAAGCATAACTGGATAGAAAAAAAAAACACAATGCAAAAGGATCAGTCATGGACTGGACCCAGAGCCCAGACCTTAACATCACCGAAGCAGTGTGGCGACAGCTTGGCAGAGAACAGAACAAACAGAATTGTACAAAGTCTGTTTTTGCCTTATTCACAGGTTTTCTGTTTATGTGTGCACCTGTTTCAATAAACATGACAAAATATCAAATATGGACAACTGTAACAATAAATGCTATAGTAAATTCTCTAAATGCATTACTTAAGACTGGATTAAATTAATCTATTCCTAGCACTGTTTTCTGACCTCATATTGTGGGAAAGGAAGGTGTGTGTATGTAGGTGCTAGTTCCTGCATTTGTTATGCTGTGTGTGCCAAGCCACATACAACATTTGTGGGTGTCAGAATTTCTTACTTAAGTCCCTCCAGCCACTATTTCCTGTACAGCGTAAAAAATTCCTGATCATGCAAAACACTCACATCCTTGGTTTAACTTGCATTTCACTGTGGCCTTAAAGGTTTTGTGCTCAAAAATCTTTTTAATCTGTCTTATTAGGACTGTGTGGGTGCAAATTAATCCCATTTGAGCAGTGAGCAAACACCCTACCCTCTTTTACCAGATCTTTAATGTTTGCACTTCTACTTAACCTTTCTAACCAACTTTTAATGAGTCAGAAAAGAGAAAAAATGCAAAACACTTCTCACTATTTCAGTAAAACTCATCTAAACATCACAACTCTACAAACTAACTTGTTGGTTGGCTAAGAAAATTACTTATTGGGGCTTTTTACGAGCTCATAGAGGAAATCATAGTATATAATTCTCGTCAAAGTTCATGCAACACTATAGCTTATTTAAAAAATAAGCTGAAAATAAAGGTAACCATTAAGAAATTGTAAAAGAAACTTAGCTGACCATCATAGATAATAACGTGGAAACAGATAAATAGCTTCTATCCGAGGCCTATTAAAAAAAAAAAAAGCACACATTTAGGTGACTCAGCAGGCAACAACTGTTTTGGAGGGATACAGAGTCCTCCTGTTACGGTAACAGGCAGAGGAGGTCTCGAAATGTGAAAAAGAACTCCCCCTTCATTACAAAATTACACACCATTTGCCCCTCATTCCTATCCAGTTGTCTGGGTAACTGCTAGCTGTAATTTGGGTTAATTCACTAGCTCCCGAGCCCTTCCTTTCCCCATTGTGCCCCATCATAAAAGAGATATAACACAGATGCACACACACAGATACACATGCACACACTTGTACAAACTAAGTTTCTAATGTAGTGACTCACACAGTAAGGGAGACTAATCCGCATTTTGTTTGCTTCTCCTCATCACGGCTGGAAATAGGCCATGTGTGGGAATATCAGTGTAGGAGATTCAGTGCAAATCTAAGCTTTAAGCTTTAATCTTTTCATTCCTAGCACCTTTATCGAGCTGTTGCAATAATTTAGTTATTAAATTCTTTAGCTGGGGTTCTACTGTTGTCAAAAATTTTATAATATTTTTAAAGATTTGCACAAAAAGGACACTTATCCTTTCTGACCCTGCCCTGTGTTGAAGGTGGGAGAGATGGAAATGGGAGGGCTACTCTTTTTGCTGCTTTCAGAACAAAAGGAATGGAAAATTGTGTGTTTTCCCATGGGGTAAATATTGAGAGAGTAGAGATATAAACGCACGGAAGAAAGGCTTTTCTAAGCAGCCCGGGTCTCTGTTGCACTGCCAAAGGCCTGTGCGTCACTTGATCCATTGTTTAGTGTAGAGAGGTCTCGGTGAGCAAGCGGCTGCCTCCCCGCTCCAGCTGCAGACTCTCTACTGTTTATGTTTGCAGGGCCCTTCGCCTTGAAGTGAGGCTATACAAGCAAAGCCTAGCCATATGTGAGCACTGGGCCCTCAGAGAAGTTACTTGCCCTTTATTTTTCAAACCATCCATCTCTCTAAAACTCTCTCTGTCTCGTTTGTCCCTCTTCTTTCAGCTTGTTTGCTTTCCCTCGCTGACAGTCCAGCTCTTCCCTGACAGCCTGCTCTTTTGAAGAAGATGAAGGATTGGAATTATCTTCTTGAGTTTCAAAGAGCCCAGTCCTGGATGGCAGGAAAGCTGTAGGTATTATAACTGCTGGGAGAAATAATTACCCCCCTGGAACTGCTCAGTGGGAATTAAATGTTCATGGGCTCAGCAAGAAAATCTGAAAAACAAGATTGGTAATTATGTCATAGAAATATTTCAGCTTCTATGAATGTTTGCCCATCAATACAGATGAGCATCACTCCAAAAAAGGCAACATGGAGTTAAAGGTATAGTATATACATCTGGGCTGTTTGGCCAGTCAAGTATGTAAGTGTATGGACTTTTTCAAAACTCCTTTATCCAGGTTAATTGCTACCTTCGTTTTACTTTGCAAGCACAAAGGTGGATAAAGTTCTAGTTTCAAACTAAACACTTGAGTCAACCTGGAATTTTTTTGTGTGTGAGCTTGGTTTAGTGTGTAAGTTTACGCATGTGTCTGAAGGTTAGTAGTGCTGACCTTGGCTTCTGGGTGGGCTGCAGTGGCAATGTGCTTGTCTTGGATCATCTTTGGACCCTTCTGTTTACTGAAACAACACGCAAGCAGTGTCCAGGGAGGAGAAAGGAGTCACACAGGGAGCATCCTCAAAGGCTCTCCTTTTCTTACCCGTGCTTCAACACACACACACACACACACACACACACAAACGTACACACAAGAAGGTGTCTTCAAGAGCCCTGACCACCCATGTCACCCATGGTCATCTTCTGTGATAAAACCTTTTTCTTGACCCCTTCCTTAATGAATTCATTATCTGCTGGAGGCTTTAGACACTCTGGGTTTAATATGTGTACCAAAATCTGACCTATCTGATGGTTAAAGCCCTCATTCTGCGTGTGTAGAAAGCTCTCCCACACACTGTCTGGAAAATAAGTGAGATATTAGCTTTGAGAACCGCACTTGACGTTAGAGAGGCTTTGTAAGGGAAACTATAAATTAAAAGGTGTCATAATTGTGCTGCCACCCATACCCATAAATCGCAGATCACCCCAGGTGAGGAAAGTCCCTGCTGTTGAACAACCCAGGTAAACATCCTTTGATTTCAGCTGCAGGTAACACACACGTTGCTCAGACTGCAGCTTTGAAAGTAGATGCATTTACACAGATATTTCAATTTAGCACGCATGATGGGAAACCCCCGGTGGCGGGGAACAGTGTTGTGATAAAAATGGTAATTTGACTACATTTGATCGCCGGATTTCTGCTGCAGCGCTATAGCTCTGGAATCCCAAGGCACGATGAAACCTTTACATTTCGCGCCCTCTAGTGGCCATGACGAATCTTTACACGATCACAACATCCACCCATCGTATTCTTAACAGCTCAAGTTCAGGGTCTAACGGGGCCTGATGAATGATTAATAATAAATCACTCCAATGATTTATTACAGCTCGTAGTATTTATGAAAAACACTACATAAATAAAATTCAGTTGACCTTAGAGAACTCTGAGAAGACATCAAATCACTCAGTTAAAACACATCTTTATTTTTCATGAAGTATGATTTACTAGTTACTCTTGTGTCACCCTGTTTGTGTTGGTATGATAAATACTCCTTTCTTTTTTCTTTCCTTTCATACATGTAAACGAATATACATAAACCAAAGAAAAAAACATTAAAAAAATTTAAACAACACGGCTAATTTACATCTGCAGTCCAGGCCAGGTTAGATTGAAGCTTTACCATGAACAATGATGTGCAACAAAAACAAACAGCTCAGGTAGGAATACGTTAAAAGCGTCCACACACTTGATTTACCATCGGCCATTATTCGCGATGATCAATCAGGCAGCAATACATTTTTGATAATTTGACAATTTTAAAAGACTTTGTGGACGTGAGTTTGGCTCCTACACTATTTGTAGTTGCTGTGAATGTACACAGTGGAAATCGAGGATTTTCTGTCTTAATATATTACAAAACCAAAGTCATATGTATCAATTACAGATAAACTGATGAGCTCACAGATTCTGAGATTTTCTCTTACCATGAATATCCATACCAATCAGTGTATATGTTTCCTACAGTCATTGATCGATACCAAGAGAAGTGAACAGAGTTTTGATTTGTGAACAGGTCATTATTTTCCTTTCTTTTTTTTTAAACATTCAGACTAGGAATAGACTATCTAAGCTCAGGGTCACTCTGACCTTCCTCCCCTTCTCACTCCTTCTTTTTTCTTATTCCCGACACTATCTCTCATGGGGAGGATCATTCATCACGGTTGTCTAAACACCCCTGTCTCCGTGTGATTAGTGACCCTTTTAGGTCAGACATCACTGAAGCACATGCTAATTAAAACAGCTGTGCGTGTCAGCATATATACATACACAGATGAGGGAAGGTTTTGTTTTCTTTAAACACTGTATATCATGCTGTCTGCAGCACACCCTTCAAACTAATTTCTGAGGATGCAGGTAGAAGCTGATAAGTCTCTGTCCCGAACTCCTGCTGTGGATTAGAAAAGAGTCTGATTCTGAGATGATTGCGTCTTCCCATCACGCGAGCAAATGTTTTCTTAATCTCAGAGGAGAATAGAGGATGCTAATGACAGTTAAAAGAGTGTGTGTGTGTGTGTGTGTGTGTGTGTGTGTGTGTGTGTGTGTGTGTGTGTGTGTGTGTGTGTGTGTGCGTACGGATGTGTAGGAGTGAATTAATGGAACAAGACAGGTCCTTCCATTTAGCAGATAAGGTGTCATTATTATTTTTATTACTCATATCTCTACAAGATATGTAGACACACACACACACACACACACACACACACACACACACACACACACACACACACACACATTTGTCACTGCTATCAGTGCTTAGTCACGTATGAGAAAGTTATGTAAATTTTAACCTTGAATTGCATCAGAATTATTAACTGTGTGGAGTAAGAGATTTATATCTGAACCGTAAAACTGAAGGTGCAAAGAAGGAGAAACACGACATCATTTTTCTATTGACAAGAACACTCATAAATAAGTAATAGTCTGATTACAACAAAAAGCAGTGCTTTGGCAAGTTAACAGTTACTTTGCATTTGGGTGGAATAACTTGGCCTGAGGGTTTTTTTTTTAAAGCAAATTGAAAAGCTTGTTTTTGAGTGCACAGTATTACATGAAATAACACTAATTACTCAAGTAAACTTGAAAAGCACCATTTGTTCAGTAACAATATTGTTTAAAACCAACAATGGTGATATTTCATTTATTTGAGTGAACAAACAACATGCATCAGTCCCTATAAGATGAAGACGTGGAGATTAAATTAAGAATGTAATTTATAGACATGTGTGTTTTACATGGAAACAGTTCAGACAGTACTACTGCATTCATATTAATACAGTTAGTTCCATAAGTATTTGGACAGTGAGACAATTTTGCCTCTATACACCATGACAGTGGATTTTAAATCAAACAATTAAGATGTGATGGAAGTGCAGACTTTCACCTTTAATTCAGGGGCTGTTTGACAAAGGCAATGCATTAACTGTGTAGATGTTATAACTTTTTTTTTTTTAGTACACAACCAGTTTTGTCAGTCAACTGTAAAAATTAATTGGGCAGGCGAGGCCTTTTCCAGTGTTATTCTGAAGCGGATTCTGAGTGTTGAATGTGGATTTAGTAACTGTTCACTGGAATTTCAAAGATGTCAGTACAAGTAAGGGAGGCCATAGACTGAAAAAAAACAAACAAAATCATCCGAGAGATAGCAAAAACTTCAGGAGTGACCAAACACTGACCGGCTCAAGAACACCAAAATGCCTGAAAGACCACACAAAGATTACAAAAGTAGGCGATGGCAGAATCATTTTGATGGTTAAACAAAAAAAAGGAAGAAAGAAACCTTTTCAACATCAACCCAGGTCGAGAACACTCTCAAGGTGGTAGGTGCGTCTAAGTCTACAATCAAGACATGCCTTCATGAACATAAATACAGAGGGTTTATAGCAAGATGCAAATCGCTGTTTACAGTCAAGAACAAGAAAACCTGATTAGACTTTCCCAGAAAGCATCTAAACGAACCTGCATAGCTCCACAAAAAAAAATATCAGTCTTCGGACAGATGAAACCAAGATTAACCTGTTGATGGAAAAAGAAAAGCAAGGGGAGAAGAACTTATGATCTGAAGCACACCAGCATGTCTGTCACACATGGATTTTGATTTAGACCAATCCAGCCTGCATTCGATTTTGCTTGGCGTAGTCTTGTAAGCCTTGCATCATAGGTTCTGCATAGAGAATCTTAAGTGGAATAGTCTGCAGCAACCAGCCCTGTACACACATGCACACACACATACAATACTGCAGGTCAGTCTCTTGGTGGCAGTTTTTGGCATTATGTTTGCGACTCTAAGTCTTACCAGAACTGTATGACAGATGCTTCCATTTGTTTTGTCTCCAGCGCTGACGTACTGCAGTGAATATTTTACAAAGTCTTCTGGTGAAAAAGTTATCATGTTAGCTTTTTGGAACCCAGCCATTCGAGTGGATACCCCGAATGGAGCCACTGACTGAAAACAGTGCATGAGAGGGAAAGATTTAGGACAAGAGGACAAGAAATAAAAGACTTTAAAGTTAGTTTAAAGAAAATAATTGCTTTCGTTTCATAAAACTTGAGATGATGTCTGAGTGAGGATCAAAATACCTGGATAATAATCCCCTTATCTTTGTATTCAGCTTGTAGACCTTGAGAAAATCTTTCCACAAACACCTATAAGAACGCAAATTAAAATGTGAAGGATCATACGTCGCCTGGGCAGAGAGACTTAAAAGTGTGCCGCTGATGTGAAACTTGCCTTTGATGCAGCATACAGGGTGTACATGGGAAATGGGATAGAAGCAATTCCAGAAGAAACATTCAATATCATCCCTTTCCCTCTATAAATACAATAAACATACAAACAGATATAAATAATTAAACAACACTTATGAGCACAACCTCAGTATTAATTAGCATGTTATAATCCATCACTTTACACATTACATCTAATGAAGAAAACATGGGTAGGAAACCTGTTTGCCATGCCTGGGAGAATAATTTTGCACATCTGGAAACAAAAGAAAATAAGTTCAGACTTGAGTCATATGAAGCAATGAAAAGCATTAACTTGTTTTAGAACAATACAAATAATCCTTAAAAAACAGGGGTGTCAAACAAAATGCCCGGGGACCAGAACTGGGCCGGCAAAGACTCCAATCCGACCACTGGACAGCTTTAGAAAATGTAAAGGATGGCATAAAATGTGGAGTTTTAACTATATTTTAACTCTATACAAAAGTATGTAAATAACAGAAAAGTCCCCGTTCATTCACTATTAACTATAAAAAAAATGTTTGGGTGCACAGTAAAAAAAAGATAATAAACAAAGAACATTTTTTGCAGATTAACAAAAACTTTGTGCTTTATAATTACAGGACAGTCTGGGTGAAGCTACCGAAACTTTGTCTGTAATTTAATTTATTACTTTATGTCGTTTTTATGTAGAAAACTGAGACATACTGCTGAAATCATACTTCCATATCTCAGGAATCTGTTTTAAACTTCTTTAAAATGACAGAAAGGGGAAGTTCATTGATCTGGCCCACTTAAGATCATAGTGGGCTGTATGTGCCACTTTGACAACCCTGCTCTACAAAATCCTTTACGTGCGCTTCCTTTACTGGCAAACCCTCTCAGATTATACTGATGATTATATACTGTCTTCATCAATAAACAGTCAATATGACCTTAAATTCATTGTTTTGTAGTAACAATAAAACTATGATCTTACCTTGGCCATCGTCTTCACATTGCAGTTTATCACTTTGGTAATTGTCTGAAAACATAGATGAACATGGGTCTCAGATAATTTCTTTATTTATATCTAAAGAAATGTATTTGGAGCTAAAATGCTCTTCTAAAAACATGTTATTATAAACTGAACCCTCTGAGGTTCAACATCAGGATGCTATCTGCTGTCAAACTTACTACCAATAAAAGTAATAATTATGCAAATGGGGTCAATCCAAACAATCTATAGTTAGTCATAATGTTGTAGTGGTATTTTCTTTTTTTGTTTTTACTTATTGTACATGGAGTCGTGCACAAGGTCCTGGATCTGTTTATTATACATTTGCACACATATGCAGGTGATGCTATTATATCTGCCAAAGCCATAAAGAGAGTCATACAGAAATCACAGCTAGCAGGTGAGCATGGATGATTTTTTTAGAGCCTAATCATCAATGGGTTTTAATAAGGAACAACAAATATAAACATATACACAAAAAACTAAACACCTTTAAGTATAAGCTGCTGAGGTACTACTGACCTTGTCCAGCTCATCATTCTCAAGGAATCTGTAGGGAATGAAGCAAGGCAGCGTTCCTACATTGTTGACTGGGGTAGAAAAAAGCGCGGAAAATAACTGATATTATTTTCTTAAATAATTAGGGTTTTTTCCCCATTTTTTTTGTCTCTAAACACAAAGTGCCTGTGTTGATTTGCAAATTTTTATAAATTTGTGTTTCATTTACAGTTGTTGAATATGTTGAATGTTTAAAATGACCATTTCATGAATAGTGTTAGCTCACTGTGAATGACATGTCTCAAAAATGTTGGAATGGTGGCAGCAAAAGGCTGGAAAAGTAAATGATACTAAAAAGAAACAACTGGAGGAATGTTTTGCGGCTGATTAGATTGATCGGTAACAGGTTGGTTGTCTTTTTTGGGGGAAATCTTTGCATGTTCCAGCAAAATATTGATCAACTCGATTCTGCATCAACTACAACTGCATTGTCTGGGTGCTGACAGGCCTGCCGATCTTCCATAACTTTCACCAAAAAAGTATGACAAAGGAGATCCAGGGCTGTTGAGCAGCTAGAATCCTATATCGGACAAAACATGGAACAACATTCATCTCCCAAAATTCCACAGTCTGTAAAATCAGCAGATTTACAAATTGTTCTTAAAAGAAGAGGGGCTGCTACATTGCAGTAAACATGGCTCTGCCCCAGCTTAGTGCTTAAAAGCTAATGTTTTTCTTAAAATGGTGTTTTAAAAATGAAGATGTTTTGTTGTAAATAAAATATGGGCTCATGAGATTTGCAAATCATTGGATTGTGTTTCTATTTACGCAGCATGCCATCTTTTTTGGAACTGGATTTTGTATGGAGGCACAAATAAAAGCTCACCTAAAACTCCTATGTTGAGGTCCTTCAGTTGCTCTTCAATTTCACTAAAGATATTTTCTTTGGTAAAATCTGTTGCTATCACTTTCACCCTCTGCCCTGTGGCTTCTCCTGTGAACAATGAAAAGACAAATATTGTGCACCGTTTGCCTGGATCAACAGCATATTAGCAGATATCATACATTTTAGGAAGCAAAGAAAATAAAACATGCACATAGATACCTATCTCTTTAGCCACTTGATCCAGTTTTGTTTTGGTTCTGCTCATGACTACAATGTTCATTCCCCGCTGAGCTAGCTGAGATGCAATAGCGATAGTGGAAAAGTACATATGAAAACACAGTTACACAGCAAAAAGTAGCAAGTGTGCCTCAAAGGAACAGTAGTTTAACTATGGTGTGCTCATTTCAAATTATTATACATATAAGTATTTGCTAAAATATAAAAAGATATTATGTACAGTATGTGTATTCGTTTTGTTTTATGAGAACACAAGCAGAGTTATTTAAACAGTCACTTACTGCAAATGCATATGCTCTTCCTATTCCCTCTGAAGAACCAGTCACCACTGAAAGGAGGATGGAGAGACTGAAAATTACAAATGAATCCCTCATCAAATCTCCTGCAGTTTCCATTCTGACCACTAGAGGCACTGTACTGCACAGAACAGTACAGTAATGCACTGCCTTACCCATCTTCCTCTGCTTTCAGCCAAATCCCAGGATTGTTTTATTATTTGTTTACATTAGTTTAATCCTCACTCCATTCTGTTTGTACAAACTGTGCTAAAACAGCATGTTCCCCTGGTGTGATAAAGAACTGATAGGAACAGCTTGTTTCTGAGTGTTCACTGCTCTCCCATTTCCTCCTGGCCCTTATTACAAAGACCACAGGCTGTTTTCATCACCGTTTTCAGACCTAAATGAGAATTCATATCTAATTATGTTTTACAGCACTGAGAAAATTGTGTAAAGCCATTAAAACATTAAAAAGCTCCCATGGTTTGAAGTGTTGTTAGCACAGGGGGGAAATGAGTAATGTGACACTGCCTATTAACTACTGAAACAGGAACTGAAATTAAGCCTCCGTTTTAATTTGTTCAGCTGAACAAATAAATTGAATTCACACTTTTACTACTTAATTAGGAAAGTATCAAATGACAAAGAAACCTCACATTGAGCCTCCGTTTTATGAAATGCAATCCGCTAAGTTTTGTCATTTATATTTCTTCTTTAGTGAAAACCACAGTATACACAAACAGGCAGCAGTATGTTCAAATAGGGCTTTAACATGTAGATATACATACTGAACTATAAAAAACAAACAAACAAACAAACAACCTAATTATATCAACTTAAGAACTACATTCAAGACAATGAAACAGTGAAAATAACCAAACTGAGCATGTGCGGTGAGGTTATGTGATGAGAAGTGGACGTTTTGATTTTAATATATGGTGCTCATGTTAAACATGATCAAAGTTTTAAATAATATAGTCAACATAAGTAAAAGTTACCGCAGTGAACCAAAAGCTCAAGTTTCAGACTGCTCTAAATGCTCTAAGCCAGGAGAGTCAAACACAAGGCCTGAGGACCAGAATTGGCCCAGCAAAAACTGCAATTTGGCCCACTGGATAGCATTGGAAATTTTAGTTTTAGTTTTTTCAAATAAGTTTTATAATGTTTCCTGTTGATAAAGACGTCCCTCATGTCTATTCATCCTGCACCAAATAATTAAATAAACAATTAGATGACAGAAAGAAAATCCACTTTTTTTTTATATTCATCTATAATACAAATTTCTGTTGTTAAACTTCCTTCGACTGACAGAAATGGGAGTTTCTTTGTACCAGCCCACTTATGGTAAGTTCAAAGTGAGTTGTGTGTGATTCTCAATGTTTGCATGGAGCAATCAGTACAAAACAAAAAAAACTCGAAAAGAGTGCGTTCTTAAAGGGAGAGGCACTAAAACTGTGATCATCTGCACTATGCCCCAGGAGAAGATAAGGATTATTACTGTAACATTAGTAAACACATCCGCTTTATAAACTAAGCACACACAAGCACAAAATCCATTTAGTGATTATCTGGAAAGAAAACTATAAATGCTCAGGCAAATGGTCCTAACAGGTATTCAGTCAGTGGCTTGCAAAAGTATTCGGCCCCCTTGAACTTTTCCACATTTTGTCACATTACAGCCACAAACATGAATCAATCTTATTGGAATTCCACGTGAAAGACCGATACAAAGCGGTGTACACGTGAGAAGTGGAACGAAAATCATACATGATTCCAAACATTTTTTTTTTTTTACACATAAATAACTGAAAAGTGGGGTGTGCGTAATTATTCAGCCCCCTGAGTCAATACTTTGTAGAGACACCTTTTGCTGCAATTACAGCTGCCAGTGTTTTAGGGTATGTCTCTACCAGCTTTGCACATCTAGAGACTGAAATTCTTGACCATTCTTCTTTGCAAAACAGCTCCAGCTCAGTCAGATTAGATGGACAGTGTTTGTGAACAGCAGTTTTCAGATCTTGTCACAGATTCTCGATTGGATTTAGATCTGGACTTTGACTGGGCCGTTCTAACACATGGATATGTTTTGTTTTAAACCATTCCATTGTTGCCCTGGCTTTACGTTTAGGGTCGTTGTCCTAATGGAAGGTGAACCTCCGCCCCAGTCTCAAGTATTTTGCAGACTCCAAGAGGTTTTCTTCCAAGATTGCCCTGTATTTGGCTCCATCCATCTTCCCATCAACTCTGACCAGCTTCCCTGTTCCTGCTGAAGAGAAGCACCCCCAGAGCATGATGCTGCCACCACCATATTTGACAGACAAATTCCCCCACCTGAGCTATAGATCTCTGCAGCTCGTCCAGAGTCACCATGGGCCTCTTGGCTGCATTTCTGATCAGCGCCCTCCTTGTTCGGCCTGTTAGTTTAGGTGGACGGCCTTGTCTTGGTAGGTTTACAGTTGTGCCATACTCCTTCCATTTCTGAATGATCGCTTGAACAGTGCTCTGTGGGATGTTCAAGTGACTGCACTCAGACCAAAGGGGGCTGAATAATTACGCACACCCCACTTTTCAGTTATTTATTTGTAAAAAAAAATGTTTGGACTCATGTATGAGTTTTGTTCCACTTCTCACGTGTACAGCACTTTGTGTTGGTCTTTCACGTGGAATTCCAATAAAATTGATTCATGTTTGTAGCTGTAATGTGACAACATGTGGGAAAGTTCAAGGGGGCCGAATACTTTTGCAAGCCACTGTAATCTCTCCAGCGTGTCCTGTGTCTGCTTCAGGGCCTGCCCCCGATGGGACATGCCCGGAACAACTCACCGAGGAGACAATATTATTCATATAGCGCCAAATCTCAACAATATAAAGGCACTTTATATTGTAAAGAAAACAGAGAAAACCCCAATATTCATACGAAATCATATGACCCCTTACGAGCAGGCATTTTGGCGACAGTGGGAAGGAAAAACTCCCTTTTAACAGGAAGAAACCTCCAACAGAACCAGGCTAAGGGAGGGGCAGCCAAAGACAGGACAAAGACATGCTGTTGAAGAGAGTCAGAGAATAATAATAATAACTAATAATTAATACAGAGGGGTGTATAAACACATAGTAAATTTAAAAATGTGACTGAAGAAGAAACAATGCATCATGGGAATCCCGCAGCGGCCTAGATCTATTGCAGCATAACTAACAGAGGATTCAGGGTCACCTGATCCAGTCCTAACTATATGCTTTATCAAAAAAGGAACGTCTTAAGCCTAATCTTAAAAGTACAGAGGCTGTCTGTCCCCTAAATTCAAACTCGAAGCTGGTTCCACAGAAGACGGACTTGAAAGCTGAAGGCTCTGCCTCCCATTCTACTTTTGAATACTCTAGGAACCACAAGCAAGCCCGCAGTCCTAGAGCAAAATGCTGTAATGGGGGTGATATGGTACTATAAGGTCATTAAGATAAGATGGGGCCTGATTATTCAAGACCTTGTATGTGAGGAGTACATAAAAATTTAAATTCGATTCTGGATTTAATGGTGAGTCATTGAAGAAAAGCCACTATATTAGAAACATGCGCTCTCTTTCTTACTATAACTGCAAATTAGAACAATTAACTTTTCACATAGTAACAAGATTTTATAATGCTATAACACAAAAGAATAAAAATAGTGTTATATTGTTCCCTTGGTAGAGTGGCAAAAATAGGCTGCCTTAGTCAATGTCCTTTTATTTTGTCTGCAGAAACTGAGTTACTGTTATTTAAGTTTACACAAACTTTATCTAGACTAACCTCAAATCTGGTATTTCAATATTCCTTGATTACTCAAATATTTTTTAATTCAATTGCAACAAACCTGAAATACACTATGTATGTTTTTGTTTTTTTGGGGTTTTTTTTTTACAATTTTTGCATCCACCAAAATACAGTGGAGGTGAAAGGAGAGCATTTATTTAAAATACTTGCCAATGGACAGGAACCATTTGAATAATCCCTATGAAAACATAAACTATGTGAAACACAGATTGTCCTGTATCATGATTTTTAAAGAAGAAACATTACAAGATGTACCCAAAAAGTTGATTCTCTTCATCTGGACGTAGTATTTTCAGTGTGAGTTCTTTGGTCTCAACTGCCTGCAAATTTTTCCAACCTTATAAACAGCACATTTGCGTAATGGCTTAAACTAGCACTACTGGCGAAAAATGGGCTGTGAGATCAGTTTCTTGATCATTAAGATGCAAATTGTAATGACCATTGATCAGCAATGATTGATCAATGGTCCTATGTACCACAGAAGAGCTAACTTGTCAGGCCAGGACTCCACAGTCTATTCACACCTTCTGAATTGAGGAGCGGGCCTAAGGGTACATCTTTCCCCATCTCACAATGCTCTGTGAATGGCACTCATGACCATTGATCAGTGGTCTTTGATCAGTAGTTGTTGATCATTGGTTGTAAAAATTTGCATATTAATGATCAAGAAACTGACTGCACAGGCCATTGTTCACCAGTAGTGCTAGTTTATGTCACTGCTGCAGTGGGAGTTGTGTGGGGTTGAAGGGAAAAGGACCCAATCGCAGGCACTGACGATGCAATGAGTGGGCTTTATTTACATGAGGTGATAATACAGACAGAACAGAGATGGGATGGATGGAAACTAAGAACAAACCTAAACAAATATGAAACCATAACTCAGAGGAAAACATCTGTGGTGGAACACGGGATGACACGTGGAGGTAACACAGACAAACCAGCGATGAGCACACACTATAAATACACACAGAGGAAAATGCAGAATGGCAAACAGGAGGGCTGAACCTAATTGACCTGATGAGACAGGGGAAACGTGAGCTGAACACACTGACATAAGACACGGACCTTCACAATAAAACAGGAAATACACAGAGACGCAGACTGGGGGTAAGAGAGAACACTGAGGAGCACGAGGGAGAGCACAGACATGACGGCCTGGGGAAACATGGAATAGAACACAAGGAGGGGAAAACAAGGCACCAGAACTCCAGTACACAGAGGGGGACAAAGGGGGTAAAGACACGAGGGGAAATCCAAACTGAACAACTAAGGACCCATAGACTAACTCCTTAGAGTAACAAATGAACTTAAAACCGAAAAAAAAAAGAAAAAGGGGGGCGCTGGGTCAAAATGACCCAGGACCACGACAGTTATAGTCATTACGCAAATGTACTGTTTATAAGGGTGGAAAAAATTGCAGTCAGCTGATACTGAAGAAATAACACTGAAAACGCTATGTCCAGATGAACAGAATCAACTTTTTGGAATTTCCTTACCTGGATGCATCAAGACATTACAAGATGCAATAAATAATTTCAGCATACTTTTATGCAGAACCTCCACAAAACTATTCTGCACTGATGCTTCTTAAAATTAAAAGAAAAACAAAGAAAGCCATCTCGGATGGATGGATGGATTAGGGAAGGTTTTTTTCAGCTCATTCACAAGGGGTCGCCATAGCAAGTAGCTCCCCATGCTTGATTTGGCAGAGTATCTACACCAGATGTTTTTACTGACGCAACAGCAAAGGACTTGTCAGACAGCTGCTGCAAGTAAGCTGCACTGTAGGGAAATTGTTCCACTAAGGAATATAGTATATAGTATATAGTACATATATACTATATATAGTATAGTATTTGTAATATTTGTGCAAAGTTGTCATTTACGTTCATAAGCTGACTTACTACCAGAGATGGGCAGTAACGCGTTACTTGTAGCGCGTTACTGTAATCTGATTACTTTTTTCAGGTAACGAGTAAAGTAAGGGATTACTATTGCAAAAACCGTAATTAGATTACTGTTACTTTCCCGTAGGAACGCTGCGTAACTGCGTTACTAAAACCGTGATTTTTTTGCGAGAATATCTCATGACAGTGACAACAGCTGTGTGCAGATCAACAATGGATCATATGAGTGCGGGAGAGAGTATGAGCGTGCAGCATTTAAAGCGTGGAAATACTGACCTTACTTTGAGTTTGATTCCATAAAAAGTGACAAAAACATTAGTGTCCGTTGTGCGTGGGAAGAAAACTTCTTTTTACAGCGAAAAAAAACCCCTAAACTTCCAAGCAAGCGCCGAGTGTGCTATGACGTAATGGGAAACTCACAGAGAAACTCGCGGATTCTTCCAGTGACCGGGTAAACCTCCACTTACGCCACTCCTGCTTTACAAGTGAAAATAGAGCAACAGGACCGCTAGTCTTTGATGTTATTTATTTTCTGCTGTGTTTTACTTGCATCTATTTGAAAGAGTGTAAACACACACAAAAAAATATATTTTATGTGCTGGAATGTGCAGAAAATAAGTTTAAATGTTAAACAAATTTCTTCCAGTCCGAGAATGTTGCATATAATTAAATTTTTGCATGATGCATAAAGTTAAAAGGTTAAAACTAATAAAACAAGTTTTAAAAAGGGACTTTTCCATTTGATTACATTTTGTATGATGGCTTATGCAGAAAAAGTAGAATTGGGCTGAAAGATCTATCGCTTTATCACCTACTCAGGTTGTAAATCGTGTTTTTAAAAAGTAACTAAGTAACTAAGTAATTAATTACTTTTGAAAATAAGTAATCAGTAAAGCAATCGGATTACTTTTTCTAGGGAAGTAATCAGTAATTAGTTACTGATTACTTTTTTCAAGTAACTTGACCAACACTGCTTACTACAGTTGTCTGATGAATTTTAATATTTTTTGGCAAACTAGCAGAGCAGATCACTTGTTTTCTTGATTTGTTGATGTATGTCTATATCTGTACTATCAACATGAACTGAACGGGTTCAGTTGATTCTGAGAAAGTCTTTGTAGTATTTCATCCATAAAAACAATTTTCGCTTGGGGAAATACTTTGTTTTTCAGACCATAAAAACAGTCGCACATTTAGAATGAGCATGTTTCTTCTAAATGAGCCAACTTGGAGCTGGACATTTATCGGCCTTCCTGTGCAGAAATGTTCAGCTCAAAGGATGTCCTTTTGCACGCCCATAACACAATGAGAGGATTAAACGCCTCTGTTGACACTGCAGCACTGGAAGGGCTGGAAGTCATGAGGAAAGAATAACATCTCAGCTACCCTTTGCTGGTCAGCACCATAATATTTCAAGAGAAAGCTTCTAAATGACATGTACTGCAACAAAAATGACAGACAGCTACACTAGAGCTTCACCCCTGGTCCTTTAGTGTATTACTTCAATAGATTATTAAAGATGTCTAACCCAAGAACAACTTCTTGTCCCTTCACAATTTAATTATAGTCCACCTTTTTGCAGATTGCAGCATCTGTAATTCATGATTTCCACTGTTACTCAAACCTGAGCCAGTCACAGGAAAATCACTCTTCTGTGTCATTTCCTTCAAATAACTTAAACAAAACAATATTGTGGCAAGGTCAGACATGTAGACGAAGACTTCTGTATTCAACTTGCTATTCCTGCATTAGCTGTAATGCTAAACTACAGCGAGCACAGCCTTTAATTAGGATCACTCCGTCATACACCACAGCAGTGAGAGGTGGTAAACGGACACAGCAGTCTAACTCACGGTGCTCCGCTGGCTACACCAAACACAGAAAACACAGCAGCTGTAATTTTACACAAAAATGGCAAATCAACATCTGATAACTGTAACTGCCATTACAACAATACAACTTAGAACACGTTAACATCAGATATACGTGTTCTAAGTTGTCCTCTAGCCAGCGGCCCTTTCCCCTAGCCCACTACAATATATTTAAAATCTATTTGTGATATTTAATGAAAAATATGAAACAACATTTTCATAAATTAAAAGGGTCCTTAGCTGGTAATGTTCTTTGAAGAACCATAGAGTCTTTAAAAAGAACCATTTAAGAACCATTATTTTTCTGAGAGTGAAGAAACACAGCATTATGTAGTTATATAACATTTGGTTATAAAAAAAAAATTGGATTCCTCTGTGACAAACTGAATAAAATCAACATACCCAAAATAATTTGAAACCAGACATGACTGTGACATTTTCCTTTATGCAAATGAGCTCTGTGAACTGCAGCAGCCTGTGGAGGCTTCTCTTCAAAGACAAATGTGCTGTTGTGTGAGAGTGATGCAGCAAGAAAGACTGTCATTTAAAAGCCAGCAGGATAGTAAAACTGGAAGCCAACTTAAGACATTTTCCAATATTAAATTAATGTTGAGCCTATGCACTCAACAAGGGCAACAAGGGAATAGAAAGTCTATTTGTCCCCATTGTTAACAGTGTTTCTAAGTGCCATATTTGTCCACTTTATACAAAAACTGTGTGATCTCACAAAGCTCGCCACAGTTACTTCACTTTAATATGTCACAGCGAGTTCATTGTACTCTATTGTCAGAGTTGAGTAGCTTGCCATCATCAGTGTGTGAATGTGTGTGCGAATGGGTGGGTGACTGGATGTGTAAAGCGCTATACAAATACAGGCCATTTACCATTTACCATTTGAGTAAATAAATACTGAAGGATGACACAATGTTTAGACACAGTGTTTGCCTCTGTCCACCAGCGCAGCGGATTTTAAATCAAATAACATAAATGTGATTTAAGGGCAGAATTTCATCTTTAATTCAAGTGGTTTAACTTTTAGGAATCACAGTCGTCATTGTGCATAGTTCCCTGTGTTTAGAAACTCAAAAAGCTGGACAAACTAAGATCATTTTAAGTTATATTGAAATCTTGTGGACATCACCAGATGCTAATGCTTTGCTCAGGCCTTAACTGCAACTACATTCGGTTTGCTTTTCTCTCTACCTTCAGATTTTATTTTCAGTAACTAAAAAACATGCTCTATTTGACTAATATCAAATGAATTATTTGTCTATTGAAGAGTATCCCATTACTTTGGCTTGAGAAACTCTTGGGTTGCTTTTGCAACATGCTTTGGGTCATTATCTATTTGCACTGCCTGATAGGTTATGCAGCACATGGCTGAATCTAAGCAGAGCGTATAGCCCTGCACACTAAATAATTCATCCTTCTACATTTATCAGTCACATTATCAGTAAACAATAGTGATTCACTCACAATTAGAACCATACACACACATGTCGTAATAATGCCCCTACCTGGTCAGAGGGCCCGGTGGCGCCAGTGTCAGGCAGCCTCGCCTCTGTCAGTGCGCCCCAGGGCAGCTGTGGCTACAATGTAGCTTACCATCACCAGTGTGTGAATGTGTGTGTGAATGGGTGAATGACTGAATGTAGTGTAAAGCGCTTTGGGGTCCTTAGGGACTGAGTAAAGCGCTATACAAATGCAGGCCATTTACCATTTACCATCTTTGTCAGATAAGGCGGTATGCTTCAAATCACGAGCAGTTTCCCTTGCTATCGTTCTGGTACAAGTTAAGTTGAGTTTCATCTATCTGGTTTGCAGGCTCTGCTAGATGTTTTTTGGCCTTACTGTTTCTGTGTATGACCAGTGATTTGCATCTCGGTGTAAACCCTCTGTAATTACATTCATGAAAGCATCTCTTGATTGTACCTCTTGATGATGATTCACGTACCACCTTAAAAGTGTTCTTACCTTGGTTAGATGTTGTGTTTGGGTGCTGCTGAGCTGCCCAGTGCCTTCACAACTGATGGTTAGGTTACTCCTGCATTTTTAGTGTCTCTCTGGCAAGCTTGTTTTGGTTGTTCAGCCTAGTGATTCCCTCCTTCACTTGCACTGACATCTTATTGGTGGACAGCTACCAAATACAAGTACAGCACTTATATTTGAAAAGCCCACATCTCTTATCTGCCTAATTATTATGAAAGAAAAAAAGAAAATGCCTCACCTGATAGTGAAATAGTTAATTGTCCTAATTATTTGTGAGCTTCTAAAAAATGGGGCATTGCCATTTGAGTAACTTATTCTTTGTTATCAATAGATCCATGCACATGCACAACACCGCTTAGGCTTCTTGAAACTAAAAATGTTTAAAAGGTCTGAAGAGGGATACAAATGGGGCTTTCCAATTATTGGGAGAAATAATTGGAGAGGGGTGTCATTTATGCAGCCGTGCTGTTCAGATGTTATTCCTCTGGAATGAAAGTGGGAAGGAAAGTGGGCTTTGGGAAGAAAAGCAAGATCAGCCCAGTGTTTTTATTAGGCTTCTTTGAGCACTGTGAGAGAATAACCCCTTCAGAAGATGCCAAAGCAAACCTCTTGAGTGAATGAAACTGCTTCTGGACCTGCAGAGGAATGTCACAAGGAGATTGACAAGAGAGCAAGTATTTGCTCATTTCCTCAGCCGCCTTTAAGTTGACTCTATTCTGTAGTTTCATTTGGAGTGTTTATGTTAGATTTGTTGTACCCACTTCGAATGTAAAAGCTTCCTGCTTATTATTCTTAATCCTGTATATCCACTCACTACAAAAACACTTCAGGGTAAAATGTTTTGGGAAAACACTGAAAAACATGATTGGTTTAAATCAAACCTTCAACAGTAATTTGCCATTTTCAACCCGAAGGTTTGGCTTTACTTCTCTGTTCTTGAAATCTGAAAATGTTTTTCCTATTCTTAATTAGAAACAGTTTGCATATATAATTTGCGTATCATAATTTGCACTTTAACAGCCCTTTTTACACAACTACATGCCAATCTAAATTATTACAAGTTTGAAAATGAATGGAATATGGTGCATTTTGTCAGTAAGCTTATCACTACATGTAATTGTGTATAAAATAAATGTAGTTGTTATGTTTTCTTTACATTTTTCGGAAGAGTAGGCTATAGTGTGGTAAGGTAGAGGAATATTTCTGACTCCCTGTACTATACCAAGTTCTTCCTGTTAAACTAGTCACACAGGTATGACTTGTCGTTATGCAGCTTTTTTCCAATGTCAACTATGATGACGCGGATCATTTTGCTCATCTCAGAATGGATGTTATGTGAAAAACATGCAGTTTATGCTTGATGTTCCATACATTTTGATATTGAATTTGAATTGTGTTTTCTGTACATATATTTTTTTTGGGTTGTATGGAAGCCCCAAACGCAATTTCATTGTTCTTGACAATGACAATAAATAAATAAAATACTAAATAAAAAAAATACTAAATATCAGCTGCCCTGCAAGTATATAAAAAAAGAAGTATTTTAAGCGTCGGGACTTGCCTCCTTTGGGTATATCAGCGCACAAGCGCAATCTTGTGTAACGATGAAATGTTAAAACAAGTTTGGGCAGGGGACTCACGCTATTGTGACCTACTAAATGCACTTTTACACACAAGTTGATCAACTAAATCACTTTCACTGCTTAGTGTTCATGGCACTTGCAGATTCTGCCATGTACACTTTAGCTTATTAATTAATTCAAATAATGTAGTCATTTAAAAGTTCTAATTACATACAGTATACACATAAATGTAGTGTTGTATCACAAAACGTGATACCTATGTTGGCTTGATACTACGTAACCTACTGAAGTTCCAGGATTTATTTATCATAGTATGACCTACTGAAGATTGTATGGTATTCATTACACATGGCACAGACACGCACAGCACAAACGCATACATGTGGACATGCATAAACATGCTGCTCACCTGCCCACTCTCCCATTGAGGTGAAGAAAGTTTTTGGCAGTGGAAACCACAGTTTTGGAAAAAGCATCCTACTGAAAAGCAGTAGCCTCACTCCATAGTACACCACAACTCCAGTACCAAGAGAAATGAAAAAGAGTTCCATGAAATCCATGCTTCTCTGGTACAGAAGGCTCAGGAGTCAAGTGTCTGTGAGTCTGTGAGAGAAACGTTTTTGTTCAGCGGGAAAGACTGACACAAAGAGGGAACGAGGAACAGGATCCTCCCATTTAACCCTTGTATGGTGTTCGGGTCTGTGAGACCCGTGTTCAGTTTTTTTCAAAAGAAAAATTAAACAATTAATTATTTTTTCACGTGTAAATGTGTTGTGTCTTTCCACTCACTCCACTTGATTATAACTGATTTATTTATAACATTTTATATAAAAGAAAAACGAGAAGCACATTAATTCATAAATGTGATCTAACAAAGGTAAAGGGAAAAAATTAACCATGTTTGCTGTTCATATGTCTTGTAATTGGGATGAAGTAAACATCTGTTGAGTAATTTAACATAAAATTGTTTGATAGTGTTAATTTGGAAAGCCAAAACTCTAGCGGGTCCACCAGACCCATGAACACTGGCTGAGTAACAAAAATACGAACACCACACAAGGGTTAAAGAACATCTCAATATACACACAGACAGGCAGACAGTCACACACACACACACACACACACACACACACACACACACACACACACACACACACACACACACACAAACTTAGGCTGGTAGGTATGGAAGAGTGCTAAGTGTGTAATTAAATCTTATCGTTTTCTGAGCAGCTGCATTATGACTTCATTTTCATTTAAAAAAAGTCTCACTCACCTTTAGCGCTGCAATGTCTGATCAAGTATTTGTAAAATTGTCATTTCTCATTTTTTATTTGATATTCTTTACTTGAATCTGCAAGTTCTGTCTGCCTTTCACTTTGCTGCTGTAACACGCGAATTTCCCAACGAGGGACAATAAAGGATATTTCTCTTCTATTCTGTTTGTATCAACAAATCCATTGTTTGTCAAAAGTGATCATCTTTCTTGTCGTTATAATGTCTAGAAAGCTTTTTTCTTGACATGCGTACCATAATTGTAAGTTATCCCAGTTAATACACAGCCTTCAGTGAAATGGCCACCGAAATTCAAACGAAGACTGATAGGGATTAGTGACACTATGATTTACAGTTAGATAACTGTGTGGAAAAACATGTTCTGCATGTCACCTGACAATGGGCTATGTGCAAAAAGGCGAACTAGTTTCTCACAGTACTTGTACTTTCTCAGATACTTAAGTGATATGTCTGTAATATGTCTGCTTATTGCCCAGAACACATTAAAGGCTATTTGACCAGCATTTTCCACACAAATATCAAGTTACTCTGATTTTGAGAAATACTGAAATAGGGCACATTTAGTCAGTTGGTGTCTTGCACTGAGTAGGTTGCTTTATGTGGTAAACTATATTTATTTGATGTGATCAGTATTCAGTAAATGCATAATACTTATTGTGTGGTAAACCACAGAGAGGAATGAATACTCTCTTGGGAGCCAACATAAATGTGTGATTGCATGATTTGTTTATCTCTGGTGTCACCGATGATAGACTGACAGAAATGTGGTCCACTTTGTCTTGTATAACTTCCAGGTTTTTAAAATAAGCAGTTTTCATTTATACATTGGTCAAGATTCTGACCTGATAACCTAAAGGCTGCGTGCCTGTACATCTGCTTTGAAATATCTCTGCCACCTAGTGGTAAGAAAATCTAAATCAAGCAGTTCGAGATTATGTGAGAAGATAAACTCGTCTACACTCTACAGATACACTCTACAGATAACTATCCTGTGTACTCTGGGTTATGCCTTTCCCCCCAGTGAATGACCACATGCCATGTGCAAGATTAGAGAATTCCTTGAATACAAGCCACATTTAGGGATCAGAGATGTCAACAGGACTGGACTTGGATTATTTTTTGGTATGTATATATGTGTGTGTTCCCCTCAGCTGGTGCTAGCAGCAGCACGCTCCTCTGACTGTGAGGCCTGGTTACTACTTGTTGCTGCTACTACTGTTCACGGTGCAGCAGCCCCGACAGCTAACATGTCTGTTAGTTTGGCACATTTTATTGCATCTATTTTTGTTTTTACTATTTTCTCTCAGCTTTCCAGCTCCACCTTCTCGCCATTTGATCCATGAGCACACAGCATAGCTATGGGAGGGGCCGGTCACGTTACGAGATTTGATTGGGCAATCCAGTGTCAGTCATGAAAATGAACCAATGGACTGCTGTCACTGCTTGTTCGGCCGGTGCATAGTGGCCCTTCAGGCAAAAAAGTGATTGTTTTTCAATTTCTTTTTTCCAGTTTATTTTTTTTTCTTTTTTTCTTTTCAATTTTTTTACGTTAATGTCTTTACTTGTATTGGGAAATAGACTTTATGAGCATGATTTACAAATGGGGTTATATATAAAATTTCAAAATTAACATTTTTCAAGTGATGACTTTGTGTTATTGTACCTACTTTATAACCAATCCAACCCTTTAAGGCCACTTAAAATATCCTTATAGACCTATTGTTATATTTGTTGCAATTTCTGCTATTCTCTTGGCCAGATTACTCTTAAAATAATTTTTTTAATGTAAGTGAGACCTTTTAACATGATAAATAAAGGATATATAAAAGTCGCTTTGCAAAAAAGTGATTGCGGCTTTCACCTTGTGATAGGAATGTCGTTTGTGGCTCAAGATGACTTGATATCATTCATGATGGACTGGACACAATTGACATATAGGCCAAAAAGTTATTTATAGCAGTTTAAATACAGGCAATCACTTTTTGGCAAAATGCTGGAAATCAAGTTTTGGCACAACTCAACCCAAAAGTGCGTTGTTCCACCGAGAAAATGATGAGTCGTAGCCCTTTAGAGTTTTTCAGCAAATACAAAATGAAGTTTTTCTTTGGTTTTCTGACTGAGGCCAAATTGTGAAGAAATTAGCGATGCTATTTAATGAAACAGCATCACATAAACACAAGCCTTATAGGACAGCTGGCCTTTTCTGAGAAAACAGCTTGAGATCCTGGGGAATCATAATGAACGACAAACAGTACAGAAGGTATCATGATTATAATAATTAATTAAACCTTAACAAACAGTAGATGTAAACAAATAGATATTTAAACAAAATAAAAAAACAGACAAAACAATATTGCTCACAAAAATAAAAGAAATATATATACCTGTGTCTTTAGTTTTAGTCAAATCTGTTGACACTTAAAATCAGAGGACACACTGATCTATTTATTGAATTTTATATTACAAAGCCACCTTCACAAAGTGCTGTGTTTGCATCACCCCTGAAAACTGACCATATTGTCAAATTATATATAAAAAAGAAACTTACAAACAAACGTCTTGATGCATGCTCAATCATCCTGGTAGGGAAATCGCTAAGACTGAAGACGTCACTTGGATGAGCGATGGAATGTTTTTCCCACTGAAAACGCTATGTCCAGATGAACAGAATCAACTTTTTGGGACTTACAAACAAACAAACAAACAAACAAACAAACAAACAAACAAACACTGAACTGAAATGAGAAAGCCCACCCTGGAAACATACTAGAACTAATGTACTGAACTGGAAAAAAAAGATAATTAAAGTAAATCAGGAAATTAAGTAATCATGAAACTGTATATCTGAATAATGCATGGTCTCTATGCAAGTTTAAATAGACAAATATTAAACAAGATACTAAAATGTCCTTTATGTGCTTGGCACTATCAAAAAGAATAATAATATGTCCTACTATTCTTATGCAGATGATACACAGTTGTGCTTTTTATTTTTCTTTAATCATCTAACTACTGTTCACAGTTTAATAAGCTGCACTGATAACATTAACTGATGGATGTATAGAAACTTTTCAGAACTGAACAGAGACAAGACAGAAATATTTGTGATTGCACCAAAAATGTCAGAAACAGAATTTCGTCCATGTTTATCTTCTTCTCTCTGAACACAGTGAGCAAGTCAGGAACCTTGGCATTATTTTGGAACTCAGTTTGGATAATTATACAAATAAGGTCGCCAGAACAGCTTTCTACCACTTAACAAGTGTATGAAAAGTTAGAAAATATATTTCTGAGTCTGACTTTGAAAAATGGGTCTATGCATTCATATCAAGCAGGCTAGACTACTGTTTGCCAAATCATTAGTAGGGTTACTTCAGCTTGTTCAGAATACAGTGGCCAGAGTCCTTACAGGCACATTGAAATTTGAACATATTACTCCAGTACTGAAGTAACTTCACTGGTTTCCAGTTCAGGACGGAATTAACTTTAAAATACTTCCTACAAAAACAAACAAAATACAAAAATTCAGCAGCCAGATTTTTTGGTGTCAGTATACTAAACAGCGATTGGCTCTCTTTACTCATGATGAAGCAGCCTGCCGCTGATCCTACGTCATCAACACGCGCCTGCTGTTCTCCCCGCGCCATTCCTACAAGCGTGTGTTTCCACCTCTCATTACATTACCACTGGCAGCGCTTTAGCAGCCACTGTTACAAGCACAGATTCTGTTTTCTACTGCTTTTCTTTTAGGTGAGTCCAGCTTCATATGTCTTTGTAGAAATATTTAATTGGTTGCCAGGACAAATACTACTGACGGACGTTGGTTTGGATAGAATAAGTTCAAGCTTGCTAGCTAGTCAGCCTAAAGTTAGCTTTGGTGTTTTGGGGTATATGCACGATTATGAACTCTGCCCACCCCGGTTCTTTAGTGAGTGAGCGGTATTTTGATTATAGATGACGCGCACTGGGGCAAGACTACAGCAAGTTGGACTATATAATCCTACAGCAGTAGTAAAAGGCAAATGTGAATCACATTAGTTTAAAAATTCTGCCCCACTATTACCCCACGCCACTGAGCTTGTTTTGGTTCCTTCTGTGCTTCAGAAACAAACTAACCCACTGCGTAGACATGCTAGCGACTGCGTTTGTACAATCATAACAAATCCTTGCTTTGACTAAAGGCCTGTAGACACATATAGCTATATATAGTGTAAAATGTCCAGGCGTGTGTTACCGTAGCTTTAGTTGGAGGTAAATCAGTAAATGTACCGATAGCCCCTGCAGTTGCCACCCTAGCTTTCTTGTCAACCGAGCCAACATTTGACAGCAAGCTAGTGTTAGCGACAGAAGCTACGGCAAGTGCAAAACAATATTTAGCTGCCTACCGCTGGATTAGCCTCATGTGTTGGCAATTTACGCGTGGGTGATATAACCCCCAAATCATATCACGATATTCAGGTAGTAGCATTTCATGTATGTAAATTAAGGGGTATTTTCTATCATTTTCCAATTAGCTGTTGTCGAGAGTGATTACTGAAAGAAGGTGCCAGCAGCCTTAAATCCAGTGACACAGCATATGATTTAAAGTATAAAATAACACTTTAGCTTAACAGTAAATAAAGTATCTTAACCTTGTAACGCTTCAGAAACTGCACAGCATCGTCAGATAATAAAACTAGAAAATATTTTCTGCGTGGGATGATCTCTCCTGCGTTGAGCTTTTTAACAGAATGCGAAACGCCCAGCTTTTCCACCGTGCAATTTTACGTCCATCTTTTGCTCTTCATGTGAACTAGTGAGGGCTACAACAGTGGTAATTGGAGTGATTTGTTTGAGTCACACATCATTAGGTGATGGTATAATCTTCCTTTGTAGCTTGGCTGTACTCAGTGGCCTGTTTCTGTCTTAAGTGGCAAAACAAGTTTGTTTCTTCTATCTTCAGCGGGAACAGCTTTCTTTCCCTCTTTTGTGCTTTGTTGGAGATTATTGAAGTAGCTACCTTTTGAGCTACTAAATAGCAATTTGAGGTTGACACATTGGTCTTGCTCCTGCAGTCAGACTTGCCCCAGGTTTGTCTCATTACACTCACCAAGGACCGTGAATAGTTATGCAGATTTGGATTGTGGATGAACAAGTTTAAGGTTGTGACTCTTACAGTGGTAAAACAAAAAAAGCAGTATGTGATCAGAACAGAGCACATTCTCATACTGTATGTCACTGTAGGGAAAACAAAAAACTGTCTTAAGTGCTTTGTTTCTTTTTGGGCCGTGGTGGTTTTTTTTTCTGGTAAAAGTTAAAGCATGTGTCATGAAAAAGAATTTTGGTATATTACAGTGGTCTACTTACTACCACCATTTTAATGATGTCTTTAACTAAAATACCCACCAAGAGTAAGCTAGATAATCCTGAAACTATCTTGAGATTCAGTTTCCACTCCGGAAATTGCCACTGAAACCATATTTAAATCACTTTAAAATAGTTTAAAATGTTGCTCTGTAAACCTTCTTTGTATAAAACAGCCGTCCACGACAGTGAGATTATCAGTATATCAGTAGACAATGTCCTAGCAAACCAGGCAGCTCACACAGGTCAGTTTTCTAAATGGATGATATTTTATTACATTACAGAAAAGATAAGCACGACTTAAACTCATAATGCTACTGATTGAAGTCAATCTGCAGATTCTGTGTTATCAGAATTTGTTTCAGTAATGCTTTAATAATGTATTCCTCCTCACCAGAAATTTGTCCTATAACATCACTAACCATAGGAAAATAAGTTATTATATTAAAGCATATATTACCTAAATAAACATTTTTAATAGATGGTATTTAATAGGAACTGCCTGGCAAAATCACAATGCCGTCATTGTTCATCCAAAGGCTTATTTCATTTGCCACTACATGCTCACTTAAAGCCCTTCCATTAGTACCTACTCAGGTCAGCTCAGCAGTGCTCGACATGGTTTTTTAGTACCTAAGGTAAACTTGGTGTATACCTTAGGTACTATGTGTGGGCTACCTTGGTAACCCCAAGTCCAACGGATGTAACCTTTTTGTATTTTAGTATAATTTTATTGTTTTGTTGTTAAATTTGACTGCAGAGAGCGGAACATCTTTATTTACCTTTTGATCAAACCTCAGCAGTATTGGTCTTGCATGGGGGAGGAGTTTGGGGACAGAGCCTGTCCTCCTGTGCTTTTCTCAGAGGGTTGAGTGTAACGTTATTAGCTGCTACTGCTGGAGCCAAGACTAGGCTCTCTGCCAAATCCGCCCTTCTATACAACATTTCAAAAACTGGATTTTATCCAAGTTTCTAATTTTTTCCCTCTGCTTTGCAAGCATTTCAGTGCTTGAATGCTCCACATAACACTCATTGTCATTTCGGTACCAGCTGAGTTTCTGTTGCTGCACCCTGTTTTTTTTTTTTTTTTTTTTAAAGCTTTTAGACTGGATTTAAACTCTACTAAACTTTAAACAAGAGAAGATTAAACCAAAAACACATTTTTCTTTTTTTGTATCATATTTTTTTATTTTATTTTACTGACTAATCACTATTTAACTTTAGTTTCTGCAGTAAACATACAGTACTGTCTAAAACTCTTGAACCAACCTTCATTTCTGTTGCTTCCAATGAGTCGGACTTTCTTAGTGTTTTTTTTTTCCTTCATGGCCTTGAGTGATAGTTCCCCAGTATTGCTACAGGTCTGTCTGTCATGACCATTTTCAGAGGAGGGTATTTTTGTTGAACGACTTACTATGACCTATGAAGCATTCATGTCGAAAGAGGCACCCAATTAAAGGGATAAAGCAGTGTTATGTCTACATACAGTGGTGTGAAAATAATGTTTACCCTCTTCCTGATTCCCCTGTGTTTTGCATATTTGACACACTTGCATGTTTCAGATCATCAATTTTTTTTGTATTAGATGAAGATAACCCCAATGAATACAAAATCCAGTTTTTAAAAGATGATTTCACTGATTAAGGGAGGCAAGTTATCAAAATCTACCTGTTCCTGTAAAAAAGTAATTGCCCCTCCTGTTAGATCATGAAATAACTTTGACCACATTTTTTTGGAAAGCTGAGTTCAGTTTTACTAAACACACTCGGGCATTATTACTGGCAGACCTGCTGAATCAAGAAATCACTGAAATAGAATCTGTCTGACAAAGTGAAACAGGCTAAAAGAGCTCTAAAAGCAACACATCATGCCACGATCTGAAGAAACGCCTGTGAAACGAAGTCACTGAAATCTGTGAGGCGGAAAGGGTTACATATAGCCATTTGTAAGGCTTTGGGACTCAATTGAACCAAAGTGAGAGCCATTATACACAAATGGAGAAAACTTGGAACAGTGGTGAAGCTTCCCAGGAGTGACCGGCCTACCACAATTACTCCAAGAGCACATCGACGTCTCATCTAGGAGCTCACAAAGTACCCAGAACAACATTAAAGAACCGCAGGCTTCACATGTCTCAGTCAAGGTCAGAGTTCATGATTCAAAGAAAGTGACTGGTAGAGCAGGGCGATATAACCAAAAATATTTCTCACGATATAGATTTGAAAATTTGCGATAACGATATAACTGACGATATAATTGACACTAGAGAAAATACTTTACAACTCCACAATTTTATTAGTGCAAAAAAAACCCCATCAATGTATTTTCACTTAAACAAGCAGCTGTTTTTTTTACATTAAAGTTGTATAAAAACGTAACAGTGCAAATTCCTTGCTGACAGTTTAACCAAAAGGCATTTCCAGTGGAAATTGGCCGACATATCCTCAGCATAACCATGTATAATATCCACAAAACTTAAAAAGAGGCTATACACACACAATACGGTAATATTTTGTTGAAGCACAGTACGTATCACTCCGCGAGGCTCCTGCCTACGATAGCCGTAATGCCCCGACAATCCATCAAGCGGTGTGGGTTCGTAGCTTAGCAAAGTCGTACTAAAACATTTGACAGATTTTCGAGCGCCGTGTACGACATAAAATCGTTTCGAGGTCAGTAAACGCAACCAGAATTCATACATAAGGCACATGGGATTATAAGGGGCACGATTTTCAGAAAAATCAAAGGTTTGATTTTTAAGTGTGCCGTATTTACCAAACAACACGGTAATAACGACGGTCCGCTGGCATGCTCTACCAAAAATAGTGCTTTGTTGTGTATCTGACGGACGAAAGCTAAACCAGTTCCACACCACTGAAGTTGCACCATTTTTACAAACCAATTCTGGTTCATCCGTTTCATTCAACGATCCGCTTTCGTCCTTGTCTTTCTCCGTCACCGCCGTGCCTTTTTCGCCATGTGCGTATGAAAACAAAGGCACTGCGCATGCGCGTTTTACCCATATTCTATCGCGATATTTCATTTCCTTGTCGTTGCCCAACATTATACTGGTATTACCGTGAACGGTATGATATGGCCCAGCCCTAGTGACTGGGCAAAAATGGCTTGCATGGCAGAATTCTAAGACAAAATCCACTGCTGAGCAAAAGGAACATAAAGACTCATCTCAGTTTTGCCAGAAACATCTTGATGATCCCAAAGACTTTTGGGAAAATTCTCTGTGGACTGATGAGACAAATGTTGAACTTTTTGGAAGGTGCCTGTCCCATTACATCTGGCATAAAAGAAACAGATTTTCAGAAAAGGAAAATCGCACCAAAAGTAAAATATGGTGCTGGTAGTGTAGTGGTCTGGGGCTGTTTTATTGCCTCAGGACCTGGAAGACTTGCTGAATTCTGCTGTCTACCAAAACATCCTTAAGTAGAATATCCGGCCATCTGTTTCTGACCTCAACTTGAATATTGAATAAAAAGGCAGTTCATGCTTGAAAATCTTACAATGGGGTTGAGATGAGCCAAAATTCCTCTCTGTAAAAGACTCATTGCACTTGTTGCTGGTAAGAGTGGCCCAGCCATTATTAGGTTTAGGGGGCAATCAGTTTTTCACACAGGGCCATATAAGTTTGGATTTTTTTCTCTCCCCGTAATAATAAACACCTTCATTTAGAAACTGCTTTTTGTGTCTAATATTTAAATTTGTTTGATGATCTAAACATTTAAGTGAAACAAACATACAAAAATTAGCAAATAGTATTAATAGAAGGGTGACTGTCAAGACGCCATACTTAAGGAAAGAAAATAGAAATAAAAATATGACGTAAGTTACAGATGTCAAAACAAGGGATTTTTATTGGACTGAATTATTGGATTCTTTGGAGTGAAATCCTTTTTTGCCATTTCTGATTCAGTTTGCATGGAGATGGTCAGGAAAGCGTTGTCAACAGTCACAAGAGTGGAATGTGAGTTGGAAATGAAAGTGTAGAAGTACCCCTCCCTGTAAATAAAAAGAGAAAATCTTATTTGTCAAGTGCTTTGTGAAAAATAAGTGAATATTATAATCAGTTGGCTCTGCAGAATGAGCCTTTCATCCTGCAGATGAACTTCGAATTCCACCGTCTTAGACTGCAGCTGGTGACAGTCCTTATTCTGGTCTGCAGGCTCAGTAAACTCACTGTAGCGGCACTTGAATCAGTAGTCACTTTCTGCAGTTTCCAGTTGGAGTGACCCTCCAGTTCGCAGCAGTTCTGCTTCCACTCTCAGAGAAAGCAGAAACCACATTGCCACAATAACAACCTGGACACTGATCGCAGATAGCATCATTTACACAGGCAAATAAGGGGGGGAATAAGCTCGAATTACTTAAAGTATACTTGGTAACTCTTATTATGTCTGGGTGGCCCACCAAGGTAAAGTTTATCTGTGAGGAAACGCTTATCAATTTGTAGGTGAATGTTTATCTTAAATCAAGATAACTGTGCTCACAAAGTCGACCTTCATTAATGTCTTTAAGAATTGACTGGTACTAGTCTTACTATAATCAAAATTAATAATGGTAATGTATAATGCATGGACTGTGCACTACAATAATTATACTTTGTAATGTGAAAATTGCACCGGCCGCAATGCTCCTGATGCATTCTTAATGCACATGTAGTTACAGACGCACACAGTGTTTTGTGGTGCAGGATATTTACTTTTGGACTGTAGATGGCAGTCTTGTTGTTCCCTATGCTGTTTTTCTAACCTAGTCATGAAAAGTCAGCCACCATACTACTAATGATTTCACGGATGGCACTTAGTAGTATGGTGCCAATTTAATATGACTGGTTTGTTAAAAGGATTATTTAAAAACGTTTTTAATGTAATGTATTTGGAATAACACTAATAAATGTATTTTTTTATTCATATTGTAAATGGCTCATTTTGTTTTGTACTGAGGAGAGTGTTTTAAAAAAAGGGAAACAAAATCTGTTAGTCCCTTCATGAAAGGTTGAGCTCATAATGAAGGATTCATGTTATCAGTGTAGGCCTGGTTAGGCAACAGTTCATTATTCAGACTGTGAAAGTGACTCGGGTACTTCCTTTGAGACTGAAAAACACCTTTGGACGTGTGAAGCTGGGGTGCTTGAATTCTATCTGGGACAGAACAGCTCTTTGTACAGCCGAGATGACTGTCAGTGTTTCTATTAGGTGCGCTTCTCTTTATTCGGATGGGTTTGTTTCTTTCCCAGTCAGTTTGACAGTGATTTCAGCACTGCTTGATCTATAATAAAAATAAGATGGAAAAAGATGCAGCCACAGACAAAGCAACAGAAATTCCTTGTACTGACATTTTTTTTTTGTAGATGTAATTTGACTGCATCAGCTTTAGCTACACTGAAACAATTTTGAAAGGTTTTACTCCCAGCTCAACCAGAACTTTTCACGGACAGAAAAAATAAATTCTGCTTTCTGTCTGTCTTTCCTTCTCTCCCTCCCCTTTTGTTTTCCTTCAGATATATCCAGCTATGGATATGGACAGTGCCAGTTCAGTGGTGCTGCAGGCCTTAACCCAAGCTACCAGTCAGGACACAGCTGTGCTCAAGCCTGCGGAGGAGCAGCTCCGGCAGTGGGAGACCCAGCCAGGCTTCTACTCAGTCCTTCTGGTGAGGCCATGATATCAAAGAAGAGAAATAAAGTCTACATCAAAACCACTAAAACTAATAAAGATCTTAATAGGGTATTTTGCTGAAAGTTAGATGCCACCGGGTTTAATTTATCTGCTGAAACGTATCATTTTAGGGCTTCTTTGTTTTCGGATGGATGGAAATATTTCTCTCGGCATTAGAACAGGACACTGAGGAGTAAGATATTTTCTGTTTTAACAGTCTGTCCAGTCACCTTCACACGAAAGTAACTAACAAGTTTTTTTTCTTTTTTAACCACATCAACTGTCAATATGCAAAAGCATGTGTGGTGACAAAGCTGGTAAACAATGCCCTGACCGGCACCTACCACTTGGTGTCTTTTCACCACAAAGCCCTTGTGGATCCACAGTGGATCCTCACACATTTTTGTTTGCTGTCTAAACCATACAATACAATACAATGAGATGGATTTCACTTTCATCTCTCTCTGCATTTTGTAAATAAATTGGCTCAGGTTGTGTTCTGCAAGGGTAAGCTCGAATGATTATTACATTCATGGAACAGTTTATTATTTTCCTTTATATTTGCCAATAATACACTGTAGATTTGTGAGACAACACTGCATGCGATTTCCTTTTCACGTTGGAAGTCTCTCCGAAAATTCCTTTTGAAACTACTTCTCCACGATGTGAAATATAGTGAAACTAACGATAGCCTTTGTTGTCTGTCTCCTCTCGTAGTCCTGTTGCGTCTTAGACACGGGATATGTTACATTCCGGGTTTTACAGTGACATGATCTTATTATTCAAACATTGATGATATTTGTTGATGTTACAACAGTTACTGAATGAGCCATGCTTCTTGCACAATGAGTACTATGGGTGAGGTCTAACAGTACATCACGTAATATTAGATGCATTAGGTTAGACTTCCTCTTTTAACCGTATTAGAATAAAACATTTTCACAGCTACTTAGGGTGTCATCTTGCAAATTATCTATCTAGTTATGCTAATGCATCCATGCACACTTTAGTAACCTTTAGTAAGTCACAGCAATTAGTAATGTGTAAGTTTGTAAAGACAGCTTTGTGAGGTGAGGTACACAAAGTAATTTGTTGTTAGCTTCTGATTATTCCGGTCTTTATTTTGGGGTGGGTTTTTTTTAATTTATTTTTTATTTTTTTAAAGGCAGTAAATGTAGTTACCACTGTTGTGCTATGTGACTAAAGATGCTGAGCTCTCTCTCTTTGGAGAAGCATAAGGATGGATCCCTCCGGATGATGATGCTGCAGGTATTGAATCAGTGCTGCAGTATTAAATTGATGATGACCCTGATGAAGGCTACAAGCGGAAACGTGCTGCTTAAGCAATAAAGGTCTTCTGTATACTCAGTATTGGGAAGGTTACTTTTAAAATGTATTCCATTACAGATTACAGAATACATGCCCCAAAATGTATTTTGTAACATATTCCGTTACATTACTCAATGAGCGTAATGTATTCTGAATACTTTGGATTACTTAATGTATTATCATGCTTTTTACAACTACATGAAAGTACTATTGTGTGATTTTTATTACTATTACTGAAGGCTACTCGCCATTAGGGCTGCCACAAACGATTATTTTGATAGTCGACTAGTCACCGATTATTTTTGCGATTAGTTGACTAATCAGATCATGCATCCATTGGACGTACAGCTTATTGCACCAGCATGCATCTGCTCTTATATAACTATCATTAGCTCTGGGAAGACACAAAGGACGACTGTTTGCCTTTCCTGGACTGCGCCGTGCACATTGAAGAGAACGGCAAACTCAACATCGAAGTTTACCGGAAGCCCACACACACGGACCAGTACCTCCTCTTTGACTCCCATCACCCTTTGGAACACAAACTTGGAGTAATTAGGACCCTACACCACCGGGCAGAACATGTTCCCTCTAAGCCTGAAGGAAAAAAAGAAGGAACACACACATGTAAAGGAAGCACTCGTGCGGCTATCCTAAATGGGCGTTCTTAAAGTCAGCAAAGAGGCACAGAAAAGAAGACCAGACACCAGCGAGGGAGGATAAGAAGGACAGACGCAAAGGACAGACGCAACAACATTGTCATCCCCTATGTAGTCGGTGTATCAGAAAAACTCAGTTTTCTCCAAGCATGACATCCCGGTGCATTTCAGACCCAGCAGCACGCTCAGACAGAAACTGGTTCACCCGAAAGACAAAACGCCAAAACACAAACTTAACAATGTGGTGTATGCTGTACAGTGCAGCGAGGAATGCTCAGACCTCTACATTGGAGAGACCAAACAGCCACTTCACAAGCGCATGGCACAACACAGAAGAGCCACCTCCACAGGACAAGACTCAGCAGTCCATCTGCATCTTAAGGATAAAGGACACTCTTTCGAGGATGCCAATGTTCACATTTTGGACAGAGAGGACAGATGGTTTGAAAGAGGAGTCCACTGTGAGCGACCATCTTTGAACAGAGGCGGGGGTTTACGACACCAACTCTCTGCCATCTATAATCCAGTTTTGAGATCCCTTCCCAGACGCCTTAACGCCCACTCACATCCTGGGCCATCTGACCTCAGGAATTCGCATGATAAGGTGGGGCCAGGTTTCACAATGAACACACCCGAAACTCTGGCTGATTGGGACCCACACCCAGTTTCACACCTTGGCTCAGGCGATTAGAGGATCATCAGGGGGTCCTTTTGTCCCTCTGTAGGGGGTTACTCCTACTAGGTTATATCTGGGACTCTCCACCATTTGACCTTAGAACTGAAGAAGCTTCTCGGATGAGAGGTGAAACGTCTTCAACTTAAAGAAGTCCAGACGCTTTTCTTTGCAAGCTCCTTTGACTAATAAGAGTAATATTAAAACTAACCAGCTGCCGCCATTGTTGGAAACTGAGCTGGGCTGCGCTATGAATTCTGGGACAGAGCTACTTCTTCTTCTTCGGGGTTTAATGGCAGCTGGCATCCTTGTACATGCAGTGCTGCCATCTTCTGATTCAGTCCATTATTACACTCTTAAATCCTACTACTTATTCCTGCGTCTTTTGGGATCTTACAAAGCGTCAAACGACGCGTCGACTATTAAATTAGTCATCGACGATTTTAACAGTCGACGTAATAGTGACTAGTCGACTAATCGTAGCAGCCCTACTCGCCATACCAATACCAACTAGATTTTTAAATTGTAATATATAATGAGTAACAGTAGGTTGACATTAGGTAAGGCTGCACTTTTTGCAGCGATCTCGTACGGAAAACTATTCCGCGCGTATATAAAACAGGTCCGTGGCTCCGAACCGCAGTAAAGGAACCTCTGACTAATACGTCGGGTTCCGTGTCGGGCTCCGTGTCGGGCTCATAGCCAAAAACTAGCCTTACTTTGTTGTTTGGGTCAAGTTTGCTAGTGAGAGACAGAGAGAGGCGTTGAAAGGCTGCTCCACCAGAACTTATTGTTTTGGAGGAAAACACGAACACAGAGTACAGTCAAGTCTTAAGAACTTACTTAGAACTGGGCTATACTGCCCATGAGGCTACATTCTTTAGGGCTATGCCTGTAACACTCTGCCTATTGCTTTCATATTAAATCACTTTTTGTACAATAATTTGTACAATAATTTTACAAGTGGGGGTAACATGGGCCGCGAGATTGAGACACAGGCATTAGAGCCTCTTAATATGTGTTTTGTTTGGGTTTCCGCCGGCGTAGAATTACCAAAAATAGAGAGGGGACAGCCTAACATAGGAAACAGGAAAAGACCGCCATGTAATCCTTTTAATTCAACAAAGTAACTGTATTCTGAATACCACCTTTTTAAACGGTAACTGTAATGGAATACTGTTACTCATATTTTGTATTTTAAATACGTAATGGCGGTACATGTATTCCGTTACTCCCCAACACTGTGTATACTACAGGTGTTGCTGGATCTTCCATCTCTTTAGTAACCAGTTAGCTCAGGAAAATAACTTTTAGATTTACCGGTACAGCACTTAAACTGATGCAACTAATGTAGATACCTAATCAGCAAATTATATTACAGCAAGTCAGCGCAATTAGGCATGTAGACATGACCAAGATGACCTGCTGAAGTTCAAACTCAATGTCAAAACGGGAAAAAATGTGATTTCAAGTGACTTAGCTTGGCATGGTTGTTGGTGCTAGACAGCCTAATATTTCAGAAACTTTGTAATATCCACTGAACAGCCGCTCTCTGGACAAAAATGCGTTGTTGCTGCCAGAGGTCAGGGGAGATGGCTTCACTGCTTCAAGCTAATAGGAAGACCACAATAGCTCCACTTGTTACAATCAAGGTATGCAGAAGAGTATCTGAACACCCAATATGAAGGTGACACACTTGCCAGCTAAGAATAGGAACCTACAGTTCACACGACATCACCAAAATTGACAATAAAAGGTTGCCCCATACTTTGGGCCCCTTAGTACCAATTGAGCATTGTTTAAACACCCGAGCCTACCTGAGTAATGTGGTTGCCCATCTCCATCTCTTTTTGACCACACTTTTTTGTGTAAAGGCTGTTTTCGTTCTCATTTTCTGATTGCTGCTTCCAGTAGGAGTAATGCACTCAAATTCACAAAGATCCAAAGATTTCTTTTGATATAGCACTGTACTTCAGAGGCCTTCAAAGTCTTGAGATCGTAATCCAACATAGCACCTGTTGGGTGTGGTGAAATGGGAGAGTCACATTGATGTACAGCCAACAAATCTGGTGCAACTGTGTGATACTATTGTGTCTGAGGAATGGGGTCATGTTGTTGAAGCTGTGCCACAAAGAATTTAGGCAGTTCTGAAGTTTTTTGGTTTTTCCCAAATGCTTTTTCAACAAAACAAGGGAAGCATTTCTAGAAATACTAGTTTTCTTTAGAAAGCATAGAATATTTGTATTTACACACATTAACAGAATTATTTAAGAAAAATTAAATATTACCAGTGGCAATATTATCAGCTCTCTGGAAAACTAAACTTTTTATTGAGCACAAAGCACTGCTGTGAACTGATGTTTTAATGCTTGAAGCTTGTAAAATCAAGTTAAAACTGAAGGTTATCTTAAAAAACAGTATAAAAACTTGAGGAAAAAATATGATACTAAAAACAAAAGAAATCAGATTAAATCAGACTTGCGAAATAGAGTTGTTGGTGCTTACATATAAGAAGATGGATATACAAAGTTATCAGAGCGTATAGTGTATAAGTATTGAAAAATTGAAGAGAGAGCCACACAGTATAGAACAAACCTGGCAGAGGAAGGAAGCAAAAGATTTGAAGGACTCTAGAAAGAAAACTAGTGAAAGCTGTGTCTAAAGACCCCAGAACAAGTGCCAAGACATTAGTGGATGACTAGCAAAGTGTCAAAGAAGACGATCCTGCACAGAAATGGACAAAGAAAGGTTTGCAACCTTGCAGGAAACGTGTGAGACTTGTTTAAAGCTACAACAAGTCACAGCGGGCTGTTACCCAGAAAAAAAGGATACACAATACACAATTGTCTATTAGTAACAGGGAGGCTAATAGTAATAGTTGACCCTGGTAGTTTTTGTAAAATAATAACAAGCTGGTTTTTTGCATATCTCATATGTATAGGACCAACTACGAGATTTCCCTGAGGTTAGTTAGGACATAGAGAGATGGCGAGGCACAAAGTGAAAGTTCCTCCTACATGGAGGTTTTTTTTTAATTTTTTATTATAGTTTGTTTGTTTTAAATTCCCACCTAACATTATTGCTGTTCAGGGCATTCTCCAACAAGCCTGACTGAGTGAGCTGAGCAACTAACGATGTGTGAGACAGTTCTGTGAGCCTGTCTCTTCCTGGATGCAGTTCAGACTTGTGCCATTTTAAAAGTGATAAGTGAATGCTAGCAGAGCCAGCCAAATAAGATTGTAACTTTTATGGAAAGGAAATAAATGTTGCTCATGAAACTGATGCATTCAGATGGCCTCAGATTAATGGAGGAGAATGCACATCAGAATGTGACATTTGTTTCTCTCCTTTAATGGCCCATCATATTTGCAAGTGTAGGATGGCCAAGATGTTAACTTTGACCTTACATTGCAAAAATGTAAAACACATTTTTTTTCCCCCGTGTGAACTTTTAGACATAGGTACAAACTGTAGCATAATTGGTGGGGACATACAATCACAAGGTGATTTATTATTACATTTGTAATACTGAAAATCACCACAAACTTTTTCTTTAACTCACTTTAAAAGCGTGTGTGCTTTGATGTTTTGTGGAATTGGGGGGTGGGGTCATATTGCTAGACCCCATCTCAAAAATCCCATCTTGGGTCATCCTTAGCTTTGAGTTCAGTGTTATCTCTGGAGTCACAGATGATTTAAATTTTCACGAGATGTTCCTGATACCACGGTCCCTGGCAATTACGCCATGGTGTGCTGTGTGCGCGCTGTCTCGTCTCATTTAGTATGATAGCGGTCTCTTAATCTCTCACCTCAGAGATGGTACAGAAGGTGTCAGTAAATAAAGAGCAAGGGAACCAAAGCAGCTGAATTACTGTTTCAGAGAGGAATCTGATGAGGATTTTGTTTCTTTCTTAACTTGCATAGTTAAATAAAAAAAACAGATGGATATTTTAGGTTTGCATTAAAGCAAAAGTAAAAGTTATGCTTTTTGAAAAATCACGTTGTCATTTTATCTCCCAAACTTGAAAGGACTAAGTTTCCAATCTTTGATGTTACTGTTCTCTCTTTATGGAGCCTCTGCCTTTGCCGTGTAAGGAAGAATTACTTTACACAGCAGTATTTTCTGTGGTTACGTTTTAAATCTCAGTGATTTTGGCATTTATGATAAGTAAAGCTGCATTAGTTTGGTCACTTGAGACATATTGTAACATAAAGTCAGTGTGACCTGGATTTTAACGGTGCTGTATCTTAAAGGGCTTGTAGCCATCAGAGTACTGTGTAGTCCTACTCATTTGAGCTAACAAGGCACTGTGAGCTGAGTTGATTATGTTTCTTTCCCACAGAATATCTTCAATAACCACATGCTGGATGTGAATGTCAGGTGGCTTGCGGTTCTGTACTTCAAAAATGGCATCGACAGATACTGGAGGAGAGTTGCACCTCAGTAAGTGCTTGCTTGTGTCACGTTCTCTGCTGCTAATCAGCCTCTCTATTCTGCCTTTCCATTTTAGACCTTTTCTTTTCTCTCCTGCAGCTCATCGTTTCCTTTCTTGTCTCTTCCACTCCTGAAGCATGTCTATTCATCGGTCTTAATCTCTTTGCCTGATTTTGAGGCTTTATTTTCAAATCTTTTTGTTTCATATTTGCAGTTGCAATTTTCTGTTTTGTCACAGCCTCCATGTCCTCCATTTTCCCATTGTCTTTCCTTCACTAGTTTTAGCTTACATCTGCATTTCTCTCTCCATCACTTCTCACAGCTGCCATTTTCCCCCTTTTTTACCTTCTGTCCTGATTATTCATATCATTGTGATTTGATTTTATGCTCGGTTTATTCTTTTGTGTCTCTTTTGTCTGGTGTAAGATCGGATTTTAGTAGTCAAAACCTACAAATTTTCTTCGGGTACCTGACTAGCTGGCTTTTGTAAGGTTTGAATGGACGTTTGCTGTTAAACTCACAGGAGAGGAGCTGGTTGGAGGTAATCGGTTCTGCCTAAGCACTTGTGGCCACTCTTTGACTGCTTCGCATTGTTGCAGTTCATTTCTGTTGTTGTTGTAAGTTTGGTAAGTTTTCTGCTCTTACCAAAGTTGAGTCACTCTTGTCAGTAGTTCTGTAAACTAAATTTTACTTGGAGTGCTGTGGTCCGTGGATTATTGATGCGATTACTTTTGGACAATGCCATTTACCCAGAGGTTGGATAGTGTGTGACTCAGCACAGTTCATGTGGTGTCAGTGTATGAAGTGTAGGCAACATGACATAACATTTTTGTTACAGCAGCTTACAGTAATAGACTTTAACTGAATTAATTTAAAAATTGTTTAAAAAACAAATTAATCTGTGAGTGTGTTGCCAGATTTAGTTAACTTGAGGTTTTGAAATACTTTGTCCAGGTACATTTACAATAGTTATTGTTTCTAAGTCATTAGCAAAGCCACATTTTTGCGTCAGTCCTTTAAATAAGCAATTATTGAACAGCAAGCCTTGGATTTTTGTCTCACTTTCTGAAGGGACTTTTAGTTACAGTACTGGGTAGAGTAGTAGATGATGATAAATAGTTTTAACAAGTCATTGTTAAAAAAGCTAATGCCCATTTCCATCCAAAATGGTGTTACTAGATGCCATTACAGGCCGCACCAACTCGGCTCTGTGTCCTGGCTCATTTTAGCACGACTGTGCCACTTGGAGCTAATAGTGCCGTCATCAGTGTTAATGTAACACATGTGCTGCTGCTGTGACAAGCCCAGAAATTCTCCTATGAAAAAGGTCAACTTCCTTTTTAATGGACTTAATGAAAAAGCCTAAATTAAGATGGTACAAATGTAAAAGGTAAAGCAGCTTTACAATCAAATAATAATCAAATATTAAAACTACAGAGATGAATACAGTTAAAAATATGACATTAATGGATAATACAGTAATTTACCTGTTTACAGTTTCCCGCTCTGATCAACAGATGTTCCAGTGACTTCAAATTACAACATAAAAACTTAAAGCTGAAGAATTCTTACTTAACCTAATGTTAAACTGATAAATCTATTTGTTACATTTATGCCATCCCTGGTGTACTGTCAGCTTTGGGAAAACCGCTGACCTCGATGCAACCAGAACCAACATTGTACAAACGAAAAGGACATTTATGCAGAACCGGGTGATTTACATTTTTAGTTGGAATTCGGTTGATTTAGCTGAATTGTTATGAGTTAATTTTATGGAGTTGTACTATAGTGTGCCCTAGTTTGGCAAATGAATGAATAAATATTGTTAAAGTAGGATTTAAGTAATTTGCTTGTAAAACAATAGAAAGCTGGCCTATATTCTCCACTGTTGCTGAGGGAGTGACTCACTTGAGCAACCTGCAGTTCTTAGAGAGGTTTTTACACCAAATCTGCTTCTTGTTCTGCATTTATTCAAATGCATTTTTGAAAATACATCTCCCTGCAACATATTATGTGGCTGGAAACACCCACATAATAGCCAGAACAACCTAATAAAATTTGGAGTTGAGTGTTTCTCTTTCAGGAAATTTTCAGTCTGTGCATTGTGTTAAATCTTTTTGTGTCTCTCACTTGGTTGATATTTTCCACCCTCAAATCATCAGATTTTCTAGCTCCTTGCAGACTTACAAGGACAAAATGGGGCTCAGGAGCATACTTGCTTACGTTAATATATCTTTTAATCTTTCATCCTGTATTTCTTTAAAGCTTGCCTCACCCCCGTATTCCCAAAATATGTGTGTGTAGCAAATCTTGTATTACTAATTTGCAATCTCCCTGCAAGTAATTTGACTTCCACCCATCTCGCTTCTCTTTCTGCCACGGGTTACAGCATGAGTCACTCCTCACGGTTCTTCAAATCAGATGCTTTCAATGTGCCTAACTTCAGCAGCAGCTGAATTAGAACAGGGTAACTCATCATAAAACAACATATTTTCTTGCATATTCACACAAATTGTGACTATTTTGCGACCTCCAAAGTATATCTGGTTTGGAGGACAGCAGGTTTATTCAAAGTTTACTAATTAATTAATGCATTTCACAGGATCTTCACTTAATAATGTAGCACATTTAATTGATTTTAATAAATCCCTTACCAAGTTGGCTATTTTGTCATATTCATTATTGCCATAATATTAAAGTCTGTGATTTGCACGTCTAGAATCCAAATTGAGATAATAGGGGTCTCTTAGGATATGTGCTGCATTCAACAATGCCAGGGCGGCTGGCACTCGCTCCTCGTAATGCGACATGGTGGCTCAGTAGTTGGCATTCTTGCCTTCAGCTAGAAAATTCTGGGTTTAACACTTGGTCCTGTTTTATTGTGGATAATTTGAATGAATATTCCTGCACACTACAGTCTGATTACTGTGTCTAAGATCAAAATGAATTAAATAAATCTGCAACATGAGGTACATGAATAAAGACATTGTGCAAAAAAGTAACAGTTTATCTATATTAGGTCTACAATTAATGTGCAGTAGTATGCAAAAGTCTTGAGCCACTCCTCATTTCTTCATCTGCAGTGATTTATTGAAAGGTTCAAATATACATGGAAGTACAGTATGGAAGGTCAGTATTTGAGATGACCACCTTCTTCATCACAGTCTCTCCTCTTATGCAAGCTTTCTTATGACATCTTCAAGTAGTTTTAACGAATAGTTTTCAAGCTTCTTAAAGGACATTCAAAGCTCTTCTTTGGATCTTGGTTGCCTTTAGTTTCATTTACTATCAAGATGATCCCACACTGCTTAAATAATGTTGAGGTCCGGGCTCTGGGGATGCCAGTCAGTGACTTATTATTATTATTATTATTATTATTATTATTATTTTTTTTTCCCTTTCTGCCTGTCCCGTTTGGCTCTTTTGCCATCAGAATTGTTGTCTAAAGGCAAAGAAAGATGCCCAACGGATTTACTTTACCAAATTGACCATCCCAGCCTTGCCGTAATGGTCCATTTGATTCACCTTTTATTGTTTATTTTATTTTCACTTACTGAATACGGGACAGACTTGACTGGGGGAAAGAAGGGGAGAAAGAAAGAGGGAAAGAGAAACAGCTGAGAAGAGGGACGGGGGAGAAGGGCAAAAGACAAAAACCAACAGAATGGGCAGGAAAAAAAATGCATATATCAATCACCTGGATCACCTGCTGAGAAAGAAAAAAGAAAACAAGCAGAAGAGAACAAGAGTAATAGAATAAACAACATCACAATGATATATGGGAATATGACAGTAAATACTAAATATTAAACATTATTGTGCAGCACATAAGATCAACAGAACACAGTGTGCTTTGAGGTAGGAGCCAAAAAGGGTGTAGTTTGTGGGTGTGATCACCCGTGTGTACACCTGTGAGCATGGACGCGCTTGTTTTTTTTAAAAGGTTCCTTCATGTAATGATCTGCTAGAGGGTGTGGGGGGGGGGGGCCACAGCCCCGTCCTCCAGGGCATGAAGCAGGTATGGAGGAGATCAAGACTCCAGACATCCAGAGGCCCCCAGAACACAAGAGACCAAGGAAGACCAACAGAGGGGCAGCCGCGCCACTGTCCCAGAAAGAGCTGAGGAGAGTCCCAGATGAGGGCTCACTCAGCAGCCGCGGAGCAGAAGCCAGGGGGAGTTGCAGTGACGTGCCCGTGAGCTCCGCCGGCAGCCAGCCGTGCCTGAGTGACCGAGCCCCAGGCCGAGAGGCCGGGGGCACCCCACCTCCGAAGTGGCCCGAGCGAGCCCCAGGCTCCAGGCCCCGATAAGCAGCCGCCAAGGAGTGAGCCGGTGTGTACCTGGACGCCCATCCCTGGACACAAAGAACCATCAACGCACCGATGTCTGAGGGAGTCCGCCACTGGCAGGGGAAGTGGTGGTGGGTGGAGATAGGCCTCCAAACCTTGGAGGGCCTGAGATGTCCCCAGAGAGGTGGCGCCTGACACCCAACCTGACATATAGACACAGACATACAGGCACACACAGATACAAACATCCATTCCCACCCTCATGCTCTCATATGCACTTACTCCACACTCAACCAACGTGGAGACAGACATAAAGAGACGCTGTACTAGAGCTGGGCGATAGAACGATAACGATATGTATCGCGATATAACTTTTACTCGATAGAGAAATTAAGCTATCGCGATAGACCTCGCCGCTCTTGTCCTCAAAAAAAAAAAAAAAAAAAAAAAAAAAAGGTCAGCCAATCCAAATTAAGTAGCGCAGAGCCGAACCAATCACAGCCGCAGCGTCATGTCGCGTGACTTGTTACGTACAGCACAAGTGCCAAGCCGCACGTGTGTTTGTTTGGGAAGCAGCCAGCGGGTAATGGAGCCAGCGCATAATGGAGGAAATGAGTGTGCCGACTAGAAAAATCAACCGAGCGTGACCGAAGAGAAAACAGATAATGGTTCCAACGCCGGAGAGATTGTCGAACGGAAGAGCCATAGAAGTTCCGTAGTGTGAAGGTATTTCGGCTATTTCAAGTCTGACAAAAAACAGAGTAGCGTGCACTGTAAATTGTGCCGAAAGCAAGTCTGGAAATACAATAAACTGGTGCATGCGTCACACTGTGCGCCACGTTATTGTTTCGGTGAAATTAACTTCTACAATACTGTTACTGTTAATTCTACTCTCTGCAGTGTTTAAATGCTTACATATACACACAGTTACTGTCCCTCCACACATACGACTCGGTTCTGCTTCTATGCCCCAGCTTTGTTTACTTTTTCCCACCGAGGCTTCTAGACTTCTGATTGGCCAACATTTCTGCACGGTTAGGAATCTAGCGCCACCTGCTGCTTTGGCATGTTCATAGCAGCGTTTTCCTTCATTTCTGCCTTTATGTGTGGACGGGATTATTTTTTAAAACGAAAACGGAAAATCTCCGTTTTCAAAAATACCCGTGTACGTGTGGACGTAGCCTCAGTCTCTGACTGGAAGCGCTAATTCATCATTCGGCTTTTGTCAGACTAAAGTAACTGTTAAAAGTGTTTGAAAAGCTAAGCTATACAACAAGGAGAGATTGAGAATTTCCTTTTAGTTCTCAGTTTATTTGATATTGACAAAAGTTAGTCAGTTTTGTCTGTTCTTCTGTAACACAAACTAAGATTTATTTTTAGAATTAATATTTTGTTTCTAAGTGGAATTGACAATTTAGTCTGTTTCGTTTGTTCTATTTTGAAACTTAAACGCTTTAGCGGCTGCCTTTTGTGTAGTTTGCAATATTTGCCTTTATTTATCTGAAAAAGTCTCATGTTCCTTAAGTACATCTACCCTGTTGAACTTATTATGGGAAATAAATATTTAAATAAAAACAAGCTGCTGATTATTTCACATTTTACTTGTGAGCAACGGCACATTTAAATCTTACAAATATAGTTATTTGGCTTATATCGTGATAGATATCGTTATCGCCTGAAATGAAAAAAACATATCGTGATATGAAAAAATCTCATATCGCCCAGCTCTACGCTGTACACACGATCACACTCCCCAAGCGTACTCTACAAACCGGGTCTAGGTACCCTTGCCCCTGGAGGGGGGAACTGCACCCAGACCCAGGTGGTGTTACCCTTTTCCCTGCGGTGGGGGGAGGCAGACCGCCCTGACTCCGCAGCAGCAGGGAGGCCCCACACTGCAGACCGCAGTCGGACGGCCAACTCCTCCTCCTAGCCCCCCCGCTCCAGCAGGTCGCAGAGAATGGGGGTGAGAGAAGACTCCAAACCTCCCTCCACCCGCTCATTGTAGTGTTGATGCATGTGTGTTCTAAGGTGCATTTAAAACCCAGAAGGGCATGGAGCTACCTGCCAGAGAGCAGCAGGTAAGCGCAGTCCCTCCTGCTAGCCCTCAATGTCTACGTGTATTTAAAATTGAGAGGTGGGCAACGACGCCAGGGGTGGGGTGTACACCCTGATGGTACTTTGGATTCCGTGTATCGTGCCCACCCCCAAGATCCTATATGTATGTGTAATGAGAGTGTGAGTAATGTGAATGTCTAAGTTGTGGGATAAAATTGAGGCAGAGGCAGCCAGAAGGGGACCGGGGGGGGTAGCCTCCTCTGCACCCTGGTGACATACCCCTATATCCAGGAATGTTTTTACTACATTGGCAGGGTGTTTGGGATCATTGTCATGTTGAAAAATGAAGGTGTTGCCAATCTGATGCTTTCCATATGGTACTGCATGATTCTTAAGAACATGACCATCAGATACTGTTCATGTGCAAGAACGTCTGGCTGCTTGGAAGTAAGAAATGAAAGGTGGTTTAAGGTTTTTGCGCAGTACTGTGAAAGCAAAATTACTGTGGGGCAAGATTGTTTTAAAGTAATACTGAAATACTGTACTCATTTATCTATAGACGCTTTCAAATGTGTCTGTTTTTCTATATTAAGTGCTGCCTTTGTCTTTTTGTCAGCTTTATTGTTTCATCTCTTTCGACCTCTCTACTTCCTCTGAACAGCTTTTTGATTGGTTTGTTCGCAGTGCATTATCAGAAGAGGAGAAGACGTCATTGCGTGCTGGTCTAATCACAAACTTCAACGAGCCTGTCAATCAGGTGAGTAGGGAAAATAAAGAGGGAGAGGGAAATAAACATGTTTGATCATTGTATACTGATGAATAAAACACTGATTTTGATTGAAGTGCTTTTATCAAAACCAGATAAGTTACAAAGGATCTGACTGACAGCATTAAGATTTTTTAGGCTGTCACAATGCGACTCCATAGAATGAGATTTGAAAGTGATGAAAGCTGCTAATTTTGCATACTGGGACTTAATTTGAAGTTTCTTGATAGACATTTTTTTGGGGGGCTGTGTGGGGAAGGTTACAACAAACAAATAATTCAGGAGTCAAGCAGCGTAATACATCTGTCCCAGGGGGTACGTGGAACTTGGCCCTAAATGATGGCCATCCATCTTGGTTTCTACAGGTTGTATGTCCCTGTGGGACAGCTCTCGAACATCAGGACTGATCGGGTCCATATGGCAAGCAATGAATACGATTTGGACACCATATGTCTCTCTAGTCACAGCCTCTCGTGGAGTCCAAATTTCATGAGGGTGCTTTATGCTTGTGAATGAGAGAGTGAGTGTAACTTGTGTACAAATTGACTTACTGATGCTTGTGAGGATGCAAGTTTAAATACTGAACTGTGTACTGCAAGACGTTCTGAGATAAATCTTTTATACAACCATAAGAACAAAAACTCACGCAAGGTTTTCACATTTAAAAAAAAAAAAAAAAAAAAGAAGCTATTTGGAGTGTGTTCAAATAATATAAAGAGTTTTGATTTTTATCATAAAATGTCCATTAAGTCTTGAGGTATAAAGTGTCTTTTTCATTTTGAGCTTGAAATTTATCTCGAAGTATTGAGTGTCTTACCGGCAGTTTGTGTTGGAGTAATGAGTAGACTTGAGCGATATTTGCTCAGCTGTTGGGCTCAGTGGAAAGCCAATTAAAAAAAAAAAAATGAGAAGTGAAGCTGTTACCAGATCATGTGATGCACATTGCAGATATAGCTCAGGCACAAGCACTCTATTTTAAAAATCAACTGATTCCCTATCTGTCACCAGATGCATGTACTATGTACACTGTGTTGACTGTAAAAAGTTTGATATTCTGTGTCCTATTTGTTCGAGCTACTTATTTTTAAAAGAGAACTACGTAATAAAATTCCCATCAAGTTTGCTCCACCTTCTGCTGTGTTTATGCTTTGCCCCTGGTCAACTTCTCTTTCCTGCATGTATTTTTTTTTTTTTTTTTTTCTCAACAGATAGCAACCCAGATCGCAGTACTGATAGCCAAGGTGGCCCGTCTGGACTGCCCCAGGCAATGGCCAGAGCTCATCCCCATTCTGCTCGAGTCTGTGAAGGGTCAGGATGGCCTGCAGCAGCACAGAGCGCTGTTAACCTTCTATCATGTCACCAAAACTCTAGCATCCAAACGACTGGCGCAGGACAGGCGGCTTTTTCAGGATGTAAGTCCACAATATTAGCTGGTCCAGTGTTGATACAAAATTCTATTACAACCTTTTTGTTCTCCATTGCTTCTTATTCTTATTCTTAGTGTTTTTTAGCTGTGTTTTGCTCTTTATACATCAGTTGTATATACCTGAATAAAAGGTTATGTTAGGTAAACAGTGAAACTTTCTGGATTTTTATACGTTGCAGGTTGCAGACTCCTGCTCTCTGCAATATAACTTTTTTTTCTTTGTTGCTATTTTTTTCCTCCTTCAGAAGATTTTGAAAATGAATAGATGAATACTAAGATTATCCTGAGACTTTTTAGGTTTTGTCTCTACGAGATGCTGTTTAGCTTCTGTTAGAAGCATGTTAAATACAAGATTTATAGCAAAAATATTCCCTTGTCATACATGACTCAAGCATGGTTGACTTGTTTAGAAATGGTTATCAGCGTTTCCGTGTCTTTGTTGATATTGCGTTGAGACAAATTAACTTTTGAGTAAGTATTTCTGGTGTTTCTGGTGAACACAGCGTACATTATACAATATTTTTCTTTCATGCTTGATTTAAATTTGAGTTTAAAAAAAGGCCATTTGTGGAGAGAAAGATTTTAGAGGAATGAGATGATCAAGCAGAGGGAAGATGGAGACCAACAGAGGGTGAAAGGACATGAGAGCAGTGGCTGAGACCAAATAGTTGGATGCCAGGCAGAGGCGTCCTGTATGCCAAAATTTCTGCCCTTAGGCAACACAAGAAACAAAGGCAGCCTGAGCCCCCATTAAACAGCGCACTCATTTAATGATGCACTGATGACTTTGACACTGAATCTCCTCTCTTCCTCCTCTCCTCTTTTTTTCCTCTCTTCTTCTAATAATCATGTGTATACTTTGTCATACAAACATTTTGCTTATGCTGTAATTATATTCTCGGATAGTAATTGGATAGTAATTCTAAGACTGGTAACGCTGCTGAAAGATTAAAAGTATCACTGTAGTGTTGGAGGGCCATTAGGGAGAGGACTAATTCAGAAATCGGGTTCGCCTTAGGACCTTACAGACCTATACTTAAAGGCACCTTAATAGTTTTTAATTTTTTTATGTTCTTTTTGATTCATGGGGTAGAAAATGCAAACGGCAAGGATGTACTAGTTTTTTTTACACAGATGTAGCACAACGAGGAATAAAAAGGGGGATAAGAAGGTAGACTACAATGCACCTGTCGACTGGAGTAGGTTGTTATATTTTTTGAATGTCTGTAACATTTGGAAACTGTGTATTGACGCTTTGATGCGATTTACCTGTTGTGCATTCACAGAATGTAATGAAACTGTAAAAACCCATATAAACAATAGCGTATTAGTCTACTGAAACACCAAGACTGAGGAAGTCATGAGAACAATATGAAGTTGTTTTCTGAACTTGGCTCATCACTTTTAGGCTCCATGGGTTGGATTAGTCTGGGATCTGAGGAATGGAAAACGACAAGCTGTAGAGAAATCTCTCCAAAGAAGAAACTTGCCAATCTTGCGGTTTCTCTAAAGAATATATCAAAGCCTATGCTGTGCTGTCAAAGTAGGGATTTCTCTTTGAACAGCCGAACATCAACTTAACCACTGATTCTCAGATTTTTCCCACTTGACTCTTGAGTGTTACCAAGAGCGCAAAGTTCCTCTGGCTAGAAGTTGCTTGCTTTCCTTGTTTGATATATGGTGTTCACAATTTTCCACAGAGTAATTTTAATGTGGGTTTGTTGTTTATCTTAATCAAATAGCAAAGACTTGACTGTTATCCCACTGCAATGTTATTGTCAATTTTGAATGAGATTTAATGGTTAGAATCCCCCCCCCACCCCCCCCCCCCACCCCCCCACACACACACACACACACACACACACACACACACACACACACACACACTTACTCTCTTCCTTTGGCAGATTTGTTGGATGTTCTAAGCAGACATTGTCACACTTGGCTGATAGAACTGAGTGCTTTTTATCTACCTTTGATGATCTTGTTTTGCATCTACAGGAGGCTGCTATCATGGAGGGCGAAAGTGTAATTGGTTTGAGCCCAAATAATACTGAGACTATAATTGGAAGTTCATTTGGAGCTAAATTAGACCTGTTATTCACAGGTCCATCTTTCCTTCCTGTTTGTTTGAGTGTATCACCAGCAATTGAGTTTCTGATGTTCCATGTAGGGACACGCCGATTTAATAGCCGCTCGCCAACACCGACCTTGTTGTCACCATATCAACAAATAAAATGACATTTTCTGATGTCAGTGGCTGATGTTTACCTGTGGTCACATTAATTTACTGGCAAAGTGATCCAAGATGGTGTGCTGAAGGGAAATTTTTAATGTTAATAAACTAATAAACAATAAAAAAACAGGTAAATAAAAACAAAAGTAGGTTCTTGTACAAAGCTACACTCATATTAGCCCAGAATTTCTTGCGCATTTATGTTGAGTGAAATGACCTCAAATGCTTTCGAGACCCAGATTAACCCAGGTGTGCCTGACCAAAATGTTAATGTGTATGTTGGCAGCTGGCATCGGGCATCTACAGCTTTGCATGCTCCCTGTGGAGCCATCACACAGACTGCTTCCTCCAGCAGATCTACGCCAGAGATGAGGCTGCGGCACTCAGCTCGCTGGAGAGGACACTACTCTCTCTTAAAGGTAGCAACACTTGCACAGACACATGCACGCATACCACAAACCTGCATTATCATGCAAAGACATGCAATCACCTATTAGCACAACATGGTAATCTAATCGTCATGATCCCACCATTTGATTAAAAACATAGATAATTGAACATGCAAACATGGAAGTATTAATATATGCAGCTACTTAGTGAAACACTAATTATGAGGAGATGTTGAATATAGTTAATTTTTAATTAGTGAAAATCCTGCATAGTGATGTTTTTTGTGCTCCTTTTAGTGCTTCGCAAACTGACAGTCCATGGATTTCAAGAGCCACAACAGAATATGGAAGTAATGGTGAGTCTCAAGTTATTTCAGCTGTGGCTGCTTTAGTACCTCTCATATTTGGGAAAAGCTGATATTTTTCTGTTGGTGTTTTGGGTCAAAAACGACTCCAATCACAGCGTGCAAAATATGGATGGCCACGATGATTGAAAGTGCCTTGAGCCTTGTCTCGGTTCAAAGAGTCCGGAGCTCTTCTCTCACTTCTAGTGTGAAGAAAGTTTGACTCCATGAAACTGTTAATTCAATTTAGTTTAAATCTGGTTTAAAAAAAATCTTTAGCATGTGCCTGGATAGGGCTTTGGTTTCCTCATGGCTCAGAGTTAATGGAATCATTTGCACAAACTGTCCCAGTTCTTTGAACTCCAGTTTCATATTCTGAGTATCTCCTGTTTGGTGAAAGAATAATAATGAATGCTGAACAAGAATAATTGATAAACCATGTTCCTGGTTATTTTTTGAAGGATTAAGGCTTTTTGAATTTGATTTTAGCCAAGAAAATTCATGCTTGGAATTTTAATGTATTTTAAGTACCAAAATAAAATGGAAAACATTTTGGTGCATTTACCTGTTCTGTACCTAAACGAATTGTATCTTGAGCACATTGTACAGTCCTATAATGCTGCTAACTATACTGACGATAATTATTTTTTTATCAGAAAACCTTTTCAGTATAGCAAATTGAATGCACTTAGGACTAAATTATCTACTAATGCGGTGAAAAAATAGATATAAACCTTTTAGGCTTACTGATTTAAAGCTTTCAGGTGCTACTTAACATTCAGTGAAGGTAAGTGCTCTTGAGGGTCTGAAAAAAAATTACCTGAAATCGCTATACTGTATATGTAGGCAAGTGAAAAGAACATAAATGAATTCCATGTAAAACTGTGATGAGCAGTATTTCTTATTTTCCTGGATTTATGCTTTTTTCACCTAAAGGATGCCAGCACTGGTATAACCTGTGGGCTGAAATATATAACAATATAGCCTCGGACAGATGTGACCTCATCAGATTTTTCATTAAAAAAACAACAACAACAAAACTTCTCAGTTTTTGTTTATCTTCTGTGAATTTTAACTCATAGTAAAATGTACATTTGTTACATAGTCATACACACAGTGTGATTAAATTGACAGATCCCAAACTGTTGTATTTTTGTTCTCTAGTCTTTTTTTGAAAGCATTGAGTAATCACCTATGGTACAGGCTGGAAAATGTTAGTGAACCTCTGTGTTAATGACTTCCCCAAAAGCTATTTGGAGTCAGGGTTTCCAATTAAGTAGATTAGATTGGAGGTGCGGGTCGTATGTTGTTGCACTCTGTGAAAGTAAAGGCAGTCAGTAACAACTTTGACATTAAAGATATGCTTGAAGCTATCCAGAATTGCTGGCTATTAGTAATTTATGATATACATATATATAGGTTCTGTCAATCTATTAAAGCCAGAACAACTGAAAATTAAAAATAAATGTTAGTTGCCAAAGGGGAATTCAGTTTGTCCTTTTGTCTTTGATACAATGTAAGTCGTCACAAAAGGTCAACGAGTCATTAACATTAAAAATGTGGTCTGTTGTTGCTGTGCCGTTTCTGTCTTTGTGCTTCTGCTGTTATGTTTCTGTCATTTCTGATTTTTATTGCTTTATTTGTTTTTTCCTGCTTTTTTTATGCTTGTAGATGGCAAGGACATTTTTATGACAGAAAAAAATGTTTACTGCGCCCTGTTTCTCCACTAATGAGACGACAACTTAGCCTCCAGGCTGAAGGTTATAAGATGGTCACAATATTTTCATTAAACGGATGTTTGCCTCATGCTTTCACTGGTTATTCCAGCTCATTGTAGTGTTTTAAAGTAAATATTTCATATTTAATTTACATTGTTGCTTTTCTTAGTAATTACTACTTTAATAGCTGTTTTCATTCTCCTGGTGCTGAATAAACACAGGAATATGCCTACCTTGAATCTACTTAGGCAACCATGTTTTAATATAACTCACTATGTTAAAATCAAGTTCTTTAAAAATATTAATATTAGGCTCCAAGTGTGCACTGGAAGAAGTTCTGTAATCTTTTAAAAATAATTAGGCGTTGAAGGTTCTCACAGAAACAAGTAAACAACATAATGCCATTATGACTAAGCACAGAGTAACTATCTTAAACTGTTTAATGCTGTATTTACACTTGGAAAAACAGTGGTTCGAACCTGACATGACAAAAAGGATTGCCATTGTGTGCAATGATCTTGTTGCCTTTCAAATGATTGCTGAAAAGATGGGGACCAGGTCTGCAACTACTCACAGTGAGGTGCAGTCTTGCGATTGAATGGGGTCAAATTTGCAATCTGCTTGTGATAAGTAAAATTGGCAAAATCCTTTGTAAACGTGTTGCCGTCTACATACGCAGAAGTTCACATTAACTACCACATTAATTACTTACATTCAGAGTCCAGCCAGAGTCTTGTAGATCTCAAAGAGAATTCCCTCCTCTGATAGGGATGTAGCTGCTGTGGGTGGAGATTGATCTACAGAATGATATGGGCACTCAGCAGTCTTGCTTTTACAGTATATAGGAATATAATCGGAAAACAACCAGTTAGCAGCCATTTGAGTCGACTCCCCTGTTGCACAGAGATGCGTCATAGCCAAGTTGTGCTTATTGGAGCAGACTGTCTCACATTGATTGCAATGTGTTGGCAATGGCAATTATTTGAAAAGCTGTCTGAGAGTGATTGCAGTGAGTCTGAGTCAGACCCTTGATTGTTTGGAGACAAAGGAAAAAGTTTCCTTTTTCCAAAATTTTATTCCTTTCTTTTTATTGGACATAACTTAAAGTTAATGTTGGGGGAAAAGAGCTGATTCAGAGTGGGTAATGTCTCTTAAATCAATTAAAAAAAACACTTAATAAGAAATTACCTTTTTTTCTGAATAGAAAACTTATAGTTATTCACTCTTTTGCCACGTGTTAAACTTTTTAAACCTCAGCTCAAAAGACTGATGGGCAATTGTCACTACCACGCGGGCGGGCGGCATGGACACGCAAGTTTGTGAGTATGATAACTCAAGAATAAGTGCACTGAGGAGTTTCAATTGATGTCATAGGTGTGTCTATTAGAAGGCTGAGGGGTAGCACTGGCAGTTGCCAGTATTTTTTAAATTGTATCTAGTAACAGGAGTCTAATTTAAATTGTTTTGAATGTTTTTAGCTACTGCTCCATGTTTTTTATTGAAGTTTGTCAGAGAGTTGTGATGGTTTATGGATGTGTCATGCTTATGTGTTGATTAGTTCTTTAAGAATTTGATGAGTTGTCACCTCTCATTTTGCTCTTCCTTTGATGATGGGTGTGATGATGAAGAAAACCCTTTTAATTCATATTGCATGATCTAATTTCCAGTTCCCTTTCAAGGTCATGTTTCTGTCAGGAACTGAAATGAAGTGTCTGTAGGTTACTGGGTTGCTTGAGTTGCTTCATTGATTTTGATAGCTGATGTGTGTCAAATGTTCTATAACAAAATAATAAGAATCATGCTATAAGATGAGCCTGATATTATGTGTATAAAGGACACCTTTTATATGCTATAACTTATGTTGATTGAGCACCTTTTCACATAATAATAAATCTGTAACCCTTGAAAATTTCTAGTTTTCTTTCAGATTTTAAGTCATCAGTAACAGATAAACTAATGCTGCTCGTTCCTGTCAGTCTACATTCTAGACATTTAATTTGTACTGTTTTGCTCAGGCATTATTATTACCCAACAATAGCTATGAACCAAAAAAGACTTCTTTTTTTTTAATATGTTGTGACACTCGGTTTTAACTAGGTCCTCTTCTTATGAAGTTATGAGGGCTCAAAAATACTGAAAAAATAAAAAAATGAAATACAGCAAAAATTCAACCCATTCATAGCTTGATGTTATAATTCTGCATTGTTTTATTAAATATACAAAAGTTGGTATAAAAAAAACAAAATAAAACAGTTAGCCACTTATGAAGTGGTCAGGAACTGACTGACTTTACATAGAATGATCCTAAAAGGCTTGGTTAGTTGGTCTTGCTGTAGTGCTCACTGAATATAGAGACTAATTTCTTTGTTCTCCTCATACAATAGTGTGGATTTGTTTTTGCTTCCAAGGAACAAAACGAAGTGGTGTTGAGCAATAGTTCTGCAGGCTTTGTGAAGGTCTTTGAAAGTTTTTCTTTGGACACTTTCTTTTTTGGTCATTTTCAGTCCAGTTCAGTCCAGTCCTTGTACCTGACCATTTTCAGAGGAGGTATTTTTGTTAAAGCCACTTAACGCTGACCTCTGAATCATTCAAGCTTTAAAAAACACCTAATTCAAGGGATCAACTAGTGTTGTGCTATACGAATAAATTTGATTTGATTTGTGTCTACACATGACAGATAGGATAGCGAAGAACAAATTTTAAATTGTGTCTTTTACTGAAAGCACATAATTTGTTTCCATTTATTTAGTTCAGTGCATAAAACACCCCACCAAAGATGACAAACTAATATCTTTGCACCAATAAGGTGATTCCCAAAGAGCAATTAGCTGAAAACATGATATATCATGGCATGGTGTGCAGTGCCCTAAAAACAAACAAACAAAAAACTGGTTCAAGTGGATGATAAAAGAAGCGAGAAATGGATCTGACCTTTCAGCTGATCCATCTACTGTTCACTGAAGCTTCAACAAAAATGGTCTCAGTTGAGGGGTGATAATCAAGAAGCCATTTGAAAGGAAGGGAAATAGGAAGAAAAGGTTTGAGGTATGACAAATTACACAAGAACTATACTGAAAATGAGTTCTAACTGGCAACAGGTCTTATGGAGTGATAAATGCGAACTTGAATTTTCTTTAGTTTAGATTGATGTCAGTATCTACAGGGGAGACCGAGAGAGGTACAGCACTGAGTGTGTACAGTAAAACACAGTGGAGGCTTTGTGGAGGATCCACCATCAAATACTGTCTGGAAAATGTTGTTGGTAGGCAATAGCTTCATTCTTCAGCATGGGGGTTATCCTAAACACACTGCCAGTGTAGTAAAAGCATATCTGCATAAGGTTAGTGGTTCGATGGCTGGTTGCTCCAGTCGATAAGTATCCTTGGTTGAGATACTGGACCCAAGTTGCTCTCCAATCTGTTCATTGGAGTGTGTGGAGTGTTAGATAGAAAACTCTTGGGTAGAAAAGGATTGCAAAAAGTGCATGTTAGAGCTGGGCGATATGAGATTTTTTCATATCACGATATTTTTTTTCATTTCAGGCGATAACGATATCTATCACGATATAAGCCAAATAACTATATTTGTAAGATTTAAATGTGCCGTTGCTCACAAGTAAAATGTGAAATAATCAGCAGCTTGTTTTTATTTAAATATTTATTTCCCATAATAAGTTCAACAGGGTAGATGTACTTAAGGAACATGAGACTTTTTCAGATAAATAAAGGCAAATATTGCAAACTACACAAAAGGCAGCCGCTAAAGCGTTTAAGTTTCAAAATAGAACAAACGAAACAGACTACTAAATTGTCAATTCCACTTAGAAACAAAATATTAATTCTAAAAATAAATCTTAGTTTGTGTTACAGAAGAACAGACAAAACTGACTAACTTTTGTCAATATCAAATAAACTGAGAACTAAAAGGAAATTCTCAATCTCTCCTTGTTGTATAGCTTAGCTTTTCAAACAGTTTTAACAGTTACTTTAGTCTGACAAAAGCCGAATGACGAATTAGCGCTTCCAGTCAGAGACTGAGGCTACGTCCACACGTACACGGGTATTTTTGAAAACGGAGATTTTCCGTTTTCGTTTTAAAAAATAATCCCGTCCACACATAAAGGCAGAAATGAAGGAAAACGCTGCTATGAACATGCCAAAGCAGCAGGTGGCGCTAGATTCCTAACCGTGCAGAAATATTGGCCAATCAGAAGTCTAGAAGCCTCGGTGGGAAAAAGTAAACAAAGCTGGGGCATAGAAGCAGAACCGAGTCGTATGTGTGGACGGACAGTAACTGTGTGTATATGTAAGCATTTAAACACTGCAGAGAGTAGAATTAACAGTATTGTAGAAATTCATTTCACCGAAACAATAACGCGGCGCACAGTGTGACGCATGCACCAGTTTATTGTATTTCCAGACTTGCTTTCGGCACAATTTACAGTGCACGCTACTCTGTTTTTTGTCAGACTTGAAATAGCCGAAATACCTTCACACTACGGAACTTCTATGGCTCTTCCGTTCGACAATCTCTCCGGCGTTGGAACCATCATCTGTTTTCTCTTCGGTCACGCTCATTTCCTCCATTACCCGCTGGCTGCTTCCCAAACAAACACACGTGCGGCTTGGCACTTGTGCTGTACGTTACAAGTCACGCGACGTGACGCTGCGGCTGTGATTGGTTCGGCTCTGCGCTACTTAATTTGGATTGGCTGATCTTTTTTTTTTTTTTTTTTTTTTGAGGACAAGAGCGGCGAGGTCTATCGCGATAGCTTAATTTCTCTATCGAGTAAAAGTTATATCGCGATACATATCGTTATCGTTCTATTGCCCAGCTCTAGTGCATGTATAAGTGAGTGACTAAAGCAGATTGAGCGCTCAAGTGGATTAGGAAAGAACTATATAATAACCAGTTTGGTGCATAAGAACAATGGAACACCAATCATCCTAGATTGGCCTCCCCAGAGCCCAGACCTCAACATCACTGAAGCAATGTGTGATAAAACCGACATAAAGTTCGGAGAACTGTCCTTTAAAACTACTTGAAGGCTGCAAGAAAACTTGCATAAGAGTTCAGGCTGTGTTGGAGAATAAATGTGGTCATCCCAAATGTTGACCTTCAAGCTCATTAGAAGTGTGCAAGCTCCCTTTTTTGCCTTATAGACTACATTGCCATTTGTGTACATGTTTTAATATATTGCTGTTCCCATTTCCCTAGCAAACTTTTAAAGGAACAAAGCGGTGGACTGATACTTTTGCACATTACTATATGCCATTGATTTTAGTGTCCAGTGTATTCAAATTCCACATTTTCAGAAGAATGAGCTGTGCAGCCATCTCTTCTAAGTTGGCACTTCCCCTGAACTCTGCTTAGTGTGTCACAGCTCTATGGCATCGTTTATGGAGTTCATACTTGTGGTCCCATTAAAAAGTTGTTTTACAATGAATCTCTTTACACATGACATGAGCGTTCTGAAAAGATTACGTTTGTTTTCTTCTCACCACAGTGACTGCATTATTGCAGAACTGCAGTGAGTTGGAAAATACTGTCTCTAAGAATAAAGAACATTGTCACTCTGCACACAGGCTGCCACAGTGATGAATTGTAAAACTCATTTTGCAGTTGATAATCTTCCTGGCTTGATTGTCAAACAATCACTAAAAGAGTGAGGATGCAATAGAATTTCAATAGAGCTTGTTCGACATAGACAAAAAACACTAAAGCTGGATGAATAACATCCAGGAGCTTTCCAGCATCTTGGTGTCACTCCATTCCAAAAAGTTCTGCATTAAAAAAAAGGCACATTCACTTGTGCCATTGTAAAACTGGTCTGTGCCCATATACCTGATCACAGAGCTAAAACATTCACTACTTAAATTGCCACTTACTGCCTTTCCCTTAGATCTTTTCTCAAAGCGAACTAGCCTATTTGACACTCATCTGCCTTTTTCATCTCCTACTTCTCACACTACTGCTGACATACCCATTTGATGACTATCACTCTGTATCCATTTTCCATCTCTGTTCATTTTGCTGACATTTGTTTGCTTTTCTCCTCATCCTGTGCATTCTTCCCTGGCATTGCTATTAGCCTCATTTCCCTTCCTCTTTAGTTCTAGAATATTTTTTGACATGGCTGATTTGATTGAAAATTATTTTCCACCCCCTTTTCACAGTTTGTAATTTCCTACATGCTCCATTTTGATATCCTCCCAATGCACCTTGCCTATACCCCTCTGTCTAAATCCCACCATGAGCATATCGAACGCTTGCTGTGAACCGTGTTCTCTGTAATTTTCCACACTGTCTTCTGTGCTCCACTTGTGACCCCCCCCCCCCCCCCCCGTTTCTTCACTCACTCTTTTTAGGACCTTTAGTTGTTGACTAGACTGTGTTGGCTGAACGCGTGATTAATGCCACTGCTGTTGACCTCAAGGGTGCACATTATTGCAGAACTAAACAGTTGTGTCTCCATCTATCATCTAATTTCCCATGCTAAGCCATGACTATACCAGGCTACAGAAAATTGATTCTCTTTCATACCGAGTAGCTGGCACCTTTATTTATATATATATATATATATATATATATATATATATATATATATACATACATACATACATACACTCCTGAGTAAAGCTGCAAGCATCCCCACCTACACAGATACCAAAAGTTATTCCCTTGTCAGTATATATCCCCTGGAGCAATACTAATGAAGCCATCATCAGTAATTCAAATGCAAAAGTGTCAGAAATTAAACTTTTTTTCACCCTCTCTTCCTTTTTAGGGCTTCCTGAATGCAGTGTTTGAAAGGCTAAAACAGTTCTTGGAATGCTGTAAGTATATGTTGCTTTCTTTTTCCTCAAGTATATGATTGTAGGCTTCACACTTCAGTAAACGTGTTAGTGGTGCTTCATGTAGTGCACGCAGAAGGCATTTCCTGAAAAGTCTCCGATAATTTATAATTTCTGAAGTTAGTGGTCGCATTGAAAATGAAAAGTTCAGAGAGAGTCATCCTAACGAGCCTTGTTTTTCATTAATTTATATTCTGAAGTATTGGAACATGTCTAATTACAAGTTTGTTTTTTTTTTATTAAAAAAATAGTTTGAATTAAAGACATCCTAATCTATGAATATTTTATGTCTTGAAAAAATTAAAAGACATAATGAATTGTCTTTGATAATCACGTGCGTGCGCATGTGAACATACAGTAAGTTCACGGAATAAAAAAAGCACGACATAATCCCACCTATCAGCCGCTCCTATCCTATTATTTGCCTCTTTTCCTTGATATTATGTTGCTTTAGTTGTGATGATAGTTCTTTACTGTGTCGTTTTTCAACGTTTTCCTGACCTGTAGTTTTATATTCTGGTTATGAGCAGCAGTTGAATTTAAAACAGTATTTCTTTCACGTCACAAACTTTTAAACTCAAAAAGACAACATTGCTATTTAACAGTGTATTTAACGAGTTTCAACAGTGCTGCTCAAAACAATCTGAGGGTGAGTGGAATGTATCCTGTGTTTTAATTAATCACAGCCTTTGAGTGGGGACTTCTTTTGATGGAAGGTATTTGCAATTTTGGGTCATGTTGTTCTAGGTACTAAAGTGTCACAGAAATTCATCCAGGAATTTAGAATCTACTTTTAATCTAATCTCCAAAGACCCCTTTTTGGTTTTCTTTCATCTGGATCACGATGGGCCTGTGAGGTGTGACTACACGGTTGTTCACGATTAGTCTGTGATCAGCAGACAAAAAGCCTGTTGCTTCTTTGTCAGGAATGTGTATTTTTCCATTATTTTCTGTTTGATAATAAAAAGTTTCTGGCTCTGTGGACAATAAACCATGAATACTAATATTCCCTCCTTAATACTAGAGTTGACGTATGCTTAGCTATTGTGTAAATAAATTGTCTACTGATAGCATAAGACAGTATCTGCAGCCCATTCAGGTTGCACAAGTAGCTTAGCTCCTCCAGAATGTACATGGAGCCAGTGCATGGTGTTGGAAGAAAACTCGCTTTGTTTTCTAGCAGTTTCAGGAGAGTAGGACAGGGTTGTAGAACGGCATCAACCCAGCTCTTCAACAAAAGGTGACAAAATGACTTCTAATGTGCAGGTTCCTGACCAAACTGTCAGAAAAAGACTTCATGCAACACTCATGAAGTCCCAACATCCTTAGTGGGACCTGTGCTCACAGCCCAGCACCATGGACGTTGGCCGCCTGTTTTACCTAATTGAAGTCGTGGCTTCTGTCAGAACCAGACTCCATAAAGTCCTGTTTATGGAGCCATTGATTTTCTTGTGATGATCAAGTGTTCCTTAAGTTTTTTTTGAGCAGTGCAGTTCCATCAGTTAAACAGGTTTCTCATGCCCTTGTGCTGGATTTCTATCCACTGGGAACTACTTGGGTCATTGGCAGCTGCGTAAGCTTACTTTTCTTCTCATCTCGCTATTTATGGTCTCTTTTTCTTTTGTATAAAAGTTTGTCATAGCATCCAATCAGTTTGAGATAAATCTCAGGCACAACTCCACCATCTGCCGTAGCAGCAGATGTTGAAAAATATCATTAGCAGTATCAGCCAGTACTATCACTTCTAATATTCACCCTGCTGATGGCAGTGGAGACAGGATCATGGTCCTGTTGGTATTTTGGCCTGACAGATAGGGGAAACGGAAAGACAGCTCAGTGCTTGTGGTGAGAAATATCAGCTCTGCACAGTCTGATAAGGTCAGCTATATACACTGGTATCTTGGAGACGATGTTTGTGGTCCATTCTGATGTCAGACTCTTTATCTTTGAGGTTTTTACTCAGATGGCCCGTCTATTTTTGTCAGTCACTATATTCTTGTAATATACATGTATATATTTTTTTCTTAGCTGCTTATCTTTTAATAACAATGAATAATTGTTTAATTCTTCAAATATGTTTCTTTGCTTAGTTAAAGATATTTTTGATCGCTCAGATATTGGTTCCTTAGTACGTGGGTGACTTTGCACATCTAACATTACCAACTGTTGCATATCATCAGAGAAACAATAGCATGAGCACGAATTCAGTTAGAATGCAGTGGGCTCTGAAAATTTGTATGGCTCAAGAATATGTGGCCAAAAAAGTAAACAAAGCAAAATTAACCTATTTTGCTTTTTTAGTGAAGCTTTTGTCATTTCAAATTAGTACATGCTGATGGAAGTTTTAGTGTGTATGAAGCTGAAGGAAACAATGACCTTGCATGCTCACAAGTGGTTGGAGGAATGTATGAGACTGTTGTTGGCAGAGCTGATTTCATCAATGGGTTTGGCAAGAATGTATACTATAGAGGACATCTTTATTGCCTCTAGAATCAGGAGTGGTTTTATGGAGCCAAAATGTACATCAGAGGGAGCGAGTCATTTATTTTCTAATTTTTAATATTACTGTACTTTATTATATGCATCAGCGCTTGTAAAGGACTCATGGGATTATCAGTCAGCAAGGTGTAGTGGGCATCTGACTTTAAAGAAAAGGAAGTCTCAGCTGGAGAGTCAACTTTCTTGCCCCCCTTTCTTTTCTTTCCTGTCTTCCTTGTACTGCAGCTATTGATGTAAATGGCATTGTTAGCTCACTTGGGACAATAAGAGCAACATGTTTTTGCAATTTATTTTATTTATTTTTTTAAATTTTTGTCCATCAGTCTGAGATCCTTGAAAGGGTTTTCCCCTATCTCTTGATAAGTAAAATGTCAGTTATGTTTTCTACCATCGGTTAAAAGCATCTCTTTTTGGTGTATTACATCTCGTAGTGATTTTAACTCATATTCCAAGTTGATTGATGAATGTGTCCCTAGATATTGGGCACTCTGCTGTTCATTCTGCACATACGAGAATACCATTTTTATGCTGATGAAATTGTATTTGATGCATAGATGTCACTGGAATTAAAAGATACTTTTAAAGATATTCAGACCTGGATTTTAATATAAAATCCTTCTAAGCTCTTAAGAAGCAAAAATGTGAATCTGACTGAGAACCTGAGGAGACCATACACATGCAGTAGGAACTTTCAGTCACAAGGTAGCCAAGCCATAAATCATATCTGCTTTATTTTGTTTTAATCTAAAACATTAATTTACAAAGTGACTGTCAAGCATCATTGAAAAAGTCATTTCCAATGTGGTTGGTACTTTAATATGCATTAGGTAAATGTTTACTAAAATCAAGTGCACCAATTGATGGCCATTAGAAATTATAAAGACTTCGGACACTTACTTATTTGCTTTTCTTGTCAGACTTTGAGACTTCTTCTGATCTTTATATTGATTATTTCTAAATCCTCAAACTGAAGATCTTGCTTAAAAATTCAGATTTTTTTTTTGCCTTCACAATAGAGTAAACCCTCTATAAAAAATAATGCCACTATACTGCCAACACAGGATCTTTAGAGATGATATGTCTGTTAATGTTAGGTCGCTATCACTGTCATCTAGCAGGCAGTCTTTATCTTTAAGGCTTTTCTGCCTAAGCTCTGAGATCTTAAACATTTTTATTTCAGATGCAAGTAATAAACTTGTAATCACTGAAGAGGTTGGCCTTGAAGTGGAAAATACTAGAATAAAATACTAATACTGATCTCAAAGACGTCCTAAATAAATTCTTCCAAAATAGAGCTAACGACTAATTCAGAGTGATTCGGTTTTCAGTTTTTTCCTCCTCCTTTTTGTCATTTGTGCATTGAATATCCAGGATTATAAAGCTCTTAAAATTTTTATTATTGCTTGCTTTCTTTTCTTTTTTTTTGTTTGTTTTTGTTTTTAAATAAGAGTTTAATAAGAGTTGGAGATGCAGCTCCTGCTTCCTACCTTTTAGTCCAGTATCTTGGATCTAAATGAAATGAGTTCCTAGAATGCTGCATGCATATATTTAGTGTAATACTGCTTTAAGTAACAAAGCTATGTGATTGTTTTATATCAGGTCGCCAGGTTGGTTCAGACAGCACATGCAGAGAAAAGCTGGAAAAGACCATCATTTTGTACACTAAAGTTGTGAGTTGACCCGTCTATTAATTTATGATGATATAAATGACTGCATTAGTTGTTCATGAATAGGTTGTGCATTCTGCCTCTGAGGCTGGCCTGTTATAGCTTCTTCTTTAAAATATTTAAATTTACCACTGTTTTTATGTATCTGTCCTTGTGTTCTGTCTACCCCTTCCTCTCACGTAGTTGTTGGATTTCCTGGAATACCATCCATGCGCATTTATACCGCTAATCCAGCGTTCCCTGGAGTTTGCTGTTACCTACGTGTTCACGCCTGCAGGAGAGGGAGTGACCTTTGAACGTTTTATTGTTCAGTGCATGAACCTCATCAAGATGATTGTAAAGAATGATGCCTACAAACCCGCCAAGAACATTGATGGTAAGTTGTGAGTGTCTCGGGGAAAGAGGAGTCTGAAGGGTTGGAGAATAACTGAAAAATATACGTGATAATACTAAAAATGAAAATGATGCTCTCTGTAGGTAATAAACATTTCATTTTAGGTTTGTGATTTAAAAGTCAGCAGAAATGCCACAAGCCCTTGAATACGCGTCACTGACAGCGAGTTTCAATAGCACAGGGCTATAACGCCATCGGTGTCACTGTACTTTATCGCAGCTCCATGTATTTTTTCTTTTCCTTTTTTCTTTTCCCAAGCTGTCTGAGGTTTCTAGTGCTTCATTAGCAAATGGCACAGCAGTTGGCCTTTCTTGTGTCAGCTAGCATAATCTCTGGGGTTCCTTACTCGAGAACTTTCCCATTCTAACAATCCAAGGTTCTGGGTTTCATTCGAATATCTGACTGTGTTGTTGTGTCAGAGTTGGTCATGACTTCAGGTTTGCTTTCCTATAACAGAGAAGATAAATGAGGAAGTTAAAGGGCTGTTTAATTTTCTTCTTGTACTGTAACCTTAAATCATGCACAATTAATACAAAATAAAAAATGAGCAACAGAGCAGATTTTTTTCTTTTTCTTTTTACCAGAAACACTATTAAAATGAATTATGATTTTGAAGTTAATGAGCAGACAGCAAAAATGAGTCACACTTGAGGATTACTTCAGCTGCTCGTTGCCTAAAATTAAGAGATTTTGCCTTGCAGTCCTTATTTATATTTAGGAATCTTACGTACTAAATGTCTGTAGCAACACTACTGCTATAATACAATGTTTGTATTGTATTAAGTAACAATATTTTGAAGAAAAGTGTCTGTGTTTGTGATAACTTACGACTGAAATGTTGTCTTTTTCCTTTATTTATTGTTGTATTTCTCCATCCTTCAGACAGTAAACCAGAGAGCCTGGAAGCTCACAAAATCAAGACGGCATTCTTCACCCACCCCACACTGACAGAGATTGGACGTCGGCTTGTCTCACACTACTTCCTTCTCACAGAGGAAGAGCTAGCAATGTGGGAAGAGGACCCTGAGAGCTTTGGTAATATCACATCTACAAATATGCTCGCAAATTTGAACTTGTATGGATTTTGCAATGTCTGTTTTTTTTGTGTATTTTAAATTTTGATGTATTAGGGAGAATCTACAGCATTAGGTAAATGATTGCTACCATCATATGACCATATTATATTAATACCCTTCATCCATAAATTGGACAGTTTGCAGATTTAAAGCAATTTAAATCAATATTTTGTGATTTATAATACGTATTTTTGATTCTCCTTAAAACTGTCAATTGACATAATTTATAGGGTATAGCTCTTGGTGCGCGTTTGTAGTTATAGGCAGCATTTGAGATCTTGCTATATTTTCAAAACATCATAGTGTCCTCACAGGCTTTATGTAATGACACTGACCACTCAGACATAACACTTCATAAAGCTAAAACCACAAGGGCCCAGTGTGGGAGTTCAGTCTGTTGACATTTGAATCCAATTTTATAGTCAGTCAGAGCCACATATTAGAGTGTGTGTGAGAAAACACACTTGCAATTTCAGGGCTTTGTCATAATATATATGATGTTTCTGTTGTGCAGTGTCAGCCATCACCTCCTAATCAACATTTTCTAACAGATAATTATTTTTTGTAACTGTTTCAGCTGTGGAAGAGACAGGTGGTGACTCTTGGAAATACAGTCTGCGGGTAAGTATATTTTTATATGCATCTATATATATGTGCAGAGAAATTGTAAATTAATAGGGTAGCTGTGGCTCAGGAGGGTAGACCAGGTCATCCACTAATCAGAAGATCAGTGATTCAGTCCCCTCTACCAGTACGTTCATGAGCGTTTATGGATAGGTGAATGTTTTGCTTTGCTTTGAGTGCTCAGTTAGAATAGGAAAGTGCTATATGAGTACCAGTACTTTGAACTGTTACATATATAGCACACTGAGTTGGTATGGAAGAACAGTCTGTTCGATCTTATGCTCAAAAGAAGGAAATTAAATATTTGCCTCATCATACAAAAAAATAAGCATTAGAGGAATTAATAAAGCAAAAATAAATCGATCCCCTGTGTTTTTGGGTAAAACTGAATGTCGAGAACAGACAGAAATCAATTATGTCTGTCTTTACGATCATAAAAATGTAGATTTAAATGATCATAACAGCCAGTTTCATTAAAGTTAATTGCAGCGGTATTGTTACATATTTCTATGTGTGCTGTATTTTCAGAAATGCTGTGCAGTTCTGTGGTGGTTGACTGTATACATGGCAGCATCATAAAACATTTAGTGGCGCCTGGAGTTTTAAAGGTTGTCATGAGTCTAGTTAGTTTTAGAGGCTGTTGCTGATGCATGACATAATCTTTTATCCATGGTCCTATTTCTTCTCTATCCCTCTCCTGTGTTGTGCCCCATTCCACTTACTTTCATCACTTCAGATGACAAATGTCTGCCCTGCTGTTTCTTTGAAGTACAGTAACACATTCTTTCAGTGAACTCTAAGCCTTGTACAAGTTTTTATGCATTTAAGGCATGCAGCAGCAGAAGAAAAGTGGCATTATGGTCTAAGAACTTATTAAACATCTAATTACTTCAGTTTTGAATTTTTCTAGAAAACAACAATTTTGTGAATTTCCATACCTTTTAATGCATCGGTGATTCTGATTTTTTTTTTTTTGTTTAAAATGCAGCGCTATAAAACTGAATGCCTTAGAGGATGATTTTATTTATATATGTTGGAATCTAGTAACTTCTGAATTCACACATCAATTCATACATGTGCATGGCAATTAATTATGAAGCTTTTCTGTTTTTGAGAGAAGTTTTAAAATTGCCACAGATACGCTCATAGCCTCAGGATCCACAAATGTATGCTGCAACTGCTGATTTACAATGGATTCATATGTAATTTAAAACTTTTGTTTTTTTAATGAACAAAAGAGTTTGCTGCTTTCCAAGTAGAACACTTACTTTTAAAAATTGTGCATGTAAATATAGGCTAAAATAAGCAACCACTAAGCTTAGTGGCAGACTTGTTCTTTTCTCAAAACGCATTTGAACAGCTTTTTAGCATATTGTGAACCTCAGGACGGATCGTTTCTGTATCAGTTAGAATCTGTTCTGTTTGTCCTATTCTCATGAAGCTGATTGAAGTACCGTGTAAGAGGACCGGTTATGCTACCAGTATATAAGCTCTCACTGATATTGTGGCAAATGGGATGTTTTCACAAACGGCACAGACCATGACCTCTTTCTTACACCTTTTTAATATGCTTTTTCTAACCCAGTAAACTAATGAAGTTGTCTAGGCCGTTTCTTTATTGAGCATAAACACCCACAAAAATCTCCTAACAGTGTTATATTGATTGCATTTCTATTGAACTGGGAACACAATGTATTGTTTATTTATTTTTGTCGCACCTTTTTGTATGACTTTTGTTTTTGTCCTTATCAAATATTAATGCGATAGCTGCACTCCTCACCTTATCCCACCTCTAAATGCCCAGCAGAACCCAACGTGCTGTTGAGACTAAAGAATTGTGATCCTATAAAAAGTAACTGTAATGACTTGCGCTAAATGTGATGCTGCATGTGTTAATATTCTGTCAACTACCTGTCTCTATTTTTATTTGTTCTAACTTATTTCTGTATTTAGCCCTGCACAGAAGTACTGTTCCTGGATATCTTCCACAACTACAGCCAGACCCTGACACCAGTGCTGCTGGATATGGTTCAGAATCTCCAGGGTCAGTTTAAGCATTATACCTACAAATCACATAGTCTAATTTCATTCCAGTGAATTTTTAACACCTTGGCAATGAAAACTGTATAGGCAGGAGCCAGTCAATTGGACACATTTAGCTAAAAATAACACACTCATACATCTTTATAATGCATAAATAGATTCAGTTTATCATCATTTTAGAGGCTGTTTGTACAAATCATTTTGTAGCCTGATTGTGGTGAACAGTGGGTTTTTTTGGTTATTAACCTTAAAAAACTAAAACAAACAATAGAAAAGGCAAAAATGAAACCAACAACGTGCAACTTCTCCCACCAATATGTGACAATTCATATCCCAGGAGGTCCTTTTTAGGGGAAAAAAGTGCAAGTATCACAGAAACAAAACACAAACTTTAAGAATTTTTTTTAACAATAATTTTTGTGCCAAGTAATCTTAATTTCAACTTTTTACAAAATAAGTGATTTTTTTTTAATTTAAGAAGTTTGCATAAGAAGTTATACTTGTGTAAAGACTGTGTTGATTACGTCTGTTCAGCTACAGTATATTCCCTTACTCATGCAGCTGTAAGTAGAGAAATTGGCCCTGAGTCACTAATATTTGCATATAAATTTTACTTAAAGTGTGGAAGAAAAAGTAAACACACAAAACTACCATCAGATTCATGGAATATTCTGGAGTTTGTTCTTACTGCACTGCTTATATTAGCGATTGGCTCACAATCTGCAACACCTCCATTTCTCTAAATAAAGAAACATTAACTTTGGAACGTTCTGTGCAGGAGAATTTCTGACAAAAAAAATAAAAAGATTAAAAAATAGTGCCAGAGAAGGTTCAACTGTCCACCGTGTTTCCTCTGAAATGACAATGGTAAAAATGGGAAAGAAAAAAGCAAGGCTCAGGCTCCAGTAACAGAGGAGATGAGTTCTGTATCCCCTGAGACATGCACTGTGGCTGATATTGAAGGCACAAAAAAAAAAGGTTTGACATCAAAGTTTGTGCAGGGGGGGGGGCTACCAGGTAGACCAAAAGAGTATGAAGGGAGCAGGTGAAGGTATGGCTCATGTATCAGTCAAGATAAGAAACTCACTGCTGTAACTGAAACTAGAGTGACAAGTGATAAATGACATCATGAAGTGTTTTTAATAATTTTCATACATTTAACATAAGAATAGGATGAAGACAAAAAAACGTAATTCCCCTCAAAGGGCAAGGGCTATACTAAAATTTTTATAATCTTTATATTACAACATGATGTAGGCCTGTTATGGTATCTTTGTGACGTGATTGGGCATTGCATTGAAAAAATAAAATGTCTGTTGTAGAGCTTTCTCCGTGCCCTTTCATATGAATATTTATATTACTTGACATGGTTTTTTGTATCCCCACCCAAGTATCGGCAGTGTTTAGTGACAGCTTGGAGTTTATTGTGGGTGTTGAGTAGCCCGATGGCTGATGGGAAGAAGATATTTTTAGTCTTTATAATAATATAATAATAAATATTAATATTCTTACTTTTGACCAAATTTTAGGTGACATCAGTCTGGAAACCTAAATAAGTATATATTATTTGCTCATACACATGGTCTGAGGCAGTTTGCATAGTACAAACAAGTCTATTCACATCTGTTGATGAAACACAGATTTAGTTCAATATTTAAGCTTAACAGTCAGTATGAACTCTGCTATTGGCTGTCATTACGTCCACCTTTCTAAACTCTCGGTCATGTACACACGCAAATTTGGCACACTGCTCCTCATCTCATGGGGGTACTGGTGTGTAGCTCTTGTTCTGTTGCTGAATTGGTCGTGCTATTGCTCGCTTGGGTGGATTACAAGGTCCACTTCTGCCCTGTCTCTCGAGCTACTTTTCATTTTAAGTGTCAGAGTGGAAATTGGTTTTGCTGGAGCAAGGAAAACACCAGTTTGGGTAATTCTATGGTTGAAAGAAGACATCTATTGATTTTGAAACCTGAGTATACAACTAGAGAGCAAGAACAGCCCATCAAAATGGCTTAAGCAAGACCGATGTGACGTGCCTGTTTAATTTCCAGTTGTCAGTTACATACCTTACATACATTCCGCTGTCAAAGAGCAATACTGGGACAATAGATATGCTGCTATATTGCTAATGTTATTGATTCTGCCTTGTTACTGAAATTAAATCCAGTGTATATTTGTGTCTTTTCAGGCCCAACCAATGTGGAAGACTCTGTTCAGTTGCTAATGAAGGATGCAGGTCAGTCAAAAGCTCACGTACTTTTTACTCCATTGTAATTATTGCTCTGTCATGCTGGGAGTATCAGAGTTTGACTGTTCTAACACAAAAATCTTCCCCAACAAAAAAGACCAATTCCAAAGAGCTCTTAGCTGCCTATTGAGACGTCCCTCCCTTGTCAGTAGTAAAATATAAGATTGCTACTTTTGCACCACTCCACTGTCCATCTGTACATCATATCATTAGTCCTGGTTTTTCTCAAAATAAATGACAGAATATGTATCTAAAGTGTTAAACTCCTCTGAAACTGATCATAGACACCTAAATGATTATATTTCCCTTGTTTTTGCTGGTTTATGGTTTTGCTCTTTGTTTCACAAGTTGCCCCATATTCAGCCTTACATAATACAAGAGAATTAAAATAATGGAAAAAGTCTGTTTCTTTTTCCGTAAATCGGATCAGTCTCTCTTCGTTTTGTTTTTTTTATCAGTCCTGTTCTCTGCTTTTTGCCATTTCAAAATTCATTACTTCTGAAGATAAATTATAAATAGTAACAGCCACTATTTCTTGTATTGTGTGTTCTTTTATCCCTTTTTATATTATATTATATTCTCATTCTGTCACTCTTTTTCTAATCATCTTTTATTTTATTCTTTTATTGCACTCTTCTTCATTTTAATAATAATAATAATAATAATAATAATGGATACTTTATTGATCCCCATGGGGAAATTACTTGTTTTTCTCTGCATTTGACCCATTCACTCAGTGAAGCAGTGGGCAGCCACTAAGCAGGCGCCCGGGGAGCAGTGTGTAGGGACGGTACCTTGCTCAGGGGTACCTCAGGGTAGCCGTTCAGTGGATTCGAACCCCCGACCTTCCGATCATGGGGTGACCACTTTACCTACTGAGCCATCCCTGCCCTTTAGTCACCATTACACCAATTTCTGCCTGTAGCATAACCTATAGTATCATTATTATAATGTCTATGTTTCTATAACATGTACTCTTTTTTTGTTTTGTTGTTTTGTATGTTAATATTTGCCTGCATATTTGAAGCATATTCAGCCTACTGTTAGCAGAATGAAAGCTTCACAACAAGCATTAATTTGTTGGAAACCACAGCTACATTCCAGTAACCCCAAATGACTCTACACCGGCATTTATCTGACATGTTTTACCTTACCAGTTTTCAAGTTTGCTAATAACATCTCAAGCTTGGTCAAGGCCGGCAGAGCCTGACTGGCTCTGAGCTCTGTAGCTTTAGCTTTAGCCATTTTGCTTTTATTCGCTTCTTTAAAATGTCCATGTTAAGTTGGATGAAGTTACATTTTTGTGATGGTCCCCTGCAGTTTAATTTATCAAATTTTGCGTTTTCACTTGCGTCAAAGAGCCTCAAGAGCTGTTTGTCTGTGCTGCTGTGCATGTGTTGCACAAGCATTTAACCAATGGTTAAATGAAAAGGTTCTTGTAGGGCATAGGTGTCAAACTCTGGCCCGCGGGCCAAATTTGGCCCGCGGGCCAAATTTGGCCCGCAGCCTAATTACATTTGGCCCGCGAAGCCATACCAAATGACTATTAGAGCTGGCCTACTGGTATTATACAGCTAATATATATATTGTTTAGTATTAAGCTTTGCTTGTTCCATATTCAGTTTTTCAGCAAAACGTGTTCGAGTCTATAAGAAAAGATTCATTCTTAAATCTGGAGGAAGATTTTTTTTTCAATAAATATTAATGTTAGCCCGCGACTTTGTTCCAGATTTGAATTTTGGCCCACTGTGTATTTGAGTTTGACACCCCTGTTGTAGGGGAAACATGTCAGTCGTATTGTGAATATTGTAACCAGTGTAACTTTTTTCTCTGCAGTATACAATGCAGTGGGATTAGCAGCTTATGAACTGTTTGACAATGTGGACTTTGACCAGTGGTTCAAGAATCAGCTTCTTGGAGAGTTGCAAGTCAGCCATCACAGGTATTCTTTTTGTCTTCTCTAAATATTCTATTTTTAATTGTTTCTTCTTTTTTTTTTAAAAAAAAGTAATTTTAATATTAAAGCATGCACTAATGAAAAAAAAAAAGCCAGATCTAACTAAATTAGAAAAGGTTGACCACTTGACCGTGAAATGAGTTTTTGGAATTTCACTCTAATTATTACTGGTTAGATAACATTAAACAATAAAATTATTTTTTGGCCTAAATCACTAATGGCCTCACAGAGGTAAATATACCACATCTAAGTAATTTATTAGCCTTCTGTAAGGATTTTATTTTTGTATGACATGGTTACTGAATTATTAAAAGGAATGTTGTTATTATTATTATTATTATTATTATTATTATTATTATTATTATTATTATTATTATTATTATTAATTTATATTTGGGGGGGGGGCTCGGAGGGGGGATACTTACCTTTTTTGAACATGTCTCATTTGACCACATCGGTCTCATTCAGGGTTGAAATGATAATAGTGAAGCAGCTTAGCAGTTCTTTTGTAATCGGTGTTTTACTGTATGCAAGCTCAGTTTCAATGTCTGTTATGTTGCATATTTAACACTCCTTCCAGTGTACTCAAGTTAATTGACTATTAACCTCTCCAGCTTTCTCACAGCCTGTAGCACATTGAATGCATACAAAAAAGCTCATAAGTAACAAATACTTGGGGTGTTTTTTCCGTCATGGTTATGTTAAAAAATACTGCTAGTTTTCACATCACTTTACAAGCAGCAGACAAATGCGGACATCAGCAGCACTCAATAGAAAAACTTTGTTTAAACTGTGAAAGAACTCTTTAAGGGCTCTACAGGCAGTCAGCTAAAGTTACAATGAGTTGCTACATGGATGGATTTAAAAGGTGTTAGAAAAGGGAGACACTGACCAGAGGTGAGATGGTGTGGAGATGAAGGACAATGGAAGTGCCACACACACACACACACACACACACACACACACACACACACACACACGAAACACAATCAAAGCAGCACTCAGAAGGTTGGTCACCGAGGGTTGGTGCTGACGTCACAGTGCATGGTATTTGATGTCGCACTGATTCTTCCTCCAGGCTATGCAAGTGCAGATAACCCCTCCACTTTTACCTGGGGGTTAATCTCTTTTTAAAGCTTAATCCAGTCTATAAAGAAACAATACAGAATGCAGTTTTACTCTAAGGGAGGGTTTTAAATTTTGAGACTCCTGGGAAAAACACTGAAGATGATTAAAAAACAAACAAACCCAAAACCCATTATGTAGTCAAATGCCAGCTCTCAATTTTTCTCAATTTTTTGTGCACTCATGCAAATACACACATTAATGGTGTTAGTCGAAGACTATTTGAATTACTGCACCAACCAGAAAACACACAGGTTGCATCTTAACAAAGATTACAGTTCATCATCTGACCAAATGTGAAATATCATCAAAATTCTTACATTTTATTTATTGATGATTATAAAATAATTATGCACAAGATTCTGTCAAAGAACGTTAGACCTCTGACCTTTTGGGCATGGCATGAGTTTTACCTGATAGACTCTGTGTCATATTTGATCACAATTGGCATATAAATTCTTGAGTTGTGGTCCAAAACATTTTTTGCAAGGCCACAGTGGCCATCTTTTAATCCACTTGAATGTTTCTTCCAAATTTTAAGAATTTTATCCATGGCCTTCCCAATAAAGGGTGTGGATAAAATTAATGGAGCTAGAGAGCGATAGGGGCGAAAGAGAGGCACAACTTGAATCTGAAAACTCAGTGCCTGAAGCTACGGCTGTTGCTAGTGTAGAGGCATTAAAATTGATGCAAGTGACAAATTGAAATTAAAACTGCAAAGTAGAACAGTAATTAGAAGCCAGTAAGAAATTCCTTTTCGGCTAAAACTCTGGAAACATGTCATATGCGGTGCTCCTCAGTTGCTGGGAAGTGGTGAAGCAATGAGTCTCGGAGTTCTTTTTGCACTACTGTGTGAATGCACAATCAAAGCAGTAGACACTGCAGTATGGCTACTCAAAGAAGCATGACACTCAATGTGTGTCATAAATTTTACAAAATGTGTCTTTGTATTTGTTTTTAAAATAAAATACTTTCAATGTTTCATGATGATGGTGAAAGAGTGGCACACAGTGGAACAGCCTGTTCATTGCTTACAATATAAAATTCATTATTGTCTTTTATCTTCTCAGTAAAAATGTGATCATAAAAAGACACTGGCCTTATCAATCAGTCAGTCAATATTCCGACTCGTGGTCCACCAAAACAAAGCAAGTCATATAAAACATATCCTTGAGCTGTACTCGGATTCAGCAAAGCCAAGGTTAGTTACATCCAGGACAGCAGATAAACTTTTCAACTCTCATTGATTTCTCTGTTGTGGTGTGCAAATGAAGCTGTGTTGCTGTCACATGGTTCCCACAGTACTTTGATGGGGCTTCTGAAGTTGGGAATGTGTATTCATCATGGATGGTTTAAAAAGGGACATGCTTGATGATCTCCCTTGGTGTGTGGAGTTTTTCTCTGTAGCAGTCAGAGGTTTCTGTTTTCAAGTGGTCATGCATGACTGCCTACATCTGTTAAAGGACTTCATCTTCGTGATGCTTGTCTTTACACTGTCAGTATATTATCTTATTTTTCAAGTTGCAATGTAGTATTTATTTCTCAGCTCTCAGTGGGGTGTACTACAAATAAGAATACACTTGTGTAATGTTACTGCAATTAACTTGCTGTTTGTAACCTGCCTTATCACAGCCCGCTAACCCCCCTCCAACACACGTATGCACACGTTCCTGCCTAGTTGATCTAAAGCCACCTGATGTTAAAGCTGTATATTCAGAACACTTTATTATGACTGCAATCCAAACACTTTAAACTTCCAAATATGTGTGATCCGCAGGTTTTTTGATATACAGTGGATCTGAACTACTCATTTTATATAGTGTATCTATATATGCACTCCGTGGCTATAAAGTTGAAAGTCGCTGTTCCATACAGTAAAGGCCCACATTTGAAAGAGTTGTCACCCTTGTGGCACTTACTGAACCACAGAGCCGTCGTGCTCTTGGTATCAAAGCTAACCAAGCAAACATTAGTGCTTTGCACAGCTCCCCAAGGTTTATAAGTGGAAGTTCTTTTTTTACTGATGCTGCTTTGAAGTTCACCCCAAAGGTGTGTAGGTGGATTTGATACTGCTGAATTGTGGGGTCCAGATCATGAAGTGTTCTATTGTAGACTTGTAATTACTTGTAGTGGCCTGTGCCACCTGACTTATCTCTGCTTTGTTCAACTTTCTGTGATTTGTGACATTTTTGAACGTATCACACCTTTAAAATGTTCTAATAGTCCTTTCTGTTAAAGAACTGTATTGCTACAATTTTTGATATGATTATTACTATATTTAATACTTGATATTGTTACTAATTACATGTTTGTGCTTATGGAAATGATAATAATCACTTTATTTGCTAAACTAAGGGGTTTTTCCTCCTAGTGACCGAGTATACAAAAACAAGCAATTAAAGTCTAAGGTTCTTAGATCATCTTCTGTTCTGATTTCCATGCAGGTTTACACTATTGTGTAGTATACCATTTTTCTTCCCTGAATAGCAACACCTAGCCAGTTGAGCAAAGTTTTTCCATCACTGTCATATTTCTGTGTTTTTCATGCCACTTAGAACTAGGGCTGGCACAAACGATTATTCTGATAGTCGACTAGTCACCGATTATTTTTGCGATTAGTCGACTAATCAGATCATGCATCCATTGGACGTAAAACGTACAGCTTATTGCACCAGCATGCATCAGCTCTTATATAACTGTCATTAGCTTACAGCTTTAAGTGTTTAAGGTATGTGCTAACTAAAAATGAAGACAAGATGATAGTTTATTAAATTTTAATGAAATTTGCAGATTGTTTCGGTGAAGTTTAATAAACTCCTTGCTATCTAAAATATAACAGGACACCGGAGTATATTCTCGAGCATCTCACACTTCTGATAATCAGTTGTCTGCTTGACGTTTATTCGGCTGTGTAAAAACGATAACTTTAATCTCAGAAAATCCTACAAAGCTTCAAATGACGCGTCGACTATTAAATTAGTTGTCGACGTAATCGTGACTAGTCGACTAATCGTGGCAGCCCTACTTAGAACTCACTTTTTCATTTTAGTAGCTTCATACACTTTATTTGGTGTAAAGTAATTAGACGGGGAAAGGGACTCGTTAGGAAATAGAGGGTTTGGTTTCACCGAACTGTGTTGCAGTTCATCTTATGAATGCTTGGGCGAAACTTTAACCAGCCATAACATGTACTTGCTCAATTTTAATCAGCATGCTTGACCTAACCTAAACATCTAAAAACTTTAAAATGTATCCATTTATTTAAGCGGGGGCCTTACATCTTGTGATAATTTGAGTATGTAAAGAGATTAGGGCAGTATACACACACACACACACACACACACACACACACACACACACACACACACACACACCAGCCACTACTAGCAACAAATAAAGCACAGCATCAGAATAGCTAAAATAGCTCTCTAACTTGGCAGTGTCAGTAGGAAGAAAGAAGCAGAGGGGACAATACCTGTTTGGTATTTGCAGACGTCACATTCAAAGCAGGTTTTCTGGCTGACACACTTGCTCGATGCACATTTGTCACTGTTACCAGAACATTCCCAGATGCTGCACTGTCTGCCTTCCTTGGCCCTTTGGGTATTCACGGTTGGAGTGTTTAATATGGCGTACATATTGTGATCTCACATTTTCACACATAATAGAATCCCAGAGATCCACAGTAATATGTTCAGGTGACAGGTATAATTGTTATTAATGCAAGAAAAACCCGTTTCTTGCAAATAACATTATCATTGCAATAGCTGAATCAATGTCTTTGGCAAAGTCCTTTCACTCACAGGATTTTCTGTTTCCTGCTTGGATACAGTTTCTGTGCCACTTATCATCTTGAGTTGTTTCTTTAGGGTTGAATATATTCTTTAGATCAGAAATCTGCCAAACTTTTTTTTCCATTTTAAAACAAATCAGCATTTCAGGGCTGTGGGTCCCTAACCGTTTAGCAAAGTGTTGCCTAAGAATGCAAACTTAAAGTCTACAGTTCATGGTGTTTACAACTGAGATCTGAGTTACTTACAAGACTTAAAAACAACTTGAATATAATTTGCATTCAAATCACCCTCCATCTAATGCTTCTGAGCCGCTCATCCAGTAGAAGCTATGTAGATGTTTATTTGCTAGCTTGCGTTTTTTTTTTTTTTTTTTTTTTATGTATTTTTTCTTACAAGGCCCTTGCACCTCTTGCAGTTTGCAGGTTTCATGATAAGTTTAGGCCCTGGATAAGTCTGCTTGTATCACTTGGTGTGAAGTAGTAACAGTGCATGTATTCGCACCCAAATCTGTCAGCAAAGCTGCTGTGTGTGGCTTACACCTATGGCTGAGCCTCAGGCAGCCAGTGAGTTGTTTGTCAGTATTTGGCATAATGACTACACAGATGCACATTGTGTACAGTCACCCTCATGAGAAACAGTACTTTAATTTTTAACTTGCTGTCACTATTTTCCTCCCTTTTCTGCCTAAGCCAAAACAGCTGTCTTACCTGTGACGGGACAGCGTGCCTGACAAGAACAGAGGAGATAGTGAGGCATCTTGAAGCTCATACATATTCAGAACTAACACATGACTTGTATTTGGACATAGCTGAGAGCTTTTTTTTTGTGTTATTTACTTGGACTAGCCTAAAAAACACCTTTTGTTGTAACCTAAACAGATATGGTTTGTGTTCAATTATTTTGCTTCCAGGCTTTGCCAGCATAGAAGGCTGTGAAACACTTTGGCACTTTGACATTCCCTTTGTTGCTTGATGTGTCTGTCTGGAGTAAAAAGCATCTGTTGGTTAGCCAAGAGACTTTTCAAAGTTGTTACCTTTTAAGTCTTGGTGTTCTCTTATTGCTAGTTTTAGACACATTGGGTTGATTTTTGTTAGGTTTGTATCACAAGCACGTTGTGATACAAACACGTTGACATGGGGTCAAGTCTTGGGGAAAACAAGCACTCACAAAACTGGGCTTATTATGAAGTCCAGATCAAAAGTTTAAGACCACTTGAAAAATGGCAAAAAAAATAAATAAATAAAAAAAAATCACATTTTGCATGGTTGGATCTTAACAAGGTTGCAAGTAGAGCTTCAACATGTGACAAGAAGAAATGGGAGGGAGACAAAACATTTGTTTGAGCATGCAATTAATTGAAAACCAGGCTTAAACTGAAACAGGCTGATCAAAAGTTTATGACCACATGCTTTTAAAAGGTCAAATCTGTGCAAAAAAGTGGATTTATTGTTACCTTCTGTCAGGTAGTCACAGTGTCATGACATTCTGATGGCAAAGGCAAAAACCCCCAAAACTTTTCCATTTTGAACATGGTTGGGTTGTTGAACTGCATAAGCAGGATCTCTCACAGCGCACCATTGCTGCTGAGGTGGGACGCAGCAAGGCAGTCATTTGGAATTTCTTAAATGATCCTGAGGGTTATGAAAAGTCAAGTGGAAGACCCAAAAATTTTAACCAGCACTGAGCCGGAGGATCCAGTTGGCTGTCTGTCAAGACACTGAGACGATCCAACTCCAATTCCTGGAAGTTTGATTTCTGTTTTTTTTTTTGTTTTTTTTTTTTAAAGCATTCACTCACTTCCATTTCTCCTAGTTACATGTTGAAGTTCTGCTTGGGAAGTTGTTAAGATCCAACCATGCGAAATGTGATTTTTATGTTTTGTGTGTGTGTGTGTGCCATTTTTCAAGTAGTCTTGAACTGATTGGGCCTGTATTGGGGTTCCATTTTTATCCCTCAACCGTGAAGTCTTGTGCTATCACAGGCAGTTTGGACACCCAACTTTGTGAATACAGTAACTCATGAGGTGGCATACATCTAAAAATCTTAGGACTAGTTGAGATTAAGTGTTCTGTAAATCCTGTGAAAAGGATCACTCGAGAAAGATGACACCTAGGATTTTCAAAATGTTTCCATAGGTGCATCCACTAAAAACCTTGGATGCATTCGATTATCGTAACCTTGGCCTTTAGGTGACCAGAAGTCAAGTTTTGTGAAAGTCTTGTGACTACAGTAGCTGAAATGAGGTGATGTAGGATTTTCACATTTGTACTAAAGGTGCATTTACTTGAAGATGAGGGGTAGCTCTGGCAGCAGCTATTTTTTTTATTTTTTTTAATACTACTTGTCATATCATTGCATTTTCTTTAGTTTCTTTTGCATTAGCTCTGATTGTGACTAACAAGCTCTTCCATTTGGTATTGACTAAGTGAATTAAATTTGAGTCCTAAAATCTAAAAATGGTGCTTAAATCTTTACGGCAGTGATGTGGAACTGTTCACTCGAACCTTAGATCCAGGCTGAATCGCTTTTTGCAGGAATGGTAAAGGGAATTATTTTGTGCCACTGTGTAAAAGGTTCTTCATACTCTGACTTGGAAGTCTCACACTACATTGCTTAGGAATTTTAAGTATTGGGAAAATAAAGTTTTACATACACACAGCAATGTATGAAATAAATTACATTTATGTAGCCTGAACTGTGCAAGATTTCTTTCTCGGCAATAATGTAAAATTCCTTTGGGCTCATTTCTGTCCACGGATTTCCCATGGGCTTGCCAGAAATGATGAACAGGGTTCCTGACAGCTGTGTGAAGTTGTGGAGGAGGAAACAGCTTTAGCATGGATGAGTCATGTCTGACCTTTGACAAATACCTCTGTCAACCTGTCTGTCCATCTGCTTCTCTAATCTTTTCTTCCACTTTGCTACTGCACTAATAATAGACTGTACCACCTGTAATCTCCCTTGCTGAAGCAGATATTCAGTATTTTTTTCCAGTCATGCACAGATGCAACATAGCCCTGGAAATGTGTAGTCTGTTAGTCACGTCAGTACAAAGTCAGAAATAATGCTGAGAAGGTTAAAGATTTATTTGTTGGATACTCAAAGACATTTTGCAACTGGTTTTCTACAACATGATCTAGAAAAAATATTGCTTATATACAGAAATGTTGTTTATTTCTTTGTGCGGGGCAGATACTTGCCAAAAATCAAACATTGATAAATCATCACCAAATCAGGAAATGTGTTCCTTACATGGACTTTCCTTCTTTGTCTGTTAATCATAACTCTTCAAATTCAGCCCTGAACTCTGCTGAAATTCCTGTGCCACAGAATTAAAGATTAAAAAATGCATACATATTAGCATTTGCAGATTTTAAAAAATTGTCTTTACCAATCTTGGCTCACGATGCCGTCTCATTTTTGTGTGGCGATGCTGCTGTGGTCGCAGTTTTTGTCTCTAAACTTTCCTGACATCTGTGGTCTGAGTATCATGCATCTCCTTTCACATTGCCAATTTTTCTGGCTGGTTCCTCGTTTTGGATGCAGACAGACTCTTTAATTAAAGCCAATGTCATTGCCTGTTGATTCTTGGATGTGCCTGTTGATGCCTCATATGTGTGCTTATTCATTAATTAAATGCTTGCCCTTAGACTTATTCCAGAGTTGAAAGCAATATGGAAATTTTATTGGGGCCAAGATTTGAAGGGACCGTTATTAAGGTTTTGGTGGAAAGTAAGTAGGGTTCAAACATGAAAAGGAAAAGCGATGCAAGTCTAAAGGATAAAGGTACTATATTCTCAGAGTTTTAAGAACATCAAACATTAGCAATAGCCACAGATTTTAACTTGTGTGAGTGATAGTAACAGATGATCTTGGGATAATTTACATGCAGTGTCACTCTCTCTTTGGATCAGAGATGCTAGCATTTTGATTTATTGAGAGCTGGTTGAATGTTCCCAGTTGCCTGTTTACTGCCAGTGGCATTGGCATACCTGCTTTCTCATTTTGGAACCATCACGTGTTATTGCCTCAAAAAAACCTGTGGAAATCCAGTTTGTCTGGTTAACTCTATTTTACTTTAAAGGTCATTGATGGATTGTTCATTCTTCTTTGATGCTCCAGTTCTTTGTGATCCTGTGCAGCAGGCCTTTAATTTAATGTTATTTGCTATACATTTATTTATTTATTTATTTTTAAGATCAAGACTTGTAGCTTGTTTTGTGCATACACACTAGAGCTGACGATTTGCTTCATAGTCCAGTCGTCCTGTTGCCCCTCATGGTATCTCCAGTGAGTGATGGCATCGCTGCTGGGTGCCAGAGCATCATACCACTGTGGTATCCATGTGTATCCACTCGATATAATATGTACCCTGTTGTGGTTTTACTATATCGTCCCCCTCTGTGTTGCAGGTATTGGTTATATGTGGAAGTGGGACACTGTAGCTTGGCTTTTTTAAAAATTATTATGAATCTCAGAACAATGATAATATTATCGATTTATTGCATCAGTGGGTAAACTGGAAAAAAATAGCCTTGACTGGTGAGCTATCACTATTAACCTTTTGACCGCCATCGATCCCTGACATCATCCTCCATCAGCACGACTGTAATGCACACATGCAAGGTTGTTTTTCCATCTCCACCTCCTGAGTCATACTGTTGTTTAGCATCTTCTGGCTGGTGGCCCAGGCTATGATCTCTGCCTCCCTGTGGATGTTTGACAGGAAGCCAACAAGAGTGTCACTCCCTATCCTCATCTGTCTCTTCCCTTGTCCTTCAGTCCCTATCATTACTGTCAAGGTGGTCCTTAGACATACAAAAGGAGCTTGCCAAATATAATTGTCTGAAAAATAACTTCCAAACGTATAGCGTCTTGCAATTTAGACATGCAGCTTGCTTTTGTCACATAACTACTCCACACAAGTATTTTTTTTTATTAAGTATTCTAGTTTTCTAACTAGGCCAATTCTCTTACTTGGTCATTAGTCACAAGATTCATTGTCCCTCAGGCTTTCAGTCTCTTGCTCATATGAATTCAGCTAAACAAATGCACATACAGTAGAATGTGTCTGAACAAATACATTCTTTACACTCCAAGTTCAGACTTATCTGTAGGGTGTAATAAAGTGACAGTGATATTTACCTGAGAGCACAAATTGTGCCATAGCCTCCAGCATACTGGAGGCAACAATAAAAAAAAAAAACACAACACAAGAAACAATTCTGAATAAGCTTTAAACAATGACAGTGCAGATTTCATTATTTGAATAGGCCCAGCAGTTTTTAATGGTCTGCTAACTACTGCTGTGTATTCACATTATGGTTCTAAGATTATAGCGCCAGCTGGTTAATTTCTCCATATTACGATATAATTGAAGAGCACAGAGTAGTCATCTGTTCGGGTTTTCAGCTAAAAGTTACTTTGTCTTCTTCTGTCCTGCAGGTACAAGTTGATTCGTCGACGAGTCATCTGGCTAATAGGGCAGTGGATTTCTGTCAAGTTCAAATCTGACCTTCGACCTTTACTCTATGAGGTCATCTTAAGTCTCATGCAAGATCCCGACTTGGTGGTAAGGCAGCTACATACAGTTTTTTTTCCCCCACTCAAAAGTGCTTGGTGATTAAAGTGCCAGGTTCTCTTACAAAAAACCCTCCTGTTCAGTTCATAATGACTGAAATGGGCTGTTAGTGAAAGTGCACAGCTGGCTACACAAACACAGTTTTCTGCTTAATAGCGTGAAACCACAGCCACTGTGCTGCCATCTTTCTACATAAAAAAGCCAAATGTAATCAGAGTTTGTGACAAGCTTTTTCCATCTTTTTTTCTCAACTTACTGTTTACTGTAGATTTTATATTTTGAATTTTTCCTTTACTATCCACTAACATTTTTATTTAGCTGTGGCCTTGACAAAACCATAACCCCAATTTGGACTGAGTTTCACCGTAAGGTAAAATTAGATTAATCATCTGATATGCTTTCTGTCTCATGCACTTGATTGTTTTCTTTTAACATAATTTATATCTAGTAATATGATAACATTTTAATTAAAGTTAAGATTTTAATACTTAATCTCCAAACAGCCAGAAATGTGATCAGGGATTGGTTCACTCAAGAGGTAGCAGTTAAATATCATTTTCTGTGTCCATTAACTGACACTCAATTATCATCTGTCATGTTGTGGGGGTATGATGTTGAATACAAAATACATTTCATGTATATTGAGTAAAATTCATTGCAGGTTGCTGACTTTTCTTTGCCAGTAGGTGGCTAAATAGGATAGTTACTCACTATTAACAGAGATAGATTTGTGTCTGTATGTAGACTGGAAAATGTACTGCGCATTTGAATTTCAACAACCTTCTATTAAGTTGTGAAACACTACTTAATGCTCTTAGAGAAGTTTGTTCAGGGTTCAAATACAATTCAAATAGCAGACACTGAACAAATCTAGAACATGTCATTCAAACGGGCTCACTTTTTGTGGAACTGAGTGTTTCTATCCGTTCCTGTACATGCAACAGGAGTTGTCAGTCATTTTTATAGGTTAGAATTTAGAATAAAAACGTGTGTACTTTAGGGCTGCCACGATTAGTCGATTAGTCACGATTACGTCGACTATCAAAATCATCGACGACTAATTTAATAGTCGACGCGTCGTTTGAAGCTTTGTAAGACGTAGGAATAAGTAGTAGGATTTAAGAGTGTAATAACGGACTGAAACAGAGAAGAAGAAGAAGCAGTGTCCGGTATCGTAGCTGTGTCCAAATTCAGGAACCGCATCCTCCTGTGCAATTGTAGGCCGATTACGTTACAGCGACATGACAAAGACTGTCCAAATTTGAAGACTCCGACAAATGCGGCCTTCGTTTCCCCAGATTTGAAGGATGGGTCGGGTGTATACTTTGTGGCCCAACCTATCCCAGAATTCATAGCGCTGCCCTGCTCAGTTTCCAATGGCGGCAGCTAGTTAGTTTTAATATTACTCTTATTATTCTTTCTGGGTCACAAAATAAACGTTTAACATATTTTCAGGCGAGAATGTAGCTGTGTAAACCTCAAATATCTGCTCAGTTTATCAAGACACCACATATTTTCCAAAGCGTCCCGACGAGCTCGATAGCTAGCCGGGGGCAAAGCTCACTAGAGCTGGTGAGAACACCGGACTCCCGGCAAATTGTTTTCAAACCCACCACCGTCTTTCGCTACTCAGGTTAAACATGATATATAAGTCACTTAGATAACCTAAAAATCTATGCCGTGCAAAAGCCTGCAGTCTTCTTGACTAATAAAGGCACATCTCATATGCCAATTGATGAGCACTGCTGTAATCCCTCAGATGTCTTGGGGAGTACAAATATCAAAACAGTTGTAACAGTTTCAACTCCCCACCACTCACACTCGCACAATCTGCTGGCCTCAGATTTGTCTTTGTTCTACCGAAACAAAATTTAAGTTGTAGTGAAGTGAGCCTCAAAATGATGTCATGATAGATCAAGGAAATTTGCTATAGTGATATTCTTGGCAAAACAGGAGGGGGAAAAAAATAGCTTGATAATGTTTTCAGTGATTGTAGCTTGAAGGCAGCATTTCATAGTTCAAACAGACATGTCTTGTTCTGCCTCTTAGGTAGTCTAAATGTGTAGCGCCACTATATCAAATTTAGCCTAATTGAAATCACTAATGATTTTTGCTTTTTAAAGGTCCAGCCTGAACTTTGATCATAATTTGTGTGGTGTTACCTTATATACGTTTGGCTGCTTTGATCCAGATGTTGTGCACAGATGGTTTTTATTGCACTTAAAAGAATGCGCACTTAATGTGATAATTTAGTTACATGCCAGTATTATCTATTTTACTCTTATTTACACCCTGTGTAGGTAAATGGGTTTTGTAAATCGTTTGTGATATAAAGTAGAGATTAATTTCAGTGCTGTTACCATTTCAGCGGCATTTCCTCGTACAAACTTGCATTTACATAACTGACCAGCTCACTAATCATGTTGTAGTTCCTGATCAGTATCTTTCGGGGCCAATTAGAAAGTCTTTACCTGAATGAATTGTTAATCAAACCTCGAGACTTATAAACAATCTAAGTTGTTAATATCCTTGTTGCTGCTCTGTTTTCCTTATTAACCTGGAAAGTTATTCACTTATTTAATTATGACATCTTGTGTCCAAAAATTAGACTGAAGCGCCTTGTCATAGTCGCATTGTATTTAAAAGATAGATGTAGGAGCTCATGCTGCAGTGCAGCAAACTCTTCATTGTTATGGAAAAAGGAAGCCCATTTGGTTGCATAAAGAAGTCTAATTGTGCAGAAGTCTATGGGAAAAACAACATGATCTGTGACCTGTAATACTTTCCCGATGAGTTAATGGCCTCAGTCATTGTACTGAATGCAATATGATGAGCTTTTTTGTAATTTATGGTGCCATTTACTGTTAGAAAGGGTGATAAGGCAGTGGCCCTCGGTGTCTTGATCAGATTAACATTTTGATTATCACAAGCATGCTCTCTTAAATAGTTTCCGCAGACTTCTGTGGTAGTGTTGCACACTCCGGGAGCTTTATATGTGAGACAGCCATCCATGCACATGCTTTATTAGCATCCATCAGTGGCATTCATGAGCTAAATCACAGATGCATATTACTTGGATTGTGACAGTTTTTTTTTTTTTTTTTATCTCATTTTCTTCAAGGTGTTCTAGTTTTTGCAGCATTCTTGTTTGTTTACTCACAGAGTCTTAGTAAAGGTTAAAAATAGTCTTGTGGTGAGTTTAAGCTTTTAACTCCTTAAGCTTTTACACATACATACACATTGTAACAGTTGCTATTGTAATGCAGTGTATCACCACATGGCGGCGCCTCCTGTCTCACGACTGGTGTCACCCCCTTTTTTTGTTCTTCTTCGCACTCCTCCTGTAATGGATGCTCCCGTGTGTACGCGGACTAGTGTGCTCTTTAGTAATGTGTGGTAGAGGTAGCACTTTTATTTTTGATATTGTAAATAAATGAGTACTTTTTGGAAAGTCAGAAGCTGTTGCTCATTCGCTATCCACCTGCACATCTCCGCGGCTGGCTTCATCTCCACCGCACGTTACAACATACATGTATTTATGTGAACACTAATCATTAATTTGTATTATAATGATGTATTATAAAGCAACTTAACTCATCGGTAACTACAAATTGTGGAAATGGCTGTTGCTTATCTGCCAGCATTTTTTTTTTAAATTAACACTTAGAATTTTTCAGTGAGCACTGGCTGAAATATTTTTCAGAAGAGGATATGCATTTGTGTTACTTAATATGCATGTAGGTTTTTTAGATGATGCTCATTATCATTTTACTCCAGATGATTGTTTTGGATTTGGTGTTGCTTTTTCACGTTACTTTTATCTTAGTCAGATTCACTGAGTTGGTTAAATGTAAGTTTTCCCTGGTTAGACCTTCAGTTACTTTTATAGTTGGCATAAATCTGATGAATTTTATTTTTATTTTTTTATTTTTGGCTTCTTAACCCCTCAGATATTTTGAACATCAGTAACATTTTAAAGTGAATGTTTCATGTAACAGTGTCGGACAATACGTATGTTTTTGTATAAGACCCATCTGAGTATTTTATCTCCATCTTTTAACCCATGGTTTTCTCTATGCTTTGTTGAATTAGAATGTAGTTTCACTCATAAGTATTCCAATTGCCAACAAGGCCAGTGCTGATGGCACTTGCAGAGCCCACTTCATCAACATACTCCTTTTGTTGCTGGTTAATGTATGCGGAATTATTAAAACCATATTCAGTATTTTATGAACATGCAGACAGAAGGGCTGTGTTTTTTCTTCGTGTCTAAACCAGACTGTCTGAATTTCAGATTTATCTTTCATTAATGTACTTTTTCCATTTGTTTTGTTCGTCACCTGTATTTTCAGTATAGAACAGATGCTTCAAATTTTTGTCTATGGATTTATAATATTGTTAGCCCATATTATTATTGTTATACAAATGATTGTATTCATTTAAATTGGCCAAATGTATCATATCTGTTTAGTGGACAAATATCATACAGCTTATATTTTGACTAAGCTGCTGCCTAGTGTCAAGTGTGTGTGTTGTAAGTTAATTACCAAAGAGATGCAGACCTTAGATTATGCTTACTTACAGTTATTGCTGTCATGTCATTTTTTAAAAATAAAACATAATATGAGAATCAGTTTATTTTCTGTGCTTCAGAAATATGAGCTGTTCATAGTGTTAGAAAAGTATAAACACCACAAGCTGGAGAAGTTGTTATGCTGCTTATTTGAGTAAGTCAATTAATAATTGAGGAAAATGTGCCAGTGTGAGTGTGATCATACCACTGGTTTGGTGCCAGTAATTCCAAAACCTTGACTTGGCATGATGTGATGAGGCAGAATAAATGGAGACCAAAATCTTCAGTAAAAATGGCTCAGGATTTTATAGATAATTGTGATTTCTGAATTAAAAATTAAATGCAAACGCCTTTTCTTTTTACTATTGTCCTTTAAAAAAAACAGAACAATTTTACATTTTATTTGGATTTGGCAGTATTTTATACATGTAGAAATATGCATGAAAATAAGGAGGATAAATTATGATATGACTGACGTGGTGGAAGCAAAGAATATACGTGTGTGTGTGTGTGTGTGTGTGAGTCATAAGAATGGAGAACACAAATCTTGTTCATTAAAATTTTGATTTCTGCAGTTTTCTGGCTTTACCCTAACAGAGTAACTCTAAAAATCAAAGAAGATTATTTAACTCTGCACTCGTGTTGTTTGAAAATGATTGTGTTATGTGCATAAATGATGATGGTAATGCTTGTGAAACTGTCAATATTTTTTAGTCAAGATAAGAAGTATTGAGAGAAAATCTGAGGGTCAAGATCAGATCAATGGGGTGCTCCATATTCATAAAGAACTTTTTTTTGTGTGTGTGTGTGTGTGTGTTGTACAACACAAACAGAAAGACAGAGGCCAATTGAGTTTTCCAGTCAGTGTATGAATATGAAATGATCTGTGATCCAGATTTGAAACCCCATTTGTATTATCGTGGAAGGGAAAATGCAATTTAAGCACCTTTTTGGGGAAATTTGCTATGCAGACCTTGCAAAAATGTTTGCAGGCTAAAAACGATAACATTCCAACCGTAACAAAATAGTCAAAATCACACATATTGATTTGTTGTATTAAAAGAATTTCTCAGATCTGGGTTAGCAAATCTGGCCAAAGGACCAATAAGTTCATGCCATGCTGATGTGTCCACAGTCCATCTGTCCATAATTCACAAGATTTTCTTTTCCTCCTACAGTAACAGATTTAAGCAAATTCTCACTGATCACCTAAGGGTTCTTCACCCAAATTGTGCTCATTTGTCAGTTTACAGGCAATAACCTGAGAGTTGTAACTGATCATTAGACGTATGACCTATGACTGTTCTGGGTTATCTTACCTGAATATACCCAAACAGGCATGTGAATTTAAAGCTTGAGACATGTTAGTAGACTGGCATTTAAGTTTTTTTGCTAACCTTTAACCTTCTGCCATCATACTCATTGCCAGATTATGCTGCTGTGATACAGAAAGCTGAGCAGCCACTTCGATGGCCTTTATTAGGCTAACATGGTACCTTGCAAACTAGCTTTGTTTATTTCTGAAAAGTTGTTTTACTTTAGGTTTATGGTTTCTATTTTTTCTCGCCAGTTTGTTTGTATCGGTTTAGATGGATAATGTGATGCTTAATTTTACCTGCTGAGCCATGTTTTTTTCCCCCTCTTATAGGTGCGGATTGAGACGGCTACAACTCTTAAACTCAATATCCTTTTGATAGGCCTATTTGAAAATAAGGGTAGTTAACTTCAGCAGCACATGAATTTATCATTCTTTTGAGTGTTATTGTAAACTGACTGCGACCTTGCAAAAGCAAATGTACAATGGTTGAGTGTATCTTGGTGAATTGCTTTAACATCTGTCTACCCTAAAGTTTGACTTCTTCTTTAACTCATGATCACCTGTCGATGACTTTGAGTTCCGGACAGAACAATTCCTTCCAGTGAGTACAAGTTTCTGAAATTCAAGTTTTAGAAAACACCAAAAAAGGTTTTTTAGACATCAGTATTTATGTCTGACATTTTAAATTCTGTCTCCCTGTTTAGTATCTTGAGTCCATCTTTGGGCTGCTCTTCCAGTTGTTGCAGCAGGTAACAGAGTGCGACACTAAAATGCAGGTGCTCCATGTCATCTCCTGCGTCATCGAGAGAGTAGGCATCCAGGTAAGATGTTTGATATCAGATAGAAGTTTTCCTTAAGTAATATGCATCTTTATATTACTGCACGATGACATTTACGGTATGAAAAGTTGAGGCAAACTCCAAAGTGTCTTTGAAGGAGCCCTTGTGTTCGACATCTGAAAAGATATATTCTGGCAGTGCTCTTTGAAGTGTAACTCCACAAATTGTACTTATTGACTTGGACTCTGCAGGGGACATGTGAAGCTGTTAAAAAACATCAAATCACAGATACAAATCACCAGTCACCTTGTACTATACCCACACCACCAAGGTAAAACGGCCATCTGTCTTAAAAGATAAAGCCCAAATCTTGATTCTTTGTAAATCACAAAGCCTCAAGCAGCGCTTGTTCTGATGTCTGCTCTCATTTACAATGAAGATACAGTCTCTCCTCTGCCACTGCAATGCTTTTGTAACCATATGGATTAGATTTTTTGAGCATCCATTAAGTTGTTTTAATCCATTTAACTGCCAGCCCTGGAAAAAAATGCCTTTCCTTTTGACCCCCCTACGTTCTATTCAGATCCATTTTAAGTGCCATCCCTTAAAATAATTCCTTGACTTAAATCTGTCACAAAAATGGCTTTTATCCTAGCAAACTGTCAATCTGGTTAAGACTTCCCCCAGTCACTGGTCTTGGCTAAACTTCTAATGTCACTGGAAATCCCATTAATATTCTAACCGTTCTCATGAGGGATTTTGAACCCGCAAAGAGTGGCAGCAGTTGAGGAACTAGGCAATGAAACCACGACTATGGGTTGAGTTGAAATGAACATGATAACAGATATGAGATTTAGCTACTTTTTATGCTGTCAGTCTCACAAATGTCATCCTAGGGTGGTTTTGTGGGTCTGTTTTTCTCACTTTTTATCTTTCTCCTCAAGGCTCCACAGCATTTTCTTTCTTTCTTTTACTGTTCTCTCTGCTCCTAGGTGGCTCCTCATAAATGTGTAATCGAGCAAAAAATCCCAGTGTGGGGTCTTCAGCTCGGCCACATAGCCACTATAGGGAATAGAAAGGGCTAGCACAAGTCAGTACAAGAAAAGGCAGAATAGTTTCTGTAGTTGTTAATTCAGTGCCATACTCAAATGTCCTGGAGTTGGCTGGCTGCAAAGTAACTGCACCTAAATTGCACAGTGTGCCATCACATTTTGTAATTTCACACAGGAATGACAGTGATGGCATCCAATTAGTCTCTAACTACCCAGATATTTACATGATTTAAACAAAAGATTTGATGTAATCTAAGAACGGAAATGGATATGATACCATTTTGGTATTAGAACAGTGTTTTGTGAAGGATGATTGAGGACAGAGAAGTTTTTTCATGAACTGTGCATGTGTCATATCCTCTATAGTTTGGTAAAATGTAATGCCTTAGCTGCTGTGGAGCTACAGACACTGACAACATGTGTCAACAAAATTAGCTTCCATAAGAGGTTTTGCAGATTATGAAGTTGGCACATTTAATTTTCGCATTGCTGACAAACAGACTTAAAAGAAAAAAAATATCATGAATTTTCACCTACCTGTCTAGTATTTTATGTACCCAGCTTTTCCTCTGAAATGTGTTTTGAAGTGACTGATTTGGGCTTCTAGGGAGGCCAGGGAGGATAAGAGGAAAGGGATCTCAATTTCTCACTTAAACACCCCCCCCAAAACTTTCTTATTGGATGGCTGTTTGTTTTTCTTATGCCAAGTTTGTATATAATATTAAGAAAATTTTGAGAGAAAATATGCCCGAGTAGTCTCAAAGTTTGTTTGGGCATGCAGTAAATATGCATAACACTTTGCTGAGACAGCAGCGAATCAGAATTCACCATTGTCGCTTTTTCTGCTCCCAAATGAGACTTTTAATTTCTGCAAATCCACGGGAGTCTGATGTGAATTGAACATGAGTTGCAACTGTTGTGAAACCTGCAACTTAAGTTGCAGAGCATTTTCTTTGCTTCTTATTTGCCATCTAATGTGATTCTTTTTCAGATACGGCCCTATGTAGGCTGTCTAGTTCAATACCTGCCTCTGCTCTGGAAGCAATCTGAAGAACACAACATGCTTCGGTGTGCCATACTAACTACACTTATCCAACTGGTACAGGTATGGTGCATCTCAAATTTACAATTTATTATTTTTGCATTAGTCGGTCCAGTTTTTGCAAATCGAGTATTCACACACTATTCAATTCAAATAAATTGAGTGAATTGACTGATTAGTATGAGGAGTCAAAATGTTAAACAACAAGTTGATCTGTCGTATCAACTTTACAGTGATTAAGTTTATAAGTGTGATTCACAGTTTTCTTAAAAAAACAACAACAGCACACACAAAAATCCAAAACATCAGGATTGACTAAATTTCAGTTTAGTTGTGGATTTCACAATCCCCAGAGCTTTAATCCTTGTTGTAGGTACACATTCTCAAGATCCTTTCAAAACACTCTTGGCAAAAATCTCAATATTAATATTCAGTGGTCTGTTGTTTAATTTCCCAAAGGACCCCAGGGTCACAGCTGGTGCCTCTTTCAAATAATTAATTACATTTCAACTATGAGCAGAGTCAAAGTCAGAAGATATCCACCTGATTTTGATTATTATTAGAATTAAAGATATCAGGAGATAATAGGAGTTGTGGGTTGTGAGAATTAAGCTGCAGATTGCAAATATCTGCAACTTAATTTGGAGATATCAGTAATGAGAAACCCCATAAACTTAAATAGTGAGAAGAACATTTGTCCCAAGAAGAATGCTGTTATGGACTGAAGGTGCTTATCTCAGACTTGAATAAGATTTGGACCCCTGTGTGGCTGCATTAGCTCATGGTGGGAAATGAAATGCCTGGTGATACAAACATGTTTCCTCTGGGAGAGTAACAAGAGTACACATCTGGCAAACGAAATGAAAATCTGCAGCTGAAGGGCCTTAGATTATCTAACTGTGTTGCCACATGCTAATTTCTTTTTTTTCATTTAATACATGCAGAAAAATGTTAATGTTTAAAAGTTAAAATGTAAGGTACAGCAGAGTATCTTGTGTTATTAACCCTTTTGTACCTGGACCTGTCCTAATGTACCCAGTCCTGTACCTGCAAAGAAGTGTGTATGGATTGTTTGGCTTAGGACCAGCTGGAACTGGCACAACCAACTCATGCCAGTCAGTGATCCAACAGCATAATAGCCGGCGTATTGGCTTACTTGCTTTTAAACTTCAGTTTTGCCTGTAGGAGGGTTTTTTTTTGTTGTTGTTTGTTTGATGGAGAGAGAAGGGTTGCACCATCTGGGGATTGAGAAATGCTGTCTTCGTTTTACACCCACATAAATGTAAGAGATGGCATATTTAGACCAAATTAATGTCATGCTATCAGTAAAACAGTGCTGACAGATCTGGAATGCTACTTTGGATCCTGTCGTCCTTCACACAGATTATTCCCCTGCTACACGCACAGAGTCATTTTTCAGCACTTCTGAAGACTTTTAAGATGTATTCTAACCATAACCAGTACTTGCCTAATCTTAACAGTTACTTTAAGCTTGCGATAATCCTAACTTTACCACAACCTCATGCTAAGTCAGGCTCTTCGTATTTGATCTTTTTTATGGGGAGTTGCTTTTTAACTGCATAAAAGGAGCTGACACCCCCAAAGTGGGACTGTGCCCAAGCACTTAGCATCATCAACAGCATCTTTCCCTTATCCTCTTCCAAATGATCTTGTGTTCTCTATAAATACACAGAGTGGATGTGTAAAGCTTAAAGTGATAGAGTGCTTTAAAAGGCCATGGTGTCAGATAGTGGTTAAGTTTTCATCAAGAGGAGTTTGTGTGTATGTGTGAAGAAAGATGGAAGTGAGGTATCAAGGGTGAGAAATGCTTCAGAGGGCATAATCCATAATTTAGAACAATCGTGTTTGTTGGCACTATAATTGGTAACTTTGAGTGCTTGACTTGTGTGTTTGTGTGTATTCTGATTTATGTAAGTATTTATTTTTTTGCTGTGTGTGCGTGTTTGTGTACTTGTCTAACTCTGCTGACAGTTTTGCTTAAAGGAAGGTTGTCTTTTGCCTTTTATGAAACAAACTTTGAACTGAATTTGGATGACTTTTTTCTTGTCAGTTCAATAACCGTGTTATTGTTTGAAGTCACTCAGACAGTGTATTCACATATATACTTACATATATACACACACGCACACAGAGATAAAGGCTGTTGACGTTAATGTGATAATAACATGTTGATGCAGACAATGCTGGACAGTTTTCAACTGAGGCGCCTGAACAATCTAAAACAAAGGACAAACTTTCAACAGCCATAGCTACATGGGTGGCTATGTCTTGCAGGCAGTTATATTGTGAGGAAGTATATGCTTAAGTCTACTTTTGGCATATTTTTTTGAGCATGCAGTACCCTTGAGATTTTTCTGGAGAATATTCTGAGCAGTATTACATAAATATACATGTGACTAAAGCAGGTCTGTTTGTCCACCTCCGTGCTGATATTGAAACGTGAAAAAAATATTGTTAAGGTGCATTTAGAAAAGATAAAGAAATCTGTGATTAATTTATGATTAGTCTCGAGCTAACTGTAGGGAATCACGCAATTAATTGCGATTAAATATTTAAACTGACAGCAGAGGGAGAAGGCTATAGTGATAGATGTATCACTCCCAAGTGCTAGCCAACATCAGGAAGAAAGAACATGAGAACCTTGTGATTTACCAAGGGCTGAGAGAGGAGCTAGAGAAGATGTGGAAGGAGAATGTAATAGTGGTCCTGCGATAATCGGAGCACTCAGGGCAGTGATCCCCAAACTGGACAAATGGCTCCAGCAGATCCCAAGAGCCACATCTGAGATTCGTCCAGAAGAACACAGCTTAGAAAAGACAAAGATAATTCGCAGGACCCTGAAGCTCCCAGGCCTCTGGTAGACGGCCCAAGTTTGAAAGATAAAGACTGCAGGGGTTTGCTTATTGAAACGATGCCAGCTTTAGATGGTTCAACTAAATATTGACATGTGTGACTTTTTTGGCCAGGAAAGTGTACAGGGAATCTGCTTTTTTATTTTTTTATTTTTTATTTTTTAATAATTTGAAAATGCAAACTCTGTTTCTCTGTGATATGTTGAGTGAAGCATTCAGTTTAGCTATTTCAATTATACTATGTGTTGCCAAATTGATATAGTCTATAGCCTGGTTGAAACATTAATCAAATGGTTGGTCATACTCTGGATATGTTGCTGTTGCATTTGACCCAAACACATCTGGAAAAAGGGATGCAGAATCTTTACTAGATGACCAGATTTTCCTCCAGAAACAATAACAACACTAACAATCATGTAGAGCTGAATGTGTGTTGAGCTGTGTCCTTTCTTACAGTCAAATCCAGCATTATAGCTGCGGTAATGTACCTTGAAATATGAGTTTGGTTTTAAAGTCTTCATCTTTGCTTCCAGTAGCACTGTTTTATGCCCCCTATTAGTTAAAAGCAGTGCGATACTATTGAGGTCAAAATGACACACTACTCGGTTGCTCATTCCCCTTTTCTGTGTTACAGTATGGCCACATACAGATGTCCAGTGCATTAGTAACAAAGGGCTTGTGAAGTACACTTTGCCAAGAAAAAAATCTCCCAAGGGGAAGTTGCGTCATTTCTTACTCTTGTGTCATCTTAAACGTCATTAAAATCTAAACGACCAAGAAACGACCTCTGACTTAGTTCCAGGACATGCTTTTTTCCCAGAAATCGAACTTAATAGGTCCATAGTGTTTTAAAGGGATATAAAGTGAGGATTTTAAAAAATAAATCCATAAACAACTCTTGCACCCTAAGGCAAGTATTTTGCAGCCAAAGAAACATTCTGTGCTTACAAAGAGCTTCCTCCCTGTTAACCTGATTCACTGAGGTATGGTCTTTCACTAGTTGCTGGGGAAGGGTGTGTCAGGTTTTGGATAAGCCGATGTGTCTCTATTCCACACCGTTCTGCTAAAGTTATCTGCAAGGAAAACCCATTAAACTGAAGCACACAAACTGACTTCCTGTATCTTTGTGTTCTCACAGGGCCTCGGGGCAGAAAGCAAGAACCTGTACCCTTTTCTTCTTCCTGTCATCCAGTTGAGCACTGATGTTTCGCAGCCGCCACATGTGTATTTGCTGGAGGATGGGCTGGAGCTTTGGTATAGAGACATATGCAGTACACTAACATTTATGACTTGTACACACTCCCATCAGGACACTAGATACTTTGGATATAGCTGTCTTTGTCACTCTATTTCACCGGAGTCCTTTTCTCATGTTTAAACATCAGCCTCATTTACTGACTCTGTTTTCTTTTTCAAAGGCATCTATTCTTGAGTTAAATGCAGGTGTTGTTAATTCATGCAGCTCAACCACAATCTTAACTTTATCTTAATATTTGGGAATGTACCATTTTAATGAAGGTGCCTGCTACAATACACTATGTTCACTTTTGAAAATGCATTACCTCCAAAAGGTTCAGTTCAGCAGAAGAGAATTTGTCAGGGTTACCCTATATTGCTCTTTTATCATCCATTTGCTTTTTAACGTCCTACTTAATCTCTCTTTTCCTGTCTGCCGCGCTGGAGAGCTTCACTGTTCAGCATTCAGCATGCCGTGTCTGTCTTGCAGTAGAAACCCTCAGTCTTATATCTATTTTCCTATCTTTTAGTCTACTTGATAAACAGTGGTGCCCTATATATTTGTTTGCTTGGTTTACAGTCGAAATTGGGTTGTTTTGTTGTTATTGTTTGCTTCTAAGGTTATGTTGTGCTTATAATATCCTGATGATGTGTCAATAACACATTTAGTAAGCTACAAATGTGAATGAACTGTGTATTCAAACATTTTCTTTTTAGATCCCTAATATTAGTTCTTTTTATATAGACTACAACTTCCATTTTCTTAGTGGACTTCATTTATAGCCAAAATTTAGCCATTCGATGTTGCTTTTATGATATTTTGTCTTTTTCTTTGTACACAACCTTCATAATTCCTCGTTTTTCCTCCGTTTTAAATCCCCGTGACCTTCTTTCTCTTCCTGTAATATTTGTCGTGTTGCTGTTTCTCATCCCATGTTCTTTTGCCATCTCTAATCTAATGAACATCTCTTTTGTTACTTCTTGTTTTTTTTCTCTTTCTCTCTCATCTCATTACTTTGCCCTTGTTTGCCTCTCATCATGTCATCATGCAGGTTGGTGACTTTGGAGAACAGTCCAACCATCACTCCAGAGCTGCTCAGAATTTTCCAGAACATGTCAGCTTTGCTAGGTGAGCTCACATGATGTTTCTTTGTTTGCTGGTTTGCCTGGCCTGGTTTATGACCACACACAAACTCCCCAAAATAACTTAATGGCATTTTATATGCAGATCACAGTATTGTTTAGAAAGGAAGCTGTCACAATAATATGAAGAATAATGTGACTATAATGCATTTTAGAGTGGGTTTCCTGTATAATGGTTATATTTATTTGTATATGTGTTGTTATGAAGAGAGAGACAAAAAACATTTCACTCCAGAAATGGTCATAACAGTGATGTAAAATTGCTGCACAACCCCCCCCAAAACAAGCCAGTGTTGTCAGATCAAATAGTTGAGAATCACAGAGAATGGGGAAGGTTGATGCAATCCATGACCGTGGACTTAATTTTCATAGTTTGATTACCTCAGGCTATTGTAGCTTGTAAAGATCAGAGTTGCGGCTTTGCAGTTGCCTCAAGGCATCAGAGTCACTACTCTTGGTCTGTAGGCAGCTGCGAGGGGTGGCAGACTGAATAGAACTGGCTGGATGATTTATCACGGGCCCACAGCACTGGGACACACCTCACATGTTCTACTCTGTAGTGGTGTATGTGTGTGGCCTTGCGTGCGATGAGGAATAGTATTGATTTAGTGCTTCTGCACATAACGAGTGATATGACCACTAGTGTAGCTTGATTGGCTTGGTGGAGCATTTGATCACTTACAGTGTGGCTGGGGAATCATGAGACAAGAGCAAAGGACTCGGGTTGACAGTTATGGATTGATGTATTAGAGGATGAGGGAATTAGAGAGGATGAGGAAAGGGGAAAGCTTGATAAAAGTTGGCATGGAGGTGGTGAATGAAAAGGAATTATTTAAAAGTGATTGCTGGAAAATTCATAAAGCGAAAGTCACATAAAAGAAAGTTTGTGCATTGGAGGAGCGTGGACATGGATGAAAGATAAGAGACGGCCTTATCTAGTGCTGAACAGAAACAGGAAACCAAGGAGATGAAAACGGCAGGAAAAGGGATGCTTTTTTTTTTTTTTTTTTTTCAAGGCATCACTGCTAGTTATGTTAAATTTTAGACCAATCACAGAAAATTACAGAGAGGTGGCAGGAAGGTGACAAGAACAACTACTGTTGCCAAGAAACCAAAAAAGAGAAGTGAAAAAGCATACCAAATCCTAGTGATAGAAAAACTGTTTTAAATTCAGATTAAAGTTTGTGGGTGATCACAGTGAGTCCAATCATTCAGGAACATTTTCCTGAACATTTTTCAGCACAGAAGATGAACTAATAATGCAAATAACATTTATGCACTTGTAGAAGTCTTGACTGTGTGATTGAAAGACGTCAGCCCTGATTGCTTCCACTTGATTGACGAAGATCTGTCATATAATCAGCGCGTGCTGATCAGCTGCCATATTACTGGTTTAAGTGGGCTTAATGGGTGTATCGAAGGAGGGAAGACAGACTGTAATATCGATAAGAGGGTGTCAGATTAAAGAACAGCAAAAAATTGAAGGTTTAATGGTGGGAAATGAGAGACAGATACACACGGACAGATAAGGTTGTGTAGAAATGGAGATTGACAGATGGAAGTGGAAACACAAATTCCAGGAGAAAAATTAGCTCAGTCATAAAGGTATATGAGAAAATGCTGTGATGGTTGTTAGAGAATTGTGGATGAATATGATTGTCATTGTGCAAAATTATTAGATCTTTAGCAAGATGATTAGATCTTTAGGATGAAGGCTGACTTCTGTTTCCTACACAGACACACATACACATATCACTGATCACATCACATGCTCATAGACACATCAGGTGAGGAGCTTGCAGCTCCAAGATCCTGGTCCAATCAGCTCCCCTCGCAAGTTAAAATGGATTGAGCTCTGTCTTGCTTTGTTCACGGGAATAAGTCTCTAAACCAGCGCGGCCTGCGAAGCGCAGCCCTAACAATGGTATTCCACATTAGATGAAAGGTTTACTTTCACAATTCCATTCAGCACCATTTATCTCCCTAATATGCAGTTTAACTCATAAGGGCTCAAATGTGGGCTACAGCAATTAGTTTCAAATTAGGAAATTAATAGTCTATTTAGATAACAAATTGGTTATTAAAGTGATTTTGCAAGAAGAAATGCCATATTATATCATCTGTCCATCCTCCCAGTGATCCAGCAGCAGCCTCATGTGTTAAAACGCTGAAAACAAATAATAATTCTTTCTCATCAGAGGCTGCAATAGAGAAACAATCTCTCTCCCTTAAGAATAGATCTTAATAGATTAAGAATAGATCCTGCTTTGCCAACATCCATCTTGGTCAATATAATGTGACTCATTTTGTGACCCAAATATGCTTATAATTATTCCCATTTTCTGTGTTTACTTCGGAGACCTTGCTCGCCTTTCTGTCAATATTTGGTTCAGTGATGATGAGTGCCACTTTACTCTGGCCATGCCAGACACATATTAATGCAAGGAAAAGGAAAAAAAGCTTTCACATTTCTGCAGGTACAAGGAAACTGGAGTCCATTAGTATTAAAATAAATAAATAAATGAGGGGCAAATGCATTGTTTTTTTTTTTTTTTTTTTTGTTTTTTTTTTTGCTTTTTAAATACAAGTCATGTTTGTATATTCATAAAAAAGATCTGGGCTAAATCTTTGGAGTTTTCTATACGTATGTCTAATATCAAAAGGTGTTGGTAAGTTTCTAATCAATCATCTTTTCATGTTAAACTGCTTCTGTATCTAAAATAGATGTAGATTAGGTATTGATTTTGCACATATTAGCTGTTTTACCGTTTTGTCATATTAGGACTGATAATTCTTAACACAAGGGCTGTTTAATAGCTCTTATTAAGCTTTCAGCCACATCTCATTGACAACTTCTTTCTTCTTGCATCTGCTATGAGATAAAGGATCCAGTTTTTAGTCTTTCAGTCATGTCACGATTAAGCAATCTGAACTTGTCTTCTCTCTGTTGCTGTCTTTAAAGTCAAGAGTGATCAGTGGGCCTCAGTTAGTCAGGCCCCTGTTATCTTAGCTGTTATCAAATTTTCAAAAACTCTTAACAAGCGCGCTGGTTTTAAGTACTTTGCCATCAGTAGATGTTTTCACTATTGTAGCATTTGTGCATGTGTGCCGCTATTTTAGGCTATGCTTGCTGCTACGTTAATGAGTCGAATAACCCAGATGATAAGACTTTAAAATTACTGCCACTTGTCAGCCCTAAGTACTTTCTCTACAGCTTGTTGCTGTCTCTGTCTTATGTTCTTGTGAAAATCAGTTTCTCCCAAGGTTATGTTTGCATGTTTAAAGCTCATTAATTGCATTCAATGTGCTTGTGAGTGCAAGTGTCAGATAGAAATTTCAAAGCTGCTATGTTCAAAGATGATAGCTCAGAGGTATGATCACAGGTTTGAACAAATCAGGAAACACTTTGAAAAGCTGTGATTTAACGCTGGGAAGAACAAGAAGTTAAATAGAGAAACATTTTTCCTTTAAAACATGCATTTATTTCCACATACCAATGACAAATCTTATACAAGAACTAAAGTTGCCTGTGTTTTGTAATCTATCTCTTTCATCAGTCTTCAGCTAGTCATCATCTTTGGCTAGTTTTCACTAGAACATCTGGTGGTTCATTTATTTTGCCCATGGAGAGCAATGGAGGGATGTGGGCCATTGAGATAGTCTGGCTCACTAGGATGTTGGAGCTTGCCAGGTATGTGGCCTGGCCTGCCTGATAAAGAGCCCTGCTCCATCATTGCTGAACTGGAGGAGAAAATTCCCTAATTAGAATGTCAAGAGCCTTGCTAAATTGTTAGACTAGCACTACGCTCTGTATCACTGCCACCACACTCTGAACTAGGACACGTTTCAACTGTGTGTGGTGCTCTGACTTGTGATGATGGAGCACAAGCACAGAAGTTTCTCTCTTCTCTCTTACTGGCGTTACACTGACTAATGTCAGCAAGAAATAGAGATAAGTAGCCATTTTAATGTACTTTACTTTGTCCCTTCAGTGTTGAGAAACTCAGCAGTTCAAAGTTTTGGTTGAAAGGTTCGTAGTTTTGGTCGGAAACAAACACATTAGTGTTGTATTAATTAAAAATAAAAATAAAATTAAAAATAGCCGCACAGCAAGAAGGTCCTGAGTTCAATTCCACCATCAGGCCGGGGTCTTTCTGTGTGGAGTTTGCATGTTCTCCCCGTGTTTGCGTGGGTTCCCTCCAGGTACTCCGGCTTCCTCCCACCGTCCAAAGACATGCAGCTTGTGGGGATAGGTTAATTGGAAAATCCAAATTGTCACTAGGTGTGAATGTGAGTATGAATGGTCGTCTGTCCTTGTGTGTTAGCCCTGTGACAGACTGGCGACCTGTCCAGGGTGTACCCCGCCTCTCGCCCTACGACAGCTGGGATAGGCTCCAGCGCCCCCCGCGACGCTGAAAAGGAAAAGCGGTAGCGAATGGATGGATTAAAAATAGATATAAAACAGAAAATCACAAAATGTAGAGATCTTTAAAAACCAGTGATTGCTTATTTTCTCATAACAAGAGATATATGGAAGTCATGTGTAGCTCTTGTAGCCATATATGCTAATTTTCATAATCTTTTTGTTATTTTAGCCTGTGTCTTCAAATAGCTTTATTTTGGTCCAAATGGTCATCCAAAATTGTACGATGAGGCGTTGCAGTGTTTGCTTTTTGCCATCAATCGTTCCTGTGTAGGTTGTCTCTAGGTGCTCCGATTTTATCCCACAGTCCAAAAACATGCATGTATTTAGTGATTCTAAACTGGCCGTAGGTCTTAGTGTGAGCATGAATGTTTCTGTCTCTCTGTGTTAGCCCTGTGATAGACTTGGTGTACCCTGTGTCCCTGTTTGTGACAGCCTGGATAGGCTCCAGCTCCCTTGCAAACCTAAATTGGATAAGCAGTAAAGAAAATAGATGGTTGCATTGAATTCTAAGATGATGAATGTACAGTTAGATCAGTGGTTCCCAAACTTTGTTTTTGCTAGGCCCCCCTTTGTTTTACAAGAAAAATGTCCCCCCCCCCCCCGCCCCCCCCGCGCGCGCGTGCACACGCACAAACACATCCTCCAACCACACACACCCATATTTTGCTCCATTGCGGTTTATTTCACACCTCAAACATTTAGTAAACAATTAAGCAAATACAAGTAATCTGCAATAAATTACAGGTAGTAGGAAAATAAACTACTAATGTCTACTATTAGTCCACACCTGCACGGGTATTTTTGAAAACGCAGCTGTTTCGTCCACACGTAAACGGCATTTCGAATCACCGAAAATGGAGATTTTTGAAAACTCCTTTTTTGCGTTTACGTGTGGACGAGGAATACAGAGTTCGTCACACAACGTCAAAGGTATGTCCCTTTTTTCACGTCATGCTGTGCGCCACATTATTGTTTACATGAGATGAATTGCAGAATGGCAGATAGAGACAAAATGCTATTAATCTGACTAACTGCAGGCTTTACACGCTTGCATATAAGATAAGATAACCTTTATTAGTCCCACACGTGGGAAATTTGTTTTGTCACAGCAGGAAGTGGACAGTGCAAAAGTTATGAGGCAAAAATTAGAATACAATAAGAATAAATACAGTACACAACTGTACAGAATAGAATAAAATAAAATACTATATACAGTAGAATAAAATAAATATACAATAAGATAAAAATAGAATACAAATACAAATACTATATACAACTGAGTAAAAATACGATGACAGAAAGGATTATTGCACTTAGTATTATTGCATATGTATGGATGTGTGTGCTTGATCAGTTAAAGTCTTTATTATGGAGTCTGACAGCAGTGGGGAGGAAAGACCTGCGAAATCTCTCCGTCCCACACCGTGGGTGCCGCAGTCTCCCACTGAAGGAGCTGCTCAGTGCTGTCACAGTCTGCTGCATGGGGTGGGAGATGTTGTCCATCAGGGATGACAGCTTAGCCGCCGTTCTCCTGTCACTCACCACCTCCACTGGGTCCAGAGGGCATCCTAGAACAGAGCTGGCCCTTCGGATCACCCTGTTCAGTCTCTTCCTGTCCCCAGCAGAGATGCTGCCGCCCCAGCAGACCACGCCATAAAAGATAGCAGAAGCCACAACAGAGTCATAGAATTTCTTCAGGAGTGGGCCCTCCACTCCAAACGACCCGAGTCTCCGCAGCAGGTACAGCCTGCTCTGCCCTTTCCTGTAGAGGGCGTCTGAGTTATGTGGACTCATAACTCAGACGCCCTCTACAGGAAAGGGCAGTCTATTGTTCAGATGAACACCAAGGTACCTGTAGCTGTCCACAGCCTCAATGGCCATACCTTGGATGTTCAGTGGTTGCAGTGGAGAATGCTTGTGCCTGCGGAAGTCTACCACCAGTTCCTTGGTTTTACTGGCGTTGATATACACACACAGTCAAAGGAGCTTGCAAAGAAAAGCGTCTGGACTTCTTTAAGTTGCTTGAAGACGTTTCACCTCTCATCCGAGAAGCTTCTTCAGTTCTAAGGTCAAATGGTGGAGAGTCCCAGATATAAACCTAGTGGGAGTGACCCCCCACAGAGGGACAAAAGGACCCCTGATGATCCTCTAATCGCCTGAGCCAAGGTGTGAAACTGGGTGTGGGTCCCAATCAGCCAGAGTTTCGGGTGAGTTCATTGTGAAACCTGGCCCTGCCTTATCATGGGAATTCCTGGGATCAGATGACCCAGGATGTGAGTGGGCGTTAAGGCGTCTGGGAAGGGATCTCAAAAACTGGATTATTTCCCTTTCATACTCCCGCACCAGTTGAAGGGTGTTCCTCCCAAAATTTAAGGCAATATGTCTGTGAAGGTTCTCAGTCATCCAGGTCATCGTAGTCAAAGGAGCTTGCAAAGAAAAGCGTCTGGACTTCTTTAAGTTACTTGAAGACGTTTCACCTCTCATCCGAGAAGCTTCTTCAAGTAACTTAAAGAAGTCCAGACGCTTTTCTTTGCAAGCTCCTTTGACTACGATGACCTGGATGACTGAGAACCTTCACAGACATATACAAACACAGTTACTGTCCCTCTATTTACAAAGGCAGAGGCATCACGGTGTGATTATTTTACTGTAGTTGTTTTTTTCCTGTGTAATAATATTCAACATTGCTATCAATACATTTTTCAAAAAATGCCTCTCTGTGCAAAATGGGTTTAAAAACATAAACAACTGTGGGATACTGTTTGTCTGTGGTTTGAACCGGGGGAACAAATTGTGGCAGCATCAGCCTGATATTATTTGTATCCCACTGTAACTTTACTGTATAAAGAGCTAACATCTCCAAAATGTCACCAGTAGTTAGTCATCACAAGTGTTTGTGAACTAAAAATCAAGAATGTGGGATACTGTTTGTCCGTGATTTGAAGAGCCCAGTGCGTGCTCCCAACGAAGGGAAAACCAATTCTGCAGGGGAGCCCAAAGGGCAGATATGCTTCACCATATTTTCTAGTCTTTGGCTTAGAATGAAGTTGGTTTGGAAACATATTCAGCGATGCTTCATGTCTTGCCTTGTGTTTTTGTGGGCGCCCTGTGCTAGCAGTGTCCAAGCGTTTTGTCCCCCCCCCACCCCCACCCCCACCCCCCCACACACACACATTTTGGGAAGGTCTGAGTTATATAAAGCAAAAAATCTGCAAATACTCAGCTTTAGGATACTACTACCAGCATATATTTAAAACATTGCCAGATGAGTGACTGGTAATCAAACTAGTAGTGTCAGTATAATATTAGCCTGCCTCCTGGTTGATAAATTGAAACAGAACTGCTTCATGACCTTGCTGAAGTAATAACATACTGCTGCACACAGTCAAGTCAGAGACGCTGACAGATGAAAGATCTGTTTGCACTTGATAAGTGTTAGCTCACCGTTGTGGGCATTTTGTGTTTGTACAAGGTGATGGCCAGCAGTAAGCATAAAAAGGGGTAATGGCACCAACCAGTTCCCCACATTTGCCTTCTATCATTCTGAAAATTGTGATGAAAAAAAGTTAATTTGGCCTTAAAATGAAAAAGACATGTTATATTAAAGACCCAGCTAGGTCTCTGTTAAAACCTAGCTGGTAATGGCTTAAAAGTTCCTTTCTTGGCTGTTAGGCACTAACTATTAGTGTAGTTATTCTGTTTGGATACCAATATACAGTTATTGTTATCGACTACACTCATATTTTGATTATATTAATATGGTAATTAATTTTTCTCAAGTATGTTGGTTTGCACTGTTGTCCACAGCAAGGTCCTGGGTTTGAATCCACCATCTGGCTGGGGCCTTTATTTGTGGAGTTTCATTATCTCCATGTCTGCGTGGGTTCTCTCTGTGTACCCCCACTTCATTCCACAGTCCAAAGATGTGCACTAAGTGGTGTTAGGTTAATTATTGGTTCTAAATTACGTATGAATGTGGCACGATCCAGTGTCATCATAGCTGTTGTGCAAAAATATTGGCCAGGCACAGCCACAGACGAATAAAGCAATCCTGCTAAGGGCTTATGAAAGTACTCTGAGGGAATTGCTAACATTTCTCATAATGTAGACTCACAGTTAGCTGCCCTGTTAATGTTTCCTGGATCAATCTGAACAACCCCATTAGACGACAAGCTCTTTATTACAGGTTTCCTAACTGTAAGTAATGGCTTTGATTATAGCTATCACATACGTTGGAAATATTTCGCCTTATTTGATGCATTAATAGAGGAAACGGTAACATCTTATCATCTTTTCTTCCATTTTGATGTCATACTCCACAAGGGCTCTTCTTACAGTCTAATAACTTCAGATATACTATCCATGTTTAACCTGGAGTTCCTCATGCATTAACCAGTGTGAGATGTTTGAGACTTTTTTTTTGCTGGCTATAGAGCTTGGAGAGCGCTTCTCATACGTTCACCTTGGAATATTTCGGAGCATTAACAAGGTCTAGTATTTATTAACACTTTGAAATAACAGACATATCATGACTTGTCACTTTTCTGTGAAGTTTTATGCATTTGAAGGCTGTTAAACCCCCCGAGCCTAGGGCTTTACTGATCTCCAACTTTTTGTAGCTGGCTGACTAGAATAAGCCCAACAAACATTATCTGTTCTTGTTGTGCTTCATTGCAGATTTTGGCACAGCTTTTTTGCTATCTGTTCACTTTCCTTACTTTGCAAACATTTTCACCCTAATCACAGATTATAAACTGAAAATTGTGGAATAGTGGAATTGTGGAATATGACCACGTTTTAGAAGTACCCAGGAACCATTAGTGGTACTTCAGGGACTGTTATCGCAGTCAGATGTGAGTCTCATTTCCCAGCTAATGTTGATAACTGAAGCGGATTTTGCAGCATATGCCCAGGGCTATGAAGGATGTACTCACTAAAGCTTAATCAGTGCTTTAGCATCTGTTTTTGTGACTATTTGATTATGACGGTGTGTGCGTGGAGGGGGTGATTGTGTCCTCCCTTCCCACATCTTTGTTAAAATTTAATTGCTTTTATAGTGTTTGGCAAAACAGCCTATTCTGATTTAGACTAATTTGTATTCCTTAGGCTTTTCTAATATTTTGTCCATGGGCATTTCTATGCATGGAAGGAGAAAATATTAAAATAATTTCTCTATAATTCAATTGCATCCAAATCTTACTAATTAATAAAAAAAGTTTCCTTGTGCCCAGCTGTGTGTTCTGCACTTTTGGTGAGCGCTTTGCTGGAAACCTGAGGAAGTGCATTGTCCTCTTCAAAAACATTTGAAAGAGTATTTTTTACCCCTTAGCTGTAAAAGGCTGATGGGATAGTGGCGTCATCGTATCGAACAGGCGGCCTTCATCATGGACACCTAAGTTTGTGAATGTGATAACTCGAGAACGAAGTAACGTAGGAGTTTGAAACTAATAGTATAGGTGTATCTCCTATGTCCCAGACTAGTTCTGATCTCACTGACCTTGACCATGACTCAGAGGTAGGGATGGGTATGTTTCAATTCCTTGGAATTGTTTGCCATTTTTGCAAACGATTCCCTTATCGATTCCAGTCGCCCCGAATGACGTCACCACTTTGCGGAGCGTCATTTACCTGGCAGGAAACACAGCGCCTTAGCGGCTCAAATGCTCAAAAGTTTGATTATATTTTACGAGAACGGATGACAACAGGGCAACTTGCAATACTTGAAAAGTAGATATTTCATTTAAGGGAGGAAACACTACGAATACGCAAAAGCATTTGCTCACAAAACACACGATGACCTTAAATGAATGTCGTGTTTTTAATTCCGCTCCGGACTCGTGAATCTCAGCAGCGGCGGTAACGTTTGCACGTCTTCTCCCGTTAATGCGGCAGGTAAATAATCAACTAACAGTGCATATTATGTTAGCACGATCTGCCTTATTACAAAACCTGCCATTACTGTGCGCTGCATTTAGGTGACCATGATGAGAGAGACAAACAGAGTCTGGCTGGCTCAGATGCTGGCAGTTCTTGCTGCAGTCTACCGTTAGTGTCTCCTTTCAGGTCAGGATAGACGAATGTTACCCAGCAGTGACTAAGTTTGTGGTAAAGGCTTGCACCCATTTGCCACAGCAGATGCCCCCGATTATCGGTAACTGAATGTGTTTAATTGTAGGCAGGGACTGGATATTCTTGTGTAATTGCTACTGAATAATTTATGTTATACTTTGTTATTGCTACAGAAGAATATTTATTTTATTATTTTACATTTACATTTTTTTTTTCTTCCTGGGGACCCTGTGACACCCCATTGAAGAGCCGTAGGCTGTGGATCTCTTAAGATCTCACTGTTGGGTTTGTAAGGCCATGTTACTCCTAAATTTCTATCTTCTTCAAAGAGAAGATATAAAACAAAGTTCTAAGCTAATTGAACTTAGTGTTCTCCTTTTTAAAAAAAAAATCGATAAGAGAGTCGATAAAGAATCGAATCGTTAAACAGAATCGAAAATAGAATCTGAATCGTGAAAATCTTATCAATACCCATCCCTACTCAGAGGTCAACTTTTCTGAAAATCTTTGGAACAGGATAAGTCCAGAAGGAAATCACCTAGGATTTTCAAATTCATACCATAGGTCTACCTGCTAGAAGGCTGAGGGTTACCACTGGTTACTATCAACTGCAGACATTTTTTTGTTGTTCATTTGGAACCTGAGTGTTTATTTCCAGACCATCATAATTGTGCTTTCAGGATTGCACTTTTCATATCTCACTGTAGGACCAGTCACAACATAGAACCCAGGAGAGAACAACAAAGGTAGAGAATAGCATTTATCGGGCTGTTGTGTTGATGTAAAAAGAAGCCGATATGTTGAAGCTGACACACTAAATCCTCCATCCTTTTGTTCCTGCCGTATTTGTGTCACACCGAAATTGTCTGGGGATGCTGTGTGGAGATGGAAGTGAATTTACTTCCAATAACCAGAAAGATGCAGTGTTATTTTTGTCAGGCTGTTTGTATTCATACATGGGCACTGGGGGTGGCCTGAGTTCATTTGCAATCGTGAGGGATGTGAATGATGAAAGTCTTATCAAGTCCAGGCCTTGGTACTCTGGGCTGCCCAGAATAAGAATGACATTCTTTGTTTATTTTTTCTTTTAATATTAATTTGTGTGTTTTCCTCTTATGTTGATAGCTACACAAAACTCTTCTTCAAAGGGTATTACCAGAATATGTACACATCTTATCAGCTTGACATGGCAGGAGTGCTTGTGGTGGTTTCATTATGGAGGGACAGGGACTGGAGAGATGTCACAAGCATTTATCTACCTCTTATTTTGCCTTTGGCATTAAAGACAATGCAGCATGTGTAACTGTGCTTGCAGGTAAGATTAAGTATTTTTGAGTGTACTCATATGGTGTCACTGAAGTTTGATAATGGGGGTGACAGTATTTTCACAGGCATAGAAAAAAGAACAGTCTACTCTTTGTTTATATTAGAACTAGACTGTTTAGAAGAAATAGTTTTTCATCAATTGATTTTATTTTCCCTGGACTGCCTCAAAGACATTCTGGCAAACCATCAGGCGACTCAGGAGAGGAAAGCATTGCTCTACCTGCACTGTGTATAGTGCAGATGGAGCGCTGCTGACTTCAACTGAGGACATTGTCAGGTGGTGAAAAGAGTACTTCGAGGATCTCCTTAATCCTACTGACATGTCTTCCGTAGAAGAGTCTGGGGTAGAGGGGGGTGACTTGTCTATCTCCGGGAGTGAGGTCACTGAAGCAGTTTAACAGCTCCTTAGTGGCAGATCTCCTGGGTTGGATGAGGTTCGTGCCTGTACAATGTTGTGTGAAGATCAGGGCCGGTACCTCTAGATTGACAGACCGAGATGGTGGGTCCCATCTTCAAGAAAAGGTTCGGAGGGTGTGCTTCAAGTATAGGGGGATCACACTCCTCCGCCCCCCTGGGAAAGTCTATGCCAGGGTGGTGGAAAGGAGTCCATCCGTCAGTAGTACCTCTGATACAGGAGGAACAATGTGGTTTTCGTCCTGGTCGTGGAACACTGGACCATCTTTACCCACTCGAGGATCCTCGAGGGGGCAAGGGAATTTGCCCAACCAGTCTACATGTCTTTTGTGGACTTGGTGAAGGGATTCGTTGCATCCGTTGCTATAGGCCATTCAGTCCTTATAAAGCCTTTGCAAGAGCTTGGTCCCTATAGCCAGCAATAAAGCGGACTAGTTTTTGGTGGGTGTTGGACTCTGCCAGGGCTGCCCTTTGTCGCCGATTCTGTCCATAATTTTGATGGACAGAATTTCTAGGTGTAGCCAAGTGGCAGAAGGCTTCCATTTGGGTGGTCTCAGAATTTTATCTCTGCTTTTTGCAGATGATGTGCTTCTGTTAGCTTCATCAGGTGACTGCCTCCAGCTCCCAATGGAGTGTTTCGCAGCTGAGTGTGAATGACAATCAGCACCTCCAAATCAGAGGCCATGGTCCTCAGCTGGAAAAGGGTGGAGTCCTGACTCTGGGTCAGGGACGAGTTCCTGCCCCAAGTGAAGGAGTTTAAGTATCTTGGGGTCTTGTTTACGAGTGAGGGGAGAAGGGAGCGTAGATAGGCAGATGGATTGGTGCTGCGGCTGCAGTGATGCAGACGCTGTTATGATTGTTATGTTTGATTGCCTGCTAGGTGGCGCCTCCACGGCATAGTGAGATAATTACACCTCTGGACTGACTAATATAGGTTTGCTTGTTGGCACACACCTCCCAAGAAGTTTGTACTTTTTGATGTCTGAAATGAGTCTGTTACTAATTAGCATTGATTAGCAAATATCTGTATATCTGCATTTCACTTGTACAGTTTGGTTGTTGAGCTTTATCAACCATCTAGTTAGGGTAGAATACTCAGTCATCTTCATCACTTCTGGTTCCAAAAAAATAAATTAAAAAAATGGCAGCAACAAAATTTGGAGCACAAAATGAATAAGTGATGTCATGGTGTCTGTGTCCTCCTTTCATATTGTAAACGTTCTGATGACAGACCCATGCATATGTTTATTTAAATGATAATGATTTCTTTTTGGCAACTAAAATATGCGTGCTGCTGATCACGGCTTGGTGATCCTGTCTGCTTGGAGGTCATATCTACTGGTAGAACCTTGTACAGTCCCACTTCAAAGACAGTTTAGTAAAACAGTTAATATTAAAAAAAAAACTGTTAAGAAATATATGAAATAATTTTTCTAAGTTTCCTGAAAAATTTCCTGCCCTGTGTTGTGTGCATTTCAAATTTGTCTGTGTGGGTATTTTGGTCCTTCCAGTATCATGTAGCTCACTCAATTAAGATTTTAGGTAAGCATAACTGATCTATTGTATACACTTGAGGTACTATCTTATCAGAAAGTACACATTTAAGAAGAGGAATGAAATGCTAGTAATAACCAGCTAAAGTAATATAAAAAGCCCCGACTCTGATCAAACAGAATGCCAAATAATAGTCATTTCTTGTCAATCAATGCCTACAATGCACAACTCTGTTTTTTACCCTCTTGGGGAAGATTTGTGGTGAAACAACCTGGTTTTCCCCTCAAAGTTACTCTGTTTGGTGGATTGTAAAATAACAGACAAATGCTTAATGTAACATTCACGTCTCTTCTGAAAACTTGTTTTTCCTCTCAGAGCCCTTCATTTCAAGGTTACATATCAAACCAGATTAACCTTGTTGCCACATTTTTAGTACACCCCACTAGTTTCCCTGTCATATGAACTGAAATAGCTTTTAAACTGCGCCTGGGGTATTCACGCTAAGCTCACTCATAAAAGCCCCTTTCCATGTTTGTTCCAGTCTTGGCCTTTAGAGACCTGCTGGTAGAATCTCAGCTCAAAGCAGTTATATTAGATGCTGATCGGTTCTCACTGGAGGTTTGCTGTGAGAGCTCTGCCACCAGCCAGAGCCCACCAGTAGTTTAAATCAACCTATTTTTGGCAACTTGTAACTGTTTTCAGTTACGCAGTGTGAGTTGAGGCATATTTTGGAGAAACATGTATGAGATATTTAAGTACATACTATAGCCAACCTTAATTTTGTGTCTTGTTTCATGTATTGCATCAATTGTTTGAACATAGTTGCTTACTTAGTAGTTTTATTTTTGCAGTCACAACAAAATAAACTTGCTAAAGAGTTATGTTTAGTTTGGCATGTGCTCAGGCTATTCTATTTACCCTATATTTGTTTGTGTACAGAAACGTCTATGCAGTAATTGTCTTGTTGGCACAAATTATAATTTGCAGCTGGAGCAGGTATTGTGAAAGCGGAGGTATTGCTTTCTTTTGAATTTGATTCAGTAATGTTTAATAAAATCATTGGTGTCACTGACAGCACAGAGATGGATTAGCCACCCACATGTTTTCCTTTCCTTTCAGGTTACCTTGATGGGAATAAAATGATTTAGACACAACAAAAGAATTTCTGTCCAAGTTAAATCTATTTGAATACATTTATTTTTGAAATATTGATTTTGCTCACTTTTAGGCTATGAAAATAATGGCTTCCATCAAATGAACTCTTTTGTGTCCTTTACTAAATAACTGCATAATGGAATTTGAAGGAGAGGAAAAGTTCCAGCATTTTCGGTCATTTGGTGAAGTATCTGGGAAACCAGCAACACAATATCTGTTTTTTACTGGGTTAGAGGTAACTATAGAGTTACTGCACATTTACTAAAATATATATTTTTAACTTAAAAAAGAATATGCATAAAAACTGTCACATGTCAAAATATGTAAATCCAGTCTCTAAGTAAGCTTGGACATTCACACCCATTTATCCATTCTCTGCGGACCTGCCATGCTCGCAATGTTCAATGAACTGACGTCTCCTTGCTCATTCACTATTAAGAAATCTGTTGCCTTGACTTTTCTTTTCTTTTTTTTATGACTTGGGCTGACCAAACGAATGCATTTCTTTCCTCTTAATGCTCTCCTCCAGTACCAATTCTACACAGAATGACATATTAAAATAGTTATTTTGACTATTTAGACATTCCTCTGTTTGCTCCTTCCTTATAATTTGCACTAACCTGTGTCTCCTTTGTGTTATATTCAATAATTGTCTACTCATTATCAATTCTCATTACATGTGTTTGGCATAGTATAGCCTTATACTGTGTTTGGCTGATGCAGTGACTAAATTGCTCCTGGAATACATAATGTACCTGAGAAGATAACAGATGGCAGAATATATTATCGTCATTACTTTATTATGTCTGACAGTTGGCTGGAGAAAACATGTTGCATGCATTAGCATAAATATCATCTTTACAAACAGGCACGCTCATAGTGGGCCCGCTATCATTGTTTATCACAGATTCTACTATAATCTTCTTGCAGACAAACTTTGACAAGTAAACACATCAGGTTTAGGTGTTTTGATGTAATCAAAAGAAAGGTAGGATTTTGTTTAAAAGGACAAGGAATCACAGCCTCCTAAGCAACGCTATATTTAAGTATGTGTACTAGGAAATACTGCACAGGAAAACTGTAACAATACTGTGTTACAGTTTATAACCGTAAAAGGCTGATGGGGTATTGTCGTCAATTGCCGGGCGAGCAGCATGGAAACCAAAATTTGTGAATGCGAGAACTTGAAAACAAGGCGACGTAGGATTTTGAAATTGATACATTGGTGTGAGTACTAGGAGGCAGAGGGGATAGCACTGGTGGTTTATTATTTTGATTTGAAGTTGCTAGTATAAATTAATTGTCTTTATTTTTGTACAAGACTTCTGTTTGAACAGTTTGTCTTTACCTTATATAACTTGATATCCTTGAAATTGTTTTCATCAGTCTTAAATTAAACTAAATGCACTTAATTTAACAGAAAAGAAAAGCTATTGATAACTAAGGAGTTTATTGTCTCATCTTGTAAACTACGCCTTAGACGATTCATCAAGTAACTCAAATAACTTTATCGCAAAGAAGCAGATTTTTTTGCTTCAACCCTTCATTTACTGTAAGGGTTTGCGACTAAAACAGACCCGTAAGAGAAATTTAATGAGGGGATGTGTGTGAGTGATATGGAACCAGTGTCTGTCTAAAAAGAGGGTGAACAGCAAAGATGCAGAGCCATTTCCAAACTGGTTAGCTCAGGTGTAGTGAAACAAAGTGTGTTTGTAGTATTTAAAACAGCAGTGCCTGCTACTGTAACCATCATTACAAACTTTACTGGGAAAAAGCTAGCGGGAGTCCTTACTCAAACCACCTATTCAGCAAGCTTCAACATTAAGAAAAGCGAACTTAATGTTGAATGGAAGCAGCTACATTTTGTTTTAATCAGCAAAAATCTACAATAAAGCTACAGAAGTCAAAATAAAATGAACTGTTAATACACTGCTTGAATTGGGTAGCTCGCTGAAAGCTGACTGCAGCAATCCCACTTGTTGTTCCAGTGATACTTGCAGCAAGCAGATTTGAGTCTAAAGTGGGGGCATGGGCTACAGCACATTTATTTATAGAAATTTAAATTATTCTAAAATAATAAATTAGATTAATTGTATTATTATAAAGTTGTTTTTTAATTTAATTTTTATAATTATGATTTTTTTTTTACTATTATACCTGAGATGGCTGAATGCTTTGCTTCTTTGCTATTGCCAGATGTTACTTTACAGAGAAACATAGTTACTTAAACATGCACACAGATACACAAAAATTCTGTTAGCACCAAATCACAAAAATGGTCACCTCAGAGTGCTTTATATTGCTTTATACTGTAAGACCCCACAATATAGAGAAAACCACAGCAAATATTGTGCTATTGTAGGGTCTTTGCCAGTCACACCTTGAGGCATCTGTTATTTGGTGCTATATAAATAAAACTGAACTGAATTAAGAGTCTCACTCAGCAGTATCACCTCAGATTATTTAGAAACAAAAACCATATTCTCGCAGTGTCTTTGATCCCTCTGTTTGTTATGCAATGCTCCAAAAATTACCTGTTGTCCAATTTGTAAAGTGCAACATTTACATTTCTGTTTTAGAGCTGAGCTCTGAGAACCTGCGTACCTGCTTCCACATTGTTAATGGCTACATATATTTGTCAGCTACAGAGTTTCTGCAGGTGAGACACAACAAAAGAACACTTGGACTTCACATAACTCTTATATTGTCATAATACATGTTGGCATGCTGATCTGCATAAGTTTTTACAGAACTGAACCATCTACCCCGATTATTCCCTCCCCAGAACTACGCAGAATCCTTGTGTCGATCGTTTTGTGACCTGCTGAAAGACATCACAAATGAAGGGCGGGTGCAGGTGCTCAAGGTACTCCCATTCCTCCCCTCTCACAAAAAGTCAAGTCACGTAGATGTTGTTTTTCCAAAATCACAGCTGATTGTGTCTCGTTCTCTTTTATTGTCTGGATTTATTTTTCATTGCTTTTGAGTTCAGCCACTGTGAGAGGTTGTTGTCCTGTGTGGCCACTGAAGAGCAGGTGCGCTGAAAGCACCATTATATCCAGTAAAAGGAGACACATAAACATTTACTCACACAAACTGCGCAAGCACTGCTGCTTATTAACTGACACCCCATTATAATGCAAGAGGAGCTATGACTTCTCATTACTAATAAAAGAATTTGAGAAATGGCACATAAGGAATATCAAACGGCTCACTCTAGACCCTCTTACCTGCAGCATCACCGTCTTTGATTATGAATACAAGAAGCAGCATTTAGTTTTCTTGGGAAAGTAATACAAAATGTAAAAACGCTGCGTCTTTCGCGTACTGTACCATCTATAAAAAGAGGGATTTTCCCATAACGACAGAAGTTTCTTTACATTTTTATGTGGCTGACCCTTTGTGCTCCTTTTCTGGCTTCCTCCTGAGATTTTCCTGTCAGTTTCTCTCTGCTCCTTTTGCTTACTCCACCCTCTGAGGGTCGCCCTTCATCCTTCCTCGCCCTGTGTCCCTGCAGGTGGTAGAGATAGCTTTAAAGGTTAGCCCCATGCTGGGAGCCCACATGTTTCAGCCCCTGCTGCCAGCTGTCTTCAGAGGTATTGTGGATGGTGAGGTGAGTTTTACCTTTGCATCTTGCTCGAATCTACGCTGGAACTGTGTAAAAGGAGGAACCTGTAAAAATATGTTTTTCATTATTCACCACATATTTAACCTTAAATTTGTCTTTTAAGGTTTCAGTTCTTTCTTAAGTGTTAATAGTCCCGGCCCTTCTTCTAATTTGTCCTTTACTGTCACTTGAAATGAATTCTTCAAAGACTGTATAGTGGCAATTACTGATAAGTCAGCTCAGTTAAAGGTTACACATTCACAGGATTCTGCTGTGTCAGTGGGTCCATCTTTTCCCTCTTATCAAGCTTAATGACTCGTGTTTTATGTAAAACCATTTATGCGTGGTTATTTTTCATCATCTGTATGCATGATTGCGTGTCTATGATCTACAGAGATATCCCGTGGTGATGTCCACCTACCTGGGCATCATGGGTCGTGTCCTGCTCCAGAACTTCAGTTTTTTCTCGTCTTTGCTAAGTCAAATGGCTTCTGAGTGTAACCAGGAGGTGAGGTTTGATGTCTGCCCTTCATTTCTCTCTCCTCAGCACAGACTCGATGAATGTCTGTGGGAGACATAAATGCAAAGTGCCTGTTAAAAGGGAATCAGTGTGAACGAGGCTGAAAGTAATGAGCCAAGGAATTGCAAATGGTAACATTTTCAAGCCCTAAAATGTTGTCCTCCTCTACTGTGAAACTCTGAGCAAAGAAATTAATTGTGCCTAGTTCTGAGATTGCAGCCTTAATCTAAATAAATGCAAAGATGTTCCTCTCTAAGTTGTCTCTCATCATACCATGCTCGTTTTTTCTCACCACAGAGGACAAGACAGGAAGTTTAATCAGAAATATAGCGAAGGTTGAGACGCATCTCCGTACAAATTGCTGCTGCTCTTTTTTTTTTTTTTTTTTTTTAATAACCCTTTTTTCTGTCCTCCTTATTTCTCTTCCTCCTTTTCTCCGCTCATCAGATGGACCAGTTGTTGGGCAATGTTATAGAGATGTGGGTTGACCGAATGGACAACATCACTCAGCCTGAGAGGAGGAAGCTGTCGTCGCTGGCTCTGCTTTCCCTCCTGCCTTCTGACAACAGGTGAGAATCATTTTTCAATTCTTTTCTGTGTTGATTTTGCTTTAAGCTCATGAAAAGTGGGTTGAACTGCATAGCTGACTTTAGGGCACAACAGGGGGAAAGTAATGATGTTCTTGGAAAATTATTTAGTAGACTCTTGTTCATCATTACGGATATAGGTGGTGAAATTATCCTGTATATATTTCTCCTTACAGCCATAAAATGCAGAACAGCACAACAGCTTAACGGGCGCCTGCTTTAACACTCTGGGTGCCAATTATATGTCAGCCGAGCACCACAAATGCGGATACTGATATACACACCTTATACAGGCCAATGCAGACAGCTGGGTTTTCAGACTTGCATATGGGGGCGAGAATATATTGTCAGAAATGAAACGACTTTCCATCTCTTTTTAAGACTTAATGTCACAAGCTATAGTAAGCGATGTTACTTAAATCTGTAATTCATCATCCTTTAGCCAAAGCATGAAACACATTTGTTTATGTCTCTCTTCTTCTGGTGGATTATTGTCCCGACCGTAAACACTTTCTGGGCAACACCTCTCGCTATGATAAATGAAGAGATAAATACGTGGATACGTGCTTACAGACACAGAGTACCAGCCCTCTTACATTGAACTTGAACATTTTCTGTGCCGTACTGACAGAAGGATGATGGTAATGATACATGTTTATATGTGCAAGCCGTCTTTTTTTTTTTTAATTGTTTTTGTTTTTTTCTATTAAGCTGTCACCTTAATTCCCCCCCCCCCCCCCCCCCCCCCCAGATGTAACGTTGAGCATTTTCATATGAAAGCCTGTAGAGATTTACTTGCTTTTGGAGCAGGCCTCAATAGGCCATTCTTTGGATAGAAATTTGCCTCAAAGATGTTGCAAATGCGTACGATAAGATCCACAAGCATAAACTAAGATTTACTGTTGTGTTCAATGATTTGTATGTAACTTACGAGGACTCACAAGCATGCGGTTCAATCCAAGCACAAATATGAAGCAATCTGACCACACGTAAAACTGTTTTGCAAATACGTACATCATAAAGCTGAATAAATGCTAATCATTTACTCACAACTCATTAAGTTTAGCTCACAAATCTTGGTTTACACTCGTGGATCATATCGGATGCTTTTGCAGCATTTTGCAGTCAAATTTCTCTCCATACCATTCAGGGTACTACAGTTTTTGGTACTTAGGCTTTGTAGCTTTACTCATTGGTTCCAAAATGGAATTTATGGTGAAGTTCCTTTAAAAAAAATAAAATAAAATAAAAAATTAGCCAATTTTGCAGCTTTTCCCCTAACTTTAAGTGACTTTTTATGCCAGATAGGCTAGTCCCAGTGTTTCAGAAACTGCTGATCTACTAGGATTTTCCCACATAACCATGTGTGGGTTTTTCAGAGAATAAGAGAAAATATCAAGTGACAAATGCCTTGTTGATGCAAGAGGTCAGAAGAGAATGGCCAAACTGCTTCGAGTTGATAGGAAGGCAACAATGACTCAAGCAACCACTTATTACAGGCAAGAGCAGCAGAAGACCACAAAAGACACTGCTCCTATCAGTTTGGAACGGGAAACTGAGAATACAGATTGCAGTTCATCAAATTTTGAGACCGGAGGAAAGTTGCCTGGTCTGATGAGTCTTAATTTCTACTGTAACATTCAGATGGGACGGTCAGAATTTTAAAAACCTGGTTCTGGCCTGCCATGGATCAACAGTTGAAGATGCTAGCGGTAATATAATGGTTTGGGGGATGTTTTCTTGGGAAACTCAAAGATCTCAATGGGAAGCGGTGAAACAGGACATTTGCATCATGGATAGTCAGCCAACAAGTCTGTAGCGACTCTCTGATGCTGTCATCTCTCTATGGCCCAAAATCTCTGAGGAATGTTTATAGCACCTTAGTTAATCTATGCTACAAAGAATTTAAGCAGTTCTGAGAAGGCAAAAGGTGTTGAACCCAGCACTAGCAAAGGATACCTAATAACGTGGCTGGTGTTATATATGTAATATGTTATATATGATTTACAAGAAAGAAATCACTAGGGGAAAGAAAAGTGAATGGGATTTACTGTGACAGAGTAGTGACTACTTCTCAAAGATCTCTGCGAACTAGTTTGTAAATAGTTTGTTTTGGCATGCAAGCCATCATGTAATCACTGTGAAGTTTTTCACTTAAGGGTGATTTAAATGACAGGCACTGAGCAGCACCACTAATCAGCTATTAGCTTTTCACTTGGGAGTTGTTTTTGGTTGATAGGATTAGAATTGACAGACATGTTAAAATGATCTTAAAGGCAAAGCCTATTTCCAGTTGTTGCCATGGCCACCAATTTAAGACTGTTATTCATAACCAGGGGCACATATGTTTAGTGATTTTATTTTACCCTCCCAGGATATTGGTAGGTATATTTTACCAAAAGGATCAACTGTAGAGCCACTGCTAGATATGATTTTGTGTGTGTGCGAGAGTTGCCTAAACCATCAGGCCAGTAATCTTTATTTCCTAATTAATATTATGGTGACTAGGTAATTGAGCACATTTCAGATTATTTAGCACTGATATCAATATTTAGTCTGATTTGGTACCATGTGTATGTGTAAAATTGCCACACTTACAAAATAAGGGACACATCTGTGTATACTTACTTCTTTCATTCTGATTTTCCAGGTTATGGCTTGTCCTAATGCTTAGTGAACTTTATGTAGCATTGCCTTGGGTCTACCTGGCTGAGAATATGAACTGACAGAAGAAGGAACAGTTGATGTACAGTGGGGCAAAAAAGTATTTAGTCAGCCACTGATTGTGCAAGTTCCCCCACCTAAAATGATGACAGAGGTCAGTAATTTGCACCAGAGGTACACTTCAACTGTGAGAGACAGAATGTGAAAAAAAAAATCCATGAATTCACATGGTAGGATTTGTAAAGAATTTATTCGTAAATCAGGGTGGAAAATAAGTATTTGGTCAATAACAAAAATACAACTCAATACTTTGTAACATAACCTTTGTTGGCAATAACGGAGGTCAAACGTTTACTATAGGTCTTTACCAGGTTTGCACACACAGTAGCTGGTATTTTGGCCCATTCCTCCATGCAGATCTTCTCGAGAGCAGTGATGTTTTGGGGCTGTCGCCGAGCAACACGGACTTTCAACTCCCGCCACAGATTTTCTATGGAGTTGAGGTCTGGAGACTGGCTAGGCCACTCCAGGACTTTCAAATGCTTCTTACGGAGCCACTCCTTTGTTGCCCGGGCGGTGTGTTTTGGATCATTGTCATGTTGGAAGACCCAGCCTCGTTTCATCTTCAAAGTTCTCACTGATGGAAGGAGGTTTTGGCTCAAAATCTCACGAGACATGGCCCCATTCATTCTGTCCTTAACACGGATCAGTCGTCCTGTCCCCTTGGCAGAAAAACAGCCCCATAGCATGATGTTTCCACCCCCATGCTTCACAGTAGGTATGGTGTACTTGGGATGCAACTCAGTATTCTTCTTCCTCCAAACACGACGAGTTGAGGTTATACCAAAAAATTCTACTTTGGTTTCATCTGACCACATGACATTCTCCCAATCCTCTGCTGTACCATCCATGTGCTCTCTGGCAAACTTCAGACGGGCCTGGACATGCACTGGCTTCAGCAGCGGAACACGTCTGGCACTGCGGGATTTGATTCCCTGCTGTTGTAGTGTGTTACTGATGGTGACCTTTGTTACTTTGGTCCCAGCTCTCTGCAGGTCATTCACCAGGTCCCCCCGTGTGGTTCTGGGATCTTTGCTCACCGTTCTCATGATCATTGTGACCCCACGGGATGAGATCTTGCGTGGAGCACCAGATCGAGGGAGATTATCAGTGGTCTTGTATGTCTTCCATTTTCTGATGATTGCTCCCACAGTTGATTTTTTCACACCAAGCTGCTTGCCTATTGTAGATTCACTCTTCCCAGTCTGGTGCAGGTCTACAATACTTTTCCTGGTGTCCTTCGAAAGCTCTTTGGTCTTGGCCATGGCGGCGTTTGGAGTCTGACTGTTTGAGGCTGTGGACAGGTGTCTTTTATACAGATGATGAGTTCAAACAGGTGCCATTCATACAGGTAACGAGTGGGGGACAGAAAACCGTCTTACAGAAGACGTTACAGGTCTGTGAGAGCCAGAGATTTTCCTTGTTTGAGGTGACCAAATACTTATTTTCCACCCTAATTTACGAATAAATTCTTTACAAATCCTACCATGTGAATTCATGGATTTTTTTTTCACATTCTGTCTCTCACAGTTGAAGTGTACCTCTGGTGCAAATTACTGACCTCTGTCATCATTTTAAGTGGGGGAACTTGCACAATCGGTGGCTGACTAAATACTTTTTTGCCCCACTGTATCAGTGCCTATACTCACTCACACTAACACTTCCTTCCCTGTTTTCTCATTCTTGTTGATGTAGGGGAGAAAAACCCCCCAAGTATATTCTTTCCACTACCACTAACCACTGAGACTCACTCAAATAGTTCACCAGTGACTGTGGCAAGTCTCCAAGCTTGTGTGGTTGGGTTTCATAAACTATATTATTTTTAAAGGTTGTTGATGTCAGTTATATTTATATAGCCCAAAGTGCCAGTCACTTATCTCAGGGCACTTTAGATAGAAGGGTCAAGACCTAACAGTATTACAGAGATAAACAAGACGATACACTTTAAGTAAAGACTTTCTAAAAGTCTGGAGTAATCATTCCCTTTTAACAGAAGTAAAGCTCCAAGAGAACCAGGCTCTGGGAGGACTCTCATTTGTTACAACCGACTGGGGTGATTTTAAAGTGAAAAGTGTAGAAATAGGAGAAACAATACGACAGGCTGTTGACAGGTTGGCCGGGCTGGTAAGTGAGGACTGGGAAAATACACCTCTGCAGCCAGATATATCTGCAGAATGGCAGGCAACAAATGACAACAGAGTGAAAAAAACACAAACTGAAAGAGAAGACACAGTTAATGAGTGTTAAATCGATAATGGCTTATGAGTGCATTAAGAGTGAAGTGAGTCAGGAAGAGGCTGTTTCAGCAAACCATGCTAAATTATATGAGACTTGAGAGTTTAGGCCTAATCTTACAGTGTCTTGGGTACATGGTAGTGAATTGTTATTTTGGAAACTAAGGAACTACAAGCAAGTGTGAACTCATGAGATATAAAATTTTCTGTTGGAGTCATGTAGTAGTTGTGTGATTGGTCTCTAAATGCTTTATATGTAAAGGGGTTTTAAACTCTGGAGTTTAATTGCTAGTTTTAGGAACGGAGTAGTTCAACTAGAGGCTCTTCAAATGGCTGTTATGATACAATATATCTTTTTTAATGTAGAAATACAGACATAGTGATATAAGTGATAACTGTGAACCAATAATCAGATAGGATAGTTGATAGATAGTCTTATCTAGAAGTAGCAACTGGGCTAGTTTTTATTGTAAGATAGAATTACTATGAATTTTGCCCATATGAAATGCATATAATGTGAAAAAATTGTTTCCTCTGGAGAACTGTGTGGACAACATGATAAGGCTTTGTTGTGTAACTAATAAAGTAAAAGCAAAATAACACTGTCCCATTTTTTTTTTTTCCAGTGAAAATGTACTGATGATGTCAAAAGCGATGGTGAGATCAGCATGAGTAATGAAGCTTTGTTCTCTGTTATCAGCGTGATTCAGGACAAGTTCTGTGGCATCGTCAACATTTGTGTTGAGGCATTACATGATGTAATGACAGAAGATCCTGAAACGGGCACTTTCAAAGAGTAAGTATTCATATTTTTTTCCCCTGACAAATGAAGAGCAGAAAAAAACTGTGCTTATAAACGTGGAAATTATACAGTCCAAACCTTCCCATCATTTTTTTTCACAAATGAATGGAGTTTGTAATTTTGACAAAACTCATGCATAATGAATGAAGACGCCCCAAAGTGCTTGAAGCACTACAAATGCAGATGCGATGCTGAAGTTGGAATTTATCAAATGCAAACCTCAGAAGAAATATTTTGAGATAAAAATTAATTTCATGGGGGCAGCGGCTCACTACAGGGAAAACAAGGAAAGCAAATGAGAGATTGACTTGGTTGTATTTGCACCTTGATAAAGCCTCACAGTAATGCCCGTGTCTGAGTTACCATCACTTTCTCACTGTGGGAAAAGTTACTGAGTACAGCGCTCCTTACACTTTGAACCTCCTCTACATATTTCAATATTTTTGGTCTCTTTCTCAGCAGTTTCTTAGCAGATGTTCACCAAACATAGACACCTATTCACTGCTGTGAAAGATGCTCAGCACCATACTAAGATCTAATGGTGTGAAATGAACTGAAAAGCTGGGAGCAAAGTCTACTGTATGCGTTTGTTTGCCAGTGATATGTTGAATCGTTTTGGGTCCCTGTTGGGTGTGACACGAGCAGTAATATATTTGTAGATGAACATATTCCTCTGAGCGTTGTTTGCTGTTTATAAATGCAGTCAGCTGAGACAGAAAACAGTGAGTAATACAATCATTCCCCTTTTATTTTGGAATTACGTAAACTTTTAAACGAACAGACCTGTGTTTTCGTGAGTGGTTTAGAATTGTTCTTGCATAGTGTGAAATGAGAAGTCCTTACGGCCATGAATGAATTTCAGTAAAATAACATAGTCAATTTGGCATGCTACAGTTTTTCAGTGTTAACAGTACAAGATGTTGACTGTAGCTTCTTTAATGACGTGCCCAGAAGAGTTACCATTTACTAGTCTGCATTTTTGTCTACCCAGAATTGTGAGTTAATTAACTTTTGTCACTTTGAATGTCATTGGTTTAGGTGGAATAGAGTTAAAATTTCTGATCACGAGTTATCAGTAGCTACGCACCACAATCACAGTGTGACATTCAGGACCCCCCCACCTTATCTCTACTCACAATAAGGCTTAAGTAAGGACAAAGGAAATAAAAGACCATACACAGACTGTATACTGTGCACAAAGGTTTTACTTGTAATTCTCTCTGCATGCAGATGAACCAATATGAATAGCATTCAGGAAAAAAGGGGTGCCAGAGGGTTCAGCATTTGGAGTGCCTGTGTATGCATGCTGCCTGTTCTGAAATTGTCTCCTACTGTGTAGGTTTATTTGCGGTTATTAATATTGAGTTGAATATTATTGTGTTTGCAGCTGCATGCTGATGAGCCATTTTGAAGAGCCCAAGCTGAGTGATGATGAGGAGCCACCAACTGAGCAGGACAAGAGGAAGAAACTGGTGAGTGAAATGTGTAATTCATACACGGTACAGATCTAATTTTGAAATCTTTAAATCAGTTTTTCTCTTGTTTCATTTCCATTACTGGATAATAGACAAATAGCTTTAATAATGAATTTATTTCTTATTGTTTTGAGTTTAATTGTCTGTTTATCAGAGTGTCTTTCTGTGTCCCGTGAATTAAAAAAAAACCCATCTGTTCTTGTGATAGTTTATGCCACTCTGGAACTCATAGAGTAGATGCAGAGAAGAGCATAAAGGGTTCATTCCAGGCAGCGAAAAGGAAAACGGTCACTTTATGTAGTATGTTGTCAGACAGCAGTTCAAAGCAAGCTCAAAGCCTCCTGCAAGTCTTTAGATAAGCATGAATGTCAGTGAGTACCCATATGTGGCCCCTAGGTGGGAGATGTACACCAATTAAGTGGTGCATGTATGTATGAGCATGCATCCTCTGAGGATGCTTCCTGTACCACTTTACACTGTGAAAGTTCACGAATCGCTTCACTCATTCACACTATTGTTTAGCTATATTGTTGGTATCAGTGGTCTTCTCTAAATGTGTGCTTAGGCAAAATTACATTTTTTTTTTTTTGTACAAATGGGATTTTATTTGTGTTTGAGTAAATATAGCTATATTTATATTCTTGTTTTACTTTTCTTTGCATGTGTGTGTGTGCTATTTGCTTGGCAGCATCCCAGTGCACTTATCACCTCAGCCCAGACCCTGACTTTTTGCTCCAGGGAAGAGAGGAGAGAAGACTTAAAGTCGCACCTCTCTCTGCTTTTTAATGTTTGTGAGTGTGTGTGCTTGGAGACGTGCATGAATACATGTGTGCAAGCAATGGGAGTGCCTGCATGATGGACTTTTCTATGTGAGGCATAAGTTGATGAGAAAGGAGACTAGTGACACTTTTTAGCAACTGTGTCTGCATCTGTATGAAACAAAAATGTGCATAAATGTCTATATTTTTCTGCTGGTCTCAAAGATCTTGTGAGACACAGGTATCATTATTATTATTATTTTATTTTTATTTTTATTTTTACATTGTTTTCTCTCTCATGTTCTTTCTCATCAGTTGACATTGAAAATCAGTGATCAGCTAATGTGAAAAACCATAATTTTTTTTGCTGAAATTTAAAATCGTTATCTCCATGTGGCTTGATTATGTTTCAGGTCCACTTCTGAGTGAATTTATTTTTTCCAGCTTTCATCAGAAGCTGCTTCATATGTCTGCCATCTGCATCACTGGGTAGCATAGGGGTTTGTTTGGGTCAGTGCCGCATAAACAGCCCTGGATACTGGCACTTAAGACATGAAATGTCACATCTCTAGAGATGAAGAAGCTTGAGGTAGTGGAGGAGGTGAAGCAGGCCCAAATAGATCTGAACACACCTCCATGCATGTTTTATTGGAACTGAAGTCCGATAGAGAGGTGGAATCTCTCCTCCTGCCACCCTGTGCAGGCGTGTGGATAGTCATGTTTTCCTAAATTTAGCCCTTAATTTAGAATTTTCCCTTTTGAATAAAATGTTTTTTTTAATAAAGTACATTAAAAGAAATTGATTGAGACCATTTTGCATAGAAAACCTTTGCAGATAAATTTGCTTTCCAATACCATATACTGAGTGTTGATTTATCACAGTGGCTGTCAGTTAATTACAGGAAAATATATAATGCAGAATGAGTTCTGTTTTGTTAAACCACTGACACATTTTCTAGTGTTTCTTGCAGTATAGTGAAAAAGTCTTGAAACATCCCTTATTTCTCTATTCTGTTAAGAAAAACGAAAAGTTCTGCACCTGTTTAAACATGTGGAGCTATGCAGGACATGGAAATGGAGTTTATAAGGGAAAAGCAGACTTCTATTGTAGCAATTCTAACGCGCTTAAAAGTTGATATTTGGTATGAACACATTTATTCAACACAGCCTGAACTCTCCTGTTTTGCTAGATTTTTCATTCTGTATATTATCTGGTTTCTTCTTCAGATACTGATAAAAACTTCAGATAAAAACTATAGTTTTTTAGGTCTGCCACTTCATCTTTTATTCTCCACTTGTCCAGTTTCCTTAATTTTCCTAGATGCAAACTGCACACCATGCTAAAATAGAAGTTTTCAGCCAACAGTTCTTTGAGAATTACTCTGTTGGTGAAAAAAAATTATTTGATGACTGTCAAATTCATATGTTTAGCATTTTTATAGATTAATCTAAAGAAATGGGAACAAACGTGGTTTTTGAGGCTAGTGATACAATCTAAAATTGTTTAGAGACAACGCTGGTTCATCCAATTGTTAGGCGCCTTTTTGTGCTTGAATAATTCAAAAACAGTGTTGAGTAGGGGTTATTGGGATCACCTGAGTGATCACAGTAACAAATAAAGACAAAAATATTTCTATAAAAATGGTAAGGTACAAGACTGGATTGGAAATGAGTGAAAAAGAAGTCAGTCTCTCTTTGGAAACAATACAAAGAGATGAGAGTTGGCTTAGGATTAGTCCTGTTTACCAGGAAGGAAGATTAAGTAATTCTTCAAGCAGATATAGACAAGTATTTTCTTTAAACAAAATAATTACTTTAGTTTCTTTCTTAGTTTTCTTTTTTCTTTTCCTTGGACTTTTGAGCTTATGTTTGAGTCATTACCTTTTTATGTGGATGAAAAGAACTCTGTTTATTTTCTTAATTTTCAAAGTGCCTGAAAAAGAGACTTTGAGCAATGTAGTCAAGCTTTGTACTTCTCTAAAGTAGTCACCGCACAGGGGCAGAGTGCGAATAAAAATTGGACTTCTGACTTGGACTATCACACCTAAATTGATCTCCCATGGAGAGTGAGATTAGAATTCAAACTGGATAGTATAGAAGTAAATGGCAGGACCAGTCGTATTGTAATTTTTGTTATTTATAGGGGTTCCTCATTCTTCATTGAAGCAAATCACAATCATGAAGCGTCTCGATTGGACTGATTGCTGTCAGTGCAGGGGACCCTTGATTTCACACCAGCCCCTGTCAGCCCATTATAGAAAGTGAAAGTTTCAGTACTTGAGCTTGGTGATGACTATTAGCGAACGAAGGGAAATGTCAGCAGTGTCTCTTAAAAGGAATAATTTAATGAATATACTATTGTGGAAATGCTAAAGATTAAATATAAAAAATGAGTGAATAATTAAAGAACATTACAGTTATCTCATCTCATTTTTGTAACTATTATTTTTTGCTAAATGGTGTTTCTTCTCACATCTTTTTGCTATTTATCTGTCTTTATACATTATAGTATAGTTAGCCATTTAACATCTGCCTGCAGGTATTGGTTTGGTGTTTTGTTTTGTCTTGTCAAATTACATTTAGCTGCTTCCAAACACGGATTCACAGTTTTGTTTTGTTTTTTGTTACTGCCACTGTCTCCAACCATATATCATAGCAGATCTCACCGCTGCCTTGCAAACCTTCTCTTTCACTCTTGTTGCTGTCTTTCTGTCACAAATCACCCCTGACACTTGTTTCCACCCACTCCACACTCTCTTCTTCATCCCTCTTATATGCCGTGCATTGCTTTGGGTGGTTGACTCCAGGTATTTAAACTCATCAGCATTCACTATATCTACTCCTTGCTTGTTCACCTTTCCACCTGTCTTCCTCACATTTACACACTTGTATTCTGACTTCCTCCTTCTTTCTTTCACATGCACAAGACTATAACAACAAATCTTGCTCCTGCCATCTCTTCATCTCCTACTGATTCTACCGATCCTTAATGTATTGCTTGCCATTTAGTTCAGGAAGACCCAATTTATTACCTGTACTGAAAAAGTGAGCAAAACTAACTGAACCCGTTGTATTTTTTACATCAAAAGTATAACTCATTTACTAATTTATGACTTTTTAATGCATATAAAAATGAAAACGTTTCACATTAAAAACCCAGAGAAACATTAAAAATTATTTTAAACTCTCTTATTTTGTCAGGCAGCCAATATGTTTACCAAACCTAAATATCTTGCATTATCTTGCATTTATCAGCGGTGTACCGGCCTTCTATATGTTAACAAATCCCGATGGGCAAGGAAAAAAATCCATAGTTGTTTCCAGCCCTATCGGCCTAATAACTCACCCAGTGGACCTGTCACTTTGGAAACTGGGATCACTTGCAACACACAACGAAGTTAAATTTCATTGAGATCAACTCTTACTGATGGAACCTTGGACTTACATGTTCGCCCATGAAATCTGAGTATTCTAGACAACCAGACTAAGCTAACTGCTGCTGTGTTTTGGCTTCTGTTCATAATGCATTATTTGATTCCTGTGCTTCATCTACAAGGCCAGTACCATCAAACAACAAGAAGGATAGGCAACATCAAAGACTTAGTCCAGTGGGTACTAATGACATGGGTTCTGTTTGTTGTGTTATGGGGGCACACACACACTTGAGCCCAATTACTCTCTCTCTTTTTTTTTAAACTACACTACGCTAATGTATGTGCACAGCACACATAAAGGTTATTGTGCTGCATTTATGTAAGTAAATGTCAATTACTGATTGAACTACAACATAAAAGTAAAAAATACGTCTGCCCTCTTGCAAACAAATCTTCAGCAATAAGTAGGTATATAGTGAGCTGGCTGTTTTCCAAACCTAGTCACTGAATAGTGATCCAGGAAGGTCACACTCGATTGAATACTTTGAGCAATGCAAATAAAATTCCATTTGCCTCCATTGTAGTGTTTGGACCATAGAACTGGAAAAAAAAAATTCAATACCTATTTACATAGCAAAATACCACAAGGTTTAATTTCCATCTTTATGGACTGCTTAAATAAGCAACCCTTGTACTATTTGTAATAGTGTGTGTTGTAGGCAGGTACCTTTCTCAAGGGCAAATCAATAGTAATTGCTAAGGAAGGAATGTGTACACTAATGAGCCGCAACATTAATTTGTGTAGCTTCCTCTCCTACTGCCAAAATAGCTCTGACCTCGAGAAATGGACGAGGGACGTAAGGAAATGCTCTGTTTGCTACTTTATTCATATTTTTCTTTTTCTTTGTTTTTGTTTCTTCTGTTTTTTTCAGACTACATGATTTGCCAAAAAAATTGTGACCCAGTTACAGTACAATTAAATAGGACTTGTTATAGGGAAAGCACAGAGTTAGAGAATCTGGGATACTACATACATAACATTACTAAAAGAAAAGTTGGCGAAGTTAATTTTTTCTTTTTTTCTTTAAGTGTGTTCACTTACACACACACACACACACACACACACACACACACACACACACACACACACACAGGAGGCCACAATAAGAGTTACATGTTGCATAGTCTCGGAAAACCTGTTCCCCTGCATGTTTTCCACATTCCATTCTTTCTTTCTTTCTTTACTTATTTTTTCAAATTGCCATTTTTGAGAAAATGTAGTTGGTGTTTGTTTTTTGTTTTGTTTTGTTATGTTTGACAAAATAGGCGAAAAATTGAATTAGCTAAAGTCTGCCAATTTTAAAGTGTATGGAGTTTGACATATTGTCCAGCGTGGTTTAAAATCGTAGATAAGGAAAAAATATTCCTATCACATTGTTGCACTGTGGTTGGTATTGCTCAAAATGAATATAAAACAGTTTTTCAAGAGAATACTTATTAATATTGAACGTTTTCTTATTTTGTGCAGATTAGCCAAGTAACTAATTTGGCTCCTTAAATAAAAATTTAATTAAACATGCTTGAGTTATTAAGATGATAAATTAAGAAAGTTGGTGCATTTAAAATTCACATTACAGGTTTTCATTTCTCAGAGTTAACCAAAAGTATTATTTAAAGCTTTGATGAGCTACCAATGAATCTTTGAATTGATCTTGTCATTCAACGGTTTTTCATTATTTCATTTTAAAGAACAATCAACTTGCCTCCAAAGGTCTTCCAGAGGTATATATTTATAGGAAATGAGTTTCAGTGTGTTATCAATTCACTCTGAGTCACACAAAGCATTAGTAATGAAGACTTGTCATTCTTGCTTTATTATTGCTCCTGTTCTCAAGCAGACCATTGGTGTCAGCATAATTTGGTTTTGTTGAATAACAGACCTCTCTGTTATTTTGTAGCACAAGATATAAAGATTTTCCTTTGTACTGCCTAAGACATACAGAGTTATCAAAATTAGTTTTCATCTCTGTCGGTTCCCAGCTTTATTGTCCATGAGAGTAGTCGGAGTTGACATGATTGCAGTTTTTTTTTTTTTTTTTTTAATTGGCAAGCGATATAGAAAAGCTAATAGGCTTATCGAGACATATGCAGAATATTGCATTGTGTCTGTAAGGCAGTACTCGGAATGCTGTCATTGTGTTCTGTTTGGATAGTTGACTAGAGTAAGTTATTATTGGTAAGTTAAAGTAAATATACAGATTGATCTGCAACCCCAAAGCCATGCAGTATGTGGTTTAGCAGTATCTTGCTGAAATATGCAAGACATCTGGATCGGACCACATGTTGCTGATAGTGCCCCCATACCATCAGAGGTACAGCGTCCATGTTTTCTACAGTGGATTTCAAATTTTGATCCATCTGCCCACAGAACAATTTCCCACTTTGCCTCAGTGCATTTTTAATCAGTTTTGTCAGAGATGACTGCATTTCTGGGTCATTTTCACATATTACTTATTCTTTGCATGGTAGAGCTTTGACTTGCATTTGCGGTTGGCACACACACAATGATTTCCTTCTCTTCTTAGCCTATGCAGTGATTAAAAAAAATCACTGCATAGGCTCATTGTTTTTAATTGAGTGCTGAGGACCTGAAGATCTGTTGCCAGTTAACCTAATTAGTGGCAAAATGTTTCAAATTTTTCCTCCAGTGGTGTCTGTTTAGTACCACTTATTTTTACCCCCTGTCCCGGCCTTTTTCCAGCATGTTGCTGCCATGACCTAGTTCACTATTTCATGAATCTTTTGTGAAACAGTCAAATGTCTTATTTTAAACATTTGATATGTCTTCTATTGTGACACTCAGCTGAATGTCACAGAGAAAATGAGAAGCATTAGGAAGGTAACCAGAAGGCAGTTTACCTCCATTTCCATGACTTGCATTAAATCAGTTTCTTAGATATCCACACAAGCTTCTGCTCGACTAATGAGGCTAAAACAGCAGATAAAAACATGAGATTTTTTCATCCATGAGCTACCTGTAATGTTTCTTATAAATGATGCATGAAACAAACATAAATGCCATCATATTTGGGCTGAACAGACTTTTTTTTTAATCACTCTAATTAGATCAAGAGGTCTGACCTCGTGCATTTGCAGCATAAATACACAAATTTTCAACCTCAGCAGAGATCAAATCTGACAGCATGATTTACATCTGTAATGCTATTCAGGACTTTAAAGGATTCGCAGATCCCTGTTAGACTAGTGCTAAACAGTTATCATTAGTGTTGGCATACTGATGACTCTACTCCATTTTAACATTTTAATAAGACCGTGCTCTTAAAAAGAGAAGCCAGATATTATGACGTTATGCATGCACCACAGGGAACATTAGAATGATTTTGCCCTATGACATCTCTGCCAGTCTTTGTTTTTACATTTCAGCTCTGCTAATCAGATGATGCACCCAAAAGCATGTTGAGTATTTAAACCTGTCAGCTCTCTGCATTTATTGGGAGTTAATTAGTCTGATTCAAATAATGAGGATAATTGATCTTTGCTCTGACAATTCACTTGTAAAATCGATCATTATGTATCTTAATTACCAGTGAAAAGCTTATTCATTCTGCATATGGCTCATTACAGCGCTAACAAATCTCTATGATTTTGATTGGTTGGTATGAGAACAATACAGTGTAATTCACACTATTGCACTTTTCTCACCAATCACCATGTTAACGCTATGCTATGCAAAGAACTCTGGCTGTTTATTCATTTTTTCTTCTTTTATTTTTATATGCAATTGTAATTCTTATTTTTATTATTTTAATTGATGATTTTACTGCTCTAAATCTTTTTTCCTAATTTGCCATTCTGCCTTCTTTGCCTCTCTCACTTGTAGCTTTCTGTAGAAATTGATACTTTTTTAAATGCACTATGCTGTCAGTGGAAGCCGGTCACTAATGTTTATTGATAATATGACTGATACAAGTAGGGTGAATTATGAAGTGTACAGGTCTATATTCGCTGCTCAGACTGAGCCAAATACAGCAAAACAGATAGAACAGCACTTCACAATGAAAATAATTACCCAAAACAAGTTTAAAAGGCAAAGAAATTGAATGTTCGGCAGTGGCTAAGTCAGCCATCTGATCTCAACCCAATAGAGCATGCCTTTCAGTTCCTGAAGACTGAAATGAATGCAGAAAACCCCACAAACAACCAGCAACTGAAGGTGGCTGCACTAAAGGTCTAACAGAGCATCCGAAGTGAGGAAACGCAATATTTGGTGATGTGAACGGGTACTAGTCTTTGACTGTAGAAGATTTTCTTAGAAGTATTAAAAAGTCCTCCTTTTAATCCTTTTAAAAAGCTTTAAAGAAAGGGAACCAATATATAAATTATCTTTTTTTTTTTAAAAAATAATAATTTAGCCGTTTAGTTCCATGAATGCTTATTCATTGACGACTATCTTGCGAGTGTCATCTTGTGTATTTTAGCAAATTTTAACACAATGACGTTAATTAAATGCAAAGGCCCTCAGTATAATGTGACAGATACTATGTTTTGCCCTCTGCTAGCTAAAGCACAGCACTTATGGATCTAGTATACTGTATACACAGTATGATCTGTGAATAGAGTAGCTGTTTTGAGTGTTTTACAAATTATTTAAAGATTGTTAAGCTATGGAGTGAACACTGAATAAAGTGAATGGGGGATTTACAGCATGATGCTGCTAACAAAATCATGCTGCCATTATGTGTGAAGCTGGAATTGAGGAATAGACTGTCCATTATAATGTAATACTTTCTGTCACAAGCTACAATTTTAAGATGGGTAATGGCACAACAGATGCTGTTAAAAGGGCACGGTCTAAGTATGAAGTGTCTGGTACAGTGTAGCACATTCTCCTTAGATAGTTTGCAGGCATCTTAAACAATTAGCTCGATTTTGAAGATTATTTGTCACAACAAAGGCTTTATTAGAAACACTAGTGTGCTTTTTTAAAAACTTTGAATTGAGCTCTAGTGGGATTAAAAAAAAGAAAGAAAAAAAAGTGATGTTTAACCTCCTGAGACCCGAACTCTTTCATGGCATGCATTTTTAATTTCTCTTTGCTATTTGGGCTGATTGGGACCTTATGAATGTAAAAACAAAGAACGTGATTTTTTTTGTTTTAACCTTATTTTTGTTTCTGAGAAAAATCAGATCCACACATGAGGATATTTGCTTTAGATTTCGATAGAACAGTGGCAGTGTAATGTCCTCGTAAGTGGATATCAGGCCCTTGTAGAGCAAAATTTAGTATTCTGGTCTAGACAACCCAAAATGTGATATCCACATATGTGGACCCAGGTCCTAGGAGATTAAACTAGACATATGTGATATTCAGTGTAGAGTAAGTTACTTTAAAATAGTAACTTAGTTACATTACTAGTTACTTCTCTCAAAAGTAACTCAGTTACTTCAAGTTACTCGTTACTTTCAAAGTAACTAGTTACTAGGGAAAGTAACTTTGGTTTTACTCAGAATTCTCTTGTTAATGTGTTGCTTCCATAACTTTGCCAGTCTTCTAGCTTGCTTACGTGCCACAAGTGCACTGTGCCACCTACCAATAGAAAGGAAAAGATAATGTGCATATTTCCACGAGAGAAATCCCACGCCTGGACAGTCATTGACTGCTGCCATGATTCTAGCCTACGTCACAGCGTCATGTGCACCTTTTACATCCAACACAAAAACTGCAGTCGTGGTGCTTTCGATTGTACTCAGAACTCGGAAATTCTGCCTTCTGAATAGGAAGATGTAGGCAACACCAGACTGCAGATGAGCTGCATACAGGGCTGGACTGGGACAAAAAAAATCGTCCCGGGCATTTTGACTAGACACTGGCCCACCATTATAGGAAAAATCATAAAGCCTTTGAATGAAAATAAACACTGTTGTGACAGTGATGTACACTGTTTTGATGGTATATATGCATCAATCTATCAATCGTTTGTTGTAAGATTCAGATAATTATTTTTTAAAAGAGAGACATTTTAAATGAGAATAAGAAAGAAAAGTATTTCTTTGTGCCCCCCTCTCCCTGTTAATGCCCTACATGGACCCCTGGCAACACTTTGCTAGACCCGCCCCTGCACAGTTACCAGCTGTCAGCTACTTAGAAAAGGATCCTGGTGTTATTTGTCTCTCGGAAACAGTTCATAATTTCAACTCATTCATGTCACCTAAAAGATAAACCTGTTTCTCCATCACCTGTTCAGCTCTGATGATTCAGTAAGGACATCTCCTGGTTTCATCTTCATGTTTCCCTCTCATCACACATCCAAACCGACATCATGACCAGCAGGTTTACAGCTGTGGCTCCAGCAAACATCAGCTGATACTAGAAATTACCATAATTGTCGGGCTATAAGCCGCTACTTTTTGCACAAGCTTTGAACCCTGCGGCTTTTAGTCAGGTGCGGCTTTTCTATGGATTGTCCATGATTTTTGTCATATCGTAAGACGATTTGTTTTATTTGTTCCGCTATTGTACGGCACTACGTTGCCTGGCAGAAGGGCATGTGATCGGACACACATCGGGGTTCAAGAGTAGTATGTTGGTCACATGTCCATCCGCCAGGCAACATAGTGCCGTACAAGTAGCGCGAAAAACAAACTTCAAAGTAGCGCTACACGTTCAGCGGGAGGCGTGGATGACAAGCGGCCATAAACTTGCGAAAGGCAAGTTGTGCTCAACTCCACCGGTGGATTCTGACAGCGTGGAAAAGTGTGAAAACATCCATGATCACCAACGGATTTCAAAGGGCTGGACTGCTGCATGATGGAGAGGAGGACACCGCCACGGCCCTTCAGAGGGTGTTCGACTCTGACACTGACAACGAGGATTTCTTTGGTTTTGAAAGTGACATCCGACACTGGGGAAGATGGTGGTGAATGACTGACTTTTCTTCTTGTTAAAGCCGTGTCGCTGCACCTGAGCCTAAAAGGTAGTCCGAATCTATTTTTCTGGTGTGCTGTAGGTTATTGTTATGTACTACATTTGTTACTCATTTATGAAGCACAGTACATGTTTCGTACTTGTAATTACCGCTACTTGTACATATACCTAAAAAGTTATGCAAATATGTACCCATAACTTGTTTTTCAAAATATTAATAAAAGTGATGTCTCCAAACAGCCATCTCTTTCCTGACAATTCCCTTTGTGCATATTCTCTTACATATAAGTCAACATTGAAACACCTGCAGCTTTTAGTCAGGTGCGGCTAATGTATGTACAAAACAGGATTTTCCCCTGATTTTAGCTTGTGCGGCTAATATACAGGTGCGCTTTGTAGTCCGGGAAATACGGTAATATTAAATAAATTCTTTTTTTTTTTTTTTTTTTTTTTTTTTGTGTCCCGTTTGGATCTTTAGCCATCAGAATTGTTGTCTTAAGGCCAAGAAAGATGCCAAGCGGATTTATTTTACCAAGTGGATCATTATGGCCTTGCCATATTGGTCCATTTGATTGACCTTTATTATAATTATGAATTTATTTTATTTTCAGTTGCTACAAACGGGACAGGACAGGGAGAAAGAAAGAGGGAGAGAAAGAAAACCAAAGGGGAGAAGAGACGGTGAGAAGAGGGGGAAGAAAGAAAAAAAAACAAAACAAAAAAAAACAAAACACCTGGGTCACCTGTATGGAGAAAAAAAAAAGAAGAGAAAGCAAACAACAAAGAGCAACATAGTAAAAAAAAAAAAAACGGCACCATCACAATAAACTAGCTAGCAGTAGTTACTAAATAACAAACGATATTGTGCAGCACGCAAGATAGACAGCGCACAATGTGCTTTGAGGCAGCAGCCAAGAAAGCTGTAGTCCGCGTCTGTGAATACCCGTGTGTACACCCGTGTGCATACCTGTGTGGATCAGCATGCTTGCATTCCAAAGGTTTCTCCATGTAACAATCTGCTAGGGAGTGTGGGGGAGCCACAGCCCCGTCCTCCAGGGTATGAAGCAGGTATGGAGGAGATCAAAACTCCAGACATCCAGAGGCCCCCAGAACACAAGAGACCAAGGAAGGCCAACAGAGGGGCAGCCGCGCCACTGTCCCAGTAAGAGCTGAGGAGAGTCCCAGATGAGGGCTCACTCAGCAGCCGCGGAGCAGAAGCCAGGGGGAGTTGCAGTGACGCGCCCGTGAGCTCCGCCGGCAGCCAGCTGTGCCTGAGTGACCGAGCCCCAGGCCGAGAGGCCGGGGGCACCCCACCTCCGAAGTGGCCCGAGCGAGCCCCAGGCTCCAGGCCCCGATAAGCGGCCGTCAAGGAGTGAGCCGGTGTGTACCCGGACGCCCACCCCCACACACAAAGAACCATCAACGCACCGATACCTGAGGGAGTCCGCCACTGGCAGGGGAAGTGGTGGTGGGTGGAGATAGGCCTCCAAACCTTGGAGGGCCTGAGATGTCCCCAGAGAGGTGGCGTCTGATACCCAACCTGACATATAGACACAGACATACAGGCACACACATATACAAACATCCATTCCCACCCTCATGCTCTAATATGCACTTAATATTAATATTAAATAAATTCTTACAACAGCTGATCAAGCTTAAACGTGCTGCTGTTGTTTAGCGCGACATCCGCTGGTTTCCTCTTTCGGCGCAAAGTGAGCGATAAACAAGAGAGACGATCAGCTGATCACTGATCAGTTTTCATGATTGAAGTAGCAACAGGTGAGGGAGGGGGGAGAATGAAAGAAGAAGGGGCAGCTGTGCAGCGTAAACACAGAATAACTCCAGCTTTGTGCCTTTTCCATTGTAGCTGAATTACGGGACAAACTGTTCCTTTTCACCTCAATAAGAAACGCGTAATATTTTCTCTGAATACCAGACGGGACGATTGGCAACTCTAATAACTTATGAACAAAATAAAGTTCAACATCAGTGTCATAGCACCCACCCAGCTGTATAGAAACTCCGTCAAGCTAGCTATCACGCAGTACGGAAAAAGTCAGCATAACGAAAATAAACTCCACCTAAACTTGGTTTATATCTGACCCAGAGAGACTGCAGGTCATAACTTCTTACCTGAAGTTCAGTTCACACTTGGACCGGCGGCCGCCTCGGGTCTCTCCTCTTGCCTCCTTTTTCCTTCATCCACCTGCTGGCCTCCACCACTTGCTAATGTTACTGAATCTGTGGAAGCTCCGCGATGCCACCACACGAAGTAACGAGTAACGACCCTATCTAAATCCCAGTAACGAGTAACGCGTTCCTGATTTTGGCATAATAACTAGTTACCGTGCTCGTTACCACAATAATAACGTAGTTACTGTAACGCGTTATTTAATAAGTCGTTAGTCCCAACACTGGTGATATTACACTTAAATTTGTTCGCAGGGTAATACAGAACATGAAGCAAAACACACTGATAAAGAAAAACTGTTTTTTAAGGCAACACGATTAAAAAAAACAAACATCAAATACCTCCTTCGGTAGCGGTAATAACAATAATACAAATATTTGTTGTTTTCCATGCATGTGAGAAGCCTACAACCACTTAAGAGAAAAAGTTCCTTGTAAATACTCAACTTTGGTCTGGGTGATTTGTTATTCTGTGCGCTTCCTCAATTAATGACATTTTACAAAGTTTTAAACAGAAAAAGTTGCTGACTGCATCTTTCCCCTCTTAGTGCCATCTTACAAATGCAGAAGTTGGTCTTTTAGTGCATACCAGATGGCACACCAGATTTCAGACAGGATGTCTCATATCACTGTTTGACCAAGCTTGTCACTCAAAGCCCTGGTTCAAAGATTCCTCTAATTCATGGCCTTCTGCTTAGAGCACTAAAAAGAAATGTTTTTCTGATCCTGCTAGTAGGGCTGGGCCATATCATACCGTTCGTGGTAATACCGGTATAATGTTAGGCAATGATAAGAAAAAGAAATATCGCGATAGAATATGGGTAAGACACGCATGCGCAGTGCCTTTGCTTTCATACGCACATGGCAGAAAAAGCCTGGCGGCGACGAAGAATGAGAGAGGCGAAAGTGGATCGTTGAATGAAACAGATGAACCAGAATTGGTTTGTAAAAATGCTGCAACTTCAGTGGTGTGGAACTGGTTTGGCTTTCGTCCGTCAGATACACACCAAAGCACAATTTTTGGTAGAGCATGTTAGCGGGCCATTGTTATTACTGTTTTCTTCGGAGTTGCTCTTCAAATCCTTTGATTTTCTGAAAAATCACACAATAATGATTTAAATGTTGAGTCTCATGCCTGTTTAAGCTACACATTTTCTAGTATGCACCTGTATGACAGAATGCTGAGGAACTCTTACATTAAGCCCTTTAGTACAGTACTAATTACGATATTGCCGTTCGTGCTGCCTCACTAGGTGAGGAAATTACTGCAATCAAGGAATAATCTGCTCTCGAAGTCAAGAGGCCATGCCCTAATGAAAAGTAGAGAGAGATGTGTACATTTGTGTATGTGGTGTTTTTATCTTTGTTTTTATTTTTTCTTTACAGCGATTATTCTACTCATGTCTCAACTCTGTTCTGTCTGATGTTGTTTGGTTTCTTTTATGTTCTTTATTGTAGTAGTTTTCTAATTTGTCAGTGCAATGTATACGTCCTGGTACTGGGGACATAGCTATTAGTAATGAATGCACCGAGGGGTTTCCAAAGCACTCCTTTTTTCTGTTTTCTTTTTTTTAATAAACTGAGCTCATGGACATATAGCTTTGAGCACAAGTTTAATGCATTAGTGATGTAAAGTCACAGTTTCCCACTGAGAGGCTTACAGATAAACAATGAGATATGCCTGTCATGTCTTTCTTATAAGATTTAATGATGCACTATAAACATGACTATTAGTAAGCCTAAGGGCATAATGATAATCAACATCCAAGGCCTTAGGAATTGATGCCCTATACATCATATCACCGTATTCCTAAACAGAGAGACAGCTTCAGCTGTTTTCGTTTTTTGTTTTTTTTTTCTCCTGCAAACGATAGGAAAGTTTCATTTCTGTCTTAATTTCTTAACTAGATTACCTGTGTGATGTTTGAATGTACATACAGCCATCATAATATTGAAACTCTGTTTTTTCCAATCATGCCACCAAAACAGCTTTTCCTTTTAAGGCATGGATACAGAATTTCTAGCTGTGTTGTCTGGTGGCTGGCACAAGAACTCTGGCAGTGAAGTCTTAGGGACTTGTTTTAGGGGCTTAAGTCTTCATGGATTGATTGGCGTTCCAGTGCACGAGTGGATACTCGCCTTGCTTGGGATCTCTTGGGAGGCAGAGTTATAATGCCTTAGGCTCTTTGTTTTGTTCCTCCAGCCCTTCTTGGCTAGCTTTTGCAATGTGGCAGGGCATCATGCCTTGCTGTGGACAGCTGCTGCTGTCAGGCGGTGGGTGTTCAGTGGTGAGGTGAGTGGTCAAATTATGTGTCTGTGAAGGTTCTCAGTCATCCAGGTCATCGTAGTCAAAGGAGCTTGCAAAGAAAAGCGTCTGGACTTAAACCTCTTTCAAACCATCAAAGGACAGATGGTTTTGAAAGAGGAGTGAAAGAAGCCATCTATGTCCACCGTGAGCGACCATCTTTGAACAGAGGCGGGGGTTTACGACACCAACTCTCTGCCATCTATAATCCAGTTTTGAGATCCCTTCCCAGACGCCTTAACGCCCACTCACATCCTGGGCCATCTGACCTCAGGAATTCGCATGATAAGGTGGGGCCAGGTTTCACAATGAACACACCCGAAACTCTGGCTGATTGGGACCCACGCCCAGTTTCCCACCTTGGCTCAGGCGATTAGAGGATCATCAGGGGGTCCTTTTGTCCCTCTGTGGGGTCACTCCCACTAGGTTTATATCTGGGACTCTCCACCATTTGACCTTAGAACTGAAGAAGCTTCTCGGATGAGAGGTGAAACGTCTTCAAGCAACTTAAAGAAGCCCAGACGCTTTTCTTTGCAAGCTCCTTTGACTGGTCAAATTATGGTTATTTTCCAACACCATACCCTCACTCTATAAGGTATGGTATAAAGTTCACAAAGGTCAAATGCAGTTTGTGAAACTACATGGGTACACAATCCTGCTTCCAGCTGGATTTTGTAGTATGCACACTAGCATGCTTTTCTGTTCATGCATGATCTAATACATACTTGGAGAGAACTGCTGAAGTTTATAAAGAAAAAGAATAAATTCTTTATATTGTCGCTAACTGTGTGTCTGTTTTAAAATGTAGGCAATTAGCTGCTTACAGTGAGAGCTCAGTTTTTATACTTCATTTTAAAAGTGTAACTAATGATGTCCATTACCCAAGCCTCAGGTTTAATTTTCCATAAGAATCTCCTACATTAAATTATGTAGATGTGTTGGGTATTGCATAGTTTGTTGTAGTCTTTGTTTATTAGTGAATGCTAGATATATATATTGAAACACTTGTAATGAAATGTTATTTGTAAAACTAATATAGCCTGCCATTACAGCTGCTGTTGTGGATTGCCACAACCTTCACAGCCATCCTGCAGACATGTACAGCAACTTTAATAACTGCTGCCATTTATTTAGACTCTTTCTTTCCTGTCAGTCTTTGCAAACTAACTTAAATAATTTCTTCCTTTAAATTTTCAACATGTCTAAAAGTACCACCTCGGTACAAGACTGTTCAAAGAAGTCTTATCATTAATTAACGCTAAAATGTTAAATATGATTGATGTATCTCTATCACTGGATAAGGTATCACAAGCTTTTAAGGTGGCTGCAATTAAACCACAGCTTAAAAAGCCGTTACTTGATCCAGCTGTTTTTGCTCATTATAGACCAATCTTCAGGCGTCCTCCTATTTCAAAAAATTTTGAAACTGCTAATTGATCATTTGCAGAGGAACAGAAGTTTCAGTCAGGTTTTAGCATTTCACTGAAACAGCACTAGTGAAGATTACCAATGACCTTATGGCCTCTGACAGTGGACTCATCTCTATGCTTGTCATGTTCGACCCCAGCGCAGCATTTAATATCTTTTCTCTGTCCCCTAGCCCCCAACCGGTCACAGCAGATGGCTGTCCCTCCTTGAACCTGGTTGTGCCGGAGGTTTCTTCCTGTTAAAAAGGGAGTTTCTCCTTCCCACTATTACAAAGTGCTTGCTCATAGGGGTCATCTGGTTCTTGGGGTTTTTTTCTCCAAAATACTATAGAGTTCTTACCTTAGTGCCTAAAGTCCCTTGATGCGACTCAGGCTCGATATATGGAATTATATACATAAACCTGAAAGGAACTGCACTGTGTGTGATGAATGCCTGTATCATTTAGAATACCTATATAAATTGAAATTACATTCATATTATTTATATTAAGAAGTTATGCGTTGATCCTGAGGGGTTCTTTAGATTAGGTCTGCCAGGCTCCCTGATTAAGATATAATAAGGCTGTAGAGAACCCTTTTTAAATGGTCAGAAGCAGTAGTCAAGCAATGAGTGTTAAAATCCCCCAAGACTCAGATTTCAGCCATACATGTCTTCAGTCATTTTTCTGATATTATGTATTAAACGTCATTGCAAATGCTTACTGGATGACTAAATGTAAAGTGCTTAATGGCTCTGACGCTTTTCCGTAAAGGCTGCTGTCTGTAGTTGTCTATAGTTTGTTACCTTTGGAGAGCATTATAGCATTGGCCATATATGATCTTTTTTTGTTTTTGTTTTTGTAAGTAATGCAGATTCTTTGTCTGAGGTTTTCATTAGCTTAGCAATACTGTATGCTAAAGTAGTAGAAAGCAATGCGGTCTCAAAGGTTTTTTTTTTTTTTGGCAACGCATGACTGAAAATGCCTTATTAGCATAAATTCATCTGTATTTTTGAGCGAGACGTAAACAAGCAATTGGTCAGGAAATTTCTCCTATTTACTAGTCTAAAGATTTGATTAAAGTCGGTCTAAATTTTAAACAGTTAACCCCCTTAAAGCTGAAAATTTGCACTTCAATCACTTCTTGATTATTTCATTTAAACTCTTCTGTGGTGGTACACAGAAAAATGACAAAAAATCAATCTTTGTCATTGTAAGTGGTGGGAGACAGAGTCTGCAGGCAACACAAAAACACCCAACTGACTAAAAGCAAGGTACTGATCACTTCTAAACGGAGCTGTGGGAGTCCAGTGGTGCAAGTGCAGTCAGTATCGTTTAATACAAGTCAAGACAAAATGCCATTGGTGCAATGAAAGGGACAGTCTGCTTCTGCTCAGCTGCAAGGTTGGTGAGATCAGGATGTCTATAGCCATTATTATACTGACTGAGTTGACTTTATATCACCAAGCAATACTTTTTTCCCCCTCACACTTAAATTTCTTCTGTAAATAAGAGCTAACCTGATCATTAGATCTGGACACTCTATTTATGAATGTTTTGTTCCCATACTTGGATACACAAAATTCTCAAATTATGCAAAATTTATTTTTAATTAGTTATTTTAACTTTTTTTTTTTTTACTTTTTTCTTCAGTATCATCTACTGTGCCATTTGTTCCTGTCCTGGATTTATTTAGGGCTTTTGGGACTAGTGGACATTTCCTGCACATGTTTGTGTTTTATATGCATCAAAACACACTTATGAGACAGAAAGATTGTACTGGAGGTTTTCACAGGAAGAATAAATGTGCTACTGCAAACACAAGGACTGGCTGCTCCGATGCTAAGAGACTCCCCTCCAGCCACTGTATGTTTATGCTTTAAGAGCATAAAAAGCCTGTAGTGGGCTTTAAAATGTTGGAATTGAATTGCTCTCGAGCTGAATGTGAATAACGACACATATGAGTTTGTGTTAGTCATCGTCAAGCTGAAATTATGCTTTAAAAATTCACATCGAATTGGAATGTCTATGGAAAGAAGATTTTAGTGCTACATCTTTTACATTTAAAATGTGGAATTAACATGTCTATGTTTACATGTTCTATGTATGTTTATTTATCCCCGCCCAATAACTTAAGATATATGCTTGCGTGTATAAGTATGTAGGTGTCCTTTAATCAGGACAGTGTATGTGGGGACAACAGTCAATAGCTGATATCTGCAGCAGTTGGAGTAGAGGTAATAGGATTAGTGTCAGACTCGGATATTCAGCAGGCCCATTCCCACCAAGCCAGCGTAGCTCTGCCAACAAAACATGCACACATATAGACCCCCTCTCTTGCATAATATCCATTAGCCACACTCTTATATATGCTTCCATAATTACTGGCATAGGAGCAATTCTTTGCTATCCTTATTCTTTGATGTTCATAATCAGTCTCAACTTCAATCTGATGTGACGCCTTGCATTAGGGCAATGCCCCATTATCCTGCACTTTTACTGGAAAAAAAAATCCCATGAAAAGAGCAAATTCAACAATTAATCTTTACGTGATTTTGTCTTTCCGTGCTTATAAGCATCATACTTTCTAAGTGGGATTTACTTAAACCACAATGCCTATGATTATTGTATTGAAGGACCATCATTCATGGCAGCATTTTTTTTTTATCAGCAGTGAAGGTTTTTGACACATCATGATTATGCTACACTTTATAGAATGATTTTAATCTCGAGTTTGGTCTTTTAATGTAAACTGGATCATCTTTTTTTTTTTTTTTTAAACTGTCTATTCAGATTGATGGTGTTTTCCATGAGCTCACCCACTGGTTTTAAGTAACTATAGAATGAAAAATATCTTTTGCAGCACATAAGAAAATATGCCTGTGATAAATTGGGGACTTTTTTTGTATATAGATTCGATCATATACAAGTATGCAGATATTATTCACAGATACTAAAATGTATGGCTTAAAACTTTTAAGCTGCCAAGTTGTGAATAATTTACTACAAGTGGTTGGCATTGTTTGCACCGTATGCCTAATGCAACACATATTGTTTGACACAGACAAGCCCAGTGATAGGTCTGTTCATCCAGAGACACTGATGAACGTAAACAAAAAAAGAGACAAAAGTATTTTGCATGTAACATATGTCACGTTTCAATTTAATTCAATTTAATTTATATTTCCAAATTTAAAACAAGTTGCCTCAAGGTGCTTTAAATTGTAAGATAACGATGTTACAATAATACAAAAAAACTCAGAGAAAACCCCAATAATCATATGACACCCTTTGAGCAAGCTTTTTTTGGCAATTGGTGGGAATGTAAACTCTTTTAATAACAACAAACCTCCAGCAGAACCAGGCTCAGGAAGTGGAGCCCATCTGCTGCGACCAGTTCAGGTGAGAGAACGAAGACAGGATAACGACGCGCTATTGAAGAGAGCCAGAGATTAATATCAACTAATGATTATAAGAAAAGTTGCGCGTGAACACACAGTGAGTTAAAAACTTATGTCTTGTCACATAAAGTACTGTATATAAGCAGGAAAGTACTAAATCATTTGATATCTGCTGCAACATTTGATTGGTAGTGTCAGAATTTGGAGTAAACAGTGTACCTGTAAAAGCATGGATCTATCCTTACTTGTGTTAATGGTTCAGGCTGGTGCTGGTAGTTTAATGGTGTGGGGAATATTTTGTTGGCACACTTTTGGGCCAGTTGAGTGTCTCATAAATTCCTTTATGGACCAAAATGTAGCCATCTTCTCAAAGTGGTTTCTTGAACACAGTGAGTTCAGTATACTGAAACGGACAACAAAGTTGCCAGATCTCAATCCAGCAGAGCATCTTTGCATTGTGGTGGAATGGGAGATTCTCATCATCAGTGTCCAACCAACAAATCTGCAACAAGCATAAGATGCCATCATGTCAGAATCGTTGCGGAGAAGCATCTTATTTAATCAATGCCACCAAAAGTTAGGGTGGTCCAATGTGTCAGGTATGGAAAGCCCTTTTCCCAGTAAAAAAAACACTCTGTTCCAACTAAAGAACAGCTGCATACAATAACATTAAGTAGCCCTCTGTTCTGTTTAGGTAAGCCACTTTACACCTAGAAGTGGGGTGACATGATCAAATAATTTCATGTTCCAAACTCTCTCAGGTGTGCTGAGGCTATATTCTTCTCCAGCCTGCTGGCGCAGATTAGCTTATTTCCCAGACAAAGGTGTATGAATAACTTCCAAGCAAATATTGAGTAGAGGCTAAATTACATGTTTTTGGCATGGATTTGTGAAACTGCCACCTTGAAAACAGTTGTTCGTGTGACAACACTGGTTGCAGAAAAAAGATGCAAGCAAAAAGGTGTTTGGCAACCTCTCTAAGTAATGTCAGAACAGATGGAACAAATGTAGGCTTTTTATTGGGTATTTTGCATGAGGTAAAAGCGGACTGCCGTGGGTGCTTAGGATCATTATTATTATCATTATCGTCATAATTACAGTTTTTTCCTTCAGAGCGTATCTCGCCTACTTCTCTATTCTGTCTCCTTCTTTTTTTCCCCTCTATATCTTCTCACTAGACATCTACCAAACCTTTTCCACTTCCTTCACATCTCATTTGTCTCTTCTATTCATCCTCCCTCTCATTTATCTTCTTCTGTGGCATGGCGACCATTGCTTCTTTATCAGTGAGCTGCAGCAGGAAGCATGTCACTCTCCCTCTGTCCTTTTCTCTCATCATTATTCCTTTTCTTTTCCCCTCAAACTTTACTGGTTTCATATTTCTTTCCTACTTTTTATGTCGTGGAGGGATTTTTGTTGTTGGGGTTTTTCTTTTGTTTGTTTTTGGCTTGTGCGCAAGGTTACCTAATATTAATACAGATGCATATTTTTTTTCTTTCAGTTCATCCTTTCAGTCAGTTTTACTTGTAGTTGTTTTTACTATACCTATTGTTTTGGCAAACCATGTTTACTTTTTTGGTTATTGCACTTGCACTTCTTACTCTATCATTTTCTTACTTTATCTTTTCCCCACTTATCCAGAGCCCCCAATTACTTTGCCGTTTTATCTTCTTCACAGTACAAACTCCAAAATTGAAACCTTGCCTCAAATGACCTGAACCAATCATATTTCACATAGTTCACTCCCATCAAGCAACTGAACAAATGACATAAATGAGAAATGCTTCCAGTTTACAAAATCACCTTCATTATGCAGTATTTGTGTCCTGATGGGATTGTTTTTGTCTTCCCTTCTGTTTATTAACAGAATGGCTGAAATTGCCATGCTAAGGTTTATACACCAGATTTTGACTACCTGCCAAGAGAAAAATAATGAAATAATGAATAGAGAAATAATGTTGCTTATGAAAAATGCATTTAATCCTCAATGTTTGGGGAAGCACATTAATGTAATCACTTTACATTTGTCTAACGTATTACTGCTCCTAAATTCAGCACTCAAAATGCAAATGTTAATCAAATATGTGTCACTTGCAGTGCATGAGTTAAATGATCTCTATATTGAAAGTCATACAATGTGGTTTTGTGTCTTTGTTTTGTTTCTTGCTTTTTATGCAAGATGGTGTAAAAATCACCTAACTTTGATTAACACAGAAAGCTGTATAGAAATGGCAAAGTATCTACAAATCAGGAAGTGCAAAGATCTCCATATGTCATTAGGAAACTGCTTTGTGCTGATGTGTGTGAAAATGTAAGTTTTAAAGGTAGAATTATCAATCTAAGTGTGTGACAGCGCACCTCTCGGAGTAGTGCAAAAGTCTAAAACGTGTCCAATGGATTACTCACTTTGAACCAAATAAATACTGTATTATTTTTGCTTTTAAGTGTTATGCATAATACATTATAACCCAAACACTGATAATGCATGACAGAAAATTTACATGCAGAAAAAATAAGAGAATATAAGTTTACTTTTTTTAATGTATATGATGGTATTTGTTTAAGACGGCGATGCCATTAAAACCTGAGTTGACAATAGCTTCTCTTAAACAGCATGATGCTTTGAGTCAAATTTGACCACTTGAGAGCAGCTTACATGTCTAGTTAGAGATTCTAAAGGTGATGAGCTGGCGAGGCTGCAGATGATGTGTTGTAAATTAGCTGATGAAATTAACATTTGCCCGCAGTGTAATCCACTAAGCCCGGTGCTGTCAGCATCTCCTTACACAATACAGTTCTTAGTTTACACTTCAATACATCATGCAGGCCCACAGTTCATTACATCACACAGAAGTCGGTGTATGTGCTCACACACTCGCGCTCCTGCGGGGTATTTGTGTGTTTGCAGTTAGACATGAGGCACCACGGGATGTGAGATAAAAGCTGGAAAAGTACAGGTTATTGCATCATTAACTCCAGTTAGCATTTGTCTGCCTGACTTAGTTTCCTTTCATATCCTCTGCTACAGTACAAATGTGTTTTTCGACTGAATAGAGTAGTCTGTTGTAGTAAACTGTAAGAGTGGAAATAGGAGAGCAGGTCTGAGAGATCAGAAAGTTGAGGATCTAAAAAAAAAAAGGCTTACTATTGTGAAATCTGTGAGATTATTATCTTTGCAATATGTCCTTGCTAATCCCAGTCCCGAAACCAATATTGGCAATCATTGTACTAATACCATTTGTCTTTGTGTGAGCCTGTCATTCAGAGAGCTTTAAGGATCTTGGTCCCTGGTACACATGATGTTGTGTGAATTAAGTGTGTTTAAAGTCCCTCATTGGCCAATTTTAAATAACACTGATGGTTTTATAGAAATAACTGAGAACCGTTTGCTTTGGAAAAGGACAACAGTAGTCTTGGGATTACTTTAGAGATGAGGGCTTTTACAGCCCCTGTCATTTCAGCTGTCTCTCTTCAACTCTCTCATGTTTCCCACTCATCTCTTTTCTCTGTCCTGAACAATGAGGTAGAGCTATGATTGCCCACTCTTGCATCCCACGTCATCTTGTTTTTATCACTCGCTGCCTTTATGGGGTTCTTTGAACCACATTACTTAGCCAGTTCCTGGTACTTAATTCCCATGCATGACGATTCTTTCCCTCTTTTGTCATATTTGTCTCCTCATTCCCTTATCACATTTCATTCCTTTGTACCCATCACATCTACACCTTTTGTTGCCTCGTGTCACCGTTATTTTTTTTCCTCTTCTCTTGTCTTCTCATCTCCGCCCTTGTTTTTCCCCCTGTGTTGACAATGGGTCGTGCATACTGTTTATACTGATAGTGGCAACATTGTAAACTGCTTTTGATCAGTGTTGCTATGTGCACAGTCTCAACACAGCATGTCCTAAATACAGTCCATTGCTCTATCTCAGAACTTTATTTTTTGGGGTACAGAAACATTTACACCTCAGTATTACCAGGTTGGCCCCCCATTTTCCTTAAGAACGGCTTTGTTTCGTTTGTGGGACATATTCAACAAGGTGCTATTCCTGCGCATCCACAATTTGATTTACTGTTTCTCCAAAGCCCAAATGTGCTTTATTGGATGGGAGACATGGTGATTGTGATGAATTCATTGTGAAACCAGCTTAAGAGGAGTTTTGTCAGGGATGTGTTATCCTGCTTGAAGCAACCATCAGAAGATGGATACACTGCGGTCATAAAGAGATGATGATCGCAGCATAATAGAGGTTAGTTGTGGCATTTTAACAATGTTCACTTGGTTGAAAGGGGTCCGAAGTGTTCCAGGAAAATACCCCGCCCCCCACCTCACTATTCCACCACCAGCAACAGCCTGAACTGCTGATACCAGGCAGGAAGGACCCATGAGTTCATGTTGTTTATGCCAAATTTCTGTTACAACAGAAAATGACTATTCTTCTGCTCATATCACTTATGTTACTTCCTCTTTGTGCTGGATGCGGGAAAGGGGTTTCTCTGTATCTCTCTTTTTCCATTCATCAGAGGCATCGTCTGTTCTCCAATTTTGGTGAGCCTTTGCAAATTTTATCCTCAGTTTCCTGTTCTTCTCTGACAGGAATAGGAGTGTCACCTTGTGTAGTCTCCTGTTGCTGTAGCTGATCTGCTTCAAGGGTCAGTGTGTTGTAGGTTCAGAGTTGTTCTTCTGCACACCTTGGTTATATCGAGTGGTTATTATAAATCTAGTAGATCAGCAATTTCCAAATAACTCAGACCAGCTTGTTTGGCACCAACAACCATACAAAGTCACTTAAGTTAACTTTCTTACACATTCTGATGCTTGGTTTGAACTTCAACCATACTATCAAGACCATATCTACATAAATCCATAAGGTTGCTGCCATGTGATTGGGTGATTATATACTTGGGTTGATTAGCAGTTGAACAGGGTTAACTAATGAAGTACCTTGGCGAGTGTACATTCTGTTTATTTTCTTAATTCTATTCACTTATCAATTTCTCTTTAATCTTTATTAATAATAAAAATTTAATAATAATTATAATATTAATAATTTACACTACTTCAGCAAACTTTCATCCACACCCTATCATATGCAAAGACTTGAATTGTTTTTCTGGCATTTTTCTAAAAAGCTCATTTAGTATATATGAAGTGTGCAGTCCTGATAAGGGGCTACATTGCTGCTGAAATATTGTAATCTCTACATACAGACTTAATTGCTTCTATTCCTGTTTAACCCAAACTAATCTGATATTTACTGAGACATATGAAGAATTGCATTAATAATGTTTTCCCTAGTTTGATCATAGTAGATGCTTAAGAGGACCATGGTGATTAAAAATGTATTCAAGTGCCATGATATGTGGCTTCTGACGCACACACCCATACACACAAAAAAGACCTTAAAGATGTTGTGGTATACAGAGAGAAGGTAATTATGCAGCTCAGATGAAAGCTTTTCCATTAAGCCACTCTGCAACATCCACTCTTTACTAGTTTGATAGCATTGTAATGACGAAGACCAAATTAGTATGACAAGTATTGTTTCCAGTGATTGGCTAGAGACTAAGATTTGCCACTGCAATATTGTGCTTCTCTAAGGACCCAGAGTTGTTTTTCAGTTGTGGGCTGATGTGATTAAGAGTGAACACGCTCGCCAAAATGTCAAGTTTGTGCTAGGTGATAAAGGAGATCACAAGGAGAGTTGTTTTTTTGTTTTTTTTTTGAAATTCAAGATACTCACCTGCTTTGAAGCAACAATGATAATTAATCTGTGGGGAAATCATAGCAAAAAAAAAAAGAGCCAGAATACGTGGAAATGGTACAAACGGTGATATAGTAAGGTACCCACACTGATTAAAAACATATAAGGGTGACTAAAATTGTCTTTATACATTTTATTAGACGCACACAAAAAGAAATCTTCAAAACTTGACTGCATGCGTGGAAGTTTTGTTTGTGCAGTGGTGCTAACAGAACTTGTATACCTCTCTAATTTATTTGCAGACCGAGTCCCGGCTTTCAGGCTTTTGCCATCTGTTGTGTTTGCCTCTGCTTCATTTCACAGAAAATAAATGACAGTGTGCAGGTTTACAGAAATGTGTTAGCTGTAGTCCACCATTCAAGTCTTCTGTGCTTGTTTTTGTTTTTTTGTTTTTTTTTTACACTGTTGTCAATTATTATTTTTCCAGCGCTTTCTTCGGTATAAGATGAATGACAGTGACTGTGAATACTGAATTATTTTTCCTTGTGTACGTTTTCTGTTAGTTATATATGTCAGAGTCGCCACACGTAAAAGGTTTCTGTTGTATTTTCCTCCTTTTTTGTAAAAAAATCCACAGTGCATTTTCAGTGAAAGTCCTTTACACACCTACTTACACACATTGCAACACATAGCAGGCATTAATAAAATTAAGAGTAATTAGTGGATTTGCCTTTTTTGTCAGGCAGGTCATTTTATGGATTATGTTGATATTCTTTCTTTAAGTGAATCAAGATTACACTTTCTTTTCTAATTAAGATACGCTTTCCTTATTCTCTAGGTGTAGTATCTCTCTGTAGTCATGAATTTTTGTGTTTCATCCTGTTTTGTTCCTGTCACATACTTTGTATATATTGCTCTGTATCTCTCCACTATTTATAGTGTGCAATACCAATAATCCTGCGTCGTAAAAAGGAAATGTGTAGTTGTCCTTCAGAGTGCTAAGTATTCATCTAAACCATTAAAAATTCTGTATCTTGAACAGCCTCTGAAATGAATGTATGGGAACTGTTAAGACCTACATTACAACCATGAGCAGCTGGTTTGCTGGTGTTTTTGTTTTCTCCCAAAGCGCTGCCTAACAGACCCTTTCTCAGGTGGGATCACTAATTTTTCCACTCTCCATTTTCTTTGTCCTCCTGCAGTTGGCCCTGGAGGATCCGGTGCACAGCGTTTCTCTCCAGCAGTTTGTCTATGAAAAGCTGAAGGCGCAGCAGGCCCTGATGGGGGACCAGGGCTTTGGAGCCCTGATGGAAACTGTGGACACGGAGCTCGTCAGGCAGCTCCAGGAGTTCCTCCAAGGCCTCTAAATCACATCTAAAGTCTTCACTACCTTACAGAAACGTCCTTGCCTAATGCTACCCTCTGACCCCATTTTTGAAAATGTACTGGAAAGGCTAACAATCTGCCTGACATGTGGACTCCTAATTCAAACCTCCCCAACCTCTGCCCATGCTATGCCTTATCTATATTCAAAACCTAGCCTAGTCAACTGTCCTCAGCTAACACCCCATGCCCCCACCGACCCCCGCCGCCCTCTCTATTATCTTATTTCTTGTCCTTCCCTTTTTTATAAAGACTGGGTTTATGTGGGTCAGAGTATCTTCACGTTTTTAAAACACCTACATGACAACATCAACGCACTAGAGCTTCCACTCAATACTTATATTTTTCCTCACTTTTTTTGGTTTTGCTGTGAAATAGGTAGAAAATTGAAAAAGTTAAATTAATGTTGTGACGGTTGGGGAGTATGGGGGTGGGGGAAGAATCATCTGCAGTGCCAGAACAGGAGCCTCGGACTATTTTCTATGGAAAAACATACAGATTGTAGCAGAAAAGGGGATAAATCAAACCTGAAGGACCTGAAGCAGTGTTTACAGAATCTATTCTTAAAAGAGAAAAAAATGAAATGTAATTTTGTATGTATGTAAAGTATGGATGATATTCTGCCTGACATTATTTGTTGTTTGTTTTTACATCATGTTAATTTCTCTACAGCTATTTTTTTTAATAATAATTTTGTCATAACCTGAGGTCAAATTGAAGTAACTACTGAGAGAACTAAAGTGTTTTTTTTGGTTTTCTTTGTATGGTGGCTTAGAATTTTGTTTTTTGATTGCAGAATGGGGGCTTTTTAAATGGTTGATTTGTAAAAGTGCTGAACTATGTTTATATATACATACCGCTGCTAATTGATGGTGTGTTGGAGCACTTTAATAACCAAAATGGTCACATCTTTTTCATTCTTTTCACGTCAGTATACTTAAACACAATTGTAGAAGACCTCAGAGTAGTGCGACAGGATTGTGCATACTAGGCTGAAGTTGCATTAGGCGCATTGAGAGCCTTATCTTGATTTGGTGCCACATCTTCATTTTGACTTATTCCAAATGTGACATGCTGTTAGGTTTCGTCCTCACTTTAATTTGGAAGAATTTAATTCTGGCCTGTGCGGCTGTTATCAAGTGGCTTTCAGAGCCATTGAAAAGAATCACAATGCATCACTGGTGGAAAAGAAGTTAGCTGTCCTGCAGTCTTTTTATTTTTGTTTCTGAATTGGCCTGTAATTGGCGTGACAGTTTGATATATTTGATTTGAGAGGAGTCATTTGTTTTTGTGTTCTATCTTAAAATGCTTAATAAATAGGAACGAACCTATTTGATAAAGAAAAGTAATAAATTACTGAATATTGGCACTTAAGTATTTAATAGTTGCATTTTTACACACACAGTAGGAAACATTGTCTAAACTATGTCGCAATTTTAGACTCATTTACATAAGTTTTTTTTTATGGTTTAACAATTTGTTTTCTTTTTTCATCGTGGTGCGTGTTAACCTTCTCGAGAAAGCGATGGCCCTGACATTAGCTCCTTTGACACTGTGATAAGAGTTGAGTAGCAGTCAGAATTACAGCCTTATGCTTTCAGCCTTACCTGCCCGTGAAACACAAGACCTTTTTACTATTATGTTGACTACTTAACTAGTTCAACAGTAGAAGATTTCTTCACTTGTTAACTCTTGATTGAAATTATTAAGTTTGTTTTCAAAACGACATAGTAGAGGAAGTTCTGGAGCTATAACTCTTGGTTATGTTTTCATGGGGAAAAATACTTATATTCCAAAGCCTTCAATAAAATGCAGTAATCAGCCAGAATAGTTGTCTTTGTATTCCCAGTGCTTATTTTGTGTAACTGAAAACAGTAGTCCCTATTGAGTTTTTGATGTACTTTTTTTGTTTTGTTTTGTTTTTTTGTTTTTTGCAGTCTTATTCTATTGAGTGCATTTTTCTAGCAGATCAGACATAATTGTCCTGCAGATAATGCAATGGACTTGGAAGTTGTCCTTAATTCTGGAACCTCAAGGACTGAGCCACTGATTGCAGTGAAAAGGAGCACGAGTGGGAGAGGCTGAGGACACTGAAATATGATGGTAAGCATAAGGTTTAGATGCATCCTCTCTTGAGAGTACAGCATGACTGATGTGCAAACTCAAGTCAGTTTGGTAGACGCTCTTTTTTTTCTTTTTCATTTTTTTAAAGGAAGCTGTCAGTTAGAAAAATGGGGCAATAACTACTGAGAAAGTACAAGGAAATGAACTGGCAATTAGTGGGAAATAGAACTAGATCCTACAGCCATGCTTGTGGCTCTTTGGTTTGAGCAATAGAAAAAGTTCAATTCAGTTCAGTTTTATTTATATAGCGCCAAATCACAACAACAGTCCCCTCAAGGCACTTTATATTGTAAGGTAGACCCTACAATAATACATACAAAGAAAAACCCAACAATTATATGACACCCTATGACCAAGCACTTTGGCAACAGTGGGAAGGAAAAACTCCCTTTTAACAGGAAGAAACTTCTGGCAGAAGCAGGCTCAGGGAGGGGCAGTGATGCCAATGCACAGAATAAATATGACTTTATGATAGTTTTATGAGAGAGTTCAAGTGATGACTGAGATTATTACAATTCATTCTGGGGAATAAATTGAATAAATTTTTGTACAAAATTTGTTCACCCTCACCAAAATTATTAGAAAGTCATCCACGATATGCCTTTTGACTGGTGTGCATACTGTATGGATCTGTGTGAGACAAAACTGTAATACTTAAAAACAAACACCAGGTTGAAAATCTCAGGTAACTGGTAAAATTAGCTGACTAAATTCGAACAAGCTTTCAAAAGTGGTGACCCCAACGATGGGTTTAAAGCATTTGATTACACTTTTTCAACATACTATTTTAAAATGTTTGCGCACATTATCATTATTGACCTATAGCACAAACCACTGCTGTGGAATGGCTACACTTTAACTTTGAAATGCTTAAAGCTTGTAAAATCAACCAAAAACTGAGGATTCTATTTGACACAGTATAAAACATCAATAAGTGTTTGAGCTGTCACTTGAAAAAGCATCAAAAGCAAAAGAACAACTTCAGAAAAACTTTGGGGTGGAAATTGTTGACGCTCACAAAACAGGTGGATATACAAAGAGCTGGAGTGACAAGTATAATCAGGAATTCAATATTATTCAGCCATAACAATGAGCCTGGCAGGTAGGAAGTCAAAGATTCTGAAAGATTGTAATGAAAAGAGGAGTGAAGTGTGTCTAAAGACCCCAAAACAACTTCCGAGACACTAGTAAATGACTTAGCCTATTGGGAATTGAAGTCTCTAAGAAGACAATCACTAGAATCCTGCACACATTGACACGTTCAAGCCAAACTGTTGTATGCAAAGCACAACCTGGAGAACGATTACAGTGCATCTGGAAAATGTTCCCAGCACTTCACCTTTTCCACATTTTGTCATGTTACAGCCTCATTCCAAAATGGATTCAATTCATTTTTCACCTCGAATTCTACATGCAGTACCCCATAATAACAAAGTGAACAAACTTTGGTTGAAATTGTTGCAAATGTATTTAAAAATATTTAAAATTAAAAAATAAAGACAAAAATTTGTTGACAAACCTTGGCCCCAGTGTGAGGTCCACAGCGCTCTGGAACAAGTTATCATCCAGGATGTCTCTGTACATTGCTGCATTCATCTTTCCCCACAGCTCGATGCTGCCACCACCATTCTTCATTGTAGGGATGGTATTGGCAGGTGATAAGTGGCGTCTGGTTACCTCCAGACATTACGTGTGACATTAAGGTCAAAGACTTTTCGTTTTTACCCGACATGAGAATTTTGCCTGAATGGTGGATTACTGGGAAATGGGTGTCCTTCTGGAAGGTTCTCTTCTCTCCACTGAGCAATGCTGGAGCTCTGTCATCGACGGGTTCTTGGTCATCTCCATGACTATGGCGCTTCTACTCAGATTGCTCAGAGTGGCAGGTGGTCAGCTCCTGGAAGAGTCCTAATGTTTCCAAACTTCTTTTCATTTATATATGAAGGCCACTCTTTGGACCTTCAGAATGCTGCAGAAATGTTTCTGTACACTTCCCCAGATCTTTGCCTCGATACAATCCTGTCTCAGAGGTCTACACACAATTCCTTGGATGTCATGGCTTGGTTTGTGCCCCGACATGCAATGTCAAATATGGGACCTCATATAGACAGACATGCCTTTTCCAATCATGTCTAGCGAACTAAATGCATCACATCTGACTGATCATCAGTAGAAGCAGGACGTCCAAAAAAAAAAAACTAGGATGCTTGAAAAAGTGGTGTTAAAAAGTCTTTGCTCTATTTAACAGCACTTTGAAAATACTTGTGCCATTAATTCTGTTTTCATCTGTACATGCCAAGAAATTTAACATTTTTATACGCCCACTTTGTACTCTTCTATCTATATATAGGGTTTAAATTATTTGAGAATTGATGTACTCTATTTTCAGTTGCATTTAAAACAGCACTACAGCTTTTTGCTTTTTTTTTTTAATATGCATTTTTTAATGCTAAAAGGCAGCAGTGGCAGGAATTGGCCCATTTGTCTTAATTGGTAGAGAATAAATGTACTTCTGGCTACTGGTCACTTGAGTGGCTTATAGAGTGCAGAAGGGGTGATTAAGGATTCTGCACCCATCTTCACTTCCCACCCTGCCTTTCTTCCTTGCCAGCACTATTAATCCAAGGGACTCGGCCATTCATCTTTCTTCTCCCACTCTCTTTCATCCTATTGCTACTAGTTAGTTCTGTAGAAACGGATAAGAACCACAGGTAGACTTATCCGCAAAGCATTTTGTTAATTATCCTGTGGTATGCATGACAGGAGACCAGGGAGGATTAGCTCTAATCAATAATTTGCATTCTTCATTGGATTAGCTTCCCACTTCAAAGATTATCATTACACAGCAGCATGTTAACTCTAAAACTTTGGTAATTGCTAATTTTCTCATTTAAGTCTTCTAATTTATGTACATTTATCATTTCATTACCCGGGATCCTTTAGATATTCATTTTTTCTGAATGAGGAAAAAGAGGTAAAATATCAAAAAGCAAAATAAATTTAGAAGCCATGTTTAATCGGTGCAGTGAAGTTTTCTGCTTCACTTTATTTATTTTCACTGTTTTGGTACCTTTTTAAAAAAAAAAAAAATTCTCTTCAGAGACAAAAACTACAGTGTAGACTGTTTTAATACTTGCATTGCACATTTGGTAGCAATTAACTTACAAAAATGCTGTTGAAGGCTTTTTCAAAGATAGCAAGCGAAGTTTAAATATCTTTAATGTTTTTTTGTTTTTGTTTTTTTTACCTTTTTTCCTTGCTCCAAGTTGGTTCTGGAAATGATATCCAGTCTCATTAATCATAGTAAGTATGAAGCCACAGCCAGCAAACATTTACCTGATCTTAATGACTGAAGGGGCAGCCCTGGCACAGTCCTAAGGGTACAATTTTTACACTTTGATTGTATTAGCTTAAAAATAAATAAAATATAACTATTTGATACATTTTTGTCAAACTGCTGAAATGCATTGCAGAATCATGTTTATTTCTTTACACATACCTGTTTTTGTCTATAACTTGGATATTCGTGACAAGTCTGCTCACACACTCGACATCCCTCAAAGCCATGTTCCACTTTAGAGCCTAAAACTCTAAAGATGCATGCACTGACCACAGGGTACCCGTATTCTGATTGCTGATTCCAGCAGAATAACATGCCAGCTCACATTGATCATCTCAAACTGGTATTATAAAAGTTCACTCAAATGGCCTCCACAGTCATCAGATCTCAATCCATTAGAGCCCCTTAGAGATGTGGTGGAACAAGAGATTCATCTGTGCGAGGCTGTCATCACTGTGGACCAAAATCTCTGAAGAATAGCACTTTGTTGAATGTGGCCTTGAAAAGTTAACGGTAGTCCTATCTGTCAATATCACACTTTTATAGTTTATAGTTTTATAATTTATAACTCTAATAGAACACCTATTGGATTTAGTGGACGTTGACTATGTGCAAAATATATTTACTTTAAATATGTCCTTCCTTTGCCATGCTTCAACAGCTACCTGATTGTGTCATTTTGATTGTGTGCGGGTTATGTAGAAGAAAAGTATCAGTGACAGCATGTGGGTGAGCGCCCATTTGTCTATGCATTGATTCTGATTAGAAGTGGCGGTTCTTGTCTGCCAGTGGAAGCCTGTAATTAAAACCTGAAGTTCTTGGCATGTGCCATCATTATGTGGCCATACTGCATGTCTTTCAAGTAGGTGTATGTGCACTCATCGTATTGATGACTCAGTGTCCTCGTGTGCTCCTGTGTGCGCATCTGTGTGTGTTCGAAATCTCGCTTCTGTTACAGGAATATGAAAAGTTTGCTGATTGAAGTGTCACTTTGGTCCACTGATTAATGAGATTTTTAGGCAAGTGTGACAGTTGTATGGAACCTACCAATCAACCAACCAACCAGTCAGTGCTCCCTATTCAGAGAGCACTGACATGAGATCGATTACCTCGTGTAGAAATAGCGCCAGGTGGGGGGAGTGTGTGTAAAGTGGACATGACTCTGTCACATTAGTCACAGCAATGATAATGCCATTTAGCATCCTGACCAAATTATTATTTTGGTAAATTAATAATTAATATATTAAGTTAATGGGCAAAAATCATTTTGAATAACAGAGTGACTATCTTTGAAGTGATGGTTGAACTGAAGAATGAATTTAATAATACCGCTTTAGATTTTTAAAGCAAAACAGAATAATTAATGAAGGCCTACTTCGATGCAATTAAAGCTCCACAGTTTGAAGTATTTTTGTATTTTTATAATTGTTGATTTGTAGTTTGTCATATCAAGTCATTTTAATTACCAATTTGGGAATTTTATTTTGCTCATATTAATTATGTTTATTTTATTGTTTATAAAACTTTATTTCTGGTTTAGTTTTTATCAATTTTGATTTGTTTTTTAACTTTCACTACTCTGTGAATTTACCCAGTTGAGGTCGACAAGATATAAACGAATCTTTAATAAGCTGTATGGATGATGGCAAACACCTAGACGCTATAAAGCTAGCAGAAAAGATAGTATTCATTGAGTGAATGTAATCAGCATCATCACCTTAACTAGAAGTTGATGTCCTCACCTGTAATGTGACCAGACATTCACCACAATTACTATAGGTTGCTCTGCTCCAGTCCAAAAATGTGCATCATTTAAAAAAAAGAAGCTATAATTCAGCAGCATGTTATGTATAGATCCAATATCTAATTTAAAAACTTATAACTTGACTTTTAAAAAAAAAAAAATCTCTCTTCTTCCTCTCCTGTCTTCTCTGTCTTGCATCTTTCTTTACCTCTGTTTCACACAACATGTTTTTTTCTCTCACTGGCAAATTCAGCAGTTGTCTGCTAGCAATACACATTAGCTAGCAGACACCTTTTGTGACAAACTGCCCAGAGGTAGTTTTTGTGTTTGGTGATATTTGTAGAGCTGTTTGAAAATTTGCATTTCATGCTCAGTCTTGTTCTGGAGCTCTAGCTAAATGTTACCAGAGCTTTATTTACATCTGCGCCATGAACGGATTACAGCAAAGACAAGGAGAACTATATGTTCTGAAGTGTAAGCAGCTGTGGGATGTACTTATTTTCTATAACTCATATCTCCATACTGTCCAAGAAAGGGACACCAGATTGCAGAGCATGAAAAAAATGAACTAATTTGACAGTAATATGCGTTAACCTGCCTATCAGTTGTAATTACTCAATTAAAGGCTCCAAAAATGCTGTTGTGGATAATTAAAGCTCCCTTCATCCCCTGATCTGGGGCGGGATTTAAGAGGTTCAAAATATGTATTCCTATACAAACATAACGCTTCACGAAGGCAACTCACTCAGTTATGTAGACATCCCAGTTTTAACAAACATGCACCAAAACCTCATCATCCTTGTTGTAAGGACAAACCTGACCAAACTGACAGAGATGAACTCTTAACACATTTTCTTTATTCAGTACTTTTAGCTCATTTTTCCTCCTAAAGCCGTGTGTGTGTTTTATTTCGTTTAACACAATGTTTCTGTCTTTGTTTTTCATTTACGCTAACTGAAATCTTGCAGGATTGTGCCACTATTTGACACTTGTGCAAACGAGTACATGCCTTCTTAGATCATCATTACAAGTAAAAATAGGCTTTCACAACCTGCTACTCATCAGCAGTACGGCAGCATAATGCAAATAAATATTTAATGAGAGCTGAAACTACAAGACAAAATGTCACAGGAATTCTGTCAAAGACCAGAGACGGGAACGCAGGAAATGGAGTTCTACTGTTCTACTTCACGCCTCAGAGTATCACAGTACATTTTACGCTGCAGGCTGTAAGAAGTGAAGCCAACGTGAAACCCACAGGTGGGGACTCCAGTAATAATGCAGTCTTGTTTTCATCTTTTGCCTCCCTCTTGCTCATATAGAATAGAGTAGTAGTTATACTGCAGTCATATTACTGCCACACTTTCTCTCTCTTATCAACACATTGTCAGTTATCTCAGGATATGACTCAAGACTTTTTGCCTTTGGCTGGTTATCAACCCTCAGTACCTTATGAGAGTAAAATATTTCCTTAGCAAGTGCCAGAAACAACTCGTATATTAAAGCAGTTTTTGTTTTTTGCTCATCGTATATTTCGTATATTATTTATTATCTAAATTAGGAAATGTTATTGTATACTAGTCTTTATTCAGGTGAATCTATTTGGAAAACCTGCATTTGGGCTGCTAATGGTTTATTTATTATTCAATTATTATTCATTCAATTTACAATCCTGTGGCCTGAAATGGATTTAGATCCATTATGTTAAGGTTTTCTTTCAACTGAAGATAAGTGATATATAAGATAAGATAAGATAGAACTTTATTAATCCCTCGGGTGGGTTCCTCTGGGAAATTCGACCACTGGAACTGACCACTGTATCGATCATCTGTAAAGCCAGGGGGTTCTTGTGACCTGTACAGCATTAGTAGGCTATTTTCTTTCTAATTGAGTCGCTTAATTTATGTGTTGTTGTTTTGATCTTCTTTTCTCCTGACTTAGGTATTGACAAACTAATCCGTCTCCGCAAGCCATCATGGCATCGGCTGACATTAAAGGTAAAACAAAAGAGTGTTTCTCGCCTTACGCTAGTGAGAAAATTAGGAAAGGCGATGATATGAAAATGTTTTTAGTCAAGGTTTCTGGAGGGAAGTAATCCATTTTCAGCTGTGAACAAAAAGACTCCCAATAGCTGCACATTAATGTTGATGTCAAGCAACATTTTAGTTTGAGTCCAGCGCCCAGGGCACAGTGATAACAAACTACCTTTTTCCTCACTGTATTAAAGAGTCGTTTCATTTAGAGAAGTCATTGAAAAGCAACACATTATGACCTATTTAATGTAAAACGCATATGTAGTACTGTGGAAGTGCTTCAGCATTGAATGTTTGGAATTTTACCCACCGCACAACATCAGGCGGGATCATTTTCCAACGTCAGCGCAAACATACAGCAAGAGTAATAACGACAAGAAGAACAATGATTTTCCCACAGCAGATTTGTGCCATGTGTGGAGCAAAGCAAAAAAACAGTCTTGACTTTAAGACAGTTGGCAAATGTGCTTGTTCACAAAGGCTTAAAATTAGGGTGTTGAAACTCAATAGGAAGAGATGATTAGATGCAATCAAAATGCATGTTATGCATACAAACAACCTAAAAAGCATCAGGCTTTTTAGGTTGTTTGTATGCATTAAGTTAAAAAGAACTGAGACCACAGCTGAAACTCAAAACTAGACACTTTGACTATCCCTAACTACTCTAGAGCATTACCCCTTTTTTCTAAACATGAAAAAACCAAATGGACCAGTGCTTTCCTAAAGAAGAAATTTATTTAAGTTCATTTTCCCCATAAATGGATGTTTCAGGCTGTCAATGTCATTGTATTATCCATGAAAAGATAGTGTAAACGAATGGAATTCTGGAAGTGAAATAATTCTAAAGTAATCCCCTGAAATGTCTGGAAAGGAATCATTGATAAGTGGTAGCCATAAAGGAAAGTAGATAAGGCCTGTATCTGAAAAGACAGGCCCTTATCAGTGGTATTATAAACTAAAATGTCCTCTTATCGGTTATTCGCTGTTTAATGGCACTCAGAGCAAGGTGAATAAAGTAAAAAAAAAAAAATTTAAAAAGGCACAGAAGTCAGAGTAATATCGTTCTTGGGAACAGAAGGATTACTTGAGTGTGTATATATACACAGTCTATTAAGCATTTTCATTGGAGGGTATTCATGGACTAAGTGACTATTAGTAAAACAAGATAAATTAAGAAAAAAGCACTTACATTAGAAGCGCATAATCACAGAAAAATGACTGAGAATCACATTCCTGTGAGTAAACGTGAGGAAGCTGTTGCCATGGGATTAATGACCCCCCTCTCTCGTGTTGAGCCTGTTCAGCTCCAGCTGTGCACGACAGAAGTGGAGCCGAGCGCAGCGGCAAGCCACTTGCGTGTGCTGTGATCTTTCAGGTATTGTGGCAGTACTGTCCACATGAACAAAATAGATTCACAGTCCAAGAGACGTGTCTGTGAATTGTCACAAATGCAGTTAGTGGGAAAGAAAAGCAAAGAGCCTTACTGTAACAGCAAAAGCTGTGTTTGTACAGTTTTTTGTTTGATATAGACATCGGCAGTGGAATCCCCTGTCCATGTTCACAACAACGAGGAAATCCCCCTGGAGAATGTGGTGATGTTGCAGGTCTTTGAAGCTCACAGTTTCTGAAACATGTTACACAGCGTGATAAATTAGAGGTGAAGTGATACCCCAGTCAAAATCACAAACACAAATTTGACTTTGTAAGCATTGCCAAAATATTTTCTGCAGTGCTTTTGTACTGGACTGATTAATTACCATTAGGTGTTCTTATTATAGTGACCACCCTGTGGAGAAACTCAGAGGATAGTTTTCTTCTGTCACTGCAGCTGCTCATGTATCGTATCAGGAGTAGTGTTTATAGTCAAAATGAGACTTTAATCTCCACCGTAGAAGGGATACATTGGTGGTAATTAGCTAAATGACATCTCTTCAAGCAGGAGTTAAAATTGTCATTGGCTAATTTCACATCTGATGGGCTGCAAGTTTAACTGTGACACGGCAGCTGCAATGACTGCGAGCTTTTGTTTGATGTGGCTCCCCATAATCACGCTGACAGCCTCTTGACAGATGTTTGACAGAGTGGTTTCAGGTTCACCGAAGTACCTGTAAGTGGAGTGCGTGATCAGAGAGTGAAAGTGGGGTGTGCAATCACCATCACACAGGCACAAACACACGCTCACCGCGTCCTCCTGTTCTTATCCCAGTCTCCCTTCGACCCTTCTATTCTTACTCATTCTCTGTCTCTCTCTACTGGTGGCTGATTAATATTGGATGGCAAATCTGTCATTATGTTTCCTACCAGGGAAAGAGATTACAAGGTTGCATATATGAATATTATGCAGGCATTTCTCTGTAAAGGTACACAATCCAGGATCAAAACGATGTTAATAGTGTGGTAGAACTCCTCTGTAATTGCAGCAGCATCAAAAGAGAACGTGCTCACGGTGGTGTAGCACCTCACATTGTCACCTTTTTAATATCACAACATGGAAATGTTCCAGCTTTCTCCTCAGTATAGTGAACATCACTCTAAAAACTGTTGGCTGCCTCTGGCTTTCACACGTCAGTTGTAGTGCGCCCACAACAGGGAGGAATCTCAACAAGAGATTTATGGGTGCCCTGGAGGTCCAGACGCCTTGTTGGATTACCTGATTGCCTGTGGTTTCAATTTCGCATTATAGGAGATTTACAAGTTCAGGAAAGGATTTGATCTGTGAAAGCATTTGCTTATGATATTATGGCTCGGTGTGCTGTCTGGCTGATGTGTGTGTCACACAGTAGAGGTGTCATTATACATGAATAGGTTTAGCTTTTTTATAATTTCTAGCAAATTATTGTACCAGTATGAACTCTTTGTGTTTCCTACATGATGGTGCATCATGTGTAAATGACATATTGTTTTCTACTTTTAGCTCTTTCCCCAGACACATGGGCTTTATGTTAAAGTGTTACCTGGTAAGTATTAGATCTATGATGCCTAAATTTGGTGTCAGGGCGTTCACTAAGGTTTTCTTGGTACAGTGTGCACATGTTTGCTGTCAGAGCTACCAATACAATACTGGATACACTTCTCAGATATTTTGGTTCACATCACTGGCATATAGCATCACACAGTTGCTTCAGATTCGTCAACTGCACAGCCATGCAAATCTGCCGTTCCACTAATTGAGATCTGGCATCGGTGTCATGTTCAAGAAATGAGTTGGGGATTATTTGAGCTTTGTCACATGATGTGTTGTCTTGTTGGAAGCAGCCCTTTAGAAGAGGTCCACACTGTGGTCATGGTCAGCTACAATACTTGATTGATTGATTGATTGATTGAATCTTTATTTTGAACATGTTGAAAAAGTATATAAAAAAAAAAAAATAGAATTAAAAGAGACAAATGAACAAAGCAAACAAAAGGAAAACGAGCAACCACAACTCCAAATAACGTCCATGTTCAAAAAGGAGCAGGAAGAAGCATAAGCTTATTTAATCCCACCCCTTTTCCACTATCTAGTATCAATAGACTACAGAAATACCTCCTTGTAATTACATTATATGTTATGTGTAATTTTTTTTTTTTTTTTTTTTTTTTTAATATATACACATATATGTTTCTATCCATACCTACGTATATACACACATACGCACATATACACATTTTCAATAACCCCATTAACACCTGAAGGATACACAACCTACAATTTTATATATATTTAATATATATATATATATATATATATATACACACATACATACACACACATACACATATATATATACATATACATATATACATATATATACATACACATACACATATATACATACATACATACATATACACATACATATATACCCATACCAACAAACCCGTGCATGCGCACACACATGAAAATATTAGACAAGAACACCCTATCAAATCTCTACCTTTTCCCTGTACCCTGTAAAAACCATATCCTTAAACCGCTTTTTAAACTGCGCCATGCTTGGACATTGCTTCATATCTTTACTTAGTCTGTTCCACAGCTTCACTCCACACACAGAGATGCAAAAACTTTTTAATGTTGTACGGATATGAGGATGTTTTAAATTTAATTCCCCCCTCAAATTGTATCCCCGTTCCCTTTTAGAAAACATTTTTAGAATATTGTCAGGAAGCAGGTTATTTATTGCTTTATATATAATTTGTGCTGTGAGAAAATGAACCAGATCTGTGAATTTTAGAATTTTTGATTTTAAGAATAGTGGATTTGTATGATCTCTGTAACCAGTTTTATGGATTATCCTTATGGCCCTTTTTTGTAATATAAAGATTGATGATAGCGAACATTTGTAAGTATTGCCCCAAACCTCTGCACAGTAATTCAAATACGGTGCAATCAGGGAACAATAGAGAATGTGGAGTGATTTGTGGTCCAGAATGTGTTTTACTTTACTCAAGATTGAGACACTTCTTGAAATTTTGTTATGTATATGATTTATATGAGACTTCCAGTTTAATTTATCATCTATAATCACACCAAGAAACTTATGTTCAAGTACTCTTTCAATTTCCACACCATCTACATGAATCTGCACTTGTGCATTTCTAAGGGAATTCCCAAATAAGATAATTTTAGTTTTACTTAGATTTAGCGATAGTTTGTTCCTGTTAAACCATTTTTTAATTTTGCACATTTCTGAAGTAATTGTATCCAGCAGCTCCTTTAGATTCCCCCCAGAACAAAAAATATTTGTGTCATCTGCAAATAATACTAATTTTAATATATCAGATGCCTTACAAATATCATTTATATAAATAATAAATAATTTTGGACCCAGTACAGAGCCTTGTGGAACACCACAAGCAATGTCCAAGCATGATGAGGAATGGACACCCAGCTTCACAAATTGTTTCCGGTCACTTAAATAATTTTTCACCCATTGCAGTACAACCCCCCTAATCCCATACCGTTCCAGTTTATTAATTAATATGTCATGATTGATTGTGTCGAATGCTTTCTTGAGATCCAGAAATACTCCAGCTGCATACTGTTTCTGATCTATAGCATTCGTAATCTCCTCAATTGATTCGATTAATGCCAGAGATGTTGATCTTTTTGATCTGAATCCATATTGACTGTCAGAGAGTAATTTATATTTATCTAAGAATTTGTCTAATCGTTTATTAAACAGGTTTTCTAGGATTTTGGAGAATTGTGGTAGTAAAGAAACAGGCCTGTAATTTGTGAAGTGGCGTCTATCCCCGGTTTTATACAGCGGCACAACTTTAGCTATTTTCATTTTGTTTGGCACTTTTCCCGTCTGAAATGATAAGTTGCAAATATATGTTAGAGGTCCTACAATTCCTTCAATGACCTTCTTGACGATTTTCATGTCAATATCATTACAATCAGTGGATGTTTTATATTTACACATGTGTACAATGTCAATTATTTCTTTTTCCTCCACTGATGTGAGGAACATTGAGTTAGGGTTCCTATCAATCAGGTTTTCACTACATTCTACTGATGGCAGTGACTCAGGAATTTGTTCTGCCAGTTTTGGTCCAATATTTACAAAATAATGATTAAAGCTGTTGACCTTATCAGCAGTGTTTTCCATAATATTGCCATTATCGATAAAGTATTGTGGATAACTTTGTTGTCCAGAATTATTTTTAATGATACCGTAATACTTGGCTAAGCTGCGGCATCATGGAGTAATCAGGGGCCCAAAATGTGCCAAGAATATATCCCCACACCATCAAATCAGACTGAATTGATACAAGACAGGATGGATCCATGCTTTTTTTTTTTTTTTTTTTTTTAAATTTATGTTTTATTAGTTTTCTTATTTATACAACATATACAACAAATTCAATTTAATCACCGTGAGGGGGAAAGCAAAACCAAACCGAACAACAACAGAAGAGACAAATGGACCAAAACAAGACCAAACAAAACACAAGAACAAACAAACCAAGAAATACAATGACATTATACAAAATCGGGCCTCCCATTTTGTACATATTTCAACCATTTCAACCAATATTCTTCAAATGAGTCCGCCTAGCACTTTAGCCTAAAAGTTATTCTTTCCATAACAAAAATATTATATATCACATCAATCCATTCATCTATGGTAGGAATATCCTCTTTAATCCAAAGGCGAGTTATGGCCTTTTTGCAAGCTACCGACAGCACACTGAAAAAATATTTATCCGGTTTGCATAGATTAAGACTCTCTAGGTTGCCTAGGTACAATAATGTAAAATGAAATTGTATTTTCTTTTGGAAGATTGTTTCCATGACCTTATGTATTTCCTTCCAAAATGGAACCACACAGGGACATTCCCAAAAAATGTGAAAATGATTTGCTGTTGCATGTCCACAATGCCTCCAGCATGTTGGACATGTTGGACAGCAGGATGGATCCATGCTTTAATGCGATTTATGCCAAATTCTAAACCCTACCATTGTGCACTATGCTGCAGCAGGAATCAAGACTCTTCAAACCAAACAATGTTTTCCAATCTTCTATTGTTCAATTTTGGTGAGCCTGTGAAAATTGTAGCCTTAGTTTCCTTTTCTTAGCTAATAGGAGTGACACCTGGTGTGATCTCCTGCTGTTGTAGACCATCTGCTTCAAGGCTATACTTGGAGTAGAAGATGCTCTCCTGGTAGCAAGTGGCTACTTGAGTTACTGTCGCCTTCCTATCAGCTCAAAGCAGTCTGGTCATTCTTCTCTGATGTCAACAAGGCCTCGTCACCCATAGAACTGTTTTTTACACCATTCCTGTGTAAACCCTAGAGACAGATTTGTGGAAAAATCCCAGGAGAGCAACAGTTTCTGAAATACTCAGACCACTCGGTTTGGCACCAACAACCATACCACGCTGAAAGTCCTTAAATCAAAATCACCTTTCTTTGCCATTTATCTTTCTGGACCGTGTCCATATACCTAAATCCATTCATTTGCTGCCACATGATTGTCTATAATCACGAAGGTTAAACAGGTGTACCTAACAAAGTGACCAGTGAGGATAAATAAATATTTCACAAAATAGTACTTTTTTTATGATATTGTATTTTACTTTCAATCAGAAAAATAATAACTCAAGTGATGCACTAATGAAAGAACTCGTTGTTAAAAGTATGTGTTTTGTATGAATAATACATAACCATGACAAGTCCATAAACCTGGTGTATTGTCCGTATATATTGCTTCATTTATCAAAGGCAACCACCATCCCTCCATTATAGATTATTATAAAAAATGTATTATTTTATCATGGACAATGTATGTAGGCTTCATTTTTATGTTGTATTTAAAATGGTTGACATAACATTGCAGTTCAATTTCAGTGCGGATGATTACAGTCAATAGATAAACGTCCAGAGGAAACCAGTCAAATCTAAAACACTGACTTATACATAAAAAAATAGCAATGAAAACAATAATTTGAGAGTGCAATATTTGCGAAGCCTGTCATCTTTCTAGACACACATAGATCTGTCTGCCTGAAAATTGTGGGTTTAATATTCTTTAAGTGTTGAGAGTGTCAAGTCATAGAATATACTCAGCTGCTCTGTTCATTTTATCATCCTGGAGAGAATTTCTTTCTGGAAATATGTCTCAGATTTATGATGTAGGCTGTCATGACCTTATCCTCTTAAACTTGTGCTTTTCAAGTGCTTGTAAAATGAAAGAGAGTTGTTTTATCAAGATATAAAGGGGTCAGGGGAGCTCACAGTTGCAACTAACAGTAATTTTCAATTTTCTGCCAAATTGTAAATGATCTAAGAAACATGTTCTTGCACAGTCCTCTGTCAACACTAAATCCACTTCTGCTTGCTTCTGTTTCACAGTCTTTATGTGCATTCATGCTTTTCTACGTGTTGAATACTGATATTGTGGTTCTTCTGTTCTTCCCACTTCTCTCTGGCATTCATTTGCCCTTCTTTTCATTGTCTTTCTTCCTATCCCTCTGTGCAACTGCCTTTTATTTTGAAGCCTTTTGTTAGCAGAACTGTTAACTGAGTGCATATTTGCTGGCCACCCACCTGCTAAAAAACTGTGTGACACGTCTGGGGAATTACTGCAGTTGAGTTTGTTGCAAGGAACTGTGGCAGAGACTAAAACCAAATGACCTCTGAGCTTATGTGCTGCTCAATTAGAAGCAATAAGTCCTTTCTCTGATTACATTCTCTGTAAAAGAATTCATCATCACACCTTAAACTCTGTTCCTCCATCTCCTCTTCTACTAATGACAAGTAGGGGGTAGGAAAAAAAAACTAAACTAAAATGATTTAACTGCGCTCTGCCTAGTGAGGTTAGAAGGCAAAGAAAATTGTAAGTAGGAAGTTCATTGACAGTCATCTGTGATTCTGTGGAAAGATGCGAGCGGAGGAAGGAGAAGGAGGGCTGAGATAAGAGGAAAAGCAATCTCAGAAGTGAATACATTAAAAGCTGAAGTACGCTGATGAAAGTTGTCAGAAGCTATGAAATACATAACAATGAACAGCTCTGCAGCTGCAGCTCTTTGTTCTGCTTATCATAACAGATTCATATACAAAAGCAAGGTGACTGCTAATGGTGTTATTTTATGTTAGAGTTGGTTTATGTGAAGCATCCTCTTTTTTGAGTGACAAAAGCATGCATTCCCGCTGAGTGATTCCCATAATTTTGGAGATTTGTAGTTGACCATCTGCTGCAATTTTGAGTGAACTGAACACATTTTACTAGTAACAAAAATGCTTTTTGTTGAACTGCCAGGATTTGAATGCAGGCTAATCAGAATAGAGGCTCTATGTTCACGGGACTGTCGATGATCTCTCAGTGATGCAAGAAGACGCTGTGAAAATATGCGGCCGTATTCTGAACTGCTAAATACGCGAACTAAGTCACGGACACAAAACGACCTCCATTCACCCCCCCCTCCTCCTTCTTGTCTTCTAGTCTGTTTGCTCAGGCACACGTAATCCCCTGCATCAATGTTCTCCTTTGATACTTACATAAACACTCATGCACAGTGGAAGGTTAACAGCAGTTGGTCTTTCTTGGGCAGCATGAGGTCAAATCAGCTTTAGGGGATTTAAGGAACAATCAGAAACTAAGCCTTTGAGGGAAAACAACACTTCAGTCCACAGACATGCATGAAGTGCTTTCCAATCATTCCTTGACTCTTTTTGTGTGGAGCTGGAAGTGTCATGATTGAGTTTTCAGCCCATTAAATCTGTTTAGAGCAGAGTGGTCACTGATGCTTTTTATTGTGTGTAGTCAGACTAAGCTTGCTGTAAGGATTGACACTGACAGTAAACGAACCCTTTTAAGGTAGCAGGTATCAAGGATAGGCCAAGTTTTCTATCATCACCCATTTCTCACCATCATACTTTATATTAGGTACACCTATACAGAATCCTATACCTACACACACATGCACACACACGCACCCAGAGGACACAAATACACTCAAATCCTACACCTGGAATTTCTGATGTGGTGATACAATGGTCAAACTGGCACAGCATGCAGGATGGAGCAGAAAGCTGTACTGTGATTAGTAGGTCGATGTCATACGGGAACAATCGATTTGACATTGAGCGCCGTAGGCCACTGTACACACCAAATGTGAATCACACTGTCAGCTCAAGATCACCCTTAGCTCTCCCCGAAAGAAATGACACAAAGATCAGGCAGGCAGGGGTACAATGACGGGCCCTGTTGCTCTTAAAATACACAAAATATTATGAATCCAACACATTTTCATTGCCAAGGTTTGAGATTACATGAATTTGTTTTGTTCTCATGTTAGCTTGACACGTTTGGTTCATGTCAAGCTAACACTCAGCCACAGATTAAAGGTTTATTATTTATTTCTGAATCATGTATTCTCTCTCCCCCCCCCCCCCATTTACTTGAGATTTGTGTCTCAAGTAATTTGTTCCTTTGATAACACATAGAGGCTTATTGTGTACTTTTACATGCATGTGGTAGATGGAGTAGATTTCAGTATATAGTCTCTGTGTGTGCTCCAGTGTTTAGATGGGTAGGGTATATACTGACTTTATTTCATAGTGCACAAAATAGCAATAGCAACAATAATCAGTTTACATAAGCAGAGGACTGGGAGAAAAATTATACACACATTATCAAGGGATTTGAGATGAATCACTGGTTAATATTAGTTGGATTGGTATTGTCTGCTGTCCTCTAGATGCATTATTTCTCCCCTGGGATTTTCCTGTGACAGTAATCCTTTATTCTATTTGAGGATACAGACAAAATTACTAGAATGACTGTTTCAGACTATCCACAGACACTCATATGTCAGGTCATCTCATGTGATCTGATCTGCAATGACATGGTCTTAAAGGTCCATCTGACCTTGTGACAAAGCAAAATAGGTTAATTTATAAAGACATCCACAAAAGCCTATTTCCAAAAGTTATTTCAAAGCAGATTTTAAACTTTTTAAAGTGTTTATAACTGGAGGTTAATGGTTCCTCTAAACTATACTCCTCACTGATTTTACAAATTAAGTTTAACCTTAGGCAATGGATGTTTTACCAGAATAATGAAAATCTCACTGTTTCCTGTGAGCTCTTGCTGTTTGTGTTTGACACAGCTTTATATTTCCATCCATCTTCTACTGCTTATCCAGGGTTGGGCTATGGGGGGCAAAGGCATAAGCAGAGATTCCCACAGATTCCATATCCCCACCCACCTCCTCTCCGTATCCCCACCCACCTCCTCTCCATATCTCCACCCACCTTCTCTAGCTCATCAAGGGGAGCACTAAGGTGTTCCCAGGCCAGCTGAGAAATATGTCTCTGTAATCTTTAATCTCTCCTGAGTGGGTAGCTCAGGGTCTTCTTTTGATAGGACGTGCCAGGAACATCTCACCCAAAAGACCCCCATAGGGAATCTTTTTAGATGCCCAAACGACCTCAACTGGCTTCATTTGATGGAGGAGTACTGGCTCGAATCTGAGTCCCTCCTGAATGACTGATTTCCTCGTTCTATCACTAAAGAGGAGCCCAGCTATCCTTTGGAAGAAGCATATTTCTGTCATCTGTATCCATGAACTCATTCTTTCGGCCAGTACCCAAAGTTTGTGACCATAGCTGAGGATAGGTACGTAGGTAACCAGATAAAAGGACCAGTGCAACATTCGCATCACTGTACAGGTAAGAAGCAATAAAGGGACCAGTTCACCCTGCCTGGACCAAAGTTACTGGGATCCCACTCAGGCTGGCATATGTAGTGTGATCGCCCTATAATTGGAGAACACACTCCAGTCAGTTCAGAAGCAGTTGAAGAAGTTACTTGAAAAAAAGTAATCAGTAACTAATTACTGATTGCTTCCCCCAAAAGTAATCCCATTACTTTACTGATTTCTTATTTTCAAAAGTAATTAGTTACTTAGTTACTTAAAAAAAATGATTTACAACCTGATTAGGTAATAAAGCAATAGATCTTTCAGCCCAGTTCTAATTTTTCTGCATAACCCATCATATAAAATGTAATCAAATGAAAAAGTCTCTTTTTGAAACTAGTTTTATTAGTTTTAATCTTTTAACTTTATGCATCAAGCAAACATTAAATTATATGCAACATTCTCTGATGTTGCACTAAAGAAATTTGTTTAACATTTAAAACTATTTTCTGCATATTCCAGCATATGCTCGGAGGTTTAGGGTTACTTCTGCTCAGAAGTAACAGAAATTTTCAGAAGACGATCTCCGTTCAGTGTTGCAGAGGCATATCAGCTCCATGCAGCCACCTCAGTATGGAACACAGTCATTTTAGAGTCAATGCCCTCAACATCCCTCAAAATGTTGTTAAAGTTCTCTTGAAGGTGCAAATTAAAGATTTCACAAACTGGGGCCTCTCCCAGACATTCCCATCACACCCCCACTGTTTGGGGCTGTCAGGAATGTCCAGTATCTTCTTCTACAACCTGCAACTCCAAGAAGGTTGGGTATGGATCTGTCATTTCACACATTAGTGCAAACAAACATCCAGCCACAGGGAATCAACCTCCTCATTTACTGGGGAAACTCCTAATGTACAGGTTGGCTGAACAATACCTACTACAGAGGTGACATTTCAAGATCTAGTTTCAACAGAACGGGACTGCCATGAACCTTGACTGCTGATTGCAGCTGACCCCTGTGGTGCCACCTGCAGGTGCTGAAACCACAAAAGGGCGGACTCCAATCTCCTCATTGTGCTGTGCCCAGCTGGGCCCTATGGGCTGAGCCCCAGATATCAGGGGGTCTCCCTTGAGCTTCCTCCCCAGGCCTGCCTCCAGGGTGTGTGCCTGGTATCCTTTCCTTATAAGGGTTTTTTTGAATTGCTCTTTGTATGGCCCCTCACCCAAAACCATTTTGCTTTGGAAGATCCTCACAAGGGCAAAAGCCTACTACAACATAGTCCACAAACCACTCCAGCACAGTAAGGTAGCGATTTGCATGAAGGGCCTTTGAATTTCAACAGCTGAAAAATGTTTCCTACATGAACATGGCTCGGTGTCTCTTGTTTACTGTTTTCTTTTACTAAGGCAAGATCAACATATTGCCTTAGTAAAATAGTTATAATAGATAAGATAAGATAGAACTTTATTAATCCCTCGGGTGGGTTCCTCTGGGAAATGTATGTAGCCTTCAGCAACATTAGGTGTACATTGCATTAAGACTTAAAGACTGAGAGAAGATGACGAGTTACCCTGTGTTTACACCTGTCCAGTCTGAAGGCACACATGTTTGTCTAATCATCTTCACATTCACAGCACACAATGATGGTAAATGGAGACTCTGGCCCTGTCACAGTCTTTATAATATTAACATAAACTGCAGCTCAGGTATGTGTGTCTCTGGGTTTCCCAAGCACACACACATCTCGAGCTAAACCTCCTCTGAGAGGATGGTGTTGACATCAAAGGAGAATCGTGTAGTTTTATTGAACTAAAAAGCCACACACCTCAAGCTGACCTTCGCTGAGAGCATAAAATATCCTTCCTTCCTGAAATGATCGAAGAGTTTGTTCACAATCACTCCGGCTAGATGCAATTGCAGTCCACACTGTAACTGCTGATTGATAGATGGTGGCAAACCGCTGTAAATCACAGGAAATGCTCCATCACCTACCAACCAAATGCTTTCTTTTTTCTTTTTTTTATATTAGTTATGCTTGTATGGCTCCGTGCTACTCCTAGAATTATGAAGTGTTGTGTCACTTCCTTCTGTCAGATAGCAAGCTATTCTGGTCAAAAGATTATGGCAAACAAATGATGTTTGTGAATGACTGCAGCACTGATGGCAAACATGATGACAATGAAGGCAGTTTCCCCAGTTTGCACGCTCCACGTTTTCCTGAATTTAGTGGCTAAATGGTAATAGACAGCTTCAGGAACTTTCTAGATAAACATGCTAACAATGCCCATCTATCTGCTGATGCAGGGAACCTGCTGCTGTTTATTATCTGTGATGCATGATACCCATCTGATGCACTCTTCAAACCTAAACTGTCTAAATGTGTAGAAGAAACGGGTGTTTTCATACTTGTGGGTTCTAGCAGTCCTTCATGACAAACATACACACACTTGCTCAGACTCACAAAGGCACCCATGTTCACACGCCTCACGTCCCATATTTTTTTTTAAATCATTCATTAACAATTAAAAAAGAAAGAAAGAAATTGAGTTGAATTTTACTAAAATAAGGATTAGCATTTATCATCAGCAACCTACCTGGAACCTGCCTCATAACATTAGAACCACTGCATTAATGGTTAGTGTTTTCACCTGCAACCTTTCAACCTAATAAGACTCCTAATAGATGTAGAAAGATCCTCATCTCATATTCAGGTTCAAACAGAATTTGTTTCCTCTAATGTGATTGCACTTAATATAGTTGGGTGTGTGTGTGTGTGTGTGTGTGTGCGCGTGCGAGCGAGCGAGCGAGCGATGACCTTTCATTTTAAGATACAGGCTGCAATGCCAACATTAACTTTAATATGCTTGCAGTGCCACTTATGTGTGCTTGTGTCTGTTTGGTAATTTTCTTGTGCAAACCAGACCCTCTTGTGCTAAGCTGAGGGAAGTCGCACACCTGGGGATGTGTTTATCAAGATAAGACGTCTTACTGAAATCTGGTTTTTTTTTTTTGCCTTTGAAATTGCTCTTTAGCAGCTGCAATTTTGTAGCTTCAGATGAAAACAAAAAGTAGGCTGTTTTGGTTTTTGTCAATTTTTGTTTGAGATGGTTATTATTCAATATTTCCAAAAGCTTCTTGAAGTGATCGAGATTGCAGGAATCAGGAGTCCTAAAAGGAAATTGAAACAGAAACAGAAAAATAATGGATTATTTGGAAACGCTAAAATGGGCCTTTTTCCTAACTATTTCACCAAAGAGCCAATCAACATCTAAATTGAAACGCATGAATCCATCATGTTGTTTCACCAATACATGCACACACAGTATAGATTCACAACAGCTTCACTGACAGGATATTGTTGTGTACTTCATTTTTCTTGGGTAAATGGATCTATAATGTGAATTAGTAAAGCATTTGTTTGGTGTCTTGGTTAGCTGAAGACCAGCAAATGCGAGCACCTTTTGGGAGGTTTTGGGAGTCTGCTTTTCTGGTACTGTGGAGGAAAATCTTCAGCAAGGATCTTAGAGAAGAAATTGTTGCTCCCTATGAGTCTTGGAAAGGCATTTCCAAATAATTTCAAGTCCATCATTCTACACTGAGGAAGATTATTCACAAATTGGCAATCCTCCCAGAGATTCTTCCCAGAGAGCTGGGACATTCCAGCAAATTCATCATGTTTAATGTTCATGTTCATTACAGTACAATTTGAAAAAGATAATGATGTATGATCATGCTTCCGTGTCCAAACTACACTGCGTTCATCAAGGCTGTTGTCTTTTTAACGTGTTTAAATGCTTTGTATCGTGTTCTATTTAAAAACAAACCCCTAAAAATAGTCAGTGATCACTGTTGGCCTCTCTGGATTTTTATTAGCACTATTCATCCGCAGCACGTTTTAAAGCTACGTTTTTAAAACCTTACCATGTAACTGCCGCCCATTGGCTCACGGTTTGCCAGACACCAAACTTCTACCTCTGTTAAACTTTATAAATCCTGTTTTTCATGGATGCCTGGATGTTTATCTTTAATGTTACACCTGGTTGAGCAGCTATGTTGATCATTTTATTAAAGACAGTTTTTAACTCTCGGTGATGCCACATTGTTTGCTTGAGTTTGGGAACTGAAGAGGAGGTTGCCAGGGAAATGCCTCTTCTCTCTAAACAGAACATGGAAGTACAGCTTCTGAACAAACCACAAGACCTCTGGAGCAATATTCACATGAAACTAATGAGCTGGGTTTTATTTCTCAACTAATTCAGCATATTGGGTGTGTTTCAGTAAGAACACCATATAATTTAGTTTGCCATAAAAAATACAGGAGTTTGTCCCTACAGATAATATGTCAAATGCAATATTGCAGAAAATATTGAATACAGCGTTTGCTGTAATTTGCTGAACTAAATCTTAAATTGGATTTTGTTTTTATGCCAGCTTTTGTTTTTTAGACACACTCTTTGTAAACTGCTCCCACTGTCATCTAACACAATTTTGAAGTTATAAATATTTCTAGGTTTTTATTTCCTAGTCTCTCATTTTGACTTCAGTTTTGAAATCGGGAGATCAAAGGGTTTAGGACTGTAGCGGTGCTAAACCCACTGCAGTTTACAAACAGCAGCCTGCTAGGCAATATCATGACACTTGCTAGATGCCAGAGTGTAGCCTAATGAACTGCTGCTTTTTTTTTTTAAACTGAGGTTGGCAAAATTGGAATACATATTAATTTTTCTCTGCTTATTTGCATTTTCAGTGCTGATTATATATCACTAGGCAAGTTTAAAATTAATATATTTAATCCAGTTAAATGAGGAATTTGATTTGACTGAATTTGCCCCATTTGCTCCATACTGTTTTCTGTTTTGTGGGATCCCACACGGATCAGTTTTAGGTCCTTTCATATTTAAGATTACTCACTTTATTTAGAATACTATAGAAGAAAAGTACATTTTTATTCCTGTGCTGAGGATAAAAACATAGAAGCTGTAAAATGTTGGCTCACTGCAACACTAGAGATAGTTTTCAAGCCAATAGTCATGTTTAAACCAGTCTACTTTTTTCATAGCAATTAGATAAATGAATTTCAGTTATTAGTATCCTATCTCCTCAGTATCACTATCATCTGCCTGTGGCTCAGGGGTACAGTTTTTATTGGTCGCTGCGTGTCTGTCCGTTTTTTCCTTTTGTCTTATCTCATTATCAGGTTACTCTGCATTAAATAATACTGAAAAGTAAGATGTCCATAGCAGATACATTATACAACAGTCAGACTGTCTGAGCAGCTATTGATTCAGCATCTCTAATCTATTAATTAATCATTTCACTTTGAATATAAAATAAAGCGTATCTGACTAGAGCACAGCTGTAGAAAATGGAATGTCTACTTTTAGAGCAGATTAACTAATGTGATCACCGTCAAATTAAATTAGTCTGTTTTTTATAAGACCAAAAATCGACCCAGCGGTTGAGCGGTCTCCTGACAATCCTTTTGAAGTCCCCTATGGCCACAGTGGTCATTTCAGAATTTTAACGGATCATTGTCACAGAACTTCTTAAAGGTATTCAAACCCTGGGGCTTGTTCTAGGCAATAGATGAAATTCATGATTTTTTCCCTTACATTTACCCAACTGAGTCAATTCTAAGTTCCTTTACTGGCTTTTTATCTGTGAGGCAGACTCTGGTGTTGATGGACCATACCTGAGGTGAGTGTTGTTGTGTCACTTTGGAATTACACGAGTAGAAGAAACAATTAAGTCAAAGCCTAAATCTATAGATATGCTATACTTAAACTGTACACATAATCCAGTTATATATAATAACACAGAGTTATGTTGTGTTTGCACTAAAGTGTTGCATAAACTGTGTCAGCTGATTTTCTAGGTGAGTCTTGAAAAAATTAGCTGCTAATACAGGATGAGAGTTACCAAAAGTGTGCAGTCGGTGTAAGTTTGTTTAGCATATTTATTTGTCTGGTCTGTTTGGAAAATTTCCGTGTTAACATGAAGCAGAGCAGAACAAAAACATAAATATGTATGATTTATCCCCCCTACAAATGTAAGTGCACAAAGGTCCACCTCTAGGCATGAATCCATTTTTAGTCATGAGGTGAAGCATCGCTAAAAAATCTAATTACAATGACCAGGACTTTGCTGTTAGGGTTTGACTTCTGAGGACCTTTTCATTATTGAATAAAGCTCCACGAAAAATCGAAAACCAACTTCTTTTGAACTTTTTCAAAGTTTCACCTTTGCCCCACCAAATCATAATTAAAGCTTTAGTATTTTAGTATTTATTTATTTATTGTCATTGTCAAGAACAATGAAATTGCGTTTGGGGCTTCCATACAACCCAAAAAAAAAAGAAGAAAATAATAAATACCCCTTAAAACCCAAGTGTACATATTTAACCCAGTGTGACTCCAATGCAATAAGACAATCCTTAGCAATAATGTTCGTAGAAATTCAGACAAAGACCTGAGAAACATGACAAAATACAACAATGCAACCCATTCAATATTATTGTACTGTGAGATATGATATCAGATATGATAGTTATCTATTTAAGAAAGGGGGGGGGGGGGCAGGAGGGGGAAGAGAATAAAGATATGATGCACCAATGCAGACCAGTTCATTGCTATTAAGAAGTTGGATATGGTTATTGTCCGTGAGAGGGGGGCAGAGAGTTCAGGAGCCTCACAGCCTGTGGATACAGGCTGTTGGCCAGCTTTGAGCCAGAACTACTGAGATATAGACTTATGATCTAATGGTGGCAGCTCCTGTGTCAGGCAGACGGCCAACGGGACACATATTATTAAATCTTGTCCTAGGCATTTCATTTGTATTCTGGAAAGAGAACACATTCTTCCATAATTTGCCTCAGGTACTGTGAAACACACACTGTGTCCACACTGCAATTGATCCCTATTGATTTTTACCTAGACGCCTTGTACTGTAAGACCGTCTTTTCCAGACAGATTTAATGTTTGAGTTCTTATGATGAGTCTGTGGTAGGGTGGATATGATTTGGATAAAAGCCCTGTGGGGATGTGAGTTACGCGTAAAACGATTTGGTGTGTGGGTCAGTAAGAGAGCCAAATCTGTCAGTCATTTCACTGCTTACCTTCTGTTTCGCTTATCCTTTGCTTGTCTGTACTTTTACACACTGAGGATGGCATATCTGTCAGGAGCTTGTGTGTCCTCATTCCTGTGTGTATATAAGTCTGTGCATGCTTGTGCTCCACCGGTGCACTTCTTTTGTATGTGCACTGAGCTGGGTGAAAGTAGTGCCTCAGTGCAGTTGCAGCGTTAAACCTGGAAGCCTTGCCTGACAGATTGACAGACAGAATAATTAGGATGAAAATTGTCTTTGGCCACCACTATTTCTCTTCCAACTTCATCAGCAAATGCTGGACACTGATGGATAATCAGCTGTCTGTGGCTGATGGATGCCGCTGACACTTCAAAATGCTCACTCTGTAAGCATGCAACATCGTTTCTATTTCCATATATTAAGAAATATTCTTCTGTTACTCTTGACATGTCTTTAGTGTCATCTAAGCCCCTTGAAGGATGGAATATCTTCCTTTTTCTTGTAAAAAATTATATTTACATAAGGAAAAAGGAAAAAAAAAGAAAAGCTACCGATGCAATCTTTTTGTCAAAATAATTACACTGTTAGCACAAATGACATTTAGCCAAAGTGACAATTTATCTCACTTCTTTCTATTTTGACACATCCCATATGGAAAAGAAATATTAAAAACTTATATGATTTACTCATGAAAGTGGCCACTTTCTCATTACTTTCATATATTGTTTTAGTAAGTATCCAAAACATACAAGTGTCATTTATATAATCTTATATCTGTTTTCACTCTTGTATGCTTTTCATACAAGTTTCACACAAGACAGATGCAAAATTTATAAGATTTATATATATCTTTTCCACATGGGATCCCTTGGCCATCCCTTAAATCTTGATTTCAGCCACATATGCCTGAGTGCTGACATAGTGCCATTACTAATGTGTTCTGTTGCTTGACTGCCTCTAAATTACAGTCCATCAGCAACTGACAAATGTAACTGTACCACAGTATTACATGATTTTCACCCCCTTTGTTCTACTCTCAGATTTACAACCTGTCTCTTGAGTGTAATTCAGAGTGATTAAGGCTGTTTATTAATCCCACGCCCCTGACCGTGATCCTATAATCAATCAGCTATATTACAAAGTAAATTACATAGCTGATTTCCCATCATCCTCACTTTAATACCTCTCATAAATCACACATTAAGAGTAAAGCCTATATAGGCTGTATAGATCTGTGTGGATACATGCTGCCCTGTGCAAAATCACTGAAACAATTCATAGCTGCATTTGTGGAATGCATGTTGTTTTATATGTAGGCAAAATAAAAAAACAACACAAAATTACAAAACTTTAGTTTATAGCTTAGAAAGCAACATTTATTACTGCTATATATGCACTGAATACATAAAAGTAAATGAATAGGTTTATACTACATTAGATAGAAGATAATATTGTATTAATACTGATAAAGCTATTTATAGGCTGTTTGTGTGTGGGTGGGAGAGGAGCATTGATAACATGCTTTGCCTACAAATAAAAGTATAGTTGTTATTTCAGAAGAAAGCTACCCCAGTTACCCTCTCTACAGCTAATAAATGGATTGTGTCTGATGTCACTGGTTGCATCTGTTGCCAAAATGCCCAGAGCCTCTTAGTATATCTGGAAGCATATATTTTTTGTTTTTATTGAATAGTTCACTGCGACTTGCTGGGACACTGCATCTTGCCACAGAACTCTCTCACATTTTGTGTAATATGCAGATGAGCCCTAGTTTGTTCACTAATCACAGTGAGGGGAACTTGACTGACATGCAACAATGTTTTTCTGCAAAAGGCAATCACTGACAATTTCACAGTCTGTGCTACTCCCTAGTCCTTGAATTTTATGAGACTAAAGCGGTGAGTTTCACTCCAACCTCAGCTATCCCTTTGTGTCCATTCTTATCACTCGCATCTTCCTGTTTTGCAGATGACAAACTCAGTTGCTCTTAGTTTTTGCGCCTCTAGTAAACATGCAAATGAGTGCACTTCTAATTGCACAGCGTAAAATGTAATTGTGTGCTTTATAATGCTGTATCTCAGGCATTTTGCACTTTTGGTCTATTTGTTTAAATTCTCTAAATAAAGGCAGAAGGCAGATTGAAAACTCTTAAAGAACAGAGAAGTATTTTCATAAAAAGATATGGATGAAAGAGCAGGTCCTGCTGTTTGAAGCTTGATGCAGTCACTCTCCCTGTTTTAGGAAATTATAGCACACTCTCACTAAAAGCATTGGTTGAGGGAAGCAGCAGCCCCCTCCGCATCTCCGTCCCTCTCTGTATCTCCGTCTAAATGTCTGTGTCTGTATCTCTCAACTACAAAGATGCAGCTTTCATATCTCACACTTCCACCCGGAGGTGTGCAAGAAGTAAAGTGGCATTAGTAGATGACATAGCTACAAGTTAATATTGCTCAAAAATAGCTGATTTTTTTTTTTTTTTAATTTCTATGATTTGCTCTGTTTCGGTGTTAATCCCTTTGATCGAGTGGAGTGCTGTCAGTCTACCCTGAAATAAATCGAAGTGGATGGAGGCAGAGAGCAGACTGGGAGCTCTTGAGTCATAGAGAGACTTTTCATAAAAAGTGCAAACACTATGGCACAGAACAAAGAGCAGACCCTGTCGTTTGAAGCTTGGAACAGTCCCTCTTCTATATTTTTTTTCTTTATGGAAAAATTGTAGACAGACACACACACACACACACACACACACACACACACACACACACACACACACACACACACACACACACACACACACACACACACACACACACACACTTATCTCTCTCCTTTACTCCTTCTGCTTCTTTTTCTTGGTCTCATCTTTGACTTTCTCCATAGATACATAAGTTCATTATAAAAAAGAGCTTCACGAGGGAAAAAAAATCTTGATGGTTTCCACTTTGCCAAAATACACTTTGTCTGTTCTACAAAATAAAAGGAAGCAGCTTAAGATGAGACAGCAGCCTTGTCCTTTCCATGTGTCACCACGTCCAAACACAAAAGCAGCTTTGACATGCCTTACCCTTCTATTCTGGGATGAAAGATAGCTAAAATGATTTCAGTTGGGTAAATAAAATGGATAACTGCCACTGTCAAGACACAAAGAATCCATCTGAAATACATGCCGTCTAACCCACTTTGCAGCAGAAGGCAGTATACAGCTCATAGTCTAAGTCAGTATGTTACTTATGGGAAATGGCACTGTTTCAAAAAATGTGTCTTTTAGAAGAGATTAAGATTAAATAATGACTGCAGAAATGCGCCTATTTTAGGAGCCACACTGGCTCAAATTTGTTGATAGCGGAGAATTTCCAAGGGGCATGATTGTTAAAATAATGTTCAAAATTAAATTACACCCCAGATGTGAGTCTATGGTGTAAAGTCTTTTTTATTTATACTGTAACTGGTATTAAATGGTATTTAATTTAAATTTATTATTTTTTATGGGGGCATCACCAATTAAAGCAGGACAAATGAATTTCATAGTGTGGGTATCAAGGCGAAATTTTAAACTATTTGTGATTAAAAATGCATTCAAAGTGTGTGAGTAAACAATTATTGTGACTTTAAATTGTTCCTGTCTGAGCATAAAAAATGTATAATCCTGCTTGTATTTTTATTTTTTTTTAAAGAAACTGAATTATTGCTTCAAAATGTAAGTGGGTTACCCCATTCGTGTTTTAAAGAATACAAGTTGTAAGCTCTTTAAAATTTCATTTTACAGTAAATAATGGATTAAAGCATACATTTTCCATTTTCTTTTCAATAACAAATACCTTTATATAATCATGCAAAGCATGGCTTGTGATGTGTTTCAACAGAAACTGATGAGCTTGTGAAAACATTGAGCTGCCATGTCTATTGAGAAATGTCTGCTGTAAATATTCCGTATTTACAGACAAGTGGTCTTTCTAGAAAGAAATGATTCATTCAGATGCTGATATTGATGTAAAGACTATTCATAATAATAATTGATTTGCTGCTTTTCAACTGTAGCTTTTGTTGTAAACTATTCATTTAATAGAATAAAAATGTATGAGTATCTCTATTGCAGCCCACAGATATTATCTTATTAGGCAGGCGGTTTCAAGTGAAGAAATTAAAACAGGTCATTGGTGAAAAACAATTATGAATGACATAATTACTGTGATTATTCTTTTGCTTATCTTAATTTCAGAATATGAAATGTGCAGTGCATTGCCTTTGAAATGAACAGCTCTTTTTCTGAACGTGCTTAGATTGCAATTTTCTTTTCATACAGTCCAGTTTGCAAATCTAATGAGAAAAGAAAAGTATTTGGTCAGATGCTTAATTAAGGCCCTGGAGAGAGAACACGGTTTCCCTTTTTGTTTTGTGTGCCAAAGAAAATACAGCCCCTTTTCACCTTCTGAAGATATCTAGCATAGCAAAGCAAAGCAAAGTTATTCATGCAGACAGACTCAAGTCAAAAGGTTAAAAATGGGCATGTTGCTAGAGGGCTGTTGATCTGAAGTTTGATTTTCAGAAACCCCAAGCTCTCAAGTGGTAAACAAAAGAAGACCGTGCTTGAGTGTTAGAGACACTGTGGTGAAAGATTCAGTTAATTGAGCAAAGGCCTGAAATTGCTCAATTAAAAGCATTGGCATTCTGACAGGGCAAACAAGGCAACCAGTGCTGGTCTAGTGAAATTTAAAAATAGATATTAATTAATTAAAATGCATCAAAAGGAACTTTCTTCTTTAATATCAAACTGCATTCTGTCAGACAGTTTCTTAGCTGTTTGCACCCACACTTAAATAACTGCCTATGTGTGGCTCTGGTTGCTCTGGAGGCAGGATTAACTCTGCTTGACTACAGTACTGGAGTCTGCAAATTTCATTGATGTGTCTGTATCCTGATAACAAGCAATTTGTTCTGGTCGTTTGCGCATGTGCATTTTAGTTAAACCTCTGGCCTCTGACCACTGACTCTAAAACAAGAATGCCAAATAATTTTTCCGCATCCAAGAGATGAAGCCAATGAGCGAATGCTTTATTTACAGAGTTTATGCACTTTCTTATTCATGTCCTTGCTCTCTCCACAGAGGCTCCCCCTCTTTTCTCCGCTCTTCTCGTTCCTGGCATCCTACTGAAATATGGGAGGCATGATTAGAAGATGAAAACCACCTGTGACCAGCCTCCCCTGTCACTGCCCACGTGAAACCTTTGCTCGATCCCTCCAATGCCACAAACTACACCGTACCAAATACCCCTTTGCCTGACTTAGGCCGGGGAGTTGTTCGGCCTAGCCTACTATCCCTTCCCTGACGACTGAGAGAGGAAGTCACCACAATCATCTGTGCCCCGACCTATGGCTCACCTTGAACTTAAAGGACTGGCGAGCCAGGACTCTAGGACCTTTCCCCACATATGCTGCACCCAGGTGTCACACCGGATAATAACATCACCCAGGTAGGCAGCAGGGCATGTAGCATGTGTACCTAGTACCCAGTCCATGACACATTGGAAGGTGACTGGGGCTTTAAACAAGCCAAATGGAAGTGGGCCAAATTGATGCAATTCATACCAAGTGAAGGACAATATTTTTTTCTTAGACTATAGAGCACAAGTGTCAAACTCCAGTCCTCGAGGGCCAGTGTCCTGAAACTTTTCCATGTATCCCTGCTGCAACACACCTGAATAACATAAATAGGCCATTAGGAAGACTCAACAGAACTTGACTGCATGCTGAGGTGGCAAGTCAGCCATTTGATTCATGGTACAGCAGCTCATGAGTGAATGAACATGGTGCAAAAAAAAAAGTACTTGTAGAAGTACATTTTTCCAAAGACTTTACTTCACTTTAATTTACTTCAGTAGGGTTACAGGTTGCCACCTCAGCATGCAGTCCAGTTCTATAGATTCTTGCTAATGACCTACTAATTTTATTCAGCTGTGTTGCAGCAAATCCCCTCCTTCTAACAGTACGTGTTTCTATTGTTATCAGTGAACAGCAGCAGAGTAGAAGAGTTGATGTAAGAATAATTGACAATTCTTCAACCAGGGAGGAGTGCAGAAAGGTGAAGACATCAAGGAAGAGTGCAAAATACATAAGGCAGGCAGCGCAAAATCGGAGTTTTAATCTGGGCCAATTTGTCTTGTTAAACATTGGAGGAAGTGGCGTGCATTGACTTTCTGTCAAAGTCATTGCATACCACTGATTAAAAGCAAATGTCTCGTTTTAAGTTGACAGGTTACCCGTAAATCAAGTTAATATATTGTTCCTCTGGCCTTTCCAATTTTTGAGACATTGGCTGTAGAAATGTATATAATGAAGCCAGAGGGCACTTGCCTTGTAGTACTCAGAGAGCCAAAAAATGCATTTGGAAAACTCAGCATTAATACCTCTTTCTTGAAAACGTGACCAGGCTGTTGTGAGCAGGTTCCTAACTTGCAGCTATGAGAATGACAATAACGTTTGCATCCTGTCATATTGGGGTTTTTTTTCTTCTCTGTTCTGCAGAGTGATATGATTTGTGGGTAATGCTTAGTATAAAACTTGTCCACACACACACACACACACACACACACATACAAGTCCATGGCCCCATTTTGGACCTCCTTCTCGATCCCATCATTCTGCCTCACTGTACAAAAGTGTCTCCTCTTCCCCTCATCCTTACTTTCCCTCACTCTTGGTTTTCCTTCCCCCCTTTCCATTTGCCCTGAAGTGTGAAATGAGAGCGCAATGAGTTGACTACTTGAGAGTAGAGAGGATGAGCGCAAAGGGTCTGTCACAGCAGAATGATCTTAACAGGTCTGTTCACCTCCAAATCCCCAAGCCCAACCACCTTTTCCACACTCCAGAAAAATCCGCTGTGACACCACGGCCATCGACCGGTTACTGATCAGAATCAAGCCAACCATCCAGGCAGTTGGAGAGTCACCACTACAGCAGGACATGCATCTGACTGGGAGCCTCAGATAAAGACTGTAAAGACTGCTGCATAAACACACCCACATACACATGCAAAATCAGCACTAAATTATCTATGCATTCATACACACATCAACAATTCCATCAAGGTCCCATTCCATTTTCAAATTGGTTCACCCTCCTGACGAAGAACTCCAATACGCGCACACAAAATGATAACTAGGAGAAGTAATTGGATTTTAAAGTAAAACACTTTCCTTCAAGGCTGCTGCTGCAATGCATTTTCTGGATCTTAAGAAATAATAGATATTGATATAGAGTGCTGACATAATATGAAGTTATTAGTTGAATAATGAGGGATGACAGCAAAGTACAAGAGAAAACAAATGTAAACAAGCCAAGTTGTAGTTTGACAGGTATAGATACGTTGCATGTATTACATCAGCTTGTGCTTAAAATATACAGTATACTGAATATATCTGTTGGCATTAAGATGACCTTAAATATGTCTGTAAACTACGACCTTGTAAATGCTCCCCTCACAATTAGTTAACGTAGAAAATGCCATTTAACCATAAAAACCACTTTATTGACCAACAAGCTACTTGTTGACTTTCATTGGGGTTAACCCCTAAAAGGCTGCAATCGTGCCATCCATGCTTGAAAGAAATTTGTGCAACTACAGCATTGTGTACGGTTCAATATCCGATCACGGTTCATGTTGCCTTTAGGTGCACCTCGTAGATTCGGCAATCTATAGTCATGTTTGACTTTTGTATAGTTCCTGGGACACTTAGAACTTTGAGTGCACTGTTGGAAATAGTTCCAACAGTGCAATGCTGCTTTGTTTTGTTTTGTTTTTTTTCCAAATAGTACGCAATAATATCTATTTTTGTTTTTTTGATGCAGTTTATAAATATTAGCGTATCCCAAAATGAAATTATGAAGACCCTCAAAATAAATTTCCTGTGATTGGGAACTATTTTGTGCAACTCTTTTGGATTTACAGTTTGGAGGGATATACCTTTGACATTTCTGTAACTAGGAAAATATGTTTAAAAAAAAAAGTTTTTCTTTGTTGTTTATTGCACCCTTTTTTGGTAGCAATTTATGTAGTTATATGGACTTAATACATGCATATTATTAAAATTTGGGATATAAAGGTTGTATTGATCCATAGCAACTTGAAATTCTTCAAAGGCTTAAAAGGGTTAAATGCTAAATGTTTTGTTCAGAGATATTTTTGTAATAGATTTACAGCTACATGAACCAGATCTCTTCAATAATTTACTGTGTTTGTTCAACATAAATAACATTCCCAAAACAACAGAATACACATACTTTCCTGCCGGTCTTCTTATGTTTTTAATATCTTTGCCTTTAAAAATAGATGGTGAAGAGGACAAGCAATGGTATCCTGAGTTTCACAGAACCACTTGAGAATCAATCACTGCCGTAACCGTGAGAGATAAGAAGTTAAAAAGGCGGCATTCAAAACTAATTGAAGTCATTATTATTCTATAAGCAAACAGCTTAAAAAAACCCTACAATTTTAGACCAAAGAATGTATTTTTTGATTAAACATCAATTTTTCCTCAAACTTGTCAACCTCTTGACTCTATCTAGGGAGGTGGTTTAAAAATACTTCATTTCTCTTTTGCTTTTTTTTTTTCAAACCTGTCTCCACTTACTTTCTTCCACACAGTCCCCTTTGATTTTTGGCAGGACTTTGATAATCTGAATAATCAGATGAGCTGGGCCTGTGAGCCAGCCTTGAAATTGGGCTATACCAAGTCAGGCAGTAAATCATTTTAACACTGCTGTGAAGAGGGAGGACAGTACAGCCTGCTTATGTTACAGACCAGAAAACTGTTCTATCTGAAAAGCACACTGCAGAAGACGTTAAAAGGGAGCCTCAAATACGTGATCAATTAGAAAATAATTTCATTCGGGGTAAATTAGTTTTTAACTCGATAACAGGTGAGACTGACACATGCATATAACTGTATCTGCTGTGCAAAATCATTTAAAGCACTATCCTCAGTGCAGCGGCATTGATATTGTAGTAAAATGAACTCAAAAACCTGATTCATTATACTTTGCTGGGTAGTTAGTGCCCAAGGGCATTCAGAGATTACTTTTCATTTGGTTGATGCTTTTAGATGAATGTATTGATTAAACACATTCTCTAAGAGGAATAGTACTTGGGAGCTAACTGTGTCTCCACTTTTTCCATCTGCATTTGCTTTAGAAGGATGTTTGTCAGAGAAAAGTAACCTGAATTTGTGATTTCTGTGTATTTTTTCTGTCTTTCTTTGAGCTGCCGAGAGTGAGATGCGAGGATACAATACGGTGTGCAACCGGAGCCAAGATTACAGACAGGAGATAAAGGAAAACATGACTAACTCATGGATAAGATGAAAGGATTGTTAAAGAAGTATTCTCAAAGGGATTAGTCAGGAAGAGTAATAGGAAGAGCGATTATGGATAGGTTTTAATTGAGAGGCGAGAGGATGGAACGGTGAATTAAGTCCTCTGGCAAAGGAGCCTGAAGAGCTAATGTGTGTTGTGTGAATGCATGCGAGGCTATATGTCAGGCTATATTTTGTGTATTGCTGAATCTTCACATAACACTTTACTTTTAAGTTAAAGCGCTTAAAAATAGGCATGTATGTAAAGACAGTCATAAAGATGACACAGTTCTGTATATTCATAAACTGAAGGACCAGGATGGGGAATGTTTTCTGAATAATACTTAAAAGGCACTAAAGTGTGAAGAGTGTGAAAATGGAGCAGAATTATGTGTTTTATTCACCCCCTTTTCCTAAAGCCACATCTACAATGTATGAATTATGAATGCAATAGCTTGCATAAAAGTGAAGAGATGCTATCTAGAGAACAACTGTATGCACTTCAAACGTATAGAACACTTTGCAAAAATTCCCTGAGGGCTCTCTGGAGGTCTGAGCTTCCAGCTTGCTAGTGTACAGTTTCTTATTAAAGAAAGGCTGAGGTTTAAGCAAGACCTCAATATGGATCATTTCCTTTCACAGCTATTTATAAAGCTGTTTCTAAATACACAAAGATCTACAGGTCTACTTTTTTGTGACTATGACGTGTTTAGAATTCCCACAGTGAGTATTTCTTGTGTTTCTTCACCAGAATAAATCTGAGGATACGGAGAGACACTGTCAAATGTTTTTCATTTTGTTTATTTCTGTTTATACAGACCTTAATATTAGAGTTAGATTTGAGTATAGGTAAAATAATAATAATAATAATAATAAAAAATACCACATGTAAATTACAGGATAATCAGAGCACCTCTCTAGAGACCATGCTTAGCCTCTGAATTATTTACAATTTTGTGTTTACTCGAAGATGTAGAAACATGGAGGTGGTTGGAAAATTAATTAGCATGAGGCATCATGCATAGTAGGGGTCCATAAGAACTTGCAGCAGATAGCTGTTTGCTTGTTTCATGTGTGTTGCAAAGACATGAATAAGCCATGGATTAAACATGAAGAGCTGCAGGATTACACAGTTATAACACAGTCACAGCAGTGGCTGTATACATGGTTCCGGGTTTCTAAATTCTAAAGCTGGGCTGAATGAAGCTTCTACATTTATAAATACATAAATTTAAAAATGTTGGAGGAAAGACTCTATATACAATATATGTATAAATACATATTGGTTTATATATATAAAAGCGTGTAACATAAAATTACAAAGAATTTGGAGATTTGATCTAAAGTAAGTCAAAGAAATATTCCAAGAGTGCAGAGATTTTCTTGTATATGAGATAAGCTGTCACTGATTGGCCATGGTGCTAAGAACCTCGGGCTGCACTGCATTGAACATGAACACGATTCTGTCGAGGAAATCGCTGCATTTTCTCAGAAACCCTTTTTGAAAGTCACTGTCAGTAACACAGTCCATTCCAACATCCAGAAATACATGTTAAAACCTACCATACAAAGAAAGAAAAACCTATATAAATAGAAATCCTGCTGTTGTCTTTTTTCCCAGGCAGATTTAAGATGGATTCAGGCAAAATTTAAATTATTATTATTTTTTTTTAAACTGCCCTGTGGTCTTGTCCAACAAAATCTGAAATTCTATTTCAGTCATGGAGGTGGACTGCTGCGGGGAAAAGATTAAAAGGACCATCCCGCTTGTTATCAGCACACAGTTCAAAAGCTTGCATCCATGATAATATGAGGGTGAATTAGGCCTTACTGCATGCTTTCACTTTGGTGAAGGCCCCATTAATGTTGAACAGTATCCAGGTTTTGCAGAAGAATGTCCTCTTAAGTGTGATGTGGAACACAAGACTATTTTTGGCTCCCTATTATTTTCAACAATCATGCTTCCCCTCAGTCAAGTAACTCATAGTTTTAGTTACTGTTATACAGGTACGGCTACAGTCACACTATGGAAAATGATACTCTGAGATCAAAATTATTGTGTGATGAACTTGCAATCTCCCTGCCTTTGAATTAGTCTTTTTTTTTTAGGACGGGACTAAGTCTGAGACCTGTTGCAGTCAGCTGCAGCCTTCAAACTGACTGTGGTGCTTCAAGATGGTGATGAGCCATGAGCTTTGAGCCATCCAGATGTGACAGTGGCAACTATCACACACACATCAAAACACATAACAAGGGATGGAAATCGATAACTGGTTCTTAAGGTCATTTTATGGTGAGAAATTCCACCTCTGAAGAAATAAGTAACGTACTGCATTACTTTTAAGAAGAGTGTTTTGTTCATTTCTTTTTTTGTGTACCTCCGCAACACTGCTAACAAGAAAGGGGAGAAATACCTCCAACATGCACAAACATTTGACCACACATCATGCAATTAATTTGCATGAATGTAATATCTTTGATGAGCTGCTTAGTGGTGGTGGTGGTTCTCAAAGCAGAGTCAATGAGAATCAATAAGTGATATCAACAATGGAATCACTAAGTTCTTATCAATCCCCATCCCTAAGGCATGCTTTTAGATGTTAAATTTAACCCAGTTCGCAGTAAATTGCCTGCCACAAACCATAGTAACTCAGGTTTGTGTGGTTCATTATGTGCTCATTTTACTTTTGGTTAAATGGGAAAATATTTATATCAGCTTTTTTTCTTGTCTATTTTCAATTAAACATAGAATTTAAATGATTTGCAAATCAGTGCAGTTGCTATTTATTTATGGAAAATCCTATTTTTATTTATTTATTTAAAAAAAAAGGGGGTTTCTTTCTCTTCAAAATACACACCTTTAACAACTCAAACTTTATATTGTCAGTATGTTTGGTTGAAAGTTTCCTTCCTTCCCAAGGTGTGGAGCCTAATATTCATTTCCTCCTGAATATTTTTATATTTTGAGTTTTAAACTGAAATCACAGTAGATTAATTAAGCAGAAGGAGAAGAGAAAGACGGTTACAAGAATGAGAAATTGCATCATGAGAAATAAGCAGGAAAAGAAGAAAGCCCTGTGGGTAAAAGTTAACTAGTCCAAGACGTTATCTAACCCATCCCCATCAAATATGATTTAAAAAAAAAAAAAAAATGTTTTTATGTTTCATTAAGCAGGAGAAGAAGAGAAAGAACAACAATAGTCGATGACTATAAAGACTTATGCAAGAGCCTAAAAATGTGATGCAGAGAAGTGCATCAAAAGTTATTTTAGCAGGCCTTGGAATAACTATTAACAGTAGAGTCTCCACAGCTGTAACCTCTTTATTTCTGGACTGCAACATCATTTAAGCAAGCTGCGCACCATGGAGTACCATGGACACACTGTGAAAACTGTAAACAAAATAAATGAACGCTTAAATGCATACAATGAAACTAAGTCACACAGCTTAAGAAAGGACAATAATCCTGTTCTCTAAAAAGATGAACAACACATGCTTACTGTAGATTTTTTTGATACAGAGGTGAAATAAGACATCCGTTTTTGCAGGAAGGCATTTAGAATAAGAAATGAACATATTAAAAAACTTTCAAATTAGCATTAGTATATTTACAATATACTGTAGTTGTAGTTGGTAGAGTAGAGCAATAACTGAAATGCATCATGTGTATTTAAACGTCCAAGGTAGGTTGCTAACCATTCAGCTTGTAGAAGAACAACGAGTTTCTTTATGGGCCTTCCTAGTAGGGGTGCAACGATACTCGTATCGATATTGAACCGTTTGATACAGTGCTTTTGGTTCGGTACGCATATGTATCGAACAATACAAAATTTTTAATTTACTTTATCAACTTTTCTTCTGACGATGCTGTCTGTGTTGAGAGCTCAGTGGATCTGCGTTCGACTACTTCGCCTAGGCTGCACTGTCGAGTGAAGATCCACTCTAATATAATAGCACTAGAGCTGGGCGATAGAACGATAACGATATGTATCGCGATATAACTTTTACTCGATAGAGAAATTAAGCTATCGCGATAGACCTCGCCGCTCTTGTCCTCAAAAAAAAAAAAAAAAAAAAAAAAGGTCAGCCAATCCAAATTAAGTAGCGCAGAGCCGAACCAATCACAGCCGCAGCGTCACGTCGCGTGACTTGTTACGTACAGCACAAGTGCCAAGCCGCACGTGTGTTTGTTTGGGAAGCAGCCAGCGGGTAATGGAGCCAGCGCGTAATGGAGGAAATGAGTGTGCCGACTAGAAAAATCAACCGAGCGTGACCGAAGAGAAAACAGATGATGGTTCCAATGCCGGAGAGATTGTCGAACGGAAGAGCCATAGAAGTTCCGTAGTGTGAAGGTATTTCGGCTATTTCAAGTCTGACAAAAAACAGAGTAGCGTGCACTGTAAATTGTGCCGAAAGCAAGTCTGGAAATACAATAAACTGGTGCATGCGTCACACTGTGCGCCACGTTATTGTTTCGGTGAAATTAACTTCTACAATACTGTTACTGTTAATTCTACTCTCTGCAGTGTTTAAATGCTTACATATACACACAGTTACTGTCCCTCCACACATACGACTCGGTTCTGCTTCTATGCCCCAGCTTTGTTTACTTTTTCCCACCGAGGCTTCTAGACTTCTGATTGGCCAACATTTCTGCACGGTTAGGAATCTAGCGCCACCTGCTGCTTTGGCATGTTCATAGCAGCGTTTTCCTTCATTTCTGCCTTTATGTGTGGACGGGATTATTTTTTAAAACGAAAACGGAAAATCTCCGTTTTCAAAAATACCCGTGTACGTGTGGACGTAGCCTCAGTCTCTGACTGGAAGCGCTAATTCGTCATTCGGCTTTTGTCAGACTAAAGTAACTGTTAAAAGTGTTTGAAAAGCTAAGCTATACAACAAGGAGAGATTGAGAATTTCCTTTTAGTTCTCAGTTTATTTGATATTGACAAAAGTTAGTCAGTTTTGTCTGATCTTCTGTAAAACAAACTAAGATTTATTTTTAGAATTAATATTTTGTTTCTAAGTGGAATTGACAATTTAGTCTGTTTCGTTTGTTCTATTTTGAAACTTAAACGCTTTAGCGGCTGCCTTTTGTGTAGTTTGCAATATTTGCCTTTATTTATCTGAAAAAGTCTCATGTTCCTTAAGTACATCTACCCTGTTGAACTTATTATGGGAAATAAATATTTAAATAAAAACAAGCTGCTGATTATTTCACATTTTACTTGTGAGCAACGGCACATTTAAATCTTACAAATATAGTTATTTGGCTTATATCGTGATAGATATCGTTATCGCCTGAAATGAAAAAAACATATCGTGATATGAAAAAATCTCATATCGCCCAGCTCTAAATAGCACTGATAGTTTTGAGATATCTGAGGTGATGCCACTGAACTGATGTCTTCTTAGCTGGGACATATGATCGACGGTTATGAATTCTTCTGTACAGATGTCACTGGGCTTCGTTTGAGCTTGACGAATTGCGCCTCAACATTAAGGTTTGCCAATAAATCATGTCGAACCACTTGTGTGTTGAATATCAAATACTGTAGGTGAGAATTTCCACAAGCTATCTGTCTCTTTCCTCATGCAATCCAGGTAGATGACATCCTACTACTTATACCACATCCATGTCACCTTGTACTGCTTTGGATGATATGCCCTTTCCTCAAACATCCAAAGCACAAGTGATTCTCATAAATCAAAGCTTTCTTATCATCAGTGTTCTTTGCTGCAAAGGTTGAACACTTAGCAATACCATGACTTTCATAACTGCAGGTGATCGAATGTTTGTATTTAGTGCTCTAGCTCTCTTAGGCAATCTCTCCTCTGGGTTTTGGTATTCATTAAGAATGAAGGTGCTACTGGATTACAAATGACTTTACAAATTTCTCTATTTCCTCCACAACTACTGGGCTTCATTTGTACAAAACACGTTCTGGTTGCTTCCTAAGTAACTTGTGATTTTCTTCACAGTAATCAAGGATGGTAAGACCTTTGACATGAGGTATAGCTTCAGCGCAACCTTAGAAGAACCTTAGAAAAAATCTGCAAAGTGCTAACAGATCATTTGGAGCTATCTTGGGCCATTTAAGCAACTTGATTTTGAAAGCCTTTCATATGACAAATGGACTTTCATACCTCCCTTCTTGAATTGCAAAAACACTCTGATAGGTGCTCTCTGTCTTTGTGTAAGAGAATCCCTCTACATCCTTATGTGCCTCTCCTGCAAGATAATGCTTTAGATAAAGCATTGTCTCATTCGCTGGGAGAGGTTTATGACCTATAAGAACCATCAATGAGATTTTTCATTCCACAAATTGTTGAGGATCACCAGTAAATGTAGTGGGTTCTGGAACAAGTAGGCAATTTAAGCTTGGTGAGTTTGTAATTGCTTGAATTAGGCTGATCATCTCTTGACTTAAAGAGGCCATAGAGATTGGCTGTTGAATTTGAAATAGCACAGCACATGGATTTAATACATGTTGCATTGTTATTTCAAGAGCCTGATTTTGTTTCACGATTATTTTCACCATCATGCCATCATCACCTACTACTATATGTTTGTACTCCAGATGCTGCTATTTATTATGTCACTGTCCAGTTGTAACTTTTGTAACTGTATTATCTTCATGGCGCTTCAGATGCATTTCTGTCTGGCTTTATTTCATATTTAAGTGTATGTAGTTTGGCTTTCTGAGCTTGCATCATTTTAACATCCTTTGCCTATTCTTCTGTGGCTATTAGTTCTGCAAGTACTTCAATTTGTTCACTTGAGTATCAAGGACAGGGGCTTAAGTATATGATCGAAAAGATCAAAATCAAAAACATTTTTTAAAAAAGTAAATAGTAACATGTAAGTAATCACTGAGTCGCTGACAGGTGGTCAATACCAAACTGCTTCCAGGTGTGTCAGCAAGAAAAGTGGGAGAGGCAGCTAGGCCCCTAATCTGAAACACACAACCAGAGTTATAACAAACACACCCACATTTACACACTGATTGGCTGCTGAGATTGAGCAGCCGATGGATCCAGTGGATCCTGGGTTCAAATCCACTGGGTAGTAAGGGCCTTTGTGCTGCAAGTATAAAATGTGAGAACTACTGCACCATCTTCAATGAAAGAAACCACACAGTGAACTCTGTCAGCATGGGCATCATTACCAGCAGCATGTGGTCTCAGCTCTCAGGCTCAAGAATTCAAGTTTTTCAGTCTTGTATTTAAGAACAACTGTACTAAAAGCACATCTTTCTATGCATTGTTTTTGGCCCTTGTGTTGCAACATAACCACTTGCATTTGACGCTCTGGGTCTCTATCCTGTATTTCAAAGGAATTGTATTATTTTTACAACTTTTTGAAATACTTATGCAAGATGAAACACTCAAAGATAAACAAATTAAATGAAATAAGAATCATTTCTCAACAGCACTAAATAGGATGGTTTGCATGAATGTGAAACACAGAAACCCTTTGATTAAAAAATAAATGAATTACAAATGCTTCATTTTGCTTCATTTGAACTATAAAGATGAAAAACAGAAACGTAATCTTTTCTTAAATGATATTTAGTTTAGATTGCACAAATAAAAATACCACTATTTGCACTTAATGATTTCAACATACACAGACTTGTAATTTCCTGGTTTTTAGGAAATGCTTTATGCACTAACTGCATGTAGTAAAGACTTTTTTGAAATACTTAGTAAAGCGTTTATTTACCCATAGTTAAAGAAACTGAACAACATAATTTCTTTCCTTTCTTTTTTAATATATAACTTTCTTTGCATTTGATGGTGGGATTCGTGGCCTAGTCTTGTACATTAGAAGTCCATAGCTAAGAATTATGCAGACGCTGTCTTGATCCTATCACACTTTTCCTGTGACTCAAACCCCACAGCCGTCTACAATCTCTAAACTCCTTGTTATAGACATTACTACAGTCACCATTTATTACCATGCTATTTGTCATGAGTGTGGTGGATATTGCTCATACTTTGAAATCCACAGCGTCTGCACAACCCTGTTAATTCCAGACCTTGCACTATATGACTCTCTACAGCTACAAAAATATGAGGTACCCATCCCTCATCGTTATTCCTCAAGCCTCATTCCACTCTGTGAAGTATCTCCACGGTGCACTGGACCATGGCACAATATATTACACTTTACAGCTTGAAATATAAAATACCGACCCTGCCACACAAACATTTAGGTGGACGACCAAAGATTAAAGTATTTTAGACTGTTTGGATGATGTCATGTAATTTTCCTGTTTAATGATTCCTTTACAAGCAGTTTTTTTTTCCTTTTTTACATCGAGTAGAGAATGGATGGATGCCTGGATTCACACTTTCACTTCAAGAACAGTTTTCTTTGCCATTACATATCAAAACAGCAGCACTGAAAGGATATAGACCGCTGACAATCTATATATCTGCATTTTTACACATTTCTCATGTACTGTGTGGTTAAGATTCTCTGTCACAGTATACTCCAAGCAAACTTGTTTGTACAATGTATCATTCAAATGCTTCTGAAGTGTTGATGTCAAAATTGCCAACACATTTGAAAGAAGGCAACAATCATAGGGAGAGTAAAAAGGGGAAAAATGGTAGCCTTCTAGTCTCTGCTTCATGACTTTTATGGTGTTGGACTTCTGTACACACATACAAAGAAGACCAATGTAATATGAAGAATAAAAGAGGAGGACCAGAGACAGAAGGTCGATCCCTGATGCCTCCCATACCTCAATTGTTTTGACCAATTTGTTGTGTAAATTACTCTGATTCAAGAAGCTTCTGGACGGAAACCTCTTGTAATTTCGAGGTAACTGAAAGAAGTGTTTCAAATATCAACAATTTCTATTACCGAGCATCCTGACCTCCAAATGAAATTGCCTTGTTTCTAACCACTACAAAAAGTGGCTTGTTAGAGAAATATTGACATTAGTATGTACACATGTGTACATACCAAAGCAACTACTGATCCTTTTTATGGTAATCACAGTGTCATTTCATCTGTGCTCTTCACATTCCAGTGGGAAATCCTCTGTACTTTTTTCAGTTGTAGGCTGTCATTCTATTAGGTGACTCCACCATCCAAATTCTAATATCCTCCTCATTTCTGCAATGTGCCACACAATGCTACTCGAGCTGTCCTCCTTTCTCTAGTTTAATATGTCCTTACACCGCTGATCATTTTGGTTTTTAATAATTCTCTGCATAGTGTGCCATTAAGTCGCTTTCCAACTATTTCTGTCACACATGTAAAAGTGATTCTGATTCTGAAAAACTCTTCAGGGACCCAAATGCAATTAATATTTCATGTTGAACTTTGCAGAAGATCAACATCTCTTGGTTATAATGAGATTGCATCTCCATGGACTATAAATTTTTTCTGAGAGTTTTCAGCTCCCATGATATGAAAATGCCAGTCTGGCTCTTAAGGGAGCAACATTGCAATCAATTTCCTAATGCTAAGTGAAAATGTCAAGAACATTCAATGTTGATTTGCCCTGAGGCCTTTGGTGTTTAGCTGGAGCTCATCATTAAGTGTATATACTGTAAGAAATCTCTATATAACAGTGCTGTCTGAACTGCTTTCAAGGAGTCATTTTTAAACCAAAAACATCAGCCCTGATCCTCCGCAAGCTCTGCCTTTACACAACAGGATAATAGAAAGGTGATGAACCAAGATACATGTATGAACTGATGTGGCATTTTGTATTCTCAAAAACCTCATTTTGGTAGGAAGTCCAAGTCAAATACTAACACACATCAGAGTGCACCTACAATTTTTGTCCAATATTTCTTCCTCTGTGTCTTGCAGGGGTGATGAGCACATAAATGTGAATGAAATACATATAAATCAATATGCATTGGTAAATGTATGCATTCGATGATAACACCTTATTCACAAACACATTTGACAATGTTTGCGATGAACACTGGAATCACTTGATTCACTTCAGTCTTGAAAATGATCTCATCTTCCTTTAATCCCCTCAAAATCTAATGTAATCTGTTAATGACTGGATTATTTATCATTACCTCAAACACAGTATATATATAATTATTAAAATGTTAAATAATTTATGCTTAATATCATGGTGGTTGCCAATGCAATTAACTCATTCTTCATTTAATTTAGATAGTCTTTAATTTTTAAAATATTTACAGTTTCTATAACTTAAAATATACATAGAGAAAAAGCGTACTGCAATGATTAATAATAATCGATAATGACAATATTGACTTCATGTGAAGTCACATGTATGCGACTGTGCAAAAGCATTGAGCTTTGAGCTCTTAGGTGCAGTGGTTTACTGGAAATATGAAACATGTGTGGACACGTAAACACAACATATCAAGCAAAAACAGTTTGTACAATTCTAACGTGCTTGAAAGTCAGTATTTCTCTCAGCATTTCTCTCCACCCCTACATAATGGATTGGATTTATATAGCGCTTTTCAAGGCACCCAAAGCGCTTTACAATGCCACTATTCATTCACTCTCGCATTCACACACTGGTGGAGGCAAGCTACGGTTGTAGCCACAGCTGCCCTGGGGCAGACTGACAGAAGCGAGGCTGCCATATCGCGCCATCGGCCCCTCTGGCCAACACCAGTAGGCAGTAGGGTAAAGTGTCTTGCCCAAGGACACAACGACCAGGACAGAGAGCCCGGGGATCGAACCGGCGACCTTCCGGTTACAGATACGCTTCCCAACCCCCTGAGCCACGGTCGCCCCTACAGTGCCTCCTCTCATAGTCTTTGACTGACTTGCTCTTTGTCTTTCACCTCACCCAGGACTAGTTTTCCTTGGGAGTCACTGCCAAGAGGCAAAAGCAAAAGCCTTCAATGTGGGACGCACAGACACCTCCACCATGGTTAGGTGGCAATTCATGGAGGGGGTAACCAAAAACTGCCAGTTTGCACCAGAAATTTGAAACCAGTATATGAGACCTGTTGCCTTTTCACTTACTCTTCACTTACGCAGTTTCCTCAAATTTTTTAATGACACACTGCACACATGTGTTGGTGTCCGATTTAATGCCGGCCACACTGCATTAAAATGATAATGTAGTATTGCAGCTCCATTATTCAACGTCCTTTAGTTCTGATTTTGATTCTTCACCAACTCTTAAAGGGAATCTTGTTCTGTTTTGCCACTAAATCCTCCTTTATGTTCAGCAAATGGTAACATTGTTTTTGATCTTGGACTGAAAAGTGGCAGAATTTAAACTAATAAAAATGACTTGAAGCCATATGCTTTGGAGATATAAAGTTATTCCCAAAACTTGAAGTTGGGAATTGTGTATGAGCTGAAAACTGTTTTCCAAGCTGCATGACACAGTACAAATTGTCTTTGGTTTTGTTCCTTCCACATTACACATCATTAGATCATTTGATTAACGGAGCTTTAACAAAAATGCATTTATCTAAAAATAAACTAGATCATGTCTTTTGTATTGAAATCAAAGAGTTCTCTGTTTGGATGGGCTGAGCTCATCTACTGAACATGAGAAGTTTGCACAGTGCTCGAGCTATTGTTGTTTGTAGTTATGTGTACTGCAATAATATAAAGCTGTTGCAGTGTGATCCTGTCAAAGCTTTGGTGCAATATGCAGATAAAGCAGTAATCCTCCCCCTCCTAGCCTGCATTTATAGAATACACTGGAGCTGTGGGTCCTTCTTATTGAATTTCATGAAATTCAGGTCATTTCAAGCAGAATGGCTGTGTTTACATAACTGTCTTGGGCCTCTTGAGGTGAAGGCTTGTTGCCTTATATCAGCTGTCCCAACTGAATGAGGTGAACTAGACCCCTTCTCCACTCCACCTGTCTGATAAATGGCCTGGAACCAATTCCCTCGCTTTGCTTTTTTATGTCGTCACCTGTCTTTGATGTCATCAGATAATTGCTCCTTTTAGAACTCGGAAAGGGCCACTCAGCAGTCACGGGATGGAGGAGTATCCATGGCGACAATCTTTGTTATTCCACACTGCAAACAACTGTTTATTGTACCCTGGATGAGGAAAACGCTTTTGAGTGGAGATACTGCACATCTGGTGCTGAGGGAAAAGGGAGGCAGAGAGAGACAGACAGAAATAGAAGGAAAGAAAGACATGGTGAGGGAGATTGGAAAGTAAGATGAGAGGCAAACTAGAAGGATCATATTTTTTTATGTGCGAGTTAGTGACATAGAGAGAGTGAGACAGGTATTTAAATGGATTCCAACTGTTCAGGGACTGAAAAGAAAGCGAGGTGGGGGCTTATGTAGGGAAAAAAACAAAAAAACAAATCAGTGGGTTTTTGTTTCCTGTGTTCACAAAAGGTTTTTATGTGCTAGCACTGATCCTAACCATGCAGGAGAGATATAAATGCCCACACTGGCTACATGGATAGAAAGACAATCCCTGTAGATGGCAGATAGTGCAGCCAAAAGTTTCATAAAATGAACATTTTAACAGTTTCTGTTCAAATCTGCCAGTTTTCTATCATTTTTCATATATTGCAATCACGCTTTATATACAATTTCACAATTTTTTTTATCAGTAATAAATTCATAGAACAACAATGTGAATTATTTCAGGGCCTGTGATTCTGCTGGATCCATCAGCTCAGCAGTCCCCCTCCTCTATTCCTATATTAGACTTGATGACCAAGCTAAACTCCACTATACGTCAAAGCACTTTGAATTACAATCTTCTTCACACTCCAATGCAAAAATGAAATTGGCCAGGCCACGTTTTGCAGTTATTACCAGTGGATATTGCCAAATGCAATTATGGCAGAGAATGCAGGCCTTCCAGCGAAGGTTTGACTTTGACTTGCTGCCGAATTAACTTTATTGTATATCTACAAGGTGATGAGAGTCAGGCATATTAATGTTCTGAAATGATACAGGAAGAACAGCTTCCGGTAAAACAGATGAGCACATAACTGGGACTATGAGACTGCTCATACAAAGAGAATGTTTAGTGTTGTTCACAGTAGGGTTCACTTTTAACGCCGAGTAAAATGGTGAGGGATTTGTTGACAAAATATATAAGAACTTATCAGGAATGCACACTCTGTAGAAAGAGGATTTATTACACGTTTTGAGTAAATGAGCATGAAGCCATATTGTGTGAAATTGCTCCCTTTCTGCAGACATTTTTGTTCTTGGTTATACATGGACCCTTGAATATATCTCTGGAGGCTTGTCCAGCATTTCTTTCCCTGCATTGCATGTTAATGACACTAAAGAGAAAAGACTAGGTTTAAAGCAGGATGTGGAGGAGAGGAAAGGAAATTATCCAGAGAAGGAGTAAATAAAAAATTCTAACAACTCAACTAATGGAAGTAATCATAGTGGCTCTCAGTGCTTGTTCAGAACATTTTGGATTTCAGATCCACGTCCTTTTGTTTTGTGTATTGCATTTTTGTGTACTCTGCCCTCCCAGTCTTTATGGTTGGGAGGAAATTATGTGTTCCATATTGTACCGGTTTTGTCTCCCTGGAATTTGATCCAAATCCACATTTACATTTACATATAAATGTGTATTATATATTAACTTTATATCTCTAAATCATAATTTCTTCTTTCATTCTTTCATTTTTGGATCTTTCTACCTTTGCCTTTTGTTTGTACCCCCAAGAAAAGCATCTGCAGTCAGTTGACATTGTTTAACTGCCAAAAAATTTTTTGCAGATAGACAAGAATGGATGTGTGCGTCATCAAACATTGTTTAGAGAGTGTTGTATGCTGTAGACTTTGTAAAGCCCTTTGAGGCAGAGTTGTGATTTTGGGCTGCATAAATTGACTTGATTTGAGATGCAAAGAGGGGAGAAAAATAGGACAGAGTAAGTGATAGAGAGGGGAAAAAATGAAGCACTGCAAACTGACCGCAGCCTGAAAGAGAATTACAGGCAGGGAGAAACAGTAAATGATAATGATTGGAGGGTAAATGGAGCAAGTGCACATGAAAGCAGGCCAGTAAAAAAAAACAGAAGAAGGAATTTTAGAGAAACCAGAAAAAAGCCTCAGTGTTATGTGGGCCCATACATCTGAGTGTGTTTTCCAAGACACCATATGAATCCATGGATAATGTGCACTAACACAGCCAGCAAGTAGTCTAAAAACCTAACATAGCTGCTTTCCAGTTTACAGAAGTCTCACTCCCCATGGAGTTTCACTCAGGGAATTCTTGTCATTTTGCAAGGCTGAGTTTTGCAATCAGTGCAGTGTATTGTTCACACATCTCTGTTAATCCTAGCCTAGTCCTGGTGGATTAGAGCAGGCGAGTCCTCTAGGGTCTTGAGGCTCAACTTTATTGATACTCAGTGTTGTTCAGGGGGAGAGAGAATGTCCTGGTTTTGCAGGAGGAGAATCAGATATTGTTCCACTGTCTGTACATTTTTTCCATTAACTTGTCGCCGTCACTTTAATCCCACCTGATGTATTGCAATTTTTCTTTAGCATAACATAAAATCTGTTATATGATGACATGAGAAATGTTAGCGTTTGTTGTTTTATATGTAAGGGAATATGAATCCAGGCTTACATGAAGGGAAGCCAATCAAAGAAGATGTATAGTATTACTAATTGTAATAAATTACCAGTCAGGAAACCACTCTGCATAATTCATATTTTGTCAGATTGAATATTGTATCCACTGTATATGCAAAAAAGACTTTAACAGTGTCTGTGTGCCGGGAATTAAAATTCTCCTCTCTGCTGAGGGACATAGATGATCTCCAAACATGTATATGTCTCTGTCCAGATTTACTGAAATGTAGTTGAATATATCTGTTTATTTGATTCTCACTTCTAGGGATTTGAAGGCTTTAAAATGCAATTTTGGTGAATCCAATCATTTTAGGCACATAGTAAGGCAAGGGAAAACAACTGGAATGACATTACAGTATGAAAGAATATAAAACATACTCGTGTTCCCCATGCAATGTTATGTAGTGCACTAATCTCAGTTCATTCAAATATAGCAGAATAAAAGAGGGAACCCATGCCCTTTGTTCAAATGAAGCTACAAACAGATGTGCAGATAAAAATAATACCTTTTGCCCAATACAAAAAGAAAAACAAAACAGGCAAACAAATAAATAAAACATTTAATTATCACAGTATGAAGTCAGTTAGGAAGAATAAAATATTGTCATTCAGTTGCTGCAAATGTTGTGCTGTGTGCAACATCTGCTGGTCTACCTTTGTAACCTTAACGGGCTGCAGGTGCTGTCACATGCTGTCTGCAGTGACAAGGTCACTAAGAAAAACGCAAAGTATAGAAAAAAATGGTCGGAGTTTACGTCTTCTGCAAGTCTTGTAAATGTGATAACTTGAGAACAAGTCGACGTAGGATTTTGAAATTGATACCATAGATGGAGAGGATGAGCAGTAGCACTGGCGGTCGCCAGATTTTTTATTTTTATAATAACCATAACTAATTTTATCGTAGGTAAGCAACAGAACTGTAAGTTGTCCCACTTATTGACTGTAGAGAGCTAAACATAACTCCTCATGAGTCAAAATATATTTAGCAAACTTATTAAGTGATTGACTAAGTGACTAAAACTAAGACCCACAATGACAAACCCATAATATTTATAACCCGTTGGTCAAAGTAATACTCCAGACATTAAATATTGTTTGAACAATATTTAAGCATCACCTCAGGCATAAATGCCAATTATTTATTCACTTTTTAAATAAAAAAACATTAATTATGATTCACTCATTTATAAACTACACTTATAAATTTCAGATGTAGATGCTTTCGGCACTTCAAAACAAAATAAATAATTAATTTAGTCATAATAAATATATATTGGTAATAAATAACAGTAATGTTTCTGTTTATGTGTGGAGGACGAGTTTGGTGATATAGTCTCAGGTTCTAGGGGAAGAAACTGCTCTGCCTCTATATGCAGAGTAAACACAGTGTGGCCGGCGCAGGTATTGTCTTTAGTATCCTTGGGGTCTGCACAGACACTCACCTCATCGACATCCTGATGCTCCGTCGAAGTGTTGGTGATGTATTTGGGAGTTTTAATCACCCACCGCAAAGCCTTTTGGATGCTGGGCTAGTGCATCACATACCAGTTTGTGATGATTTCAGTTAAAATGCTTTCTATTACAAAGCGGCTCAACCTTCAGAAGATTGTGTGAACTTAAACCCTCCGGTGTGTTTTTGTCTGAACAGAAGCAGTAAAATGTTTTTGACTTTTCTGCAGTTCAAATTCAGCAGTCTTTCCAAAAGCAATTTTTTTTTTTTGTTTTCTTGTGACACTTTTGCCATTTCTCATTAAATGTGGTCATGACCCTTTTTTCCATGCTGCTTTCATCACCTCCTCGCGGTAACTGGCGGTTTCGCTGTTTGTCTGCATTTTCTTGTTATCCACTGCTGTTTTTTTCCCGAGGCCTTTTGCATCAAAAATGCAGCACCATATTTTACAGTCTTCGGTAATTGAGCTCTTCCTCTTATGTAATCCAGTGCCTCTGAATGCTGCCTGTGTGCTGATGAGAGCTAAATCTCTGGCAACATGTTGAAGTTCATACTGGAAGCTGATCACAGGACCTCTTTCGCCAAATTATATACCGTCTGCCTGCTCACTTTATCACAATACCCTGGAGAGAAAAGCAGTAACATAAGCATTAACATACCAGCTGTCTGACAAACTGACTGCGTGAAATCTAAATCAATGAAAGTTTCAAAGTCACTGGACATTTTTAATATGATTTCATTATTAGTATGCACATATGGATTCTTATAATTATAGATTCACAAACAAAGTGCTGTTTCAGCGATTTTAGCTGTGAATCTCCACTGAGGGGTAAGATTTGAAAATATTTCGGGATGCTTTAAGAGTAAGGATCACTCTACTGGTAAGGCAGAATTTGTACTGACTCTGCAAATGTTGATAGTATATTTCTCCTGGGTCTGCGCAATCAATAACAGTTGAGACAGGCATATATTATCACTATACTGTATAAACCCTATCCTTTCCCATTTTTATGTAGCATTTTCCCAGCGGGAATCTTTCTCTCCACTTCAATCAAATTTGCTCATCTTAACTCATTCTTCCCATTTGGAAAATTAATAATTTCAGCCTTTGATGGCTTAATCATAGCTCAATTTTCAAAACAAAGCTTTATCTGAAAAAACATTGTTGCCTTTTTACTAATAATAATAAAAAAGGTTATCTGTGCATGCACAGAAAAAAAGGATTTAATCAAATGAACAGTACTCAGAAAAAGACAAGCAACTCACAATGACAGTAATTTCAACTTTTTTTTTGTTCAGTAGGCAAGTTTGAAACATTTTAATACAACATTTCACCCAAACAGCTCTGCAGAAAACTCTGTTGACTGAAACGAAGAATCAAATTTCGTTGAAATTTAAACTGGCTTTGATAATGAGCATTACAAAAATAGTTCACTGTGTTTTTGACTGCAGATCAACTAAGGCTTTCATGTCTCCCATAGAAACAACATTTGCAGTAAATAAATGAACAGAAAAAAAGCTGATGGAGTTTGATCACAATCATTATTCCGCGTATTTCTGAACCACACATTATCTCTCGTGTGTTGTTATTAACTCTGACTAAATTATCATAATATTCTCCTTTTTTAAAAAAAAACTTTTAACACCAATATTTTAGATAACTCTCAGTGATGACAACTTTTGATGATAATCATAAATTGCTATGATGTTTGGATAAACATAGTTTAGTACATATTACATGTCATCGTTTTTTCATTGAAACACTCTAATTTTCGACCTGCAATTAAATTTTTGCCCAATTTACACTGATTTATAAAAAGCTGCAGAAAAATTACACTTTAAATTGGAAAAAAAATGGATTTGATTGTTAAATCTCCAACAAGCGATGTTTTCATTTTCTCTAGTATTGGTGTTTCAGCTGAACCGAAACACATTAACACTAATGCACAAAGATCTTGAGCTACCCCTCATTTCTTTATATTTTGCTTCCCCAGAGCGAGACTTTCTAGTACTTTAAAAATAAAATCTTGAGTAATAGTTCTCCAGGTTTTCTAAAATGCCTTTCATATTTTTTTCTTTGGACTTTAGCTGCTTTTTCTCTCATTATCAGTCAAGTCCTTATACCTGAACATTGTAACAGGATTTTTTTTTGTTAAGCCACTTAACACTGACATATGAAAAATTCAAGCTTACAAAATGTACCTGCTTAATCAGTATTAGCAAAAAACTGGCGTAGTGTGCAGTGAGTTCTTAAAAAATCTGAGGAAACTGGAAAAGTGGATGACAAAAAGATGATTTAGATCTAGAGCGGATGAACAGCATGTAAATGTGAAGTGTCTACAAACACACCGCCAATGCAGAGTGGGATCATCTTGACAGAGAATGCAAGTAAAGCAGCTAGCATTAAAAAAAAAAGAGCTTTGGATGTTTACTTAAGCCATCCAAGAAACCTGGAGAACTATTCCTGAAAACAAGAGTTTAGTCTGTACTGAAGAATAAAGGTGGTCATACCAAATACTGACTTTCAGTCTTGATATGTTATATATCCTTATATCCTGTATTGTCATTTCTCTTTGCATATTTGTGTTTCAAAAAATCATTGCCACTAATTCCCATTTTCACAGCAAATACCAAGAAATAATGGGTGGCTCAAGACTTTTGCACATTACTGTAAAATACTCAAAGACAGCACTATGAAGGTGTTAGAATGATCATCAAGAGTAGATAATTTCGTACAAAATAACCATACCTCCCTTCATGACATCTTTCACCTTCTGTCTATCTTGATCTCTGTTTCTCCCAATAACATTTAAAGGGTCTCTTCTCTGACCTGCTTTTTCTTCTTCTTGATGTTAAGTGGAAAGACTGGGAAAATGAACAGACAGTGAAAAGCTAAGAGGAGAGGATAGTTACTGAATAGTGAGAGAGGAGTGAAAAGGTGAAAACTGAAGTGCACAGAAAAAAGAGAACAACAAAGGGGAAGGAGAAGAGGGGAAAGGATGAGAAAAACACGAGGGTTAGGCTGGGATGTAGACGACTAAAAGACTTCATCACATTATTATGTCATGGAAGTAAATGAGCAGCAAATTACAAATGAACAAAGAAAAAAAACTGTTAAATCAATCTAACAGAAACTCTCTGTGGATCGGGACTCAGGCGATTTGGGATAGGAATTCGATGTTTTTCTACTGAAAAGCAGGTATTGATCAGGATGCCTCTAAGATGCTTCCCTGTGGAGGTTTTCCTGGACCTCTGCCTACTGGGAAGAAACCTTTGGGCAGACCCAGCACACTCTGGAGGTATACACATACTATTTGGGAACATCTCAGGGTCAGATCCCAGAATTATTGACATCATGGTTGAGTATTGAACACAGACTAGTATCACTGTCATTGTCAATGTTTATTTTTCCTCATATCTGGGTCTTCCACATGTCTCTCATCTAACACTGTTGCACAGTTGCAAATACACACCTGGTGCTGCTTGTACAAACAACCATACTTGACTGGGGATGTCTGGGGATATACTCTCATATGCTGTTCATAAGATAAACCCGGTGTCTGCTGTTACTGCATGTATCTAAATGGCCTCAGTTAAAGGCCCTGTTTGTGAATGATGAAGTGTCACTGAGCGCTCCTTTAGATACATAAACTGCAGTCGGGCCGTGGCAGAGACAAATGGATGGACTCTGTTACAGGTACTTCTGCTGCTGTCCACTAACCTTAGAGTACAGCGCACAACATGCATGAATGCACTCACATCACACACAGTGACAGTCACATACATAAAAATCTAAACACGATGCAAACCTCTACAGAGAGCACAAATATACTACACACAGCAACCCCATATGGGTATATAAACACCTCGAGGATGCTTGCTCATGCGTAGATTACCAAGCACACACACTTCAATACAGCTTGATAAGAAATAACTTCACATACGCACTTTTACACTGCAGCAGCTTCCTCATCTGCAGCTTTTAGCTTAGCTACGAGTCCAGACTCAGATAATCCACATGATCGATGCTGATGAAGAAGTGAACAGGGGGAAAAAACACACATAAAAAATAAAAAATCATGTCTTTTTATTTCTGTTTCTCTCTCAGTCCCTCCACCCACCTTTTCTTTTTTTTGCCAGTATGTAGGCATATATGACTCCTTGTTCGCCACCCTCAGTGTGTACTTTATTGGAATAACTACCTTAAAGCACTGAGTAAATAAAGAGAATACATTACCTGACTCTAATAGTGGTTATTGGAAATGTAGCTCTCACTATAGATTATTCAGGCGGCCAGCCAGCCATCTCTCCTTCAAAAATCATTAAACTTCTTTGCTCAGCAAGCACACACACTAAACAATCTAAACAATAAACCTGTAAACAACTGTGTAATAAAAAGATGTGATTCGATTGGAGCTTAGTGGAAACAAAAACAGAAGAAAAAACTATAAACACAAATACTTTAGCGATTATATGTATCTCTCTATGCATGAAGCTTTATCTCATCTGTGATTATTTTTGACACTGAATCATTTCAATGGTTTTTTTTTTACTTTTCATTTATTTATTTATCTTTTTGACCATCATAAAATCAATCAAACCCAAATCAGGCTTTGAGGCTGCTTCATCTAGACTGCATTACTTTCTTAATTTATTTATAACATATATATCAGCACCGTCAGATTTAGCCTGAAGGCTAGTTTTCATCTGGCAGGCTGATACAAGTAAAGAGAAACAAACTCACAAAACACACACAAGTAGTCCAAGTAATATTTCTTGCAGTTATCAGCGACAGTAGCTCGCTCCGCTCTGTTAATCGCTCAGCAGTTTGCTAAGTTGTGACCAATAAGAGGTAAAGGTTGCTCTAAAGACACCTAATTAGATGGGATCTGAACTATCAGTGGAGCTTAAATGAATTACTGTGTGTTTTTGCCTGGCGTGTGTGTGTGTGCATGTGTGTTTGTAAGTGCCCAATTAATGTGCACATCTTCTGCCAGTGTCAGTATCATGTTGGCAATTAAAACAACATGACTGAAAGCAAAGATGCTGTCTCAGAGGACCCAGAGCAGCGAGCACGGAGATGATATTATTAAAGATCTGTGAAGCAGCCGTGGAGCCACTGTTGCTCAAAGCAGAGACACTTAAGCCCCAAAAAGCAGTGTTGTCTTTCAGGTTAAATGTTGTCCCTGAAGCAAAAAAGCTGACATGTTAAGTTATTTTTACTTGGACTGTGAGCATATTTACAGGGCACACGGAGAGACGCTGTGAAAATGCGTCGCAAGAGTTGGCAGCAGATGAAACGAAGACGGTGGGCGCTGGGGGTTTTTTGTGTGAAAGGGTTCATTTTAAGGCAATAGATCTTGCTCTTGGCAACATGTTTTGCCTGCTGACAGGCGCTGGATATGATGCAATAAGCCAAGTAATCTTTCCTCTCCAAGAGCTCTCGCTCACTCAGTCTATCACTCTCTGTTTCTTGCTCTGTTTTCAGTTGCCATTAACAAGGTGCCACAGGCAGCATGGTCCAAATTAACACCTACTGTATATTAACGTGATCTTCTGTGGGAATTACTGCTGCATCCAGCCGCTGGGAGAAATACTCTCACAGCATCTATGTGGTATTTTTCATGAAGAACTCTGAGATAATTAACCGAGTATTGATGTTTAAATCCAAGCTCAACAAAAATAAATAAAAAAAATAAAAAGACTGCAAGTGAAGGTCAACAATTTAAGAATGTTTCTCAGCGTTAAATTGCAAAGACTTTGGGGATTTCATCATCTACATTATATAATTAGGCGATTTAGTAAATCCAGAGAAATCTCTGTACACAAGGGACAAGGCTAAAAACCGATACTGAACGTCCATGAACTTCTGCCCTCAAAGGGCCCTCTATTACAAACAGGTCTGATTCTGCTAATTGTGAGTCAATTCAAGTCAGGTCAGTTAATTTTTTTACTCCCAGTTTACAGCAACAGTCACCTCAAGGTGATTTTCTGATTGTTGGGGTTTTAAATCTCCAAACAATGCTTTCGCTGACCCCCACCTCTTTTAGGATGCACCCAGCGAAAATCCAGCATGTGTGAAGGAAAATGATAAAATGGATTTGCTTAGTGCTTTTCTACTATTACCCAGCACTCAAAGTTCTTTTTACTACAAGTCTCAATGAGCCAGTCACACCAACATTCATACAAGAGCTTGGTTCTATTCCCTCGTCTTGCCGAACATTCACACACACACACACACTCACAATCCGATGGATGCATCGGGAATTCTGTACTTTCCCAGGCATACTTCGCCATGCAGACTGGAGGAACCGGGTAGCCAATGGGGAACTATCTGAGTGGTAGAAGACCGTTACTACCTACTGAGCCACAGCTGTCCCGCTAATAGATTAACAGTTGCAATGGGGACACCTTAGCAGGCATTCCTAAAAATGCATAATATTAATAGTGAGAAATGCCTGATATGAACTCTTTTTTTTTCAAGTCAGGCATTACTGATTTCAGCAAGACAATGCCAAGCATTTATCTGAATGAATTCCAACAGCATCCTCCATGGTGAAAAGAGTATGACCCCCTTTCACTCCAGACAAAGCAGACCATGAGCTGTCGGGCAGCTGAAGTGCCGTTTTAAGTAAAAATAGGGAAATATTTTTTGCTTTGACAGCTGTAGCTATTAGTAGAAAAAAAACCTTTAGAGATTGTTATTAAAAGGGTTGATGAAATACAGCTGTAATTCTCTTGAGGAGAGGATGGTTAACACAATAGAACTTACTGGACAATTAATAATTTCTGTGCTTGTCTTCCTGCCCTCTGATTTAAGGAAGTGAAGTTTGTTGGCAAACTGTTTGTAGAGAGAAAAGGTGCTTTCTTTGTGGCATAAATAAGGAAGTGAGCATTTATTTTCATCAGTCAAAAAGACAGACAATTTTTTTGAATGATTTCTACCTTTAAAAACTCTTCAAATGATAAATAACATTTTGTTGGTGGATAATGGCAGCTACGCCTGTGTTTGGTGAATGGTGGGTGTCAAGTGCCTTGACGCTGAGTTCATCTCCTGTAGTGTGCGGTCCAAAAACTCCTGTTTTGTGGAAGTGAGTTAAAGACCCTTCAACTGTCTCTCAAAATTCAAATATTAGTATTTGGATTATTAGTGGCTCAAATCACATTATTTTAACAAGACATTGACTTGACAGGCATATCTATTGGGTTAAAAAAAAAAAATATATATATATATATATATAGATAGATAGATAGAAATCAGTCCCCGCTTTTACACTTGTTTTGTTTATTTTATTTATTTTGTGAGTATGCTTGCAGACCACTTCATTAGTTACAGCTTGCTAATACTGGGCTGAACCCCCGTTTGCCACAAAGTGTTGGAAACATTTCTCAGAGATTTAGGTCCATACTGACATGATAGTATCCATGATGGAAATCTCCAGTTCCACAACATCCCAAATGTGTTCTGTGGGACTGAGATATGGTGATAGCAGAGGCCATTTGAATACATTGAAGTCATGTTCATGGCACGTTACCCTGCACATCAAACGATCTGTACTCTGGTCATAAAAAGAATGGTCATGGTCAGCAACAACACTCAGAGGCTATAGACCCCAGGACTTTCCTACCTCTTTACTGCCACGCTTTCCTCAAACCAAATCCCTCTTTAAACTCATGCATTTGGTAGACACCTGTCAATGTTTGTACCTGAGACTGACTGTGTCTGTGACACACATCCACCTCCAAACAGACAGACAGATACAGCTGCTAAAGTCAAAACTGCCTTTGTGATTCCTCCTGCTACAGTAGACGTGTGCACGCACACACATACACACAAACAAGTGCAAAGTCATAACTGCCTCCAGGCAAACTAAGAGGGGCTTGTTCTGTTTAGAGTGGCCTTCTTCAGAGACTGTGTCACGCAGTCACTGTTTGTGTCACTGAGGCATGTTTGGTGCAGAGTCTGTCCACTGTTTTTTATCAGAGTTTTAGCCGAACATCACTTATTGAAAAGGAGTGCGCGATCCTCTGGGAGAAGAGGAGCAAACAGAAAGGAGAACAAATGAAGCGGCGGCAGAAAATGTTTGGCGCTTGCTGAAGGAGAGACAGAAGAGTTCTTTCAAATTTCAAACGCTGAGGTGAAGTGTGTAATACTAACAATGGGGTCCGACTCTTCATCTCTCTTATACTTTTGGGTCTTTTGTTTTTTTTTAAAGCAGAAAGTGGCAGAATGGATTAGATATTGTTTGCTTTTACATTCTTTTGTGTTTGCTGTCCTTGAACACATGTCCTCCATCACTGTGATGAGTTATTGTGAGTGTGCTAGCGTGAGCAAGAGACAGTCTCATCCATCAACATTTGGACTACCCTATGAAACAGGAATGTTCTGTTTTTAACTAACCTCTGTTCTAAAAAGAAAAGAAAAGAAAACCCATACCTTAACAGACCCAAATCCTCATTTCTCCACGTCAGAGGGGGTTTTGTGGCGTTATTTCTCAGAGCCTCCGGTGTGTGATGGGCTGTGGGATGTGAGATCCTTGAAAAAACTATGACAGATCAAAAAGACCCTGAAGTAGGAGGGGGCGAAGCAGAAACGTGTTGTGCTGAGTGCTCAGTCATATCCATGTCTCTCTTACTTTCTCCTTGTCTTTTCCTGTTACCATTCCCTTTTAAGCCTTCACCCAGTCTTCTATATCTTTGGGCTTATATTAGATTTTGTATTATGTAAGTCTTCTTTTTCTATTTTAGTTTCTGCTCATCCACTCGTTTCTACAACTCAGCATGCTTTTCTTTCTATAATTTGCCTTTCAATCCACTTAGACACTGTTTCGCTCTGTTCCTACAGAAGCAAACACACCACCAGAACTAACATGCAGTAGAGCCTATACATTTTTCCACCTTGTGTTATACTCTAATATAATGCCACTTTGAGCTTGTCCCTCGTTCACAAGAGGTTACCACAGTGGGTAGCTCTACATGTTTGATTTGGCAGATTTATTTTTATTTTTTTTTACACCGGATGCCCTTCCTGACTCAACTCCAGAGGTGTTTCTGCGTCCTTCCAGGAAGGAGAGGTGTTATCCTCATGTTAATGAGGTCAATCAGAAGGAGAATGCTCTGACGGCTTGATTGGCTTTATATAATAACGCTGACCTTCATGTGTGTTTATACATCAAATGATGTTCATGTACTTTATGAATTTATTGAGAGAATGATCATAAACAGATCAAACACCGAACTGCTGTCTTTACCTGAAGTGGTAAAATTATTTCCGCTTAATTCATGTCATTCACTGCTGGGTTTCCTTTGAATGCAACCTAAACACGTTGGTTTATTTTCCGTTTTCCATTTTGAAATCCCTCACAAGCTAATAAACTGACCTTAGATAATGGTCCATATTTATTAGTGCAAATTGTGTGTTTAAAATGTTTCTTTTCTCAGTACACAGTCCAGGCTTAGACTTTCCCACTGGGTGATTGAAAGGGACTGCTGTTTTCAGTCATGTGGTCACCTCTTTTCTCATGACCAAACCCCTGTTTAGCCTTTTAAATGTCCAGTGTTTTTGCTGCTTTGCCTCAAAATAAACAACTTAAATATCAGGGGGAAAAAGAAGAAAAAAGAGGTAGTAATTAATAATTAACAGCAGGTCTACTTCTTTGTTTACACTTTCCAAATTACTGTACCACCTTCAAAGAACTTGTTTAAATAAATGTATGTTCAATTTTAAGTGCCAGATGTTTGATCTACCTGTCTTGATCTATCTATCTTTCCTTTTTTTTTTTTTTTTTTTGCTTAACGCTCCATATAAACTCTATAAATGTTGGATATAGCATGTGCTGTTAGAGGACATGGGTCATAGTACTTCTCTGTGTTTAAGAAGAGCTGAAACAACTGATTTTGGCTACTCTCTAACCTACAGTATACTGAAATGCTTCTATAGAACCAGCATCAAACTACAAAATAAACCAGAATCAGCTAAATTTCACAGTTTTAGTCTTGAGGGCAGCTAAAGCAGTAAAGGCTAACCCCCCTGTTACCGATAGGCTAGCATTTTATATAAGCATCCTCTCCTCTCCTCTCCTGCTGGGTTGAAGGAAAGCTCCTGCGTCATCACAGTGCACCCACATACCTATATTACATTTAAGATTCCCAGAGTGATTGGGATTAATGCACTTCCACAACCGATTCCTTTGATATTACAGCATAGTTCAAAGAAGGTCATCTACTTCGTAATCCCATACAGCAGGAGCAAAATGTAATGATTATACAGTAATAGTCTTACACACAGTGTGACTCATAGTTGTGAAATATACTCATTTCTGCTCATTGGCTCACACCACAATCTGTATGTGTTTCTCTGAGCCTGTTATGAGCCTAGAGGTCATAGGTAGAGGATTAATTTTCCCAAAAGCATTTTAAGTGCATTCATGGTACTCTAACCGGCCACAGAGCAAAGTGATCAGATGGAGAAACCCGGGCATGGAGAGACAGAGGGGTTGTATGACATCCTCCTGTCCTATTAGTTTATTGTTTCAGGTGCTCTTTGGAAATGAAATTGTCAAAGAATCCAAGGAACTCTCTTTTCTAATAATATCTTAAATGGCTTTATTCTCATCTTTAACCTAAAACAAAGCCCTCCCCTGTGTTTTTGGCATACAAGCCTTAATCATCCATCATCATTTATGATGACATAATATCAGTTATCAGAACAGTAATCAATGCATCACAGAGACAGGCAAGAGACTGAGAATACATTTCTGTTTCACAATTTTGATTTAATACTTGATCACTTATGTGAAATAAATTTTATTGGCCTGTGTTGTCAGTTCCCTTTTAAAAACCACCAGATTTTACACATACAAGCAAAAGCAGCGTTCTCCACACTATGAGTGTGTTTTCTCTTACTCATAAACAAGCCTGGTAACTGTTACTTTACAGTGCAGCAGTAGGTGTGCGGTATTGATATGCGCTTCCTCATATAAAACATTCCTCAAATAAAATGAAAAATAAAGTGCATTTTTGTTTTGTTTTTATTAATTCTTTGCAAGATATTTATTATATCTAGAAAATATATTTATTAATTGCTTATAATCATTATTATTTGATAGAGTCTTCATTTATTTGACTACTGCTTTCTTGTACTAGTACCATAGTACTACCACTGCAATGTACATTAATTAATGAAGGTCGTGAGATGTAATTGCAAGCCTTAAATTAAATTCAACAATTGGCCCATACGTTAGACCTTTATTACTTTTACGTGTGTAAAAATGGGGGTTTACAAAACAATGTGCTGCTTCTTTCCATGCATGTGATCAAGTGGGACTGCAGCTGTTTTAATGGATTATATTTCATTCATTAGCTGTTGATACACCAGCATTCTTTGCATTGGTATTAAAACATTAATAAAACTTTTTTGAATCACTAACATAGTCTCAAAGAGAGGCAAGTTTGTGAGAAGAATGTAAGAGAAGGTAGAGGAAAGAAAGTTCTAATTTTCACTGGAATTATTCAAGATATTTTAAAGTGAAAATCCCAACTTAAAAAGCAATCCTTGGTGAAAAGGCTCCTTGCAGTGATAAAAATTAGATACACTGTAATTTTATCTCACATACGATCACCCAGCAGAGTATGAGCTAACTTGTCATGCCACAGGTGTCACCTGTAAACTGTCATGCTACTGTATGTCTCACATTCCTGTCTGTCCCTAGCCAGCCTGCCTTCATATCTGACCAACCTTAATGCCTTGGGCTTGATGTGTTGCCATGGCAATGCTTCAGATAGCCACCCATCTTGTGAAGGAAGCGGGCCTGATTGGGGCTTCTTCCTGAAAGTTGTTTTCCTCCTTCCTCTTTTAATGCCTGACAGCATTTATCTCTCTATCAACTGTAAGTGGATTTGTGTCTGAGATTTGCTTGATAGATGATAGCAGTTATACAGTGAGGAGGTTTCCTGCAACCCTTTTTATTATGTGGCCTATTTTTCTGAGTAACCCTCTAAACTATGTGCTATTATGAGTGTGCACACATGTGTATGTGTGTGTGTGTACGTGTGTGCGTGTGTGCGTGTGTGTGGACTAAATTTAGCACAGATTTTCTTGAGGTTGATGATGTAACAAGCTGTCTATGTAGTTCTCAATAAGCCTCGATGGAGAACTGCACAACAATCCTATACAAGAGAAACGAGTTAGACTCCCTCTCTTGGTTTTTCTCTGAGTAATTTTACTTTCACTGTCAGTCTGTTGTTTTTCCTGTCTTTCTCTAACACTCAAGGGACAGAAATAGAGAAGAGAGGAGGCCAAAATGAGAAGAGCCACAGGGAGATTGAGAATGCATCGTATCATAAATGCAATACCAGTTCCCATTTTAGAAGAAAAATGCCCATCTTCTTTTGCTTTCAACTCTGAGGTGGATTTGATGGCTAGACACTGGGCTTCATTTGATACCCATTTGTTTTAAGACCTTAAATACACCATGCACTGATAACCTGAGCATCACTCATCATCATCAGTGTGTTGACCTGTCAAAGCAAACTGATAAGTTGCCCACTGCTTCGAGTGCTCAAGAACATAGGAAAATCACTCATTCCTTATTATCTATATGAAGATATATGACGAGCCATGTCCTATAAGTGAAAGTGTGATTTTTCATAATGGGCCTCTGCTCTCTTCTTTTCTCGTTTTTGCTTCTAAACAAACATTCACTCATATTTCTTCGTGACAAACTTTGATTGCTTTTATTGTTTCAGTGCTACACAGCTCATGACATGGGACGGAAACCCCGCGTGCCTCATGATAAAATGCATGGAAACAGCACAGGACACGTCTTGCATGGCAATACAACGATGGCTGCCGTCGCATATAAGCTATATACTGTAGCTACAACACTGAATAAACATGAGCTTGTACATTAACAGCGAAAGTTTCTATATTGATTTGTTTCACCGGTGGATTATTTTTTACACCATCCTTAAGACACGACTAAAAGGGACTGTCCCTGAATGAAAGTCTGTGTATTGTTGTTGTTGTTTTTGTCTTTTTGCTGTTTCTATACAGTCACTGAACATCCCCGCTCTCTGATTAACGTATCCGCATTTAAATAAACGTAAACGTTTTTCTTTTTTCTTTTTTTTTTACTCTGGTCATGGTCTGTGGAATTTGCATTTTATAATCTTCTTGAAAGCGTTTTGGAAGTCTTTGTTGAAGTAGGCATATATGATGGGGTTGAGGAGAGAGTTTGAATAGCCCAGCCAGTTTATGACTGCGCCCAGCCACTCGGGCATGTAGCAGCTCTCTGCACAGAAAGGTAGTACCAGTGCAACGATGAAAAAGGGCAGCCAGCAGAAGATGAAAGTTCCCATAATGATGCCGAGTGTTTTCACCGTTTTACGTTCCCTGGCCAGCGCGATCTTTCTCTTCGCCCCCGAGTTCTTTTCATTCATGTTTTCATAGCCGTGCGAGGAGGACTGAGGAGTGTTGGGCAGAGGCAAGTGCGTCTTTGAGTTGCTGATAACTTCTATGATCTCCAATGATTCGCCCTCGTCTCCATGCTTCACCGCGCCATTTACGCACGGAGAGCTGGATTTAGACTCATCCCCGCGCTTCCAGCCTTTGCCGCCGGTTTCTCCGTTGGTTTTCTTGTGAAAGATGGCCGGAGACACACTCAAGCACTTTTCTGACACTTTTGCTTTCTCTGCTTTCTTCACTGTCTTTCGAATCCGAAACCGAGCAGCTCTGAATATTCGTCCGTATAGAACTAACATGAGGATAAGAGGGATGTAAAAAGCTCCAAACGTAGAATAGATGGTGTAGCCCGGGTCCTGGCTGATCATGCAGGCGTCGGGGTTTGCCCTGTCTTCGGCGCTTCTCCAGCCTAACATAGGCGGAATAGAAATGGAGAAACCAATTAGCCAAGTGACGCTAATCAAGAACGCAGCTCTCCTTGGTGTCCGTTTATTTACATAGTCAATAGGGTCCGTTATGGCCCAGTACCTGTCCAAAGCAATTGCGCACAGATGCAGGATGGATGATGTACAACACAGTACATCCAGAGAGATGAATAAATCACAGATCTCCTGCCCCAGAGTCCACTTGTTTAAAACCTGATACAGGGCCGCCATTGGCAGGACCAGCACAGATACCATGAGGTCTGTCACGGCCAGGGATCCGATCAGATAGTTGGCCACATTCTGGAGAGATCTCTCCAGGGCGATGGCTGCCACGACGCACGCATTGCCAAATATGGAGCAGAGGATGAGGGCCCCCAGGAGCATTGAGGTAATAATCTGGTAACTTAGCACCAGATCTGGAAGAGACCCGGACCCCGTGCCATTCTCACCCCCGTTCCAGTCGGCAACCACGTCCCCCCCACCGGGGTAAACACTGGTCGCGTTGCTGTCGTTGTTGCTTGTGGTTATAAAATCCATAATGCAACCACACTCAGAGCGAAACTTTTCCCAAAGTAGTGGGGAGTAGTGGAAGAATAAGCAGGAGTCAGTCAGCCCCCTCAGACTGCTGCTGCCGCTGTGCGTTTTACCGGGTCCATCGGAGTTACCGGGCTCGTGCTGTCGCTCTCAGGACGCATGACGCAGACGTGCTTGTGAGTGCGTGTGAGGGGGCTGTGTATGTTGTAGCCCATGAGTGTTGACAGCCGGGTGCGCACACTGGTACTGCGAATCATCTGAGCTTGGTGACGCCGTGAATTCATTTATACCAACAGCTTTAGGTACGTCAGACCGGGAGGAGGTCGTCCTGGAGGTTTGTGCCTTTACTCTCCCTGTTGCTCAGTTTTTCATCACAGACCGCCGCCGAGGGTGCAGAGAGCTACTGTCCTTTTTGTATCTCCTTTATTTTACTCTTTGGACTCACTGAAAAAAGTATTTTGTTTATTTATTCATTTTTTTAAAGTTTAGTTTTAGCCTTCATCGGAAAGGGTTGGTATCAGCCAGAACCAGTAACCAGGAATTTTTCCTTTCTTTTTTTAATATAACGAGATATCAGAAAATTAACTATCAAATGAAGCAAATTTGTCGTTGGGCTACCTAAGACGGATACATTTTAAAAAAGAGTATCTATCGTCGGTTCCCATGAAGTTTTTGTGTAAAGCAACTTCGTTTGAAACGGATCTTTAAAAAATATTTTAAAACAGTTTGGACTAGAACCGAGTAATTCGTACAGCGTGTTTACGAGTGGAGCTTTGCAATTTTGATGTGAAAGGGAGAAAAGTTCAAATGTCCAGAGCGCTGAGAGAAAATAGTTTGAGGACCAGGAACAGCTCCTCTGCAGTCCTGAAAGGAATGCTGCTGCCCTCTGCTGTACGCGAATGATATTGCACCAAATGGTGGACGTTGCTCCATCAGCGCATATGAGTTCAGGGTAGGTTGTGTGAGTACATTACAGGAAGGAGGGGGTTCCCTTGAAAACAGCTGTAGCCGTTGCCTTGTGTTCAAGTGTATTCGAGCCAACAAATAATGTCAGCTATGAGTCAGAGTGGAGTCTGAATAAACGCAGTTAGTGAGGAACTTCTCAAAGGGGAGGGATGGAGGCTGTGGGTGAGTGTCTGTTATGAGGTGATTGTATGAAAGATGAGTGAGTCTAAAAAACGTATTTAAAAAAATCTTAAAAGTTCTCATTGGAATTCCACACAGAGGCCCTAAGGCCAGGTGATAATTAAAAATTGAAAAAGAAAAGATATTTAGATGCAAAATGTCAATTTAGGAAAAGGGCCATGAAGTGAAAATTGCAAAAGCTAGAAATGACAAAAGCTTAAATGGACAACAAAATGTGTACAAACAGAGCACATAGTGGGCAATTTATATTTTCTCTATTTGTTGAAATACGTTTTTTCCTACAAATTACAATTACAATCCTAATTTGGGATAAGACTCATCCAACATCCCAGCCTGTGCCTCCAGGTGCCCCCCTCCTCCCCACCAAAGATAATACTCAACATGTTTGAAAAAACTCCAAAGTTCTGTTTTAAAAAAAACCTTGTTCTGCATTCTTTTTGTTGGATGGTTTCAGTTTTTAGACACTTAACTTTGACTTTAACTGCGAGAATCTGCTGTGTTGGTTATACTGGAGTTTAAAATCAAAATGGATGTATTGTTTTCCCATCCCTCTGAAGCTTCTGAAATACCAGTACAATGATTAGATTAGAAAGTCTCGTGCTCTTTCTGTATAGTACTTCCAGTGTGTGTGGAAATCAGCTGACACGACACAGGTAAATATAGCCTTGTGTTAAATTTGAAGGGGGAGGGTATGCAAGGATGTTTTAAAACATATTACCACTTTCAACCAAAGAGTGGTGAATCAGAAAGAACAAAAAAGTAAATCAAACTAAAATTTGGGGTTGTCACTGTGCCATAAATGGCACTTGTTCTCTTCCTTTTTCAAGGTACTTGGCAGGTAGGTTGTACAAAGCATCTTTGAGTGCTTGCCGCTGTTCTTTTGTATAACATCTGACTTTTATTTGTCTCTTGATGTAATTCCAGATTGACTGCTTGGCATTGAGGGAGCCACTCAATTTTCTCAGAATGTCAGCGAAACCAAAATCTAAGTAACAGAAGTACTTATTAAAATGACAATTTTATCACAGACAGACACCTTTAAAGGGATACAAATCACCCTTTCTTGTCATTTGTCTTTGAAACAATTAGACATGACAGTCACTGCAAAAATGATAAAAGCATGTAATAAAAGCTAAGTGCTGAAAAAAAACGAGGATAAATTTAGTGCTTTCATTTAACTGCTCTATAAGTGATGGATAAAAGATCAGATTGCCAGGAAATGATAAATACATTAAAAAGACACTAGACTGACGCAACAAACTGACAAAACAACTTGGCAAAAGATGAGAGGAAATGTCAAGAATACAATGAGAATGAAGGAATAGAAAACAGGTGAGGGAGGTGTGAAGAGCCACCTTCACAATGGGAAAGGGTGGAAAGGATGATTATTTTGATAAATACTAATATAAAACTTCATGTAATAACCTTTTTAATAGAACCTCAGTTATAAAGCAGGCTCTTTAAATTCCAGTAACCAAGAACTGATAAATTGTTGGGATTTTGTCTGATTGTTGGATTTTCCTCTGTATTATTGTCACATCTTTACCCTACAGTATAAAGCACCTTCAGGCAACTGTTGTTGTGATTTTTGCCTATATAAATAAAAATGCATTTAATTGAATGTTTTTCATGCAGATCTTTTTTGAATTCAGGAAAAATAAATTCTGCTATGGTAGACCACTGAAATGCTTTAACAAGGAAGCAGCAGCAGCAACACACACACACACACACACACACACACACACACACACACACACACACACACACACACACACACACACACACACTGTGCTGTGCTTATCAACCAGTAAGTGAAAAAAGCTGACACCACGGTTGTGGGCATGAGGGGAAAAAAGGTGGCTCTGGCTATTTCACTTGGTTTTTGTGAGTCTGCTGGTTCCATAGTGGTGTGCTTTCTATAGGTCATGAAGGACAATAGCAAGGCTGTTAACAGTGCACCTATTGCAGTGGGGCACACTATGGGGACTTTGTCTTTGTTAACAGAGTGGAATGCCCCAGTGGGCTAACAGGGGCAGGATAGAGAGCACCACTGCTCACCGCCTCTGCACTCGAACAGTCCCTGTAGCTCTTAAAAAGAGCTTCAATCTATACATCCAGAAGAAGTGGGAAAGAAGAGCAGGAAAAGGATGACAGGGGAAAAACCAGGCTAACTGGGTGAAGTTGCTTCAGATGTCTTCCACTGGTGGGCGAGGTGCTTCGAATGAGCCATGATGAGCTCCCATGTGGGAGCTTCTAGTGTAAATGTCTCGAACAGAGTTGGATGTAGCGAAGCTGAGGATGCTGGTGAGGAAACCAGTACTAATGAGACTCACACACCAAAAGTGGAGAGATCTAGGCAAAGGAGTGTAAATCCAGCAGGCGAGGGAAGGTCAAGCAATGTGCTGGTGAGACCTGCGCTGTCAGGTGGAAAAGCACGCAAAAAGACCTGCAGTGAGGACAACAAAGGAAGCTGGAGAGAGCAAAACCAAGACAGGGGCGAGGAGACAATAACTGCTGGAGATTTGGAAGGCAGAGAAAGAGGGAAAAGTATGGAAAGAAGAATGGCGGAAAGAGATGAAACACATGGAGATGAAGCACAGTATAGACAGAGAAGAGAAAGCATTGGAAGTTTGTCAAGTAATAATTCTGATCATCAGTTAAACAACATTTTGGAACTTGGAGAAGGATCGAGCAACTTGCAGAGAGGACACACCTGCTCTCGACTCCAGAGCACTGGCTGCAACTGGACCTTCACTTCCAGTTCAAACGCACTGTCCCGTCGGCCTGCTGCTCATACCAGGTCCATACCCCGGTCACCTCAGAGACCTTTATCCAGACCAGCAGCAGGAGACTTGCACCTCTACTCACTAAGTTCATTCAGGGAGCCAGATCCATTCTGGGTGGAGGTGAGACCAGGGTCAGCACCTGGGCGATCTTTGACCTTCTATGAGCTAAGAGGGGAGGGAGAGGATGAGGGTGATGAAGAGAACGTGGAGGATGGTGATGAAGGAGGCAGCGGGGTGGTAAGGGTGATGAGTCAAAGCGTGACCTCAGCAGTGGCACAACCTTGTGTTCCTTGTGAGAGGAGGATGAGTAAAAGGGAGAGGAACAGGATTAAAAGTCTGAGGAGGAGACAGCGAAGAAGGGAGAAATGGAGACAAAATCAACAGCAAGAGAGCAGACAGGTGACTGGCACTGCACACTGACATCACAGAGGTTTAAGTATCACCACGAGATGAGTCACAGAGGCAGTTATTAGATCACTAAATGATTTAGTAATTACTAGATCCAGTAATTAATACCCAGGATAATTTATTTTTTTTAATATGTAGTCTTTATGGACTTTAAGGATTAAAGACACACCAAATAACAAATGTTTTTAACTGAGTAAGTCCTGAGATTTATACTCAGGACTTACTCTTACTAAAGAAGTATTTATAGCACAACATGGCAGGTATATGTAGTAAAGAAAGAAAGAAACAGAGGCTGCATGCACATAATCACGTGGTACAAAACAACAGGTACAAACATTAGGCCTGTTTCTGTTTTGTTGTTGTTGGGGCTTTGTTTGTTTGTTTTTTTTGCACTGCATCTATTTTTCACTGTTTTTACTCATGGTACTTTATATTACAGCATACTCGTGTGTGTGTGTCTGTTTGTTTCATCTAGACTCTGGCTCTCGAAAGCTATATCAGCAACCAGCTCATTTCAATAGCCATTGTGTGCGTGGTTTAAAGTGGGGTTACATCTGAATTAGTTGCATGATGAGGCTTGGGCAGAGAGCCCTTCAAAACCGACCAGACAAAAGAGCAGATTCCATTTTGATTGGCTGCTGCAGAGCTGCAGTCACGTTGGCAGACTGAAATTACTCTGACTGCTCTGTTACCAAAAGTCAAATTAGTTTCTTCGACACTTTCGTATGATCGATTTCCTAATCCTTTGTCCTCCTACAGACTGTGCTGTTTTTAGTTAAGATATTCCTATCTGTTATTCATTGGACTTGGTGTGTAAATAAACTGGGTCATGCAACAGGACCTTAGCACACCAGCAAATCTGCTAGCATGGCTGAAAAAGAAAGGAAGAAAGTCCAGACCTACTCCCAAATAAAATGCTGTCGTGGGACCTGTGCATGAACAAATGCCTGCAAATCTGAGTGAACTGTAGCAACGCTGTAAAAAAGAATGGCTCAGATTTCCCCCACAATGATCTGAGAGACTGATAAAATCATACAGAAAGCCATTATTTAAACTTACTGCCGCTAATAATAGTTCTGCAAACTACTGAATGATAGGGTATGCTTGGTTTTTCATACGCTGTGTCTCCATTGCTGTATAGGCTTGATAAATAGATAACGATACTGTAGCATATAATGTGTTGTCGTTCATCTGAAGCTGATAGACTCTAGCAAAAACCAAATGATTTCTTCTTTTTTTTTTATTATGTCCTAATAATAAAAAAAAATAACGGATTTTCAAATAGGTTTGAAGGCGGGTGCATTTTGGTGTACACTGGATGAAGCCAGCTAGCTTCTTCCTTCTGCTTCCATTTATCCTAAGCTAAGCCAATCATCACCTTGCTCCTGCTCCACACCTAGCACACCCTTATATATTGATGTTCTCAGCTAACTTTCAGGAAAAAGGCATTTTTTCCTTAGACTGATAAAGACATTGAAAACCCAACATATATTCAATATGTTTTTAAACAATTACTTTTGTTACCCAGTACCCATTTCTTGCTCATTTATCATGTTGAATCTTTATTTCCATTTATCAGCTCTGTGAAAATTGAATTTCACGCTAGAACACACGCTGCTATTGGGCACACTGGTCAAATACCCTGGTTTAGATTTTGGATTTTCACAATAAGTTTTATCAATATTTTGTACAATACAGAATGTTTTACATTTTTTAATCCCCTTTTTAAACTGTCTTAACTTACTGCATTCATGTGGCTGCCTTCTTGGTTTGTGCTGGCTTGTTTGAATTTGTTTGTGAGAAAAGTGTCGTAGGACAAAGCTAGAGGAGATGCTGTTGTATAAAAACAAACCACAGGATGTGATTTCATCCTGAGTAATGCAGAGACGTTTAGTGTTGGCTTGTTTCCAGCTGCTGGAAAAAAGCTAAAATGTGGTTTTAGCTGCTGTTCTGCAGAAACACATTTTGTGAAGGAAATGCAAATTGTTTGTGGTGCAGCAGCGCTATCAAATAGAGCTTCACTCAGTTATAGGTTTATCTATAAATTAGCAGTTTTTTTTAGTCTAAACTTTGGTTCTGTATGTCATAGAGCACACTCTTATTCATTTATATACCAGTATATGATTGTAACCTAGACAAAACTGGCATGTCACCATACATGTTGCCAGGAGAGCCTCAGCATCTATGCTTACTTAGACACCCTGTGCTCTGTGTTCTCTCCTCTCTTTAATGACACACCTTGGGAGGATGGGCTGATGTGACTGGGAAGTCCCTGGAGCTCCCCCAGGGTGAGAAAATAGTAATTACTTTGGAAACACCCCCAGGATTCTTTTTAAACAGTGAAGCTTCAATTCTCAGGGGTCTGCCAACACAACACGTGTTTGAGGAGGCGGTGGGTGACTTGGAAAGCCCTAGCTACTATTTTAAAAAAAGAGCTTTTGTTACATCATGGAGTTATAGCTGGAATTTGGAACCATAAAAAGTGAGTGATGAGGATAAATTAACTGTTGAGGAGAAAAGAGGAAGTAAGGAAAGAGTGTAGCAGATGCTCTGCATGATGAAAGAGAATACTAACCAGATCCAAAACCCACCTTCTGTTTTTATCCAATAGAGGTTAAGAGGGCTCATAGTAGGGCTTAACTGACAAACTGCAACAGATATAAAGTGACACATCCTAAGATGCACCTCTATTGGTTTTCCATGAAGTAATAGGAGTTTGAACTAATGCCTATGATGGGTCAGAATGCTCTCTCTAACAAACAATGTTTATGCTTTACAGTAAGATGTGTGAAAATGTAGGTAGGCAGACATTTCACTTGACTGAACTCACACCTGACACCCTCATGTCCTCACACATATTATTATGCTGTTTGGATGGGTGTCAAAGAGGGTTACATTCATCAAAAGAGAAAAGAAATTCAAATAGAAGAGAACTGTGAAAGAGGACATTTTCACTTATATTTAATGCTAACTGGTAGCATCTTGTAGTGATAATTTATACTTAACATCTCATACGTGAAGGGTCAAATCTCTGGATTGCTCTCTCTTATTGCTGTTATCCAATCCTAGGCAAGATACTAATATAACTGTCTCAGAGGTTAGTCCATATAGCCAAAACTGTGCAAAAATGGGTTTTATCATTCTAATATTGGAGCTTTAAATATGCACACATGCAAACATAAGCAGGTTTGTGGTCACACAAGAAAAGATATTTTTAACAATTAAAATGTTCTTTTCTACTTCTGTTTTTTCCCAGAGTTCAACAGGAAACCCATCCAGCAGCAGCAGTGAGGACGATGAGGCCCTGACTACCGGGGACAGAGAGGGCTACATCTGCGCTGTCTGCTTGGATGTGTACTTCAGTCCTTACATGTGCCACCCGTGCAATCACATCTTCTGTGAGCCCTGTCTTAGGACGCTGGCTAAGAACAGCCCCACTAATACCCCCTGCCCCCTGTGCAGAACAATCATCACACATGTTTTCTTCCAAAAAGGTGAGATGATGAGCAAGGACCACTTACTGTATAATCACTTAATCAAACTTCCTCAGCACTAAAGACTGAATAAAGCAAAAAACAACTTCATGTAAAAATCTGACATTAAGGACAAACGATTTCAGCTATATTTTTATTCCTGTGTTGGCTGCTACACAACATCTAAGCTGCAGATTGTTCAGAGGGCCCAGCTGCAGATGTCCCACAGGGAGCAGAGTAGACCTAAGTTCAGCTTTGACCAGATGAGTCACTTAGACTGAGAAGACAAAATCAAACACAGTCTGAGCACTTTGATTCCGTGCTTTCTAATGGAAATAAGAAGTAGTATTCCCCGTGGGTGGAAATGAACTGTAATAATAGGAGCAGATGTTTTAGGGTTTCTTTAAACCAGTAAAAAGTGGAACCCTAAAGCTGTAGGGAAACCTTTTCACCACAATGTTAAGCAGTATAATAGTAGTTATTACTGTAATAATATATGTATTGTGTATATTTCTGTGGTGTGTGCTAACAAATGTATTTTGTCACCTTGGGATAATTTATTAGATACAATTTTGGTTTGATTTTGGTCAAATTTATGAATCACTGAAAAACTTTTATTATTCATCCCAGCCTATTTCTAGATGTATATAGTAGCATGGATTAGATGGTGAGGAGGACTGTAGAAACACTGAGGGCTCTTGTTAATGATTAGATGACAAGATTAGACTGTCGTGTTGATTACCAGAGCCAAGGTCACAGAACAAGGAGATAATCAGAGAAGCAAGTGACGCTATATGTGCTGTTAGTGAATGTGTTGAGTAAATCAAACATATCTAGCCAAGCTATGAAGAAGTGATTAAAATGGTTGGGGTTTTTTTATTGCATTAACTTTGTGTCTTTTTTAAAATATGTATTTATATAGAGCTAAACCAAACAGCAAGAACATTCTTTCCAAAGGAATACCTTTCCCGGAAACAGAACTTTCAGAAAGCAAGCTGTGCAAAGTGGCCTCTCCCGAGCTGCAGAAAACTCTTCCGCATCTTTGGAGGCAAGTTTTTAATTCCCTCTAAAGTGGGGTCATATTTAAGCAACGTCATCTGCAACAACAGCAAAACTATATAAAGATAAAGCATAGCTAGTATTTTATGAAGCTGCACTTAAAGAGCGCTGTTGTTTTGTGACTTTTGACAATATGACGCGTGTATGCTGTGCTACCTATTTATCGTAATTGTACCTCAAGGCCTCACAGAAGACTAAAAATAATCCTGTGCACTTTTCATTTGTATGAATTTGTAAATGTCTTCAATAGCAGCTCTAGTTGTATCAAAATCTGTCGTCTAACATTTATCAAAACACTGAGGTTATGTGTGTTAATTACCCCAGAGGAAATTGTTGCTTTTTTAACTACACAAAATGACTTATTTCTCATTTAAACCAGGCTTCCAGAGGCAGTCGAGTCCTATTGCTAGACGCCAGTTCCCCCACGGAGAAGGCTACCCTCTGGACACCATGGATTTCGAGGATGACACTCGTGGCTGGCGATTTGACATGGACATGGTCATCATCTACATCTACTCAGTGAACTGGGTTATTGGGTTCTTCATATTCTGCTTTCTTTGCTATTTCTTCTTCCCCTCTTTTTGATGCCCTGGCAGCAATTTTGGGGTAACATAGAAATAAGGTAAGGCTGAAGATAAATTTGGGGTGGGTGGGGGTAAAGGGGAGTGAGGACATAACATAAACATGATGCAGCGAGCATGCAAAGGGGGGTCAACTTAAGCTGTAAGGTTTAATGAAAACGCAGTGAGTGAATTTCAAGCAGGTGAGGAGGTGTAGTAGAGGAAAACCATCAGTGTGCTAGCTTCACATCTCTAATAAATCACTGAAATAAGGAAAATCCAGTGTTCTCAGTTTTGTGTCTCAACAACATGAACAGCATGTTAATATAACATGTTAGGCTGCAGTGTTTCAACATGATCCCATTACACTTTTCAATGCCTAAACTTTTAACAGCACAGCCACTTGAACTGTTCCCAGTGTGATTACTTTTCTAATGTCCAAGGACATATTAATTTCAATGTGAAATTTTTAATTACCAACTTCCATCCACTGCAGACACTTCATTTTTAAGATGTGTTACTGTTGATTAAACATATTGTAATGCAGCAAACACTCAATGCAAAATAAGTTTAAATTGCATCCTTGTTGTATTCCTGTAAGTGGAATTAACCAAAATAATGAGCAGATCTTAGTTAAAAGAAAACAGACTGATGAGGGTCTAATAAGACTGTAGAGGTTGGATATCGCAATAAGAAAAACGAAACGAAACGTTAGAAAAACACACAAAAAAATGTGCTTTAAGGTATGGGAACATTCATTTGTGGTTTCATGAATGCTTTCCCCAACATATTACTAATGCTAATAATGCTTATACCTGATGGGGGCACCATGATGGTGGTGCAGTGCTCAGTACTGCTGGTTCTGGTTTTAAATGGTCTGGTCAGGTGAGGACTTTCTGTTTAGTTTGCATGTTCTTCCTGTTTCCCTTCATGCTCCCTCCCTTCTCTCTGGTTTTCCTTCCACAGATTTGGATGTTAGGTTACTGGTGAGTCTATATTGGCTACATGCATGTTTAGTTTAACTTATTACAATTTATATGAAATAACATTTAAACTTCATACAGGTTTGTAGATGCAACAAATTTTTATTTAAGACATTTTAGGTCATTTCTATTTTTTGCCAAAGAATTCACACATCTCACACATCTTACACATTTCAAACTTTTAGTTTGGGATATAAAAAACTCCTTTATTTGAACTTTTTCTACAAGTTTCCATTATTTCTATAGCAGCTTCATATAAAGTATGCACCAGGCTTTTAATCTCAGTGTGGATGCATTGCTCACAGCTCTAAAACTAGACATTAGTCAGTGCCGCTTAGCTTGCTGTAAATGATGGTTTAAGAAAATCTGTGTTTATTACATACTTCTGGTCCACTTTCCCCATACATTTCAATTTTAAATTATTTAGATCAACTTACATTGCATAAGGCTCAGAGACAAGTGTTTTTTAGCTGGTTTCAGAGCTGCTAAGAAGTTGATTGCCACAAGATGGAAACTTCAAATGCTCATTTGGCAGCAATGGCTGCTCACTTTCATGGATGTGCTTATCTTAAACTCTCCATAGCCTAAATCTGTGGAGCTAAAGAAGGTGTAGTTAAACTTTGGGCCCAAGCTGTGGAGAATCTTAAATCTTTACTGAACTGATTGCTTCATTGGTCTCTGCTCTCTAGCCGTTCATCTCCCATTTTTTGTCTTGCCTCCTTTTGGACAAGTTTTTTTTTTTTTTTTTTTTTTTTTTACATTTTTTGTGTGTGGCTGTTATGGTTCTCTTTGGTTGTTTGTTTTTTGCTGAACTTTTACTGTAGTTGTTCATACTACTGATATGTTTATGGGTTTTTGTTTGTCCGAAAACATTGATCACAAAAACTTACTTTAAACTAATTGTCACTATACAGTAAATATCACAAACTAATTCTCTGCCTTGCCTTTTTTGTGCCACTAATATATGTGATTGCGTCTTCAACTCCACACGCAAGTCTTCCTTTGTGTTCATGGTAATGCATGTCAGGAAGAGCACTCCATACACATTCACTGATTTATTCACAATATCTGCTGCAAACTTTCCTATTTGTGGTTGTGAAAAGCAAGGAGAGAAAAGCACTCATCAACAGCCAGTAATTGATTCTGGCACTCTTATAGTAAAGCGGTGCCCATGCTGAAATAACGTATTTCCTGGATGATCTTTTGTGGTGTAATCAGACACACACACACACAAAACGTTTATTGATCAGTTACACATCTATATACTCATAATATATATAGTAAAAAAATAGTTTGTCTTTGTGCATTTTTAACTTTAATGTATATCTCAACCCCAACTGTGTTTTAGGGTCTGATGATAAAACTGCATTTTTATTAGTCGAAACGAAGCTAAATCTTGAACTATCCAAAATGTAAAATAAACGATACACTATCTACAAGCTGAACGTGCACTTTTTTCCAGTTAAGTAACGATAATATAGCTATAGCCCACCCTTTTCATTCTTTATGTTAATTATATTCTTGTAAAGGTAGACGGACACACATGTAACAACAGAAACTTAAGCACTTGTTAAGTTAACCTGCATGTGAGTATAAACGCAGTAATAATTTGTGATATTAAAAACTAAAGAGAATCACTTTAGGCTCATTTTTAACGGAAGTGTTCAATTCATTCTTTTTTGTCTCCACTCGGTACTTGTGGTGGAGGTAAAGTGGCCAGTGACCTCAATTTCATACGTACAGGAGTTGATATGTCAGCATGGGGGAGGAGGGGGGTTGAGTTGATGGGCCCTATTAGTATTCGCGTCCTTTGGGTGCGCAGTGTTGCCAGCCACGTCAGGCCTGTAGCAACTGTTCTTCTACTGCCTCTCCAAGGTTAGATATAGGCCCTTCCTAATAGCTGGAAACACTCAAGGAAACAGACTGGGAGCCGACTTGAGACCGCGAGAGCAGGAATTAAGTTTTTCGACGTCCGGCACAGTTGTACGCTGTGAAATTGTCGCCGTGGACACTGGCCGTGTTATTTCGTCTTAATAGGAGGTTGTATAGCTAAGAAAAGACTGTTACCGTCCGTCTTATTGGTGCTTAATGGAAACGCGCAATCATAAAAAATGGTTGCATTTGGAGAATATCCGTGAATGCGATCGTTCCCTCTTGACATCGGTGCGTCAGAAAAGACACCTCAGCTAGCTGGAGTCCGGGTTGGGTGTGAAGTCTTCACTGTGCACCGTGTGCTGCTGGAGTGAAGGTGACTTGCGCCCCGTCGCAGTCAAGGCAATGCGGAGAGGAGTCACGGGCTCTCATCCGGTACTTTACCTGCGCTCTAGGGCTCTTCTTGGGAAAAAATTGCTACCTTTCCCACATTAGGGGGAAAGAACGTAAGACATAGAGCAATAATAGCGTTCGAGTTTCAACACAGCCAATAGCTGGCGAAGGTGAGCTGAGCGTAAATCGAGGAGAGAATAAGGTGAACAGTAAGGTGCAGGGTGGTAAGGCAGGAAGAGAGAAAGTGGTGGAGTTTGGGGGGATAAGACCAAATCGTTCTGTCTTAGGGCTGTTTTAATAGTGGATGTGTATGCATGAGTTCTGCATCGAATGGGCGCAAAAATCGCCCCAGATCCGCCGGGAACATCTTCCAGATCGGCAAGCCTCCTTATCGAGACTCACAAAGGAGGGAGAGCACCGAAAGTACCCGCAAAGCCCAGCGCGCCGTGGCCGACTGCAGAATGGTAGGTTTGCGGCACGTTAGTGCCTGCATGGTGCCTCTGATAAGGAGTGCTGTGCTATTATCGCAACCTTTCTTTGTTTAAGGATGTTCCAATACCCCGTGCATGCACGCCGCACAGGCGACAGCTCTTAATAGCTGCAAAAAAAAAAAAAGAAAAAAAAAAGATTCTAACCCGGTCTAGCAGCCTAAAAATAGCTTTAAGCATTTGCATTGCTTTGTCGGCAGTGAAGCCAAACAGAACACCTCGGCGTGCAGATTGACTGTGTGATTTGCATTTAAAGTGTGGAAAGCTGCTGGTGATTTGGAATGATTTCAGCATTGCCCGAATGACAAGATTACCCATGGTGGAGTGCATGATCTTGGCACATATGTGCTTTGACAGAAGCTGACAGGAATGATAAAGCCTACTTCACCCTTTCATACATCAGTGATCGTCATGGAGCCTCGCTGTTCGTTTACAGGACTACAGCAGGATGCTATGCAGGAGGTGCACAAAAAGAGCAGAATACTTGTGCCCCAAGCTCAAATTTCGTGGTTGTGCAGACAACCAAATTTAGCATGATGGAAAACCAACCAATTCAACAATCAGCTGGTTTATCGTGCAGTCTTACTTTGCGGGCTGTGCTTCACTTTCCGCGTTTTTCGCAAGGATCGGTGACTGCACATGTGCAAGGCTGCAATTTTCGAAATGAAGCACATGACAGTCTAACTGCACATGGAGCATTATTTGTCCCCATTAGTCTTTTTTTGGGGGGGGGGGGGGGGGGGGGGCTGTAAAATGCTGCTCAGCATTTCCTTCTTGGCTGACGCGTTTTCATGTTGACAGGTCGGACTGAGGATAAAGACTATCCTGCAATTTATTTGTGTGATGCTTACTTGTCTGGTTCGTTAGGTAATAACTTTTTGTGTCTGTGTGACTTATTATCTCACTGTAATGCAGATCGTCCAAGAATTCAATACACTTGTGGCTCTGTACCGTGAGCTGGTCATCTCAATTGGCGAGATCACTGTCGACTGTCCTTCGTTACGGGCCGAAATGCTGAGGACCCGAACCAAAGGCTGCGAAATGGCGCGAGCGGCACACCATAGTCTCTCCTTGATATCGGGGTGAGTTGGCACAGACGCTGTCCGTGGTCCTGAAAATGAAGAGCCATCAGTGGCTGAACGCTCTGCAACACTGCAGCGCCGGAAGTTAAAAAAAGTAGCTAATTTTACCAAAGTAAACCTGCACAAGTATCAACATTTGAGCTGCTGAATATTTTTTTTGTGTGTGTTTTTATAAGAATGTTCTTTCGATAGGCCATCTAATGCTTGTCCCATTAAAGGACTGATTTTTTTTTTTTCGTGGTGGGCAAAGTATGTGGGAAAACAGAACATGAGATCAGCTTTTAAAAATCATGACATTTCTAATTTGTTAGAAGGAGAGCTTTACCAGGAAGCAATCACAACAACATACTGTAACTGATCACTTCCCATTAGCTGACCTAAAACGTTAATGCACAAAGTGGAGGGAAAGTGGAATGCTTCCCGGGACTAATATCTGAGATAATAGTATCAATAATGTGGAGCCAATGACGTTTTTTTTTTTCTTCTTTTTCTTGTAATTTATTGAGAGAGTGGCTTCTTCAGTACAGATTTTTTTTAAGAATCGGAATCCTTGGGAGTTTTTTTTTCTTTTGCTCATCAAAAACAAATGATATCACAATGAAACAGTAAATTAAAGTGGTTGGATCCAAAGTTTGTTCACTGTTTAGTGATTCTGAGTAGATTTTCATGTTAAATTAGATTTCAAGTGGTTTGTTTGTGATGAAAGCTTTGATTCAAGATACAGGAAAACAGCTGTTTTAGGAGCCTGAAAGGACTGCTGTTTTGGCCCACAATATCTCCTCTACAATAGCGCCAGTAGAAGAAGGGCAAAGGGAGGCTTGGGATTTTAACATCCTCAGTGAGGCTAAGATGCCAGCCAACTTGGCACACTCAAACTTACTTAAATAACAATCGGACAGACTGAAGCCAGTGGTGAGAGAGATTTGGAGGACGTCTGCAGTGCCAGCTGCTTGCCAAAGCCTGGGTGCTGCTGGAACAATAACAGCATCATGATTTATCTTGCAGAAGGGGCAAATTCCTACCACTGGACATACTGTATATTTAAACCACGAGAGATCCTTTTCTATTAGAAATTATTTGTCACCATATTTTTTACAAGGTCCAGTTTTAAAAAGTGTTAAGCTGAATTCTTTTCTATTTTAATTCACTCTAGTGGGGTTTTAAAACTACATGTTTGATGCGTGACACTGAATATGTTCAGTGCACATCTCCCATCGTGCACATGCATGAATCATGAATGTAACTTTATTTGAATAGGAGCATTTAGTTGCTTTAAATAATAATATACCTTAATGCAGCAGGGCAGTGGTGGAAAATGAACCATTTCACTGTTGTTTTTCAACTGCATGGCTCATAATTATACACCTAAATACAGTTATACCTGTATCTGCAGAAAAAAGACTATTAGCCATTGAAACTGTGCTCTTAAATGTTCCAGCTTCTGCTGCTAAATGGAGATGGTGCAGTAGCTTTAGAGAGAACTCTTAAATTCTCACTGATAACAGCATCTGCATCATTGCCATTATTATCACCAGCACATATTCTAAAAACTCCTTCCCTAAAAGCTCTCTCGGCCATCTAAGTGTCTGTCTCCGCTACTAGAGACAGAGCTTGAATTAAACCAGTTCATTCCCCTTTAATAAAATAAACCCAGTGTGTCAGAATGGTTTGAATGATGCGAGGTCCCTCCGATGTGCAGGGGGAAAGCTGATTAGAGGGATAGCACTGGTGACAGCTGTGCTTGAGCAACAGTAAAGCGGCACTGTGACAAAACGGTGATGGCAAGGAGAAGCTTGCTGTTGGAAGAGGTGAATTCTAGAGCATGATTTGTGTGAGAAAGATTTGTACCAAGTTTCACGCCTTTTATCGCTGTCACTTTCCCATGTGATATTACACCCACTGGATATCACCTGCTGTTTCCCTTTGAAAACCCGATTAATATAGTTGTGAAGCTACTGCGATGTCTCAAAAGCTAATGATCAGCTCCGGTTGAATGAAAAATATTGTGACGGGCTTTTGTGTTGCTTGAATCTCTTCAGTGCATTTTATTTATATATTCTCAGGGAGTTAAGTAAGCACTACATATAGACGCTTGCACAATCACAGAGACAGCAGCAATTTGAACTTTGCTGTAAAAAACATGGATAAGAAGCACAGTATGTTTATTATCATTGCAGACTCTATAGGCTTACTTTAAGCTTTGATTAGGAAACACTCTGCTCAAACATTTTAATGCATATTTGAGTTCATAAACCTCTCTGGCCTTAAAACCTGGTATTAAGAATTTGCTGTTATTCTTCAGGTTACAGATTTTCTGTAATCACGCACAGAAAATACCACGAGTATCACCAGGTCCAGCCCTCATTTATTCACTTAAGTAAAGATATTTCCAAGTAAAAGCATGTGACTCGCATTTGTCACAGATGTGACACAGATGTGCACCCTCAAATTACAAGAACAGGCAGTGCATAAGTTACCAATGTAGGTGATCATATTTCTTCAACAGATATTGCATTTACAGTTTAAATGAGTCAAACAAATTAGACATGTCAGTAACACATCCTTAGAGTGGAATATATTTTTCTTTGTTTTAACTTTTTGGTTTAGTACTAATATTTATTTAAGCTGCTGCTGGTTTCAGACTCAAGATTAGCACATACACGGATGAATTAACAACTACTGTAATGCTCATAGAGACTTGCAGAGACTATTTTGTCTACCAAGTTCCACCTGGCTGGTAAGCTTTGTTCTCTTCATGTGCCATTTCAGGCCAGAGGACGGGGAAATCCACCCTGAGATCTGTAGGCTCTTCATCCAGCTGCAGTGCTGTCTGGAGATGTACATCACAGAGATGCTCAAATCTGTGTGCTTGCTGGGATCGCTGCAGCTCCACAGGAAAGGTTAATACACAGACAAGCCTCATGGATAGTTTATAGATAGTATGCTTTGTTTTGTTTTTAATTTTTTTAAAGAAACATGTGGACAAATGGGATTTTGTATCTCTAACGTCACCGTCATTCCAGTAATGCCATCACTAAACCGATCAGTAAACTCAAATAACTGTGTACAAATGACATAAATAATTTAGGTCAGTATCTAGTGAGGAAACACGATTAAGGCATTTCTCTGTGTGCTTTAGGTAACGACTCGTGTGGCCCTCCCGGCTTAGATGGTAAAACGGAGGAAAGCTCAGACATCCCCATTCTGGAGGACACCTCTTCCTCCCCCACTGACTGTCCTCAGCTCTGCTGGCTGGTGGCCACTGACATAGAAAACATAGAAAAGTAGGTAAACAAAGTGTGTTCTGTTGTGTCCTTCGGGATGTACGTAGGTGCTGTGTCTGCACTTGCGTTTTTATTATGATTTAACAAATATTTCACATATATTTTGGTGGGTAATCTGTTACATTTCCTATAAGAACATAATGCAAAGTATCGTATCACATTAAATTGCATTTTAATACACTGGGAATACATGTTGTATTATAAGATTCATTGGGATGTTTATATTTTTTTATCAGCTAAGGCTTTCTTGAAATTACATTTATGTAGTTTGTGTGGGTCTATAGTTTTACCTCACAGTTGGATTTAAGATTTGAGTTTACAAAACAATAGAAGTATACCAAAAATAATCAGATATTTGTGTCAAAGCTTCAACATTTCAAAACAAAAAGTATACACACTTATTTTACTACTACTACTTATTTTTCTAGACACCGTGTGTGTTTACGACTCCTGCTATGAAATACATTATGAAATAAATTGAAATACAGTCCCTAGGTTAACATTAAGTTAAGAGTTCGAGTTAGGGAGGAAAGTCTCCAGAAAATCCAATAATGGAAACCTGATTTTGTGCTTTTCTGAATGCGAGTATGTACTGCATATATTATGGATACTTTATGTACACAACATAAAAAGCCATTTGCCTTACTGCAGGGATATGAGGGAGATGAAGAACCTTCTCAGTAAACTCAGGGAGACAATGCCTTTACCACTGAAGAACCAAGGTGAGAAAGAAAATGCAAAAAGCAGTAACACTTTCAGAATTATTCATTGTGAAGCAGAGGTACTGGTTTAAGTGGACTGCATCGTAGCTCAAATGAGGAAAAATGCATGACTTGGCTGTGGTGTCTGTGTGTTCTTTCGCCCAGATGACAGCAGTTTGCTGAACCTGACTCCCTACCCACTAGTCCGACAGAGGAAGAGGCGGTTCTTTGGGCTCTGTTGCCTGGTAACCAGCTAAGGGCCCCGCCTTTGTGGGTAGGAGGCGGCAACAAAGACACCATTACCCACTGTCCTTCACCACTTGTGTCTCCCACCAATCTATTACTGCCATTTTCAAATAAATTGTCTCTTTCTCTTTTTTTTAACGGCTGCCCATTTTATAATTTTATTTTGTAATACGAAGAAGAATTGTAACTGCAGTGTAATGAAAACAAAAGTCATGAACATATATTTTAAGATATTTTGCAACAGATTTTCCCCTTTTTTGGTAAACGAAGTGCGATATCTGCTTGTCTGATGTAAAAGGGAATGAGAGTTTGTCTGAAATGATAATATCAATGTTCTGTTACTTCCACAAGCCTGAGTGAATGATGTGGATTTATGTTTTTATTTTTTTTTAAAAAGGGAATCTAAATGTCCATTTTGTCAGAAATAATGTGATAACTTATGAACAGATGCCATTCACACATCTGAGGACGGCTCTTGCAATGACAAAGTTTTACTGTCGTTTGTCTAAGCTGAAATGACAGGTTTGTGAAGAATACGTTTGTGTATTACAGTCTCCGTTTTCTGTTCCTTGCTGTTTTTCTTCTCAATGTACTTAATTTAGTCTTCCATAAAACAAGAACCTGTACCCAACTTAAACTTTCCAGCTTCAAAATGGAATAGAAGATACAATAGTCAAAAGAAAACTTCTTTGCACACAATATCTATCTATAAATCGAGACATTAGACTTGTATATACACATACTCTTTACGCAATGCTCTCTGAATTATTTTCAAGGTTGCAGGTGGTTAGTAAAGAAGCTGTTGGTATAAGCAGAGAGCATCTCTCTCTCTTGGGCAGTCAAGCAGACAGAGCGCAGCTTATTAAATATAGTGATCACTGTTTATGGCAAGCTGAAGGTACAGTAGTCAAAGCTGATATAGGTCATTTTACATTGTTAATAAAACTTTTGTTATTGAAACTCATCCACCAGTGTTTGTCATTGTCTTGCATGAACTGAAATGTCCACCGGGTGGAGACAAACAATCAACAGAGACAAACTTGTCTAGCACGTTCTGGTAAAGCTCAAACAGTAAAATTACACTGAATTAATTAGATAAATTGACTGTGTTAAATGCAAATTAGGTGGTTTGCATTCAAAGAACAAACATGTATGCCATTATTTGTGCTTTTTTTTCTCTCTGTCCTTCTTTCATAGATAGATAGATAGATAGATAGATAGATAGATAGATAGATAGATAGATAGATAGGAATTTTTTTTTTTTACCACATCTCACCCAAAAACCATCAATTTGTATGCATTATCCCTTCAAGAATGGCAGCTCAGATGCACTTTTAACACCTTTCCCCCAACTATCAGTCTTTGTGATCAACATCTCAAACCTAGAAAATCATTCTGCTGACCATAAGTATTTCTTGAATTGATGATAAAACATTAAGTAGTTGGTGTCTTCACAGCTATTCACGGACAGGTTCAGACACACATGCAGACGTGCATTCACACTGTGCGAGGGCTGCAAGCCAGAGGCAGGAATAGACTGTCAGCAGGGGTTTGCTTCGCAGGATGAGCTTTGTCGGGTTTAGTAAGCACAAGACATCTTTTGTGAGAAGCCCTACACTTTCTCGAGCCTGAAAAACAGATTTCCAAACATTACCTCTCAAACCCAACCAACAGTCCATTATGCTATGTTTGTCTGTGAGAATATTACATATCTCTTGGTCTCAATATTAGTAATACAAAAGAAGAAAGATCAAACATGACTGATGTGCTTTTTATTTATTGTTAATACAGTATTGTTCTATTTTTACGCATGCAAAAAATGTGCCTTTAAAGTGTGCTAAATCTTAGCATAAAAAAAACAAAAAACATTGGCTACACAAAAAGATTTGTGGAATATTTCAAAGTGGGATAATAAAAGAAGACCAATAAGAGAGGTCAGTCAATCAGCTCCTGCCCTGAATGCTCAGGAGGTGCAGGGCTGGATACTGACAACAAACACTTTTTCTCCCTTACATCGCCGAAGTCCTGCTTCACATTCACTCATGGTCTGTGTGGCCGCAGTCTCATCCTCTCCAACACGGACACACACGTTATACCCAGGGTTCGCACAATCTGCAGAGTCCTTACAGCGACAGTCATTGGCTTGATCTGAGAAAATCGTGTGAAGACAAACAGCATGAATTACTACAAACTGCTGTACATTATAATAGATCATTTGTCACTTCACATGTTCATACCATCGCAGTTCTCCCACATGTGGCAGCCGGTGCAACCTGTTGTATCACGCTGTGGCCAAATGCAGGTGCTGTCCTCTGCTGTCATATATTTCTTCCCCATACATTGCAATGCATTCATTTTGCACACATCCAGAAGGACCGATTTTCTACCTACAGCAGCTGTGGCACACAACTTCAAAGATGAACTGGCCGGTGGGCACAAAGCACAAAAAACACAGTAAATCAGTATCATTAGCCAGTTTGCCAAAACTGACATGACCAAATTATTTATTAGCAGAATAAACATACCCACACTCAATAGGCATTTTGCAAACACATTTTCCTCTGGAAGGCTTCTCCCACAGTTTACACTGCACTCCAGGAGCAATGCTTGGTTCTGGTGCGCTGTCTGTGGAATACACAGAAATCACTGTTCCACATTGTCTACTGATTCTCTACACTGAATGACTAAATATAGAGCTCATCATATTTCATTTTGTTACATAGCAGTCCAGGACAGTCCTTTAGCAGAGAGCTAAAGCATTATAAAGCTTGATGTAAAATTTACCTTGGATGCACCTGACGTCTGCTGGGTTTGGTGAAAAATCCAGACTGGGATTGCAAATAGCCGTGGCTTCGCCTGTTAGCCGTTTACCCGCTGGGCAGGAGAATGTTACTAACTCTCCTATGCCATAGGTCTCCTTTAAAGGAGAGGCTATGACACCATCTGCAAGGAGTCCAATCTGGCAACTTGTAACTTGAAGAAAATGTGTAATTTTACAATGTGACACAGCAATTCATTATTATGATACACTAAATGTTAAACTTTATTTACTCACCTGTGCACAATCCAGGCCGGGCAGACCAGGTTTGATCAGCAGTGCACTCTATGGTGCTGTGACCAACAAGATAAAAACCTTCAGTGCAGGTGTATTCAACTTTACTACCCACAAGATAAATGTCCTTTGGATCCTGTGACACATGTAATAAAGATAAGATCATCAAGTTCAACTTCTTAGCTTTGATGTGGGTATGTAACTCAGCTCGGTTCAGTTTTATTTATGTTCACAACAAGGGTTGCCTCAAGGCACTTTATAAGACAGTACCACTTGTAGTTCCCCTATGAGGAACAAGTGGCAGCAGGAAGAGCAGCCATTTGCCAAAAATGGTTGGAGGATGAGCACAGAGGAGAACATAGAGGCACAAGGACAAAACACATCTCTATTATGGGGAAGAGAAGATATAAAATTCAGCAAAATATTTAAAGATAACTAATAAACTCAGTAACATTGAGGCAGACTCTCTTTCACTTAGATAGGAGATACTAGAGCTTCAGTTTCAAGTCTCTTCCTGTAACTCTTTTTCTAACACTGTACTGTGACTTTGTGCAAAACACTGTTCAAGCACTACAAAAGTAGCAGTTAGTCTGGTTAATAAATACTAAATGTTTGTAATCATTTGTTCCACACCATGGTGAAAATTTCTATTTTTACCAGAATGTAGCCATTGATCAGAGCAGGTGGGGTTCCACACTTCTGACTTGCTGGGAGAGTATAGTCGAAGCACTGAGGCTCCATAGTTCTGTAGAAAAAGTATGTGTTGCATAACTACATATTGATGAAAATCAGTTTGACACTTTCTCTTACTGGAAACTCAATGCAATGAACACAGTGCTTGTTACAAATATGTCACTAAATTCACGCAGCACAAACAAACACTTCCTCACTAACCGTAGACAGAGTGTCAGAGTGGGTAAGAACACCTCTTCCACCCTTGTGGTCAACACCGGTGCCCCTCAGGGGTGTGTTCTGAGCCCTCTGCTATACACTCTCTTCACCCATGACTGTATTTCCTCCTGCGCGTCCAATCTCATTGTTAAGTTTGCAGATGACACTACAGTGCTCGGACTTATATCCAACAATGATGAGACAAACTATAGGACAGAGGTGCAACAACTAGAGTCATGGTGCCACGACAATAACTTGGTCTTAAACACCAAAAAGACCAAGGAGATCATTGTAGATTTCCGGAAGAGGGGCCATAACAACCATCTGCCTCTCTTCATTGGCAGTGAGGCGGTGGAGAGGGTGAGCAGTTTTAAATTCTTGGGGGTAACTGTGACCGAGGACCTGTCCTGGGGCAACCATATCACCTCAGTTGTACGGAAGGCCCAACAGCGCCTCTACTACCTGAGGAGACTGCGGAGCGCACACATTCCCAGATCTCTGATGTTGAACTTCTACAACTGTGCCATCAGCAGCGTTCTGACGTATGGATTTCTAGTGTGGTTCCCCAGCTGCACCAAGGCCGATCAGCAAGCACTCCAGCGGGTGGTGAAAGAAGCTGGCAGAATTATTGGAACAAGTCTGCCAGAGATCAGTAATATCTTCCCCACTCGCTGTCTGAGGAGGGTGCACAGTATCCTGCGGGACCAACATCACCCTGCGCGCCACCTTTTCCATCTGCTGCCCTCAGGGAGAAGGTACAGGTCTATACAGGCCAGAACATCCAGACTGGCCAACAGCCTGTATCCACAGGCTGTGAGGCTCCTGAACTCTCTGCCCCCCTCTCACGGACAATAACCATATCCAACTTCTTAATAGCAATGAACTGGTCTGCATTGGTGCATCATATCTTTATTCTCTTCCCCCTCCTGCCCCCCCCCCCCCCCCCCTCTTTCTTAAATAGATAACTATCATATCTGATATCATATCTCACAGTACAATAATATTGAATGGGTTGCATTGTTGTATTTTGTCATGTTTCTCAGGTCTTTGTCTGAATTTCTACGAACATTATTGCTAAGGATTGTCTTATTGCATTGGAGTCACACTGGGTTAAATATGTACACTTGGGTTTTAAGGGGTATTTATTATTTTCTTCTTTTTTTTGGGTTGTATGGAAGCCCCAAACGCAATTTCATTGTTCTTGACAATGACAATAAATAAATAAATACTAAATACTAACAAACAAAAAACTCATAAAACCCACAAAACAAACTTAAGCTCTCACCTTAAGTATTGCAGCTCTTCATCTTCGCAGTCGGACGTCTCAGCTGGTTCTCCGATACAGTGCTGTCCCCCATTCTGAGGGTAGGGGTTAGAGCAGGAACGACTACGAGACCTTCGGCCCCCAGAGCACGATGACCAGGCAGACCAACAGGTCCAGCTACCATGGATCACTCCTTAATGACCAGAAATGGAAAATAAGAAATAGAAAGAAATTAAGGACAATAATAAAGTCTGTCTGATATTAGCCTCGATTAAATCCTACCCCCACCCATGATAGTGACTTAACCCAATTTAACAGTTTGTTAATTTCCTTGTTTTCATCCTGAAAGTAAGCCTGACACCAATCTCACATCTGCCAGCCCCACAGGGCTATTTTGGCATTTCTAAGCATAATCACAACACAAAAGCTAAAAGCTAAAAGGAAAAAGAACACTTGTTTTTTAAAGGGGGTTTTCACTGCAATGTGCCCCTTTTAGACTTTAAAAGTAACATTGGTGAGCTTAAAAAACTACAGTAATAAAGATCCTGTATGAAAGACAATACACACCCTGCTGCCCTTCTGCTTCAGTTCCTTGCTCACAGGCTGGTCCTGACGTGTTAGGCTTGCAGATGCACTTACATTCATCTCCATCCATGACAACCATTCCATTGTTCCTGCATGGCCGGCAGTGGCAGGGGGCACTTTCAGCAAGGTACTGATCTATGGCCCTGCGAAGGTAGAGCTTCTTCAAACCAGGACACTGAACCTCCTTCACCAGCTCTGACAGCGGCCGCAGCTGGAGAAACAATAGTAAAATAAAAGCGATGCAAGGTTGCATTAAGTGATAAGATGAAATCCATATAAGATTCATTAAACATTATGATCTTGCTTTTTAACATACAAATAGCTTATTTTACGTTCTCTTTACCTTTTGTTTTATGACCTTTGGAAACGACCTAACAGACTCTGCCCAGTTTGAGTACATTTCCCAGTTTCTCTCTGGATTATCTAGGTTCATCATATTCAGCGCTGCAATATGTGAGACACCTCCTCCCTCCACATCCACTTTTTTCAGATTATTGCTCCTCCTGGTTCCTATTTTTAAAGGTTTGAAGAGATAGTGGATGGCAGAAAAACTTATAGAGGTAAAGTGCTTTTATAGGTACTGGTATCTGTAAAATTATCATCCAAATTGTACCTGTGCCTGATGAGTGAGTGCTCTGGCCTCGCTTACACTTCACTGTGGTGATGGGGAATATGAGAATCCAGCGTTTAGTCCTTGAACATTCGTCATACTGCTCACTTTCGCTGACTTGAAAACAAAGGAAAACGTAAAGTCAGTGTCAGAAAAGTGAGGCAGGACTAAAGCAGGGCTTTATGGCAGCATTTTTATCAGCCAGATGTTTTACTTGGCATTGGAAAAATACTACCACTACAGCTGTGTGATATAGTTAAATCCAGCTGCAATTACAACTTGGATTTTTTTTAAAATAATATCGGACCACCTTATGTTATAAGGAAAATACATATTAATACATACATATATATATATATATATATATATATATATATATATATATATATATATATATATATATATATATATATATATATATATATGTAAATTATATATACATATATATATATATGTAAATTATATATATATATATATATATACATATATATATATGTAAATTATATATATATATATATATATATATATATATATATATATATATATATATATATAAATAATTTAATTACATTACAAACTGATTACATTTAAAAACACATTTTAGAAATTTTTGAGCATTTTTAGTCAAATGCATTTTTAAAAAATGTATATTACAACTATTACAAGCAATAGACACATGCAGTGGCTTGTTGTTTAGCACCTTAAAACACTGGGTAGAATTAACCACTAAGACCATATTTTTAAATTCTTCCATTACACTAGTGTTTTATGAATCCTTACCCATATTGTTTTCAGTTTCTTCATCAATTGTGGCAATAACTTTGAAGGAGCCTCCTAAGCTTCCAGCAGACAGGTAGTGCGTTCCAAACCTTTCCAAAATCTTCCTGTAGGCCGAGTAGTCATAGACAGATGGCAGTTTGACCAGTGCCTTCCAAAACGCCTCGGATATCGGGATGTACCGAGGAGCGTTAGTCTGGAACTGAGCTACCTCGATGTCATTCTTTAAAACTAAAAGCTTTTTGGTCTGTAAGAAGAGGAAAAAAAGGTTCCGTTTCAACATGAGATGACTTGTCAAAGGCATTTTTTATTTAAAGTGTTAGGTTTCTACTCACTTGAGTCTTGTCGTGTTGTTCATGAAAATCATAGTTGCGATATCCCGTGGTAGTCCCGGTTACTGTCTGCCTCTTGACAATATCCTTTGCATAGTGCCATTTGCTGGTGTACATCTCATCACTGAAGTCATTCTGGACTTTAACCTGGAATCGGGACAGGGGTTACAATGTCTGGTTTCCTCTAGTTTAGAGATATGAAATGCTCACCTGGACAACTTAACTAGATTTAGGGGAAGACCCTACAGGTGAATAAGATGAAACAGGTGAATTTTTTGTGTTTACAGAAATCTTATGTTAAAATGAGTCATACAAATGAGTCACTGTATGTCTAAAAATGAGCATAAATCTGAACTTTGAATAAAAACAGGTTTAAAATTATTGTTTCAATGTGTTGACATATATATTTACACTTTGTTAGTTTGTTTTTCCAGAGAGGACTTTGGACATCTCTTTTCAATCCACAAATCAGAAAACACCATCAGCAGCAAGACAAACTCTAACGAGCTGATTAACTTTATAAAGAGAAGATGATGAGATGTTGCAGATGATGTGAATGTATGTCAAGTTGAGGGCACCAAATGTGAGTCAATGGCCAAATGCCTAATGCAACAAAAAAAAGAGCAAAAGGCAGCAAGCCAATGGTAATAATGTGTGATTGAATAGATTAAAAAAGTAGAATAGGTAGAAAATATTGCTATATTCACTCCTTAACTCTAGAATACAAATCCAAGGGGTACTTTAAAAGAAATTGTGACCAAAGAAGTATCAGTATGAACTACAGTTCAAGTTCTTCCACAGGTACCAACCAAAAAGCTGTACTGAAGAGTACTAAGGGGCAGTCGATAAACAGAATTGTGAACGCCGCTGAAGATGGTGCGGCACTGGCCACCAAAGCTCTTAGTATTGATGACACTTTCTCTGCTCTTTCCTGACACAGCGTCAACCCTACAGAAACATAGATTAATGTCTCAATGAATCATAAAAAATAAACATCTAGATCAAGACTTTTCTCTTACCCGAGTCCTAGGATCTCAATGTTCGGCGGAGGAACTGAGTTTGAACAAACAATGTATTCTGAAATGTCGCAGTTACTCTCATCAAGTCCATCTTCCTCACAGTCCTGATCTCCGTTACACACCAGAGACTGGCTAACACACTTCCCTGCAAGTCAAAAGACAGATAGATAGTTATTGTTTAACCACTTCAGTAGGATTAAGGAAGTGAGGGCAGTTTCGATTCCTACCCGATCGACAGCGAAACCTGTTTCCACATCCGTCCTCTATAGGGCAGCCTTGTGTGGTTTCACAGGGCCTCGTCTCGCTTCGCTCTCCATAGCAACGGTTTCCACCGAACTGAGCGTAGACAACCATGGATCGGGTTCTTGTCTGTAGCATCCACAGGATGACAAAGAAATATTTATATAAAGTAATAATAATTTAATTAATGGCAAAATATCTTCACAAGTTTTAAAAATAACATAATCTTGAGTATTTCTGATGGTGAAAAATCTTTATTATGAATACACTTTCTTGTACTGTACTGTATACAGTACGTGAAAATGCATGCAAATTTGTATGGGTAAGAAATTAGTTACCAATGAATCTCCCTGACCTGTAATTTGGTGCAGCTATCACATTCTGACCAACTGCCAAAAGGACCCCACTGGCAATGAACTTCCTGGTTGCACATTCTTGAAAATGACGTTTAAATCAACATAACACGATATAAATGACAACGTATAAAGTTCAACAAGCACAATATATTTATGCTTTAAAGCACAAAACGAAAACCAGATTTACCCCTTGGCAGTGAACAGGAAGAGGAGCCATGGTAAGACTCTTGCACAGAGTTGTGCAACTTTCTGAGGAGGAAAATGAAAACACAAAAAAGCACAGCAAAGAAAAGAAAGTTAAAGAAAGCAAAACAAAAGAAAAGCTTTGGTAATAGCAGTCACCCACGGAAATATCACAGCAATGACAATACAAAATTACTCTTACTGAAATCACATCAGTGACATATTTTACAGAAAACTGAAAAATGTATCCATGCAAAATCTACTTGCCTTCATGTTGAGAGAAGCACAGCAACAGATGGATAATGAGCAAGATTTCTATGTTTCGTTCTTCCTAGGGAGTCCAGCTGTTGTAAATACAACACATGGAGCTTATCAGGTTTCAAGGGAAAATTTATGAGCATGTGTGTGTTTGAGAGAGAGAGAGAGGAATGTCTTCCTGTCCATATTGTGAAAGAGGCAAGAAAATAATATGTTGGAAGTTCATGCCAAAAAGTTCTTCCAGAGAAGTCATTTTGAAACTGAACAAAGCTTCCTCTACTAAGAATGACCTTTCTCACAACAGATGCTTTTACTCATCAGTGGAGGAAAAACAAGGGTTTAATACAAACCGTCTTCAGAAAACCACCAAGTTACATAATAGTTCCACATTACCACAAGATTAATTAACCATTGCTTAGTCTTCCTTTAAGAAAATGCTTCATTACTTAAGGCAACACATATTAATTAATGAAACAATGATGAATTACAGTTTTGTGCCATTCAGAATTATTTAGTCATTAATCGTTTAATTAATGCCTGAGAATTTAGATTTATTCGTTGATATTTATGAAACACTGATTGACCAGTCACCCAATAATATAGCATCACCCTTTTGTGTTGTATTACGATTTACAGCAGCATTGATTAATGACTTATTGATTTATTTATCAACTGTTCCTTAGTTACTAACCACGCTTCAGTGTTTCTCCTTGTAAACTGTTATCTAAATGACTACTATCATTTTTAACTTATTCAGATGAGTGATTTTTTTGCATCTACAGCTCTGAAACAGTAAAAACAGACATACAGTAGTGATGCATACTGAGATGTGATTTATCCAACCAAACACTGGAGGGCAACAGAGATTTAAGAACTGTTTCCTCTTGGGTTAAATTTGATTCAAGCAAATTTGTGACTGTTTCTGATCTCCACAGTATTTATCACCTTTGAGGAAAACTGCAACACAGCCATTCTGCTTGAGCTCGATTATATCTTATATCTTCATATCTTAATATTCCTGGCATATATGCATGGTAAGGGAGACAGAGAGAGGTTGGGTGATGTCCATCACAGTCAGCTCTGCAGTTTCAAGGAGACATATCTCACGGCCAAACTTGAGATTTTCTGCTGTTTATGAAAAGCTGTTCCTATATGTGTCAAGGTTCTCACTAATGATGAATATATATTTGCTGTCTCAGGCAATCACGGCTTCATATTCATCACATAGTGGCAGCTCAATAGCAAAAACTGAGTGCTGCATCGAAATGCTTTTTAGCAGTCGCGGGGCAGGCGAGGTTGTGTTGCTGTGCATTGATTCCTGCTGCCTATCAATTCTAGCAATAACCAACCCACATTACAATTTAAGGTTGTCAAATGAACGCATAGTGTGATTGAAACTGAGGTAAAATGACAGGAAAGGGAAAGACATGTTGGAGATGAGAATATAGCAATAGCAGAGGAATAAAGCAGAAAAAAAAAGCTTGAGCAAACACTTAGTGCCCAAAATCTCAGCCCTTTATCCACTCAAAAGCTCCCCCAAGGTAACCTCCTTATTTAGAAGTCATTTTCCAGGTGCAGCAATTTTAGAACAAAGTAGAAATTGTGTGATATTTACCTACTGAAGTCAGGACCACTAAGTCCTGATTGCTGTTTCTCTGTTGTGAGGCCTCCCTGCATTTCCACGTGCATACTGCAAAGCCACAGGCAGGGAGAGCAGCAGCAACAGGACAAAGCAGAGCAGGCAGCGGTGACACAGATGATATGTTTTACGGAGCCTTGTATTACTTTATCTGCAATAGCATTACAGATTATTAGCCATGTGTAATAATGCCCGATCATTAGGTACTGTTACAGATGAAATGTTGTCATTTAAAACACACTGTGGGATCTTTGTGTGTAAAGGGATACTTAAACTAAGTTTCCTTTTTGGAATAAGTCTCGATTCTCTGTTCAGGCAGGGAAACACAATTTTACTGTTATTTGATCAGAGTGATCTGCTCTTTCATCATCAGTTTCATTTCAGCCACTTGTTTCTTGTTGTACTACTGTCTGGACATTATCTTATACCGCAGCAGTTCTAATTCTGCTTTAGACATCAAATTTCTTCTGATCCGTTTGACACCTGGTCCCAGCAGATTCGCAAACCTCTTCCACATCACTTGTGATGTCGGTCTGATGTCAAAAGCAATTTGTTCCAGCAGCTCACCAGTATCCATTCTGCAAATGTATCCGAGATATTTAAGATTTTGTCTCTATGATTGCACCTGGTCAGTATCCAAAGAAGCTAGTGTGTGTTTTTGTTTGTGTTTGTCAGTCAAGAAGTCACAAGTATTCCTCTACATATTTGAACTTTTCCTCTAGATCCTAAAACTGGTTGCTATGGAGGAGTTTACATCAGTTTTAAAAAAAACAAACACCCTCATACAACCTTGGTAATTATTTCATTTAAAAATCTAATAATGTTTTTTTTAATCTGCATGTCTATGCAAATACCATACCTACAGAACTATGCAAAATGTCTTACCCTCAATTAATGCTTTATTAATTACATGTGATGAACTGATCTTTATTATATATTTTCCCTGTCATTTGAAATTTATATTTATTTATGAAACAAGTCTATAGGACTACCTTATTTCATCTGATCGGTATTGAAAAAAAGAAACATCCAGTCTAAGAGTAATGTTGAAAAACTAGTCCATGCTTTTGTCATTCTTAGGATGTAGTTTTAAGATGAAGGTGATGGTTGTGGCTAGCAAAGGTGAAACATCCATTACAAATGCTGCTATAGCCTCACTATCTGAATTTTGCCAACTCTATGCATAGAAGGTTACTGCAGATGTGGGCTGGATTTAAACTGACCACCCAAGATTTTTATTTTTCACGCACAAGAAGGTGAAATTATATTGGGTAATTATGTAGTAATAACCATTAAAGGAAATATATAATTAGGAGAATACTTTAGTCTGAGCGTGTCACCTCAGTTTATGATATAAACTCAAGGCAATCACACTGAAGTCATGCATATCTTTCCCCTGGACTTCAATAATGGATGTAAAAGTAATTTCCAGTATTTCTGAAATGACCACCTAATGCTAAATGACTCAGCTACTGTACAGCAGCAAGCCAAATCCCAGCACCTCAGGCTAGAATAACATTTGGCTCAGCCAATATGCCACCAGACCATGCCCTCCTTCATTAGTTCTGCTTGTGTGGTTTTCATGATGTTCAGAGAGCCATCTTTGACCGCCATCTGCCCTGGAAGTTTGGCTTGCCAGAGACGTTAGTAAGCTGCACACACAGGGTGTATCAGTCAATGAATATGCAGCTTTTATCCATACTCATCTCCAGATGAATGTCCAAATTGTGTTACAAACATATTTAAGTATACTACAAGATTTTGAATGGTCAAAAAACCCCAAATCATCCATAATTATTTCTATTTAAAAGAATTAGGCCCACTATACATGTGCTGGAGCTTCCTAGCCTGGTGCTTTAGTGACTAAAGGGGTCATCAGATAAATCCAAGGACATGTGCGGTAATAAGAAACTGAACACCATCCATCCATCCATCATCCATCCATCATCCATTCATCCATCCATCCATCCATCTAATGTTAACCAGAATTGTTAAATACAAATAAAGATGGAGGAAAAAGGCAAACACCCTATAGTATATGGGTTGTCTGCTGATGTGGCATATTTATATGCAGACTGTTTAAAAATGAGTTGTGACTAAAAAGGTCATAAACCACCAGTGGCCACGGACCAACTCTCTCTCTCTTTCTCATGCCCCCTCTCTTGGTTGTCACAAGACTTTTAAGAAAGCTTTGCTTCCTCTGTCTCATTTCAAAGGTCATTAAGTTCTCTGAAACCTGAAAATTTGTGTTGAACATTTATTCATCTGTCCATCCAACCATCTGTCTGGGGAAGAGTTTGGTCACACCCTCCACAGGTCACCATCTATCAGAGGGCTAACACCAAGAGACACACAGTCATTCAGACTTACATTCTCATCTACAGCACAGCTAATTTAGAACCACCAGTTAACCTAACATACCTGCCTTTGGGCTGTGAGAGGGAGCAGGCCCCGGCTGGCCAGTGGATTCAAACCCAGGGCCTCCTTGCTGTGAGGCAACAGTACTAATTACCGTCCCGCCATTGCCCCAGTGTTGAACTTGTTCTTTACTCCGTTGCATGTTTTACACTGTAGGGTGAAGTGCATCTCAGCCTCACCCATAAACGATTGACCACATATTCTGTTTCCTTTTTTCAGCTGTGAAAACCGAGTTAGGATACATGTCTGCTTTTATCTCTGAGGCTAGAAATATATCTTCCAATTCCTAATTCCTTGCGTTTTTAGGACAAGGAAAAATTGTGTTTAGTTTGTTTGTAGCATTCCAATTACTTTTCTTCATTCTTTATTTCCTCTTCATGCCTGAGAGAACAGTTTCCATTCAAAGGATTTACTATACATTACCATATATATATATATATATATATATATATATATATATATATATATATATATATATATATATATACACATACATACATACATATGCCTCAGAGAAACAGCAATCAGGACTTCAGAACTAGAAACAAGAGTGGCTGGTAAAATTATTCTTCCTCCTCCACACATTTCAAACTTTTCTGAAACTGTGCATTTCACTGCTGCCCCTCTTTAAACTGTCTGAATGCCATCATCTCTACCTCCTACACCTCTACCTCCTCTTCATCTGTCTATTTGCTTGTGCGTGCGTGACAGAAAAAAAAAAGACAGACAGACCCAAACATGCACACATTTTTAAGCACAACAACACATTGGCATTTTTATCATTTCTTCGGGGGAAAATGACTGCAGCAATAACATCCAAGACTATTTCCGTTCATTTTTTTTTCTTGGCATGTCATCCATCAGTCCATTAACATGGTTTAGAAAACAAATAAAAAGCACACTACAAGAACATTTAAAGAATCCTCATATCACATAGAAAGGAATATAAACAGAGAAAGGGAAGTAGCTGTGCCATTCCTTCCCAAAACTACTGTAATGTGCAATCAAAGCACTTAATATCCATTCATTGAGCTAGTCTGTGGCTATCAAAACCACTCTGCTATTGCACACCGCAGCTTCCAAAGAAGGTTGATGACTGCTCACAGCAGTGAGTGCACTCAGTCAATTAACCTCTGTTAATAAGAGTAAAACAGCATTAACATGAGAACTGCATCAAAACTAACCTTTTTTAAGCGAATAACTACATGCTTAAAAACATTAACCTAACAAAAAAAGATTGTAATAACTAATAAGTGCATCATATTAGTCATCATATTAGATACTCTCGAAGGTGCACAGATGCAGGGGGCTACTCTCCACCTGAGTTATCTTTATTTCCTCTTCATGAGCAACGCCTTACTGCAGAATGGCAGATGCTGAATTACAAAACACAGTCTCAGTAAGGTCACCCTGGGTGCCGCTGCCCACCCACCTCCATCCACATCACCCTGGAAACAGGATGATTTTAAGATGCTCCTCTGCACAAATCGAGTAAAAAAATGCAGCTATGCTGGCTTAAAAGCTGAAAATCTACATTAGATCTAGAGTACCGCCATTTAGTGATTGAATTAGATTAGAATTTTATTATAATGGCCATAATAATGATTTTGTTTTTCAGTCAAGCAATTAAGCAACCAAGCAACCACTAACCACTCAACAAGCCAGACACTCCTGAGGAAATGATACTTCACTTAATAGGCATAGAAGCTTTATTTGATCTGCCATTTTCCACTTAGAACAGAGTCACTTTGAACAAAGGTTTCCGAGTTTTACAACAGCAAAGGACTCTTCACATCAGAACATAAAGGCAGTGACAACAGTTTGGACCAGGAGAGACACAAATGTCCTTACAACACGGTTTGCAAGCATTTTAAAGTCTGCTCATTTGTGTGGGTTCATTCATGATCTGCATGGGCTAGTAAGAGTGCAACCTTTAAAAAATAAATTAATTTAGACATTTGTCTTAAAGGCAAGGAACATTTCCAGCTGAGATGCACGCATGCTCCTAACAACAATATGCAGAAAATAATCAAATTTATGCACAAACCTCATGGACCCTCTAGGTGTACAGAAAACAGTATAGTATGTAGAAGATTTCAGTTCATGCAAAAAAAAGTAAAGTGTAAAATAAATATGACAAACGCGGGCGGTGTGGTAGTTCACTAAAACGAAGAAAATGTTGTTAGTGACGATATAATAATCTAAATATCTTACAATTTATCGGCAGTATACTATTTGCAGTTACAGTATGTAGAAACTCTCCACGATATAAAACATTTTAACATGAAACCACATCTTTAAACTCTAAAACTTGAACTCATTTTCACATTGAAGCATAATAATACAAACATGACTTTCTAGCTGAAACTCAGTCACTCACATGAAACTTTTAGAAATGGCACAGATACGCACGAGACACATACATTCACCAATCCAAAGAGTAAAGTTTTCTGTTTTTGGCTTTACATTACTGAACTTCTTAACACTGTCCTGGCAGAATACATTCTCTACAGAAAATACCACACAGACCATGAGGTGTGTGGATATTTGACTAGTGTGTGTGTGTGTGTGTGTGTGTGTGTGTGTGTGTGTTTTCCATGCATAAAACCTTGCAACAAAAGATCTATATATATATATATATATATATATATATATATATATATATATATATATATATATATATATATATATATATATGCAGACATATATCTGCAGATACATGCAGACTGGGGGCAAGCAATGAGCAAAGGAAATGCAGACGGTGGCACCCAGATATACTGTATTTTTATACTTGGCTATCACGACTCAACACCCACGACAGAATGCAAAAAAAAAAAAGTCACACTGAATGCCTTCTCATTAGAAATGTCTTGCTTCATCAACTTCATTTCCAACAGTGAGAACTGATGCTTGTCTTGCAATATGAATCAAACAGATAATGTGAAAATTACTGTTTTAGTGCTCATGCACAAGAGACCGCTGTGTATCCATCTTACATGATTAGAACACTTGTCGGCCAGCCAAGCTGCACTCTCACTCTCTCTTGCAATATGGTTTTGAATTACTGCATGAATCATTTTAATCTATCGATAAATAGTTTTAGAGTACACAGGTGTCTAATAAACGCCATTGCTGCAAGCTGGCTTCAGTGGAGACTTACTGGGTGAAAATCCCACGAGGGAATACAGTTTCAAAAAGAAATGGGAATGATTCGTTTTTGTCTATGTATTGAATAAACACATTGGAACAACACTTTTTAATCACACTCTGCATTCAAGCTGCTGGAGGCGTTTTCAAAAACACCCGCAGTGATCTGACCAAAGATGCATATTGTTAAAAACAAAAGAGAGAGAATTCACTTAGACAGATTTGCCAAACAAGACATACAACTGCTAGCTACTTACACCGGCCTAAAGTTTGAGATACACAGACTTATTATAAACAGCCTCTGAAAAAACTGTCACTGTCACTAGAATACCACGATTGATGTACCAATACATTTAGCAGACGGTTGATATGCTCTGAGGAACCTACCCGTGATGAAGTGGTAAGCCTGAAAACAGTGCATTTGATCAGTGGACAAAGCAGGGATTTTTACAGCACAGGGAGTAAAGAAAATAAACATTTTACCTGAAAAAACAAACAAACAAAATAATCAAAAATCTTTTGGATCCCCTAAAACTGGACACAAACAAAACAAAACCTCACTCTCAAAGTGCTCCAACCGAACATCAGCGTTATGTCTACCAGTCTCAACTTGAAATTCCTCAATCTCCTTTTTCCATTTGACCGCTCATCTCACTATAGCCCTAAATAAAGTGAAAGGAGCCGTTTAGCTCCCCCTCCTGAAATAAATGCCAAAGAGAAAAGAGTGAGAGCACAGACGCAACCACTAGTATCAGTGGTGGTGACTGCACTCCTTGACGCCTGCTGCGGGTTCTCAGGTCGCATCGTCGTCTTCGTCATCCAGGTGATAATTGAGGGTGATGACGGCGCTGATGAATTCTCCAAGCTCCACGAAATCAGCTGTGATGATGTTAATGCCGCTCTCCCCGGGTCTTTGAGATCTGATCCACTGCATCATACCTGGTAAAGCCCTGGGAGAAATGAAAAGAAAAAGCATGTTAGTGGAAAGAGTGCAAGGGGAAAAAAATGATGTCAAAAAAAGGAAGAGAGGAAGGGATGATTCACAGTTGGTTAAACACAGAGAGGGGCGTGCTGAGATAAAAGATCCCTGTGATGCTGCATGTGATGTCTGCGAGCCAGACACCAGCTGCGTGAAGGACACTCTGAACATGCCGGACATGTTCACGTGAGCTGAGCAACAAAGAAGAGCAGCTTTCTGCATAAAAATTAAAAATAAAATCTACGCGTTGTCTCCTCGTTGTTTGCTTTCTTGTTATGCTGAGTCCAACGCTGGCAGTCTATGTGCAAAACGCTTGGATGGGATTCTGAAGGATGCCTACATCAAAGTAACTAAATGCCTGGTGAGAGAGGCTGATAGTGGAATTATCAAATGAATAATTCATGCCAGGAAAATTGATGCTTTTGCTGTTGATGCTTTTAACAAACTGGGGACATTAAGAGGGAATGAAACACAGACAAAGCTAAGGGTAAATTAATATAATTTAAAAAAAAAGTTGTGTACCATAACTGAAAAGAGGAGACATAACGTGAGGAAAAATTGCCTCTGGTTTATGGCAGTTGTTCCAGACAAAAAAAAGATGAAAGAAAAACAATAACTCGAATTAGGCCAGTGTCAAATGCCTGGGGATACCTGTAGAAACCACCATGCCTTTGGTTGTAGTTACAAAATGCCACAATGACTCACATTTGACTCCTAAAGTGTGTATCTGTCAGGGTACACACGCTTGTGATTTTTTTGTTGCGAGCTGTTATGGCTAAATCACTTCTGTGGGCTCTGGTGCCTGAGGTGTTTCCATAACTCTGGTCACAAAACTGAGCGTCTGTGTATGTGTGGAAGAAGACTGTGTGCCACCACTGGTGGTAACAATGCATTTTTTGCTAGGCCTAGCATAATAGCGATCATGAGCACAAAAACATGCACATAAATGAGCATGCACACCTTTCTGTAATTGTCTCTCTCAGTCCACTAGCCACACCCTTCATCACAGTGCTGGCTTTTGGTGTCAGAACCACCTGGGAGACAAAGAATGTCCCCTTCCTCCTGCAAGAGAAACGTTGAGGGTTTACATGTTATCTTTGCTGTAACTTTCTTCCTTTTTAATAGTCACCATAATATATTTGCTTTACAGAAGTGCTACTTCTTATATAATTCACTGCTTTACCTTTGAATTAATTACTTTGCATTAACTGCAATTAATCTTTTTAAAGCCTGCTTACTTGTAGCAGCATGCTGATGAAATCAGTAAGTTAAGCAAAGGAGCCAAAAGCAAGTCAAATTATTTGTACAGACCTCTAAGCACTGCAATATATCTACATCATGATAAAAAAGATCCATTGTGTTTAATCCTTATGGCTCATTTGCAAAGTTACAAAACATAAAACCAAGTTAATGAAACATGGATCATTAATTAAAGTGATTAAAAAAAATTATGTGGGGAACACAACAGATTTTATCTGATTTCTTCCTCTGTGTAGCAGACACTGGATTCATGAATATGAAATGTACCTGCGGTCAGTGATAGATGCCTGCAGAAACTGAATCAGCTTCTCCGGGTCAGTGGTGTTGGCCCAGGGAGAAGGCATCATCTGGCCTGGCCACAGGAAGGGCACCTCCAGGGCCATGGGATGGTGGTAGAAGACAAGCACCTGGTACTCCTTCTCCCATAGATACTGAAGACTCACCTGAGTGAGGGAGGGAGGTGTTCATAGTAGCAAGAGGTTATAAACTGAGGAACATAAAACAACCTGAACAGGTAGCTGATTTATTGACAGCTTAGTTCTGAATTAATTCTGAATGAATGAATTTCTCTCAGAGTGATGCATCTTCAATATTTAGTACTGACTTATCACAGAAGGTGTCAGATGTGTTATTTTTGAAGTCAGTGGCTCAATAAAACACCAACAGAGAGCTGTAAGTGAACCAAACTACATATAAAATCTATTTTAAGTGAATTGCATTGACTCTAACGTGATGATACATTTCTGAAAGCATTTTTGCAGACGTAAAAACAGTGAGACTGTCTCCCACAAGTTGCATTCTTACAAATACATGCTTATGTGTATAGCTGGACATCAGCAGCACATTTTGTTGGCTACATCCGATGAAAGAAATGCTGGATAGCAATATTAATTAATCGTAAGCAACCGGTAACAGCAATGAGCTAGATGATCCTCAGGGAGTGTCAATTACAGCAAAAATACACCTTTTCATCAGAATCCCAAGACGCATACACTTCACATCTTCTTTTCCAGCTGATTATTTGAGCTGATTTATTTTTTTGAAAAATGGGCTTGCAGCTGAATATTAGTTCTTAAAATAGACCAAACAAGTGCTGGAAAACAGTGCTGAAGTGGATTAACTTTGAATAGCAAAGCAAATGTGGGCTATAGAGATGACAAGGGAATGGCAGATAAACTTACAGTCTCAGGTCTCCGTCTACAAAATTAAACACTGAGGAGAAGCTCATTGTTTTCTCAGAACCTACTAGTCACTCTTGGCCTTTTTGCCCTCTTTTTCTTTCACTCAGCTGCTGCACCTGACAGGAAGGTGCTCATCTTAGAGTGGTGTCAGCGATTGTGGTAGTTCATGAATTGTAGGGCTAACTGGTACTGCTTATTTTAGGTTATTCAGTTACAGGGGAGGGTGGGAGATGAAGATGGGCCACAATTGGATGGGAAAAAAGACAAAAAAAACCCCTGAAAAACCTTCAAAGAGCAAAGTCTCATCTTAGGGAGACTTTTCTACTTGTCTCCTAAGCAAATGGGCATGGCGCGATATGGCAGCCTCGCTTCTGTCAGTCTGCCCCAGGGCAGCTGTGGCTACAACCGTAGCATGCCTCCACCAGTGTGTGAATGCGAGAGTGAATGAATAGTGGCATTGTAAAGCGCTTTGGGTGCCTTGAAAAGCGCTGTATAAATCCAATCCATTATTATTATTATTATTATTATTATTCTGAGTGAAAAAATGAACTATGATTAGAGATGTAATAACCATAATTCTACATCGGTACTGATCAAAACAAAATCACTGTTGTGCGGTGCTGAGAAAACAATAATTGCTTGAGGTCTTTTGAACTCAGCTAAATAAGATGTCCTTGGTAAGACGAAAGAAGCATCAGAAAAATGTTCAGCTGCTCCTACTTCACGTACCCCTCCTCCTCCCTGTTAAAAGTTAAGTGTATTTATACCTCCTGAGCAAAAACAACAGGGCAGAGCTTCTCTCCAAACACCTCCTTTAGCATGGTCACCAGTTTTTCATGGTGCAGGTTCTGCATGCCGTAGAAGTGGTTGAAATCCAGGAAGACCACCTCTCTGGCATGAGCTGACAGAAAACTGCTGATCTGCTCTAGGCCTTCTCTGACCTAAAAAAAACAACAACAAAAAAAACAAAATATGCACATTATTAAAATCTTTAGTGATGATATTAAATGTAGACATACAGACTGTGAACTGTGTACTTCAAATCTCTGAAGGACCTTGTATAATTAGGCTCTCAGTCTACACTCAAATATAAATATGTTGCCACACACACAGAGATGGTTAGATATCACTTAGCAACCACAAGCATTGCTAAACAGTCATCACATCAAAAACCATCAAAACTCTACTCTTTTCTAACCGTGGCACTGAAGAGCCCGTGGGCGAAGTACAGCTCATTTTCAGGGTCACGGGGCTTGGTGGAGATGCGCAGGTCAAAGAACCGGATCCCAGCCTCCAGTTGGCTCGTGAAGTTCATAGTCTGTGTAGCCAACCACTTCCTCATTAGCTTCTTGGCCACCGTGCCAAAAACAGAAACGAAGTTCTGCACCGTCTCTGGCTGCTCGGGACCCACTGGAGACGCCTCATCGATGTAAAAACTGAAGGAATCGTGGGATCCTGGGGGAAACACAAACATGAGTCTGCATACTGACTACTGCAGGTGTCGTTTCTGGTGGGAGACGACTGAAAGTTGAGGTCATTACTGAGAAATAGCCCAAAACCAAGGTAACAAAACTAACTACACGAAAAACAGCATCCAAGGTTGCAAATCATGAACTCGGACAGCTTGAAGAAGAAAATATATCCTGATGGTCATTCTCTAATAAAGTTTTATCGTTTACATATTATCCTTTTCCGATAAAACTGAGTTTTGGTGTAAATTAAAGGCAAAATAAAGAATCAAGAAAAATTACAGCCTTTGACTTAACAAATTTACAACCTGGATGACAACTATTTTATCCACTCTGGATATGAAGACTTTAAACTAAGCTTTAAACTAGGATAGACCTCTAACTGTGAAATGCCTGGTTTTGGATTCCTGCTTAAATTCAGACACACTTGCTTAACAAGTGAACCTGCCATTAAATTGCTTCCACACAACTACGCTTCTCACCAATATCTCTGAATGATCAAAATTTAAAGGTCTATGTCTTCTGTCAGAGTTTTCCCGACAAGCTCTGGAACCGTATCTGAAAAGATACATGCTGTGAAATTTTCCAAATGTCATCTTTGGAGCCTTGGGGATCACAATCATTTTGGAGTGGCAGCAAAAATCTTAGATACAGACATCTACAAGCCTCAGGAAATAAAACAAGTCACATGAATACAGGCAGTGGAATCTGTGAAAAACCTCTAAAAGCATATTTATTTTGTTATTAACAGTGATACAGTTGATGTTTTCTTAGTTGTATTAAAATTGAAATGGTGAAAAAAATACATTTGTGTAAGCCAGTCTGTACACTGAATGGTGATTCCTTTGTGACATTTAACTATTTCCTTGAGACAAACTCAGGATCAGCTGTAAAATAGACCTGAAGGTTGTGTGTTCTGCTTGAGCAGTTAACATCTCCTGCTCCTCTCATAATCACTGAGACTTCTTCATTATCCCCTTTACATTTCACATCCTCACCTTCTACCACCACCACCCCTCTGACACAGAGCCTGAACTGACCTTCAGCTATCTATATAGCGGTGCTAGGTCTTCACAGTCAGCACAGCGAATGACCATAAGCTGAGTAGACAGCTGAATCCTGGGGCAGGGCAGCAGTCGCATCACTACTGGCTAAGCCGCACCACCAGGGTCACAGCGTAGCAGAGCATGACCTTAACCGACTCCAACAGCTGCCTCTGCAGAAAATCTTTGCTTTTTAGGGCTCAAAGTTGCGCAACAACAAATCATAATCATCGCAAAATTATTTTCATTATCCAGTCATTCAGTCAATGTTGAAAACTACGCTACTGCTGATGCCTTTAGGGCGCTTGTTACTGAAATGACCCTTGCAGTGTGGTGAAAAAGTCAAACAATTTAAGTAATTTATTTAAGCCCCCATCTTGACATCTTTTTTTTGGCATATTTGTCATGCTTACATGTTTCAGATCATTAAATAATTGTAATATTACACAACAATAACCTGAGTTAATACAATAAGCTGTCTTTAAATAATGATTTCATCTATCACGGGGTAGAAGCAACCCCTACCTACATGGCCCCATGTGAAAAAAGTAATTGCCCCCTAAACGTAATAACTGGCGATGCCACCCTTGGTAGCAAGAAATTTGATCAGCCACTTGTGATAATAGACAATGACTCTTTCACATGACTGTATGGTGTATGTATGTATCAGTTAGATTTAAATCCAGATTTTGACTAGGCCAAAGTTGGTTTTTGAGCCTTTGAAAGAAGTGTGTACATTATTGTACTTTATTGAGCCCCGTGGGGAAATTGCTCTCTGCATTTAACCCATTCACTCAGTGAAGCAGTGGGCAGCCATTGGGCGCCCGGGGAGCAGTGTGTAGGGACGGTACCTTGCTCAGGGGTACCTCAGGGTAGCTGTTAAGGGGAATCGAACCCCCGACCTTCCGATCATGGGGCAACCACTCTACCTACTGAGCTATCCCTGCCCTGAGAGGTGGACTTGCTGGTGTGTTTCAGATCAGTTCAATTCAATGCAATACTTTATGGTCCCGCAAGGAGAAATTAGTTAAGCAGCAAGGGCAACAATACGAATAAACAAAACGATAATAAATTGTCCTGCTCCACAACCAAGCTGGACATTCTCCTTCTGGATTTTTCTGGCAAGGAGCATAAACACTGACCATAACTGAGTCTTTACATGCTGTTCTGGGTTCTTTGTGACCACTGGATGAGTTGTTGATGACCTCTTGGAGTAATTTAGGCTGGCCAGTCTTGGGAAAGTTTACAACTATTACAACTTAATTTTGTCTAATTAACATCTGTTTGATAAATATGAATAACAGAAGAAGAAGACATTTAGGAAAGGGGGCAAATACCTCTTCACAATGTATACAAGTAAAAATAAGTAAGCAAATCTTCACATATGAGATGTTTGAAAAGGTAAGTTTGGCCTTCTTTAATTAAAAAGAAAAAAAATCACTGAAACAATTAATTTACACTTGAAGTGGCTGCTGCCCTTTAACCAATAACCTGAATAATTGTTTCAGTTTTGCAACACACACTTCTAATAGCTACACACCCATCAAGCTGCATAGGCCACTCTCCTTGAGATACGCGTTGTTCTGTTTGGGGAAAGAAGAACAGTTATAAGATATAAATTAAATCTAACAGTCCCCAAGGATCTAGCAACAAACTATATTTTATTAGTTTTTAATGAAAGCCTAGCACCTGAGGGAAACTAATGAGGTTTGTTTTGCATTGCTAACAAATACTTCTATAAATATGTATGACAAAAAGCCCATGGTTGATGCCATGTTGCAGAGAGAAACAATCTCACAGGAAAAGCTGAGACAGTATCAACCCTGGAGGGCCAAATCTTTTGCCAAATGTGCAGAACATCTGTGAGAATTTGCAGAAATGTGAGAACTTCACTCCAATACTATTATGATGCCTGAGCCCTGAATGTGATTAATTATTGTTTATGCTCCACCTTGATGGTCTGCCATTTCTCAAGGGAAAAACATTCATTTGGAAATGTGTGGAAGCATTTCAGTTTTTGAAACATACAATCCACACAATTAGTTTTCATTCTCACAAAAACAAACAACAGCAGCTCAGAACTGAGTCATTTCAAACTTGTCTACAGAGACAAAAAAACTTCTCCTTTCAAAGTGTAAGATTTTAAACTTCTTATACTTCTCATTTTAGCTTTAGAAGCAAATACAACATAACAGGTTGTGACTGGGGTGGATTGTCTTATATAGTTTATCATTTATGTTCCATAGATTGGTACTGGTGACATTTGGAGCAGTATTAATCACCTGCAGTTTCCAGGTCTTGGGATGTGCACATTTCGTGCCAGTTCCTGATTTTTCCAGTTACCAGGCTTTACACTGATCCTCTGTAAATGTTATCAAGAACTTGACACAGGAATTCAGCCCACTTAAGTTTGCTTAAGAAGTACAGCTGTTTCTTAGCTTTTACCAGAGTGCAAATGTGCGGTGACTGTGATACTTCTATCGAGTGTCATGATGAATGAAAAAAAAGCAGCAGGTAAATCAATAAAAAGACCACTGACCGGATAATCTTTGTCACCAAATGCAGACAGTAAATTACAATAATATACAAATGCGCAAAATCTTCATGCTACTGCCATGAGAATGAACATTCCTCTCTGTATTTAAAATATGCAATTACTGGGAAAGGCATTAATGGGGAATAGAGTCCAGTGTTTGATATGAATTACCTACCGCAAACAATATCCAAACAAACTACTGTCAAGCTGTTTGATCACTTTAACTTTGATAAAATTGAAGATGTGTACACAGAAAAAACTAAAGCACCCTGAAAAAAAACATATCCCAGAATAATACAAGTAGATGTCACTTGTGTAGCACTTTCATTGGAAAGCAAACTTAGGGAACTCTTTTCTCCGACATGTAAATATCAGCCGCACACAAGAAGAAGAGTCTCAAACTGCAAAGAGAGAAGATGAACAAGAGTGCCACAGAGACAACAAAAAAGACTTAAACAAGGTGAAACAGAGTGATGATGATGACAATGTTGATGACAGTGGTGCTGGGTGCTGCTACTGTTACCTTAGAGAATTGACCTTTGTTAACTGAGTCATTCTGACTGAATGAGAGCAGAGCATTCAGAGAGAACCACTGGTGGTTTGTGCCCTTTTTCATTACAAAACATTACCACTCTCCACCCTTTTTAGATCTATTTTAGGATGCTGAGTAGAGGAAAGAGGAGAAGAGAAGAAAAAAAATGAGAAGAGAATGAAAACTGACAGGATGGAGATGAGCTAAATGTTACTACAAGATAGATATAGGCTTCTGACTCTACATAATTTTGTCATTTACACTTCTTTTTTTTTTTTACAGTAATTCTGCAAGTGTTACTCTTTGCATCTATTTTTCAAACTCTCCAGTTCCTTTTCTCCTGTCTTAACACTTTATTTTCTCCATCTTGTTTGAGCATTAGTGTGCACACTGTATTTCTGATGAGGCTGAATTATTTGACTTTGAGACTATGTGACTATTAAGATAAGTGTCTCTGCTGGAAATGCAATTAACTGCAAATGGTGGGAAAACGAGCCAGTGGAGAATTCCACACTGAACCATTTCTTTTGGATTCTACAATATTTTTTTTAATTTTCTTTAAGCAACTTATAAAAGTGAAAACTCCACAAATATATGATGTTGGCTAATGAGTGGCTAATTATGAGTATCATGCATCAGCATAATACAATACTGCAAACGAGGGAATTTTTTGCAAAACTGCTAACTGTAAAATCCTCATGAGCTCCAAACAAGCAAGATGCACACAATATCTTTGGCAAAACAAAATTTCACTCAGATTAAGGAGGGTCTTGATTCACAGATAAAGAGCCATAGCAGGAAATAGCTCTAAGATGGGCATTCTCTCTCTCTCTCTCTCTCTCTCTCTAACAAAGACCCCCCTTTTGCTTTTGTATTGCACATTATATCCTGTTTTTCAGTGGCTTTGAGTTGACTGACTCCCCCTCTTCAAACATCCGCACTACCAGTGTTTATCTTGGCATCTAATACCATTCATCCATCTTGCTCTATAGGGGTTTAAGTGGCGTCAAAGTGATCTAATCAGGGGACTAATGGCCTTTTACAGCTAAAAGTCCAGGGCAAGCCTTTTTCTCTATCCAGAGGGAACCACTGAAACTCAAGATGCCTCTTCTTACAGTGGATTAGTTGTTATTTCTCGCAAGACTATCTTAACCTAATACCACTGCCTTCACCCATCCCCCTTGGTAATTCATGCTATTCATTGCTTACCTAAAGCCTTGAGCTGTTACTCAGGAGGTGAAGAATGGCTCCCCTGAGCCTGAAAATGTAGTATAGAGAAGTGTAAATCAGCCTTCTTCCCCAGTATTAAAATAATCAATATTATCTGCATGGAATGGAATGGGACGGCACGGTGTTATAGTGCTTAGTACTTTTGCCTCACAGCAAGGGAGGACACAGGGAGGACAAGATTGCATGTCCTCCCTGTGTTTGAGTGGGTTTTCTCCAGGCTGCCTCCCACAGTCCAAAGACGTTAGGTTAATTGGTGATTTGAAACCGGCCATGGGTGTGAAGTAAATAAAGTACTTAAAAAGTGTGTTGACCAAATTATCACAATAGAATGATGCACCATTTAATCATTGTACTCTGAAATAAGAAATAAACAGTAAAAAAAACCTAAAAGTTGAGATTGCATCGCTTTCTAAAGTAACTGAGAAAGTCTATGTAAACGGGTTACAGCTGCTAGTTCTAAAGTCTTTGTTTAAGGCAAAAATAATATAAATAATAAATGTATAATGTATATAAATTGCATGCTAGCAGTCTATTTTGCAGTTCTTCTGATTCATAATCGCTGAATATTAATTAATGTAGCTTTAACGATCCAGAACGATATGGTTTCACTCACCAGTTCAATTTATTAAGACAATACATTTGAATATTTTAGGTGCTTAAATAAACCCATAAAAAGCATTTCATAATAAGTGACTAATACTGTGTTGCCACTATAGTGCTGATTCATTTAGTTGTCATGCACACCTGCACGACACAGATATTGTACATGCCAGTGAGCACATAGTTCAAATTATACACCTACCACCACACAAAGTACTGAAAATCCATTTAATTACTATGGTAGTAAAAACGTGACAGATCTTCCCTTCCCCCTCTTAAGCTCGTTTCATGGTGACAGAGAAAGAAATTCACAGTATCTCTGGTGGCACACCTTTCTGCTGACCGTCTTGCTGAGAGGAATGCCAGCCAGTCTGCAGCCCTCACCTGGCAGATTTAACAGTAGCCACAGGAAAAGAGTCAAACACTAATCAGCCTGGGTAAAACAAGAAAGGTAGCTGCTCCCTCTCCCTCACCATCTCTCCCTTCAATGACCCAAATATTTAATATTCTACTACGTCTTTCTTTCCTCTCCTGCACAGCCCTTCAACCTAGTTCCAATTAGTATAGGCACAAGCCATTTGACTTTTATAGATGCGATATGTCGGCACAGCCGGAGGCCAAAGTGGCATGTAGGGACAATGCAGAAAGCTGAGTCATGCCTAAGTGCTACCATGTTCTTAGGTCTCAAACAACGTAGTCTGCAGTGGATTAGCAGGATTAAGAAAATGAGAGCATGTATTATTCTCACATAATTAATCAAACAGCCACAACGCAACTGTGCTCAGTCATGAGTCATAGCATAAAACAAACAAACAAACAAACAAATTAGAAATGTGCAGTTATTCCAAATAAACTGGACAAGAGCTGTCCCAGTGTCATCCAGTTAAAAACATCTAAATCTGACTCCCTCAGATAACACCCTTCCTCAGTACTATTGTTATATACTGTAATTCTAGAATGAAAGAAAAAGCTCTGTGCACAGCTCATTTCTTTTTTCTGGACAAATCTTCTCCAGGTTTCACAACCACACTGAGTCAGCTCTCCTTTAAGTGTCAAATGATTCACATGTGTTTTTGAACTCGGTAAATCATGCAATTTCAATTCAGCTGGGCCTGCTAAGTTTGACAAAATTGATCATTCCTCTATTTCAGATTGTCTCGACCATGTTGTTGGCATTCAGGATCAGACTTTGCAGTGTTTTGCCCCTTACCTGGAAGAGCAAAACGTTAAGGAATACTTTCCTTTGCAACCATCTCTCAGGATAAAAAAATGCTGTGTTTTTTTCAACCCTCATTTCTTACTCTGGCTGCTCTGAGAACATACACCTGATATTTTGTCCAAGATTCATAGAATACAACATCGTTTATTAAATATGTTGGAGGCTCCTTATGCATGGGAATACGTTGCACAGCAAAATTCATTGGATGACACTTTACAGTGCAGATGGACAGAACAAAAATTGTGTCTGTGTCCAAAACTTTATGGATCTAGCTGTGCAATCTCATTAAGTGTCTCTAAATGAAAACAGATTTTTATCTGTTAATATCTCTCATATTTAAATACTGTAAATAACCTGTATTTAAGTTCACTTGACAGAGGTAGGTGACATTGCTAAGTTTACCGTCACTGGATCAGTCTCATTGTAATTTTTTGAATTGTCCATCAATCACACAAAGTAACAAGAAATAGCAGGAATTTAAAATGAGTGAACAACCACAGTCAGCATCATATGTACTGTAGCATATAAACTGCTTTCATAACAAGATTTTGCAGGTTGAACCACTCAAATGTAACAGGTAAGCACATGCAATCTGTTACACATCTGTTATACAGCTGTTGTAGCCATCAAACACCTGCTACTTTGAGTATCTTTAATGTGCTATATGCACAAATAATTTGGCAGCATTAGCTCATTAACCAGTTACTTGAAGCACAGCAAATGCTGTTAAAACATTATATATATATTAAAAAAATCCGACAGTAATGAATCTGCCACCTCAGTACCCTAAAATAAACTGTCAATCATTCAGATGGTTGTGTGTGCTAACAGCTAGACTGTGAAGTTTTCTGGCAACAGCGGAGTAGCAGCCATCACATTATCCTACACTGTAAAGTACTACTTTTCCCTGGATATTTCAAGCTCTGCGGTAGGTGAATTGCTATTTTGAAAAAGTGAGCACAGAAAAATAAACTAAGAAACAGGCAGCAGCGGTTGTATAATAAGTTTTGTACAGCAGCATTTTCCAGTAACATCCTGGAAATAATATTCTTCCAATTAAGTGGAGCTATGAGACTTGTTTGAGGAAATGAATCGCCCATCCTTTTTGTTTCTTGTCTGTCCCAGTTTTATTCCTGCTTGAACAAAGGCTTAATGCTGCGTTCAATGATGAGACAAAAGAATGTGATATGAGATGCACACTGAAGGAAAAAAATGTCCATCCCGGTTTTCCCTCCAAGGCACGAGCGATAAGCAGAGTTCTGTCCTTTCCTTCTAAGATTCCTAATTATTTAAAGTAACACTCAGGTATGCCATTCAGCGTGTTAGTACGAGCTCGGGAGCAGCTTGGGAGAACAAGAAAACAGAGACTGCTTTAGGTTGCCTTCCCAATCGACTCAAAGGTTTATTTAGTACATAACAGCTTATATAGAGAAAAAAAGGTTCGTGTGTCAGCAAGTTCTCAGTTCAAACCGGTACAGACCAAATAAGGAAACGTCTTCCTGCCTTGTGAGCAAAGAAGTATCCTGTGTGTAGTTTATCAGTTCAGCTACAATTTATGATCATCCCAGCAAAATACACTCCTAGACATAGAATACAGAGTTCTTTCATTAGTGAATTCTGAAACAAACCACCTGGCCTTTAACGAGCCTTTTTCTAAGAGATAAAGAAGGGAGGATGGGAGTAAGGAAGTGGTCTCGTCTCTGTGGTGTTTTCGACCTTGGGGTACCAGCCTGTGAGTCTTACACATCAATTCTTGGGTCAGAGAGAAAGAGAAAAACAACTAGTAAATGGGCCTTATTGAGTAACAGTTTTCACTACAAAGCAATATCCTGTAAATGCTACCGTGGTATCAAAATATCACAACAGTTAAGGAAGTGGTCTCGTCTCTGTGGTGTTTTCGACCTTGGGGTACCAGCCTGTGAGTCTTACACATCAATTCTTGGGTCAGAGAGAAAGAGAAAAACAACTAGTAAATGGGCCTTATTGAGTAACAGTTTTCACTACAAAGCAATATCCTGTAAATGCTACCGTGGTATCAAAATATCACAACACACACTTTTGAAAGAACTCGGACGTACACTCCAATAGGAACACATGGTTGTTGCTATAATGAGCTTGGATAGAAATCCTGTGTGTTCTGGAGTTTCTTGGCAAATATGTGCAGGCAAACACAAGAAAGTGCAAAGATTTGGTGGATGTTTACAGAATCTGTATCCAAATGAAGGATAAACTGAGCTATCCTCAGCTGAGCTGCAGGCCACAGAACCAATGAGAGATATTAATGCCTAATTAAAAGGGACAGAGCATGTTCCCATGCTGTCTTGGCATGGATGAACTGTGATTCCGCACAGCACATGATTCAGCAAAATTACAAGCATAGATTATGCATACTATGTTGTTCCAGTCCTTATTTGTATTCCATTACATCTAATTTGACTGCATGTGTCTTGGCATCCTTAAAAGCTGTGATCATATTTGGTCATATGCTGTGCCCTGGACATCAACCACTAATCCATCTGCATGTGAAATGCAATGTTGCACATGCCAACCAATAAACACCTCAGGTATTGGGAGTTCAGCAAGAAAAAGACAGAGAGCGGAAGAGTGAAAGTGAGACAGAAAGGAGGGGGAAAGGGAATGAAGCACAAAGGATTAGAAATTCACAAGAATGAAGAATCGAATCGCTTTGTGTGGAGGTGTGATAATCGCTAGGCAGTGAATATGGATTTAACTGGCTGCTAATAAGACATTCTATCAGTCAGTGGTGGGCTATACAACCAGCATTTCCCATTTGAATGGAGTTAAAAAGACCGGCACACTGATTGGATAAAGGTCCGACAGCACATTTTCAATGGGATGCGCTGTGATCATCTGAGTGTGCAGACGGCACCCATCCCACTCCGTCTCCCTGTGGCCACCACCCCAGCATAAAAGCACAAACAGAGCAGCGTGGCTCATCTATTCTGAACCTATAGAGTGGTTCTAGATGACCCTTTTCTTTATTATCATTATTTTCTAAGTGCATACTTACTCGGCCGGAGAACGAACACGACAGCTGGGTATTTTGATAACCGTTAGACAGGTGATCGCAACACAAGCAACTGAACTATTATAAATACATAGTACTTCTTTGGTTGCGCAACAGGTCTTACCCTTTGTTCCAACGAGGTGCAACGAAAGTGACGGTTGTATTAAATGCACAATTCAAGTTTAGGAAGCGGTAAAACACAAATCTGAAACTGTCAATTTGTGCATTTCTAATCTACTAGAAAAGCTGTACGCAATGCGCGAGGTTAAAAAGACACGGGCATCCTCCTCATCCGATTACACTTGGACAAGGTCTTAAAAAAAAAAAAAAAAAACACTTACCGGGAATAGCCAGGTTGGTGAGCGGGATAGTGTGCATGCTCTGCGGTAAACTTGCCATCCAGTCTGCGAACCGCAGGTCGCTTCTCCCGTGAGACGAAGCCATGCTTCCACCTTGCACAACGCTCCGTTCTCCCTGACCGGTGCCTGCGCCAACCTGGAGCGCGCGCTCTCTCTTTCTCTCTACACACAGACACACTCGCGCCCTGCCTCACTTTCTCTCAGCATCCCTATCTCACGCACACACACAGACACAACTGCGCGACCGAGAAGTCAGCCCCCCCAGCAGCACACATAGGCGTGTTGCACATTTATGAAAATGCGGTTGGATGGATCTAAATATGGCAACATTCGGTGGTTAGTCGCCCAATAGTAACATAGCCTAAACGCCGCAATGGGTATGTTTCAGTACTAGTCACTTACAAAATAAAAGGCAACATATAATCATCTCATGTTTTTAGCATTAATGCACAGAGCATGAATGCTAGACTACACAAACCCATAAGGTTGCCAGAACACCCCCACATGAGGGCAGCATGTTAAATATTTTGGAACCACATAGTTGGATATGAATAGCCTATGTAAAAAGGTCTGCCAAGCTGATTCCATAATTCAAGACATGCTTTTACTGAGGTTAGAACATTTTGGACATTTAAAGCCATCTTTTTAGAGGACTGGATATGTGCATTATCCAAAAAGGTTCAGTTAGTGTAGGGTTTTAACATAAGATGGTCACAGATTAAATTCTAATTCCTAGTTAACCTATGTCTGAGCTAAGGTCATGCACTTGAATCACTGAAAGCTATATGAAAATGACCCATTCTGCATAATCAGTGTGATTACAATCAGCTGGCTGGCCAGCTTAACACGAGTCATTCAGAAAATAGGTTGTAATGGTATAAAGATGGAGAATATACAAAACCTTTTCTTTCATGGTCTGTATCATGTCCAGACACTCCACGGAATTTATTACCTAAATGACAGCAAAGTAGATGACTGACTTCTCTGCCAAAATCAGGTTTTTTTGTTGTTGTCGTTTTCCCATCTGGTTGTGTTTTCTACAATTATGTGTTTGGAGGAGTGTCACGAGAGGAACGGTTTATCAAACCATTGCCAGCAAAAGCACAGAAAAAAGATCAATATTGTCATAAATACTGTGCATAATCACTAATCACTGCCATGTCTCCCAATATAAACATAGGTCTCTCAAATAATAGGCTTTGCCTTGGTTGACCTTAAACCCAGTGTTCAAATGAACAATATACATATTTAAAAAGAAAAAAAGGGATCTGAATTGCCATCATATAAAATAAAATGTCTAATTCATGACAGCTGTTAATGTCAGAGTCAGCTTTCAACAATATTTCGGGTTGGTTGCCACAAACCGGGTTGGTTGCCACAAACCTGAACCTTAAAAAAGGACTTCTGTCCCTTTAATGATAATGCCGTCATTCACCTCCTACATCGTTCCCTCGCTCACCTCATGTTCTTTGATTTCTCCAGTGCCTTCAACACCATTCTTCCCTCGGTTCTAAAGGACAAGCTGGTGAACTCTGGAGTGGACCATCACCTCACTACCTGGATCCTGGACTACCTCACCGACCGACCACAGTATGTGAGGACTCAGGGCTGTGTGTCGGACAGGGTCGTCTGCAGTACGGGGGCCCCACAGGGAACTGTTCTGGCTCCGTTCCTCTTCACCATCTACACTGCAGACTTCTCCCACAATTCCACCCAGTGCTTCCTGCAGAAGTTCTCTGATGACTCTGCAATAGTCGGCCTCATCACTGATGGGGACGACAAGGAGTACAGAGGTCTGACCCAAGACTTTGTGGACTGGTGCCAGCTGAACTACCTCCAGATCAACGCCAGTAAAACCAAGGAACTGGTGGTAGACTTCCGCAGGCACAAGCATTCTCCACTGCAACCACTGAACATCCAAGGTATGGACATTGAGGCTGTGGACAGCTACAGGTACCTTGGTGTTCATCTGAACAATAGACTGGACTGGACTCATAACTCAGACGCCCTCTACAGGAAAGGGCAGAGCAGGCTGTACCTGCTGCGGAGACTCAGGTCGTTTGGAGTGGAGGGCCCACTCCTGAAGAAATTCTATGACTCTGTTGTGGCTTCTGCTATCTTTTATGGCGTGGTCTGCTGGGGCGGCAGCATCTCTGCTGGGGACAGGAAGAGACTGAACAGGGTGATCCGAAGGGCCAGCTCTGTTCTAGGATGCCCTCTGGACCCAGTGGAGGTGGTGAGTGACAGGAGAACGGCGGCTAAGCTGTCATCCCTGATGGACAACATCTCCCACCCCATGCAGCAGACTGTGACAGCACTGAGCAGCTCCTTCAGTGGGAGACTGCGGCACCCACGGTGTGGGACGGAGAGATTTCGCAGGTCTTTCCTCCCCACTGCTGTCAGACTCCATAATAAAGACTTTAACTGATCAAGCACACACATCCATACATATGCAATAATACTAAGTGCAATAATCCTTTCTGTCATCGTTGTATTTTTACTCAGTTGTATATAGTATTTGTATTTGTATTCTATTTTTATCTTATTGTATATTTATTTTATTTTATTCTACTGTATATAGTATTTTATTTTATTCTATTCTGTACAGTTGTGTACTGTATTTATTCTTATTGTATTCTAATTTTTGCCTCATAACTTTTGCACTGTCCACTTCCTGCTGTGACAAAACAAATTTCCCACGTGTGGGACTAATAAAGGTTATCTTATCTTATCTTTAACTAAATCTTGAAAACCCATTTTAATATCCCCTTTTGAAAACCTCAAAAGCAAGGTCATCCATTTGTATTTTTCAGAAACATGTTCCTACTAAAACCCGCTGCGTTCTTCAAATTCCCTCTTCAGTGAATTCAAGTACAAGTATGAGAACTAGGTTACAAAATGTAGGCTTATGGAGTATTGCTTTGGTCTGACTCATGAAGGAGTGTGCTGGATTAACATCAACAGCCGGTGGCTGGAGCCCCTGTCACTTTCTTCCATTTTTCTGCTTGATGATCCAACCCAGTTGATCTCCTTGAACCCAAAAGCCTACTGGCTGAATTCGCAGGTTATGTAACGGGCCTCTGGTTATGCCAGCACCTCTCTGCCCGAGTGGAAAAATCAAATCGAGAATGTAAACATTAAGCCCACCATCCATACACACAAAGCTTTAACCTGTAGTGCGTCAAAAACTCTCGATGAGCTAAATCACTTGAAAACACATCTGCTGGTTTCAAGATTCTTATTCAAAAAGAAAGAAAAACGTAGTTTGCTTCACTCTGCACGCCAGCTTGTATTTTATTTTACACACAATTGCATCTGAACAGCAAATGTCTCTGTAAAAATTATTAAAGCTTCATGTTTTCTGGTTGAAATATCTGACAAGCCCACCTGCTTCAAAACACCTGAAGTTGAGAAAAATAGACAAGTCTACATTACGGCAGAGGTTGATAGTAAAATAATGGCTCATCATCTTCATTATTAAAAAAAAAAAAAGACAAAACATATTCAACACTGGAAGCCTCATCTACGAACTTTTTTTTCCGTTTCATGTCACAGCACAATTTAAAACAACTCCATACATATTTGTTCTACGATAAATGAATACTCACTTGACCTATAGGACATTGGTTTTCATTCATTACATTTCAGTGAGACACAGGCATGCCTTTCAGCTTATCAATCATATTCAAGTTACAGTTGGATAATATGTAGTCGTTCAACCAAATAATAAATGGTGTCGCATATTCCACTGTTGTTCCTTCACCAATGAAGCAGGCGGGAGAGGTCTGGAGCTGATATAAAAAGTTGCAATGTTTCATATTATATATTGTGATTCTTGAATTACTGCTTGTTTCCACTTAACTGCACACCGATTGCTACTTTTAACATCTACTGTTATAGTGTCGAGAGCCAAAACACTGGAAATTGTCTCACGGTTCAAATATTTGACCTTTCTTATTTATTTCCCAGAAAATCTGATTCAAAAGAGTTTTTGCATCATTTCTTTTAAAAATAATAGTAAAGTTGGAAAAAACAAAATAATATCAATATTTTTAAAGCAATTTTCAAACTGATGATTGCGTAAAAGACTCGCGTAAGTAAAAAAAAAAAAATTAATAACTTAAATGTGTAATAGGTAACAATGCAATTTTCTTCATTCCTTCTAAGAGCACGAAAATAACAGTGTAAAGGGACTTCTGTTAATCAAATTTAGTTAATAATACAGAGGTAAATATTTGACAGCTGCATGCTGATTGCCAAGAAAACATTGGCTGAACCAGGTATGTTTTTTAAAAGCTTATTTGACCCATTTCAGGCTGTTAAATAACCTGATGTTTATCACAGAGAAATGAAGTGACAAACCAAAAACACATCTCTGAGGCCAGTGGAAGCTCCTCTAAATTTGCTGCATAGGCTTCAGGTTGGGAGACACCTAGAAAAAATTAGACAGAGGACAAGTAGAAGTTTCATGTTTAATAAACCCAAGTCCAAAAACACTTCATAGTGCTAGTAGCCTAACTGTTACATTACTCACCTCAAAATCTGTGCCAGTGCATCCCTTGATATCTTCGGGAGTAAGTCCCTCCCATATTTCTACCAGGGTCAGACCTTTTGTCTTATCGACATCAAACACAGCCTGGCAAAAAAAACGAGAGAAAGAGGATAGAAATGAGCGAGAGGAATAAGGGGGGTAAGGGAAAAAGATGGGACATTTAGAGGGAGAGAGATGAGAGAGGGTGATGAGACAAACACAAAACAGGCAGAATGAGCACTTCTGTGATAGACAGGTTTGAGCCTTATGGCGTCCGGTCACTGGGTCACAGTCAAGGATGTGGGGTCCTCATTTATCAAAAAGGACCCAGAAGAGACAACCTCCAGAAAAACACATCAGTGCCACAGGCAGAGGGCCAGAGTACCACTTTAGTGTCATCCATTCAACAGATGACAAAATAGCTGCAATTATTGGTGACACATCTAGGAAAGGCCTCAGAGAGCGGTCCTCAGCTATCTGAAGCTGGACTACTACAAAGCAGTAAGCAGTTTTATTTTAATTGGTGCATCATTTTTAACAGATTACTGTGTTATTGATTAAAATATGAATTTTGCTATAACGTTCAAAATAGTGGTTGCTGTGATGATTTTACATTGTACTTATGCACACTTGTCTACATTTAGGAATTTGTGAATGTGCACTTTGAGAATTTGTGAATAGACACATAAAAATTGATAAACAGACTCCAGGCTTCGAAACAAGCCAACACAATTTGCGCACACAGTGCACTCATAAATGAGGCCCTTGGAGATGTCAATATCTGATTGTAATGAAATACAGTAACAGCCAAAGGCATTGGCCCTGCAAAACAGAACCGAAAATAACCATGTTAAATCCCATCAAACTTACATGCCGAAGGGAAAAATACAGTAAATGTGAATATTTAAAGAAAATTTGACTAATGTTCTGTCTACCGAAAAGTAGCCAAAAGAAGACCCATTAATAGCTTTCCTTCTTTTATAAGCCAAAACCCTTTTCACACATGCACTGTAGCCAAGTTTCCAGACACTGCTCATAACAGGTGCATGCCACAAAGCTAATGAGAGTGGACATTAGCCAGTCTTTAACCTTCCAGCAAGCACAAGTCTGGATGATGTCGGATTACTGTGATGTGTAAGATCTCACCACTAGGTATCAATAGATTGTAGTCAAGTGAATTCTGTTTTCTTACCCCTCCTGTTCATCTGTCAGACAAATATGTGTCCATGTCTAAAACACATGTTAAACTTTGTCAAAGTAGTCTGATAGAAGTCTATGAGTCAATAAAAATCACTTATATCCTATAAGAGCGATACTCAGGTGAGTTGTTGAGGATATCCTGAACTTTTTTGTTGTTATTGAAAGTGGATCTAACATAGTTGGACTTGGACACTTTGTGCATAAACTCTCATTCTATATTTGGATGTATTCAAACTGGTTACTAGAGGTGAAGTGTGATTTTAAGGACCCTCAAGCCTACATAATAATAGCTTCTAACCAGGTAGTAATTTTACTTAGCAGGTTCATTGTCAGATATCTGGAGATGGAAAAGTCGAATGTCTAATCTGCTGACCAAAAGTATGACAATCAGGAATAAATCAGCATATTTATGTTTGTGTTAAAGACCTGACTTCGTTTCTGGACATGAGGTTTGAGTTTGGGAGGAACAGGTGGAAATGAGGTCGGAGAGAAAAGAATGGTGGAGGAGGCAAATTAAGAAGAGAAGAAAGACATAAATAGAGAGAAAGAGATGTACAAATGCTAAATGGTACAGTTAAAAAGAGCTATTTATAAGGTCTACCACATATGTGGCCGTATGTAGCCCATCTACATGTTTTTAAGATGGTGAGGCAACATGGTGGCTTCCACAATCTGGCGCCCACTCCTGTGTATTTTTAATAGATTAATTTATTCGTTTATGAGAAGGCATTGGTTTGTTGGAAGATATAATTACACACTAAACAATGTATATTAATGAGTAAATTTTTTTAAATTAAACAACCTAACAAAAACATATTACTGTTCTTGCTATTCTATTCTTAAGCTTTTAGGCTAACTTCATATACTTGTGCATTCTTTTGTGTGTACTACAAGCTATTTTATAAAATGTGTCAAATTTGTCTTTTCAAATTGAATGTGACATTATCGTCAGTTAGCAGACTGCAACTTCTCAACACATGTCTAAGATGACAGCTTAAGTAGGGGTTCGTACTGTACCGTTTATATGATAGCTATTAAAAACTGATGCAGGGCAAAATGCCATTATCCTATGCCACTATTTATGCAAACAACGCAAAAATACTTTATATAGACACGCACACTCTTCGAGGCTGGCCCTGTTACTTCCCTAAGCAGGGCCTGACAGACTAAGTCATATTCACATTCAGGCTAAGCCTGTCAGGACTCTCAGCTCATTAGAACTATACACACAGTAACAGGGCAGGAGGAAGATATCTCACTCCAGTATTAGCAAGACAGATGGAATGTCACAAGGAACAGGGGTCTATGGATAACACAGACACTGACATGTATCTCTAATTGTGACACATGTCGCTAGTGATTAGGGCAAATTAAAAAATTGTCAAAATGTGCCAAAGGGTATAATATAAGATGCAGCACTAATGTACTCGTATGATAGGTGCTGTGCTATGTCAATGTGAAACTCCCTGTTTGCTTTACAATGCAAAAAAGCTTGCCACATAATGGCTTGGGTAAGCACATTTTAAAATGAACTAGGAGCTGATTTCATTTATAATAGCCACACTATACTAATGAATAACCAACCGTGCCTCCATTTGCAAAGCAGCCTTTTGTTATAAAAATGTTGAGTCACCTTTCTTCACAGTCTTCAAAGCCAGCACCATCATTAACCAGATTGATGCAAGTTAGTCATTAAGAAGCCGGTAGTCTTCCCCATGTGCTGTCTGGCGAGACGTGGGCTGAATGTCATGCAACAACACTAAGGCACACTCTCTCGGTCAGCTTAACGTTTTAGACAAATACAAGAGAAAAGGAGGAGAAATTAGCACCTGACCTTCCAACAAATAAACAACAGCTTATCCAGCATCCTGTCAATATACTGCAGCAATTACAAGAAGTAGCTTTTGAGATGTTTTCAGACAAAAGCTCACAGGAGGACCATAAAAGAATTTCAATTTGGTTGCTGAAAAATAATTGCCATCACTGGTATTGCTGTCATTAGGTAATGCCAAAGGTAATGATTTTATGCTCCCATTAAATGATTGAATAATTCAGGAGTCATTGTGTTTCATTGGTAAATGAATGGGCAATTATTGTTTTTTTACTTCCTCATTTTTAAAGAAGGATTTAACTGATAAGATGAGAAAAATACTCAAAGCTAGTGTGGAGACCTTTGTCATGGCAGCATGTAAAGCAACAGTGGGAACAGAGGTGATAAGAATTACTCACACAAAATCATTGCAATAAACTCCTGTAAGTCAACTAACTGTTAAATGAAGCAAAGTAGTAAAGAGTGAAGAAGTGGCAACATGGGGTACAAAAATGATTCCAGCAGCAGAGACACAGCTTGAGGCAATCGATTTCCTACCACACTTAGCTTTAAATCATAACATCACTATTTAGGACAACACTTGAATTGCTATCCCTCCTGGACATGTTGAGCCAAGGAGGATGCTGTGTTTGTGTGAATATATGTGCTAGGTCAGCATGTGTCTGTGCGCGGAGTGTATTTGGTTTTAAAGGTTTTAGTTTCTGCTCTTATTTTAAAAACAATTTGGAGCAGAATCATGCATGAAAAGAAATCAATGGACAATAAAGTACAGATGAGCATTATCGGCTTTATTAAAGATACTATGCATTACTTATGTCCATATCTTCTATCGCCTCTTGTGATCGTCAGATTTTCTTACAGTCCACAAACAGGATTATAAAATCTTCTGGGCTAAAAAAAAAAAGAAAAGAAAAGAAAGAAAGTCCACCTTTTTACTGGTTGGATGCGGTATTTAATTTACCCAACCAATGGTTACAGCTTACATTCAGGTCTGTAAGTATTTGGACAGTGATATAATATATAATTTTGCAAATTCTGAGTAAACTGCAGAATTTACTTCACAGGGTTTAAAAAATATTTTATGAACTATTTAGGAATAGTCCTCCAGACATTGGAGTGACAATCAGTTTCATGGCCAGTTCTCTCCTTAGATAAACACTCTTGAGGATGTAGGTGCATCATTTTCTCTAATGCAAACTCTAATGCATTTTCTCTCAAGCAATGCTTCCATAAATATGAATAGAGAAGATTTATGACAAGTTGCACAATCACAAGCAGGAAGGCCAGATTAGACTTTACCAATAAATATCGAAGAGAGTCTGCACAGTTCTGAAAAAACAAATAAATCTTTGAAGAGATTAAATTTAGATTATCTCACACCATTCTGGTAGGAAGAGAAAAGTATTCAGAGGGTTAGGAACAGCTCATGATCTGAAGCTGTCAAACATTATCTGTCAATTATAGTGGAGGCAATGTTATGGCATGAGCATGTATGGCTGCCAGTGGAAGCGTTAGTTGGTGAGGTGAATGCTGACAGAAGTAGCGGGATGAATTCTGAAGTGCACAGGGCTATATTCTCTGCTCACATTCAGCCAAATGCTCCATAACCCATAGCCCTGGTGATTCACAGGCAGTGTTGGGGAGTAACGGAATACAGGTACCGCCGTTACGTATTTAAAATACAAAATATGAGTAACTGTATTCCGTTACAGTTACCGTTTTAAAAGGTGGTATTTAGAATACAGTTACTTTGTTGAAATACAGTGGGGCAAAAAAGTATTTAGTCAGCCACCGATTGTGCAAGTTCCCCCACTTAAAATGATGACAGAGGTCAGTAATTTGCACCAGAGGTACACTTCAACTGTGAGAGACAGAATGTGAAAAAAAAATCCATGAATTCACATGGTAGGATTTGTAAAGAATTTATTCGTAAATTAGGGTGGAAAATAAGTATTTGGTCACCTCAAACAAGGAAAATCTCTGGCTCTCACAGACCTGTAACGTCTTCTGTAAGAAGCTTTTCTGTCCCCCACTCGTTACCTGTATGAATGGCACCTGTTTGAACTCATCTGTATAAAAGACACCTGTCCACAGCCTCAAACAGTCAGACTCCAAACTCCGCCATGGCCAAGACCAAAGAGCTTTCGAAGGACACCAGGAAAAGTATTGTAGACCTGCACCAGACTGGGAAGAGTGAATCTACAATAGGCAAGCAGCTTGGTGTGAAAAAAATCAACTGTGGGAGCAATCATCAGAAAATGGAAGACATACAAGACCACTGATAATCTCCCTCGATCTGGGGCTCCACGCAAGATCTCATCCCGTGGGGTCAAAATGATCATGAGAACGGTGAGCAAAGATCCCAGAACCACACGGGGGGACCTGGTGAATGACCTGCAGAGAGCTGCGACCAAAGTAACAAAGGTCACCATCAGTAACACACTACAACGGCAGGGAATCAAATCCCACAGTGCCAGACGTGTTCCGCTGCTGAAGCCAGTGCATGTCCAGGCCCGTCTGAAGTTTGCCAGAGAGCACATGGATGATACAGCAGAGGATTGGGAGAATGTCATGTGGTCAGATGAAACCAAAGTAGAACTTTTTGGTATAAACTCAACTCGTCGTGTTTGGAGGAAGAAGAATACTGAGTTGCATCCCAAGAACACCATACCTACTGTGAAGCATGGGGGTGGAAACATCATGCTAGGAATGGGCCAAAATACCAGCTACTGTGTGTGCAAACCTGGTAAAGACCTATAGTAAACGTTTGACCTCTGTTATTGCCAACAAAGGTTATGTTACAAAGTATTGAGTTGTATTTTTGTTATTGACCAAATACTTATTTTCCACCCTGATTTACGAATAAATTCTTGACAAATCCTACCATGTGAATTCATGGATTTTTTTTTCACATTCTGTCTCTCACAGTTGAAGTGTACCTCTGGTGCAAATTACTGACCTCTGTCATCATTTTAGGTGGGGGAACTTGCACAATCGGTGGCTGACTAAATACTTTTTTGCCCCACTGTAAATGGATTACACTGCGGTACTTTCCTGTTTCATATTGTGGCGGGTCAGGACTGTTTGGTTTTGTTTGACAGCTACGTTCTGTTGTTCCAGGCGGCAGCGTTACGGTTGCCATGGTTACAGGGTGACGCTCTCTCTCTCTCTGTGTTTCCTGGGTGAGAGAGAGCTTTTTGTTGTTGTTGTTGTTGTTGTGCTAAGCTAACAGGCAGAATGCTACAGGTATAGCTCTAAAGAATGTAGCCTCATGGGCAGTGTAGTCCGTGCTGCAGGGAGAATGGACTGCCACACTCTATATGTTTCTGTGAGCGCGAGGAGGGAGAAAAAGGCGAGTGGAAAAGTCGGAGCTGTCACCGAGCAGAAACGGGAGCTGGAAGCATGTAAATATAATAATAACCACTGCAGCCAAGAAGAGTGCCTGACGAGCCCAGTTGTAAGTAAGCTATTAAGACTCGACTGTATGCTGTGTTCGTGTTTATCTCCGAAACAATAAGTTCCGTTGGAGCAGCCTTTCAACGCCTCTCTTTGCCTCTCGCAAGCAAAGCTGACCCAGACAACAAAGTAAAGCTATTTTTCGGCTACGAGCCGACAGGGACCCCGCCGTATTAGTCAGAGGTTCCTTTACTACGGTTCGGAGCCGTGGACCTTCAGTAATAGTAATAAATCACACAACAATAGTACAAATATGTAGTTGTAAAAAGCATGATAATATATTAGGTAATCCAAAGTATTCAGAATACGTTACACTCACTGAGTAACGTAACGGAATACGTTACAGAATACATTTTGGGGCATGTATTCTGTAATCTGTAATGGAATACATTTTAAAAGTAACCTTCCCAACACTGTTCACAGGGTAAATGCAATATGACCCGAACCTAAAAGAGGATAGAGAGACCCACAAACAAGTAGCAACAGAAAGAGGCGGCAGTAAAGGTCTAGAATTTGTTGAAGTTGACAAGTTCTAGACTTCAGGAAGTCGTCAGCTGTGAAAGTTTTTATACAAGTACTATATTAAAAACAATCCTTATATTTATAATTATATTAATTTTTTGAAATATCTTTGAGTCTCTAAACATGAGGAACTACATATACAATTGGTGTTTGCTGTTTTTAACCATTGTTATTATTATGGAGAACAATGGCAGCAGAGCAGACTATTGACCTACTTTTACAACTATTGCTGGTGAAATTATAACTTGTGAAAAAGCAAGTTTGATTATGCTGAAAATTACACCAGGAAGAAGAAACTGGTCTGGAAGACTACCAGGCATGATAGCATAACTGGTCTGGTTGATCTTCTCTGCTCTGTGTGTGGTGGAGTAAAACAGGTGCATAAATAGATGCACATAAACTCACACACTTAGACTAAAACAGAGAGCAGAGGAGAAAACTAGTGCTGATGCAAATAAAAAAGTTCTATTGCTGGAAGTAAAATAAATAAAATCCCTGTTGTGTATCTTCGCTCCCTTCACCAATATTCCCGAAGATAAGAGATAGAACTGTTGCATCTATGTAGTTCTCTCTACGGCACACAGTATGTGTTAGGGCAGGTGGATGGTGATACATCAACCATGTGCAATGCTAAAAGTTTTTATCCCAGATACATGGGAAAAGCAAAAGAACCAACAACAGCACAAATATAAATTAGGTCTACATTCCTGGATGTTTCAAATATTTTTTTAAACTGCTCCCAACACAGCTAACAACTAGGCTCTGCCTAATGCAGTACCATGCTGAAGCCTTCACAAGCATCTTCTAACTTGTAGCTAAGGAAGGACACCAACATCAGTTGACAGGCACAGAATACTAGATAATTCCCAGAGTACGCAAATGTTATATTGCTCAAACTTGACCACACAACATGGACAAAATTAATGCATTTGATTCAAGAGGTTTCCTTTATCTGAAAGTCACACCAAGATCACATGTTCAAATTCAAATTCAAATTCAAATTCAAATTCAAATTTTATTTGTCACACACACACAACCATACACAGTATGACATGGGGGTGAAATGCTTGTAGCTGTACAATGCCCGACCATTAAATGACAGAAGAAAAGTTTTACAATATTTACAATTTACTACAAAAATTTACAAATTAACTTAGGAATTTACAGTAAAGAATGTGCAAATAGCAGATGAGATTATAAAGATAAGGATTATAAATTATAGGAATTATAGGATTATAGGAAATGTGTGGTGGTGCGTGTGGTGACGTGTGTGAGAGTCCAGTCTTATAGTGACGTGTTTGGGAGAGTCCAGTCCTACACCTGGTTCAGGGCCCGAATAGCCTGGGGGAAGAAGCTCCTCCTCATTCTCTCTGTTTTGGCCTTAAGGGAGCGGAAGCGCTTCCCAGACCTCAACAGTGAGAAGAGTCCATTGTTGGGATGGGAGAGGTCCATCATAATCTTCCTAGCTTTTTTTGATTGATATGCCAAATTACAACAATTTACTGAAAAGAAAAAAAAAGTTTTAGCGGTTAATGTTATGCTTGATTCATTTTTGACTTCTCACTGGAGTCTAGTGTGCCAGCTCAATTTTGGGTATAAAATGTGGATTCAGTTTCTTATAGGCCTAATATATAATAGTATAATTTAATTTTTTTTAAAAATAGGTTTTGGGTAACATTTGTGTTTTCTTGTTTTTATGTTAAGCACATTTTCCAAGATCATGCAACGCATATAGCTTGTGCTTTGCGGCACAGCTTTAGTCCTTTGGTATTAGTTAGTTAGTGTGTGTGTGTTAGTGTGATGTAATGCACAGTGTAGGCACTTGTGTTTTATTCGTTAAGGACTTCTGTGTACCCCTCGTTGTTACTAATACTAATTAGCTGTGGTAGAAAAGGAATTGAAATCACTGCCTGCCAAAATGATAATCACTTATCAATGGTGAATAGTTAAATTTCATCAACACTCAGCTTCTCCTGGGAGAAGATCTTCTAGTTTACGTGTGCTTTGTGGACTTTTGTGCATTATTATTTTTTTCATTATTGCTAATGACACAAAATGTGATTCCAACCTGTGTCTGCAACACTATTTACACATAGTACATTTCTGTTCAGTCAGACATTGTATTTGACATCAGTAGAGGTGGACCTTCTTTTTACTCTGAGTAACAAGCGTGGCGTTTACAGTTGTACCTCATGACATCATCTAACAAATAGATTCTGAAATAAATCTGTGTTCAGCTGCAGTCGAGCAGGGGATTTAGATGGATTTTTGTGGGTTGACCATTCTGTGGCATTAAAAAATGAATTTTACATTATTCTATTAACATTAAAATAAATTCAAATCACAGGTATCTAATTCATATAATGCAGTATATTCCAAAACCCCAATTTTTAGAAGATATACTAAAAAACTAGTTCTACAAAACACTCTCATGTCCCCCATGTAAATCCTTTCTAGGCCAGGAGTCCTGTTCAGTCATAGCTTACTCACTTGCACCGTCTATGTAGCAAACCTTAGTAAGCAGTCGAAGTTTATGACGAACAGCTCAATCATCCATTCATCTATCCATCCACTATTCACATTTGCATCCATGGAGGCACATCTGCATCTATTATGTACATATAGAAACAAAAAGATAAAAGTGCACCTTTTCTGTGATGATCCGATCCACACATTGTTTCCCTGTCAAAGGCAGGCTGCACTTGTCCAGTATCTTGTGTTTTCCTCCCTAAAAAGAACAGGACAACATCATTGCCTTCATTTAGTATCTGGATGTTTTTGGAAGGGATCTTTTATGTTGTACATATATGTGTATATTCAGTGTTTCAGCTGGGTATGTATATTGATCCTAAAGGACATCCAGCACAAATACAGTGTGTGCCTCAGTTTCTCCATCAGACATCTTCAAGGAAAAGGAGGGAGAGAGAAAGAAAGAAGGAGAGAGGGAGAGAAAGAGAGAGAGAAGCCTCCAACGATGTCTAAGAGGCATACATCACACACCCTCTCTCACTCTCCCACTCCCCTTCCCCATCATGAATGAAAGCAGCCTTCAGGGCAGTAAATTTATGCTCACCTGCTGCACCATCTGGACTTTAGCTGGGCACCAGACAGAGTCCCATTAGCAAAAAACAGCATGCTTTTGTAAATGCAGAATGTTACATTGCCCTTGCATCACATTGGTTTGGACTTTCTAAAAGTAAACCAATTCAGCTGGATTGCGTACTGCAAGTGTCAGAACCCCTGTGGGATTAGTCATCTCTTGCTGCAGTCCCGGTCTAACTATCAGCTCGTCTCAAAACACTAAGCCCAATTCTAGACTTGTATTTAAATTAACTGAAGATGAGCAAACAGGAGGTGGATTGTGTGCCTCACTAGAATGAGCCAGCCCTCTCTAGTAAAAGGATATTAAGCAATCCATTAGCAGAATTATCCTTAATCAGCCCTAGCACTCACATTCATTACTGTAGGAAGCAGATACAAGTAACGCTGGTGAAGATATAAACACGGGAAAAGGACGCTGTTAATTTAATTTCACTCACAGAAAGGAAACAAGTCTCTTGAGTGACTCGTAAAGGCAATGTTAGCTAGAAAAACCACAATAAGAGTTCATGCTAACACACCCTTAAGGCCTCAATGGTCGCTTCTATCACCTCCGCAACCTCGTCTCACAGTCACTTTAAGCCACTGCAGTATTCTCCTGAATGATAGGTGTCGCCACTCGGACAATATCGCCACATAAGCGCTGATATAGGAGGAAAATAAGTCAAAACCAGAAGTCAAGGGGGGGTTGCAAGTTTTTAAACTGTTAAACTGTTCTCCCTCTGTATATCTGTATATCGCTGAGCTTAAATTGGCGGTAAAAAGTGTCACGATCATACACTCGTGTCTTCAATCCAGCTCCTACTGCCAAAACGCAACACGCCAAGTTACACAAATCTAGAGGTGCACAGGCGGCTGACAAACCACAAAGATTGTGTCACACGACACGCGATTTGACTTAAAAATCACTGCGTGACACAGCGAGCATATTGGCCCAACTACATGTTTACACACCTTAGCTGAATGCTCCATGGTGACCACCACCTTAGTTCCAGCGCTTGCCACCAAATCCATGGCTCCTCCCATTCCTTTCACCATCTTACCCTGAGAATAGAAGAGAAACAAACAGACTTTAGTTATTCCATCTAATCTTGGACAGAATGATATTTTCACTTGACTGATTTTTCACAACATTAGCTAGAGAGTATAGTACAAAATTATAGTCGGTCTAATCCCTAGTTAGGATTACCAAAACATTTTACATTTAAGCTTAATTGACAATAGACCATAAAACAGCTACACATACGTTGAAAAAAAAAGAAAAAAAGGGAGAGAGAGAAAGACCATTTAGCTACATTTATCTATAGGATCACACCAGTTAGTGGCACCAATGTGTTTTATGCTGCATTCCATTTGAAGTGGGAAGCCAGAAACCCTTGATTCTGAGTTTGAAGTTTCAAATTCAAAAAAGCCCCGCAAACCCTGACTTTGCAATTCAAGATGGCAGAAACTGAGAAGTAAAACCTGCAATCTGTACTACTACTGTTGTGTATTTGTGACTCTGTAAATAAGTCATAAACAAAGTACTAACACGCTCCATCTATAAATGTGCTGCATTGGTGTTTGTAAGTGCGAAAACCCTAACATTATAGTATATTGCTAGTGATGGATAAATGGCTCTACCTTCCAAGGGCGCAAAACAAAGCCTGTCTTTTCTTGCGTTCTTGACTACTACTATTGGAACGCATACCTGACTTCCAACGTAAAAGTAATGCAGCATTAGAGAAAAAGAAACAAAAGAAAAAGAAACACCAGTAGAGTACTCCAAGCCACCTTTTCTGATAGTCCCACCTACGGCATGTGTGTCCCCAGAACTCCATTTTGTATAGACTGAATCACAAAGTAAAAATAATTCTACCTTTAATAATGATGCTTCACATTTATTGAGAAAACCCAAACAAGTGCCACAAGAAAACACTGACCATTTCTTAAGCCTTTTCAGTCACGGCATAAGTAACGTTGAAAGCAGTATCAATCTGTTGAAGTGACAGCATTTTAAAATTCAGACACGGGTCACATTTATGTTAATGTTTCTAACAGTTTCATTCACACATTGCCATTTACTGACGCAATGAGTTCTTGGTATAATGCAGTGCAGATCTCTGCTGGGGAACCACGCCAAAATCTAAGGTCTGAAACCTCTAGTCACAGGCTGGTGTGCAGGTTACCTAACAAACCTCTGCCTGAGGACTGCAAATTCCATACCTGGGTTTAGAGTTGGAGGTCTGACACGTGCAGAGAACTAAGGGGCAGAGAAGGGATTAAGTATTTTAGGATTTTGCACAAGATAAAGGATTCCAGTGTGACCCTTTGAAGATATATAGGGGCTAGTCGTGCTGTAGTAATGTACTGAAAGACAGAGCAACAACAGGATTACAATGTTCTGAAGTCAGAACCAGCATAAGAATTATTCTGGTGCAGTGAATGGAGGATTCTCTCAAGACAGAATGTCTCATTAGTAGTACAGGTAAAGACTTGTGCTGTTAAAATAATTCAGCCATAACTGCTCATGACCGGTCTGTTATTTTCAACAGAAAAACACAATGACAACTGCAAGGAATGTAAGCAATGCAGAGAGCAGGAAGAAAAAGCATTCTGCATTAGAACTGCACTAAACATAACTGAATGATTCTGTGCAGGAATCCAGTGTACTGAAGCTTTGTCATGTCACAATGGATATTTTCTTCAATAACAAATAAAACCAAAACCGTTTTCTTTTCTTTCTTTTTTTTTTTTTAAAAGGTGGGAAAGAAAAATGCTAAAAAAAGGAATCTGAGATCCGCCAGCCGGGGAAAAAAAAAACTGTCTTCAAGTTAAACATTGGCCACAATAAGGAAGGTTTCCGAATAAGGAAGGTTGATGTGCACATATGGCCGCAGGGTGACGGCTCAATAACTGAATTAGAATCCCATTTCCTCATCAATCATGTGTAGAGCGTGGTTTGCTTTTTGCTCAATAACCGGAGGGTATGTATGCCAAGGGTGACACATTGTAAGGATACTGTTTGCCTGTGGGAAAGGCCAGCTGGGGAGAGAAGATATTAACTGAGAACAGAAAGGAGGTTTGGGAGACAGGAGGTGGGTTAGAATATTGGATATTGAAGAGGCAGCATTTAATTTCATTTACTTGTTTGTCGTCCAATTGAAAGTGCCTGCTGTAACAGCATATCAATACCCCCAAATAAACTACCAATATCAGGTTTAATACAACTGTATCCATTTTGACTTTTAATCTCCAAACTGTCTCACCAGCTTTTTTCCTTCAGCGTTTTTATTTATTACACAGACACTTGAGATTAAACAGTGTTGTTTTTCATATAATCAATGTTAATGCACTTTATGACAGCCAGTGGGCTTAGGTGATGGGTACACAGGCCTAAGGGGATAAGACTGTCTGACCTGCTAAATGCAAGTTGTGATTTACAGCTACCATCCAGAACTAGACATCTGCTAATGTACTCCATTTAACAACATAGGCTGTTAATCGAAAGGGTGTGTCTTTTGAGATCATAACCACACAAGTATTAACATTCTAGTATGGTTTTGATTAGTAAAAATCAAGACAATGACTCCGGAGGAAATTATAAAATGGAAAAATCAATTTTTTATTTTGCTATGGGGCAGTACATTTATCCCTAACTGCGAAAATGATTTGATGTATTTTCTTGTAACCAAAAATGTAGCAGAGGATCAACAGCTTTCTGTGGAAGTAGTCAAATGTGTCACAAATGATTGTAAGTAAGTAAAGTTTATTTATTAAGCGCTTTTCATAGACAGGTAGTCGCAAAGCGTTGTACACAAAGATTAAAATAAACAGTACGATAAATAGCAAAATGTGACCTTGTTGTATATAAATTGTGCAAGAAAATAAGATTTGATGTGGAAAATTAAAGAAAGGTTGATGCTCTGTTTGTCAGTGACCTATGTTGCTAGGAGGATTGGCATTTACTTCCCTCTCATTCACAGCTTTGCACGAGGTTATCTGAGCCTACTTTGATCTAAACTGCTGCATGCAGCAAAACTCAAAATTAACATGATCTGTAAGAGTGTAAAAAAAAAAATCTAATTAATGGAGAGTTATGATGGGAAAAGCAAATCTATTCCACCCAGAAGGCTGTATTATCAAGGCATGTTGAACCTTGTGTCATGAGGCTGGCTCTTTTACTTACTTAGCACATTCACCATGTTAACAGGGGTCAGCCCAACCTTGTCTGGAACAGGTTTTCCTTAGAATTCAGTTAAAACTTGCCTCTGAAGTTCGACATTACATTAATATATATGCGTTAGGTTGACTTATGTTCCGGTAAACTGCCTAACCTTTGAGTGGCACTCGAATGTTGAACTCTCACAATAACTTGCCTCTCAATGTTAGACGTCTTAAAGACTTGTGTTTTGCAAAATCAACGCTATGAAGATGACAAAGCTACACACAGCATTGAGCCTCTGACCAGCAGATGCTGTAAAGCATACTTTCAGAACAACACCCATGGAAATATCCTCTTTTTAAGCAGCCAACAAGAGCAGAGTAATTTAGTCATTTAATTAACAAAGCTTTAATGATATTAACCTTGTTGGTCTGACTGAGGCTGGTTCCTTTTAAATTTCCTCACCACTCTTACTGTGTCCATTTGTCTGCTATAATCGTAGCACCACAGGGCCACTAGGACACTTAAAAGTATGTCAGGAAACAATTCAGTAGCAGAAACACACAAAAACACGAAACATCTCTCTTCTAAACAATGTTCAGCTCCCAAAAACCCTACAGCTGTACAACTGTATATAGAAGAGAACAACAAATTCTACATAAATGAACATAAGGAACAGACTGTGTTAGGTTTGAGATTTTTAGTAGTTCTACATTAATGGCCTAGTTCAACTGTAGATGTTATTCATCATATAAAATCCAGGCAAAATAAAAGCTACAGCAGCCAGTCAGCCTGGTTCCAAATAACACACAAGATCAGAATGTTAAATAACATGAATCTTCCTGATTGGATGTGTACAGTCATTGAGGTTGATAAAAAATTAAACAGCCAATCAAAACTGACAACTAATGTCACATGTAGGGTGATAACCAGAGACTGGTTTGAATCTAAATGTGTAAGAAAATAAAATAGACAGGAAACATGGAGAAAACCTGCCATTCATTTCCATTGCTGCATAATACTGTTTGCCCTATATGAACAAACTGACAACTCACTTGCAAGTAAGTTACAAATCTACCAGTAAGCACACATGCAGTATTTACTGTATAGTGTAGCTGAACCCGACATATTGATTTGTTTCATCCCTCAAAAGGTTTGTTGTGCGTTTCTCAAGTTACATTCAGCATGAAAAGTTTGAGAACTTCAATCCAACAACAGATGGCAGGTTATTTATCTTGTTCTTCCCAGTGCAGTGGGAACAGGCTTTACGGGAGTAGGTGGGCTAATTCATTCATTCATTTAATAATTTACTTAACAAAAGACCTGGTAAAAATATTCTAACACGAGATAGCACACAGACTCACGAAAACCATCTCACAACTATAACAATGAGTGATTAATGGTGGGGTGGAGGGTGTGGGGCTGCCGGGAGCAGTATAACTGGTGCAGAAACCTGATAAGACCTCTTAAGTTGAAGCTTTGCTAAGATGACACCTATCACAATATGTAAAAGCATAGACAATGACAGTCTATCTCACTAAACCACCGTTCAAAGTGAGCCCCAGGTGCCAGAGGACTAAGACTATTGCTGTTTAGACCAAGTATGGAACAGTTTGAAATGGCTATATATTCTATTCTAAAAAAAACTAAATAAAAAACAAAACGAAATATAATTTAATTGTACATGTAGAATGACAACAAAGGGCTATTGTATTCTATAACATTTTTACACTGTGATTTGCTGTACATTCAAAACTGTTGGTCCATCTCTCCAGGAACATGGGACAGCAGGGCATGGGACAACCTAGTACTTAATGTCATCTGTCCTGTGATGACATTAGATTCTTCCCAAAACAGGTGTAAAAATATTACATAGTAATATTATTTTTCAACTTTGAATGATGAATTGAAAATTAATTTTAATTCTTTTTATTTTAACTCCTTATTTTTTCACTCTTTAAATGCCATTATGTTTAGATATCTCCACTGTTTTTTTATAGAAAAAAACAACAACAAATAATGTCTAAAAACTTTATTTCAAGGAGTGTTTGACTATTATTTTATTCTTTTTATTAGGCCCGGCATCAACGATTGGCAGCAACACTGATTTGAATGCATTCTTATTTTTTTCTACAGTGTCCGATATTTACAAAAACTCAACCCAACACCAACGGCTGTAAAAGTACTGCATAGTAATACTTTAAATGACAGTCTTTTAAAACTGCTTCAGCTTGAAATATAAATATAAAATATTAATTATAGCCTTTGGATTATAGCTGTATAAAGAAGAGGGACTCCAGCTGAGCTAGAGCACAGTTTGCAAATGTACAGACTGAGGTCTTTGAATCTAAGCTTCCCACATGGTGCTGCCAGCTCTTCTTTTTTTGTCCGTGCAAAAATCACTGCCCTTACATTTGCTGATGAGAGGGGCTCATCATAGCACCACCCTACAGATTTGAATTAATTAATTAATTTTTTGACCTGCAAAAACTGTCCAAAATGAGCACTGTGATGACCCACTCCACCCTGCCGTCCTTTTGGCCTCTTTGTGTGGCATGTCTCGTTTGCAGGCATTGGAGGGATGGAGTGGTTCATTCCCAATTAATGACACTGGCAACACCTGGGCCCGGTGTGCCAGTGCTCTATAAAAGCTTTCAGAGCTCAGTTGCTGGGTGGCGTTTTCCCCTGAGACATCCCTCTGGATTTTGCTTGCATTTGGTTTGGTTTTGCAAACAAACAAACTTTGCATACACAATCCTTCCAACCATGCACTCATCTACACCACTGATTGTACTGACTACACACGCCATGGTTTGTATAAGGTTTCTTTTTTTGGTTTTATTTATTTAAAATAAATAGATTTTGGACAATCCGGGTTTTTGCCATGGCTGTGTGATCCGGTTTGTGACAAGCATCCCTACATAAGCCTGCAGTTCCTCTGTGTCCATAAGCCACTAAGTGTTTCCCATGCAGGTTTGTGATGGCCACAATTTGCTGCAAGATTTCATCCATCAGCAGCAGTGCATAGCTAGTGGCAGGGTGTGTGTGTCCCAGGATCAAAACTCATCAGAACATGTATCTAGTGCCTAATGTAACTTTTTAGATACCATTTGTTACTTTTCAAATTCTATATTTATTAAGTTATGCAGGCTTGTTTGCACAACAAGGCTAAATAATTACATAAACTTTTCTGAATCTAAATAGTGGACTTTGGTAGAATTAAAAAATAAGCGTAGTGCAGGTCTATGATGATTTTTAGTGCTACTATCATCTAGTTTTTATAGTCTGTCTTGGTTAAGTCCCAAATACTCCTGATTTTGAACTGTTGTAGTCCTGTTTTAATTCCAGATCAGTTCTTGGTCTGGTTGAATTGGGGTTTAGTCCCTGTGTCTTGATACAGCCCTGACTTTGTTCTGCCTTGCTGCTTAATTAAAAAAGTAGTTTAAGGTGTCCTGCATATGTGATATATATATTTTTTTCTATATGAAGTCATTCTTTTTTGAACAAAACTCAAAACAGAGCCTAATAATCTTTCAGTCATTTCTACCCTCACTTAATTTCCTTTCGCTGCTCAGCTGTCACACAGTGGCTCAGCTATGCTACAATCCCTCCATATTGTGGCCAATCACATGCGAGGATATAGGATAATATCATTATGTGAAAAACCGAGAGGGTGAGAAACGCGACAGTCAAGTGGAGCATGCGTCTGTCCTCTCAGTAAGTGAGTGAGACAGTAGACAGCAGTGAGGAGGGCTGTGCGAAAGCAAAGACACATAAATATACCTGACACCCGTAAACGAAGCAGCATCTGGCTGCAGTTTAAAGACTTTTTTGTCTCGGTCTTGGTCTCGTCTTGGTCTCGGATTAGGCGGTCTTGACTACAAGTCTATAGAGAAGTTCACCCTGTGACTTCAACCATCTCCTCTCTTCTCTCACTTTCAGGTGAGTCCCCAGAGGAGGATGAGGCGCCATCTTTACACTCATAAATCGCCTCCTGTGTGCTGTAAAGTCTTGCATCTCCAAAACGCCTGTACTTCTAACAATGCAGTGCAACTGCATAGTCTACCTGAGGAAGAACCACATTAAATTCCAATTATTGTTTTATTTTATTTGCTGCTGAGATATCTTTGAAGATCTGAAAGGTTACTCATCATTTATTATTACTGAATTACTTTATAACACAGAGTGTGGCCTTCTAAGGGAAAAGACTTGAAGGTGAACATCACACACATGCACACACACACTCACACAATTATCCAACATCAATAGCTTCGCGCATTTATCATTTTAGCAGAAAACAGAAAAATGTAAAATTTTGGTACATGCCTTGGATAACAAAAAGAAGCGCCACCTGGGAGACAAATATAAAAACTAAAAACTGAGGGTTAGGTTATCTTAAAAGAATGAATTAGTTGATGTCATGATAAATGTGTGATAAAAAAAATGCATTTTCAAAGATTTTCAATGGGGCATTTTTTGGCCTTAGGATAAAATGTGGAGGTTTTTGCATCGCTTAGGATTTTTCAGCTAATTTAAGGAACTGGGATGACAATTTTATAATAACATTTTTTTTAAATGAATATCCTCTGGCAAATATGAGCCATACTAATTCAGCAAAGCCAAAATAGCATGAAAATAAAAAACGCAATGACACAAAAACCCCAGGATCATCTAAGGGTTAAGGCACGCTTGCATTTTTTTGTGTTGCCATGGCTACAGCATACAATTTTCTCATTTGTTGTGCGAGTGTTCGCTTTCTAGTCAGTGGCAGAAACACCACAGAAAATGACCCCCTTCACAATCCAAGAGTTCCCACTTACCAACTGGCTTCCTTTCTCTCCCTTCCAGTTCTCTGACAATCTCCACTGTCTGATACAAACGGCTCTCTATTTAATAACATAGCAACAGACTGCCACAAGCCTTCGTTACCCAGACAACTAATGACAAGAATCAGAGAGATGGAACTGACAGCAAGACAATGCACAGCGTGTTCAAAGCAACCGAAAAACACAACTGTTTACAGTGTATAATTGGTAAATATGCTCCAATCCACTATAAGTAATGCAATTTATTTCACTGTAAAGCTGAAATTTTAAGCAGAGAAGCCCAAGTAAAGTAAAACTTAAAAAATATATACACAAGAAGACACAGAGAGATTACAAATATCCATTAGGACATTTTTAACTTATAAGCCTTCAGTCATGTCTAAAAAGCGCTATACAAATGCAGGCCATTTATATGTCTAAGTTAAATTGTTGTTATAAATATATAAAAAAGAAAAATCTTCTTAAGCAGCTTCATTAAAGCTGCCACCAGATCTTATGAGCACTTAGGAGAGTAACTGCATTTTAATAGTAAGTAGTTTGTAATATTGCTGCACTTAGCTGCACTTATACTGAGCCTCTGGGGTTTTGGAATATATGTCTGAGGCAGCGGCTGTTTTCTCCATTTAAGCTCAACAATGATCAATTCTAATTCTGTTCTGTAAAATACAAACTTCAATGAACAAACAAAGGAAAGGATAAATCATAATCATAGGCTTTTAATAGACTCATAGTTAGTAACAAATAAAATGAATATTTAAAAAAAAATAGATAAATACAATTAAAACTTCACTTCTGACACAAGGTTCTTTTCCTACGCTGCCATTGGTTCCTTAAATTAAAAAAAGAGTTTAAAAACATCTCTGTCAAACAACCATCTTAGTTACTGTAACAAGATCGTAGTGTTCCAGACAAAATCACAATAACAAAATTACACATTTATCATTCTACCAAAGCACCTATTTTCAATATGAAGACGCAACATAACCTACCATCACTTGAGTGGGCACGTTTTTAGTAAAATAAACATATGTAGCATCACAATAAACATGAAACTGTAACTTACTCTAAACCTTATTACTCTTTCTTGAACTTATTCACATACTCAGAGAGATACAATTTATCACTTTGAGTGAGAATTCTTCTTCAACTCTATACTTATAATAATAATAATAACAGCCAAAGTTGTGCATAATAAAAAAAAATCTAATAAAAAAAATTGTTTCTCTTGCCTTATCAATTAAAAGCTATATCAATTAAACTATTTAATTTAAAAAAATCCAATTAATCTTCACACTGCAGTAAAACCCAGAAAAAAACTTTCTGCAAATACTAACAGCTTTTTTGTGAGTGATTTAACTTTAAAATGTTTTTGTTGACCAGATAAATGTTTATGCTTTCGTTAACCTTTATACGATTGCCTTGAAGTGCTTGTTTATTCATTTCAGTTTTAAAGGAACGAGTAAAACTAACGACAGAGTTTGGTCAAAATAACATTGGAAAAAATAAGTAAATAAAAGAGAGACATGATTCTCAGAATGGGCTCACTGAGTGCAGCATGGTTAAGACCTTGGAGAAGCTTACAGCTGCCGTGAATACTCAGAATAACACCTCTGAGCGTATATTGGGTTACATCAAGGAGAGGTCTGCTCAGAGCAACACCTCTGCGCGAAAGCTGGATTACATCGTGGAACAGCTCACTGCAGTCGTGAGTTCTCAGAATCGGCTCTCTGAGCACAAGAATGATAAGACCACGGAGCGCAAGTTTGATAACATCATGGAGAAGCTCGCGGTTCTCCAACAGGAGATTGCGAGACCAGTGTCGGAGTGTTAAAGAACAGCTTTGAAATTCTCATGAGCTGCTCGCATAAAAGAAAAATCAACAACATCAACATCATAATGCTGATATCCCCTCGGCGCCAGCTATGGGCTCAAGGCTGGAGCCGAACGAAAACTCCCTGATAACGACTGTGTTTGACTGTTCTTCCCACTCTATGCAAGGCCACCTGGGTTGGCTGGTAGACTTTACTTAGCCTGATAGGGCGAAGGACACTGTCTCAGCTGAACTATGGACACGCACACACATACACTTACACTGATAAGCACTCACTCATCCCCCCTCCCCTTCCAATGCCTTCGATGCTTGTTGCCTCCTGGGAACACGAGGCGGGTCTGGGCCCGCGCTGGAGAGTCGGCGCAGTGGCAGGATGGCTGCTGTGTTGCCTGGGATTACTCCTTATCCCCTACCCAACCCTGTTGCTGGTCACGTGCTCTATAATGTTGTACTGTGGACATTTATGTGCTTTCTGTGCAGAGGAGTTTTTTTGTTTCCTGTTCTCATGCTGTCCTCCTATAGCCCAGCATGAGTAGAGGTCTCTTTTTTTCCACTTGTACTTTCCCATTGTAGTGTACATTTCAGTGTTTTTTCTGTAATGCAACCGTTCTCTGACTTGTAGCCCCGTGTGATGTGTGTGTCGTGTGTGTAAGGTTGGGGGGCGGGTTCATTCCACTGCAGGGCAACCTGCCACTGCATGTGGCGAATAAAATTTGAACTTGAACTTGATTCTCATTTTGAAACCTGGAAGGATGTGCATATAACAAGAAGTATTTTGTGTATCTCCTGTGAAAGACCTCTCCATGTAGGACAACTTGATAAAGCTCTCGCAGCCAAAGATAAAATAGCACAACAAGTCCGAATCCTGTAATCCAGATGTTTCAGCCTGAGTGGAGATGTAAAAGCGTTTCAAAGCCCTCAACTGGAAAATGTTCATCTGCATTTTGCATATTAAAAGCATTTGAAATCAACATAATCTCACTGAGAGTACTGCATCCCCAACTCCTACGTAAAACATTTCCAATTTCACGCTATGCACCCATCTTTAGATAGTGAATAATTTTCATTATTACAAAGGGTTGCAAATGTAATTCTCGTCATCCATCCTTTCTAAAGAGGGGATAATGAAGATTGAAGCGTAGGTGAGGACAGAAGTATGTGTGCCAATGTTCCGCATTGTTTCGCTTTTCAAAATGTCCAGAATTACACAAGAGAACAAAATAAATAAATTCTTTGTCTATGAGCAGCTCCACTGCAGGGCTTCAAAATCTGCATAGCATACTTAATCAAGCACTGGTTAATTAGCAATTACCATGGACAAACAAGTATGAGTGAAGTGGTCAAAATTAAATTAAGTTGCAAAATTTACAAATCACCATCAACAACAGTATTCTATTCACCAAGCTGTTATGCAGTCATTTACACTGTTCAAAACAATTAAAGGAATACTCAAATGGACATCGGCTGTTGATGAATGAAATATTGAAACTCAAAATCTTTACTGATATACGTTGTTTTAGTTTGAAATGATGTAACAATGGTTAGTGGAAACCAAAGCCATCAACCCTTTGAGGGCTAGACTAAAGAGGAAAAACTAAAAAAGGAAATAACACAAGAAATTGCATGGTAAAATTGCATGTCTCCAAGACTGTGCCCGTTTCTAGTTTGTCGCTTAGAGGAGATGTGTCTATAAAATGATGTACATGCTGAAACAACTCTGCACGTACACGTCAGCACTTCAGTGCAAAAAGACAAAACAAAACAAAAAAAAACTCTGTGGCCAGGGGGCATTCTGGTTGAGGACTCCCACATGGCAAAGAGGCTTTTAATGGGTTCTTGACCTTAGTAATCATTCCCAAGGTCTGAGGCCACTGTGGTCTTAGTACCAACTGACCTGATGTAATATCTAATAATAATGTTGTACACCCATTATGCTGCAGCACTCACAAACAAGAGAGTGAAAGGCATTTCCTCGACAGTGCAGTCTAGGCGGAGTAGTCGAACACATATCCACTGAGCTCTCAACACAGACAGCATCGTCAGAAGAACAGTTGATAAAGTAAATTAAAAATTTTGTATTGTTCGATACATATGCGTACCGAACTGAAACCACTATATCGAACGGTTCAATATTGATACAAGTATCGTTGCAAGTATTCTGAAAGAGAATTCGTAGTAGTTACATGTTTGAACTAATATTACAACAAGTAATTATTTATATAGTGATGGATTATTCAGTGTTTTAGATCTTGAAAGCCAGATAAAGACAAAGAATGAGTATGAATATGTACTATACTGACAGAAGGATGTATGTATACAGTTAGAATAATGTAACAATAAAACCGTACCACAACTTTTACATTATCAAACACCCACCTGACACAAACTCAATAAATAAAAATAATTAAATAAAATTACAAAAATATCAGTAAACCCTATCAGCAAACCCTCAACAAATTAAACATTTGGAGCACGCTCATTATACTGCTGTGCTGAACCACAGCAGGTGCTGAAGAAACAACAAATGTGGAAAAAAGTTAACAGCTGTGGGCAATCAAAAGCAAACTTACTGGGATCATCCAGTTGGCTAGATCTCCATGTTTTGACACCTGCATGGCGCCCAGCATTGTCAGGTTGATGTGACCCCTGATGAGAATGACACAACAGAAGAAGACAGCTGTCAACTCCAGAATCACTTCCACTTATGAACTCACAAATCCGCCCATCAGATATAAAATAAAACACAACAGTACTGCTAGAGTGACTCCATTTTTGTGACAAGACACCATACAAGCGTATCAGACTGATTCTCACATTAAATGCCTTCACAATAATAATCTTCCCATCTCAGCCTTTTTTTGATAGCAGTACTTGTCATAGATAAAAGGTCTGTTCCAATGTTTTATTCACATCTTTTTAAACAAACACTTATCTGCTATAGCAGGGGTCGGCAAACCTGGACACGCGTGCCACAGCTGGCACGCAAAGGGTTAACTGATGGCACGACCATAGCTGGACTGGCCATCGGGCATACCGGTGATGGTGACTTTTTGTTTTCATTGGCCGATGTTTTTGTTTTTGTTGTTGTTTTTGTAACGGTATAAACAATGAAAGGCGGTGGACTGGCCGGATGCTGGTTGATGTGTAGAAATAACTCAGTTGTTTGGTGGTGACTGTGGCGGAGCTTTTACAGAAGCCAGCAGGTGGATGAGGGAAAGGGGAGACAGGAGGAGGAGAGATCCGAGGCGGCTGCCGGTCCGAGTGTCAGGTGAACTGAACTTCAGGTAAGAAGTTATGACCTGCAGTCTATCTGAGTCAGATATAAGCCAAGTTTAGGTGGAGTTTATTTTCGTTATACTGACTTTTTACAGTTAGTTACATTAACTCGTACTAACTAGCATGACCGAGTTTCTATATAGCCAATGGCTGGGTGGGTGCTATGATGTTACTGATAGTGAACTTTATTTCATTCATAAGGTTAGTTAGTAGAGTTGCCAACTGTCCCGTAAAAAGCGGAATCATCTCGTATTCAGAGAAAATATTACGGGTTTCGTACTTCGCATTTGTCCCGTACTTCAGCTAGAATGAAAAAAAAGACACAAAGCTTTAGTTATTTGTGTTAAACAACAGCAGCACGTTTAAGCTTGATCAGCTGTTGTTAGAATTTATTTAATATTAATTTCTAGTATCAGCTGATGTTTGCTAGAGCCACAGCTGTAAAAGCTGCTGGTCATGATATCGGCTTGGATATGTGGTGAGAGGGAAACATGAAGATGAAACCAGGAGATGTCCTTACTGAATCATCAGAGCTGAACAGGTGATGGAGAAACAGGTTTACCTTTAGGTGACATGAATGAGTTGAAGGGAAGTTATGAACTGTTTCTGAGAGACAAATAACACCAGGATCCTTTTCCAAGCAGCTGACAGCTGGTAACTGTGCAGGGGCGGATCTAGCAAAGTTTTGCCAGGGGGCCAGGTAGGGCATTAGCAAGGAAAGGGGGGCACAAAGAAATACTTTCTTATTCTCATTTAAAATGTCTAGCTTTTAAAAAATTATTATCTGAATCTTAGAACCAAAGTTTTTATCTGACGTAAAATGTATAGAAATCATACATATACCAACAAGACAGTGTACATAACTGTCACAACAGTGTTTGGTTTCATTCAAAGGCTTTATGGCTTTAATACCTGGTGGGCCGGTCTCTAGTCAAAATGCCCGGGCTGATTTTTTGTCCCAGTCCAGCCCTGGGCACGACACGCAGTGAATTAATCTGAGAAGGTGCATTAAAAAAATTAATGGCTGGGCCAGCGGTGCACATCGCAAATTAACTTTCATACACACATTAGTTGTGCTGCTTCTTAATGACGGTATCTTAGCTAACAACCCCAACTATCAGATTCAACTTGTAATTGGCTAAAAATAACTTAGCTTACCGGTGAGAGGGACACTGTTAGCTGGTAGTTTTTTCAAGCAACGTTGAAATTTTTACATTCCGACACTTTAAATTCTTCAGGAGCTGTTTGCCCAGCGCAGCATCAGCACCACGGAAATACAATGATACATCCGTAGACTCACACTCTGTGGGGATCAAAGTTTGCAGAACGACGAATGCAGCTGGAATCCATAGCTGTGCGTGTTCACTGAGCTTGCATTTTCACCTGCTGGACATCACTACCTGACAAGTTTAACTTTCTTCAGGACATTGCAGAGGCCTTATTGACAGTGTTTGGCTCTACATGTCTGTGTGAGCAGATTTTCTCTCACACGAAGAGTGTCCTCAGGTAGCCGTCTGAACGCTGGACACTCGGAGACCTGTGTCTCTGAGTGGGAGACCAGAGATCACATTAACATGTGTATCTCTGTATTAACAAACATGCCATATTGGCCCAGTTTATTTTTCTTATCATTGTTGTGAGGAGACCATAAATAGCATTTGCATTTTCTGTTGTACAGTTCATTTGCTGTTATGGAGTTCTTGTTATGGATAAAAAGTGTCTTTTTTTTGTTTCAAAATAGCTGATAACTATTTGCTGATAGCTGCCAACATCTGCGAACAAATATAATTCTATAAAGTTGGTCTATATAGTGTGTAACTGTTAGTATAGAGCGTTATTAAATTTATTGCTAATGCAATTATATGGCACACTGACTTCTGAGGAAATTTTAGATGGCACTCATCATCAGAAAGGTTGCCGACCCCTGTGCTAGAGGTACCACTATAATCCACTATATTAGCAAATTAAGTTTTACTTGTCTCTTTATGTGTGATACTTTCTTCACTAGAAGCAATCTCTGCTTCAGAATAAGGAGTTTAAAGTCCAAAGTAAAGTCCTGCAACAGGCAGTTAGGGGTATCACTAGGATGTCTACAGCTGCACGGATTAGTGCTGCTGCCTACTGTATAATCATAAAGCACTTTAATCCTTTTTGTTTCTGCAAAAGAATGTAGCAGCTCATGGTGGGTGTTGGCCACACACAAACACATACAGACTAAGAAGTGATAAAGTCTAAATGCCCAAGTGTAACATAATAAGTGTGGTGTCTGAGGTAATGTGGCTCACAGCACACCATATGTTGAGTAATTCTTTCCCAGCATATCTGCACAATAGCAGACACACTCACACATGGACAAATTTAGCGTTGTTCCATTCGGTACCTGCCAGTGTGACAGGACAGTATTATTTATGAGCAATATTGAATTCTTGCTGGGAGGACAAAAAGAATTGATACTGCAGGGAGTCTGGGTGGGCAATCACAGTGAGCTGGCAAATCAATAAGAACCGAAGACCTTGGGAATATTTGGAAGGCTGCTGTGTAGTTGTACTGATGACAGTGTTGTCCAGCATTGTGAGTCATGGTTTTGGCCTCTAGTTACAGGTGTTTGGTGCAGGTGATAAGCAAATATGAAATTATGACGACTCTAAAATTCAGTAAATAATAGATTAGAAATGATGTTTTTAAAGGTCTCACTTTATGTATACCTCCAAGCTATAAGTGACTCAATAATTTTTAAGGGACTTACGTTTAAGTCCACCACTGTTAGGCATATCTTACTTGAATTCAACAAATAAGTTTTGAAAAGCTTGTGTGTTATGGACTTACCCTCGGATCATAGCAAATGAGTCATCACTAGAAAAATACGCTGCCCCAGGGAGCACAGTGACAGTCTCCTTCCCTGCAGAAAAGCAACACAAAGCATTGCAATTCATTTATCATAGCAGTGAATTTAACACTCAACACATCAAAAAGCAACGCACTTTAGAGATGAACATGAAGACAGTAAATAACAAAGAAAAACATACAACAATGGCATTAAAAAAAATTAATGGAAGGCTGAATTCGAGAGGGAAAAACGATGCTGGATAACTGGACACTTGTCAAATGTCAACAAACAAGTATTATCTGAGTAAGTTTGTGCCAAGCATGAAGCAGGCAGGGAAAAAATGGTAAAATAAAATGCTCTTATTTTCCCTAATATTTTACCAGACCAGTTTTCATACTTAACTCTCTTAAATAAATTACCTAATTTTATCAGAGGACGTGGGAAATTAGATGTTCATTAGGATAACCCTTACCAGCATTAATCAGGTCTGCGTCTACTGCATCCTCAGTGGGGTAGGGACCCTATAAAAAAAGAAATAAAAGGTAAAAAGAAAAAAATGCACACATGCAGGCAGGACACATGTCACTCAGCCTGACTGGCCATGGTCTTTGAAGAAAGAGGCACAATCACATTTCTCCGATTAGATGAGGCATCGATTTTCTCTGCTTTCAACAAAGAGAGCAATCTTTTGAGACTGAGGAGGTGGAGAGATCGGTACCTTTTTGAAACTGGCAGTCATAAATATAACATTGACAAATAAGAAATTACCATAGGCGCCTACATTCTGTCAACACAACTGATTGGAGAGCCACTATATAGCAGCGGCAGCGGCAGCCTTTGTTAAAAGGCTCAGCCGGCAAATAATGAGAAAGAAAAATGGACGAAAAAAAGCGTCAAATTGCTACAATCTCTTACGTAACAATCGAAACACATTTCAAATGAGGGCCCCAACTAGGAATGATGCTGGTTAAATAAATGGCTATTCAGTTTGAAACATGCTTACTGCCACTTCAAAAAAAACGTCTCTGCAAAGAATGAAGAAATATGTAGCTCGTTAGCTTGTTTAGTCAAGATTCAAAGCGCTGAAACCTGAGGGAAGGCAAAAAAAACTAAAACGTAGGTGTCTTACCAGCCCCAGAATCCCATTTTCACTCTGGAGGTGTACAGTGATGTCTGGTTTTATAAAGTTGCTGGCCAGCATGGGGATACCAATACCAAGGTTAGCTTGTATTATTCTTTGTTAAAGACAGTAGCTTCGATATTTGTATTTCTGACAGGGGAAAAAGGTGTTAAGATTAACAAATGCATGCATTGTTTAAACAGTCACTAAACAGTCATGTTAAGTCCAAAAAACACTGAATGGTTAATCACAGATCAGTCGATCAAAAACTAAAGATGATTTCACAAGGAAGGGCAGAAGCTGTCACGATAAAATGTAACTAAAGACCACAGGGAGAAAAAAAAAAAAAAAAGCATAGCACATTATGTGCATCATTTATTATGCAACTTGATGATAAAGGAAGCCAAGGTAAAGCATTCTTCTGTGGCAGCTGGATACTTTTTGGTTTGGTTTTCCTGGTGGGCGTTAAAAGTAGGCCACTGCTTCACAAATGTATATGATTTTTTTATCCTCTCACTGCTTGCATTTCCATCAAAGGATACCATACATGCCATCCTCAAATTCCAGAGCAGCCCTGCGAATGATCCTCTCTCGAACAATGTCAGATTCCTTCTTTGGCTTGGGCTTCTCTTCTTGGCTTTTCCTTACTGTGCGTTTCTGGAAACATATGGAAATATAATATAATCTTGAAAAGTTCATTCTGGTTGAGTAACACGACACATGAATAAAACAACAAAGGCTATTTCTGAACAGTGAAAGAAATGCGAAAAGGCTTGGGAAAGGTTCATCTCTACAGTTCTATCACTGCAGGATTGATCTTTTTTTCTTTTTCCATTACAATTTCATAATCCAGAATGCTTTGCATGCCTTCCAAATGTAATGTGTCTACTTCTCTGAACTCTTTAATGTATCATTTTGTACCTCAATCCTTTTTTCACAACTGGCGCCCTGGACAACCCTGTGGACATAGATGCTGGGTATGTGGATATCCTCTGCAGCAAAAGCCCCGACATCCACCACCTCTTCCACCTACACAGAGACACAGAGTGATGAGCTCTGACTTCACTTGCAAGGTGTCCCATGATCCTTGAGATTAAAGTTCGGATAAAGAAACCATGCACAGATGGAATTACACCACCAGAAAATAACCTTTGCCTACCAAGCTATGAAATTCAAAAGGTGAAATGATAAAAATCCAGTAGATATTTTCGCACTCTGCAGGCAAATCTGAAGATTTCTTCTTGATTTTTGGGTTACTATACAATTTCTTAAGGCTTTAAAAATGCAAGTACTGTAAATAAATGTAAAAACAAATGAGACAATTTAAGTTTGTTACTAATATAATTCATAATTGAGCTTCAAACATCAGTGGCGTTAATGCTGAAGAAAACATTTGTCCTAATATGGCCTCAGAGGTTTTGAAATTATTCTACTATCATGTCTTTCACAGGGAAGAGACAGTAAATATTTGTGGAAAAGTTGCATTTATTCTTCTAGCAACTCCACTGAGCCCAGTGAAAGCTGTCTGTGTACCCAAAGTCAGCTTGGCTAACAGAAAATAGGAATCGTCTGACACACCAAGCCCAGGGGATGCAGCTTGATCCTAAGATCAAAAGCAGCGAGAGTAGGGGTGTATGGAGGAGATTGTATTCATGCTGTGGGTATGCTGGCCAAACTAAAAATAGAGGTCAAAAGGAACCTTTTCACCATTACGTGGAAAACAATGGTTAGTTCCAAAAACTTTTTTCCAAGGGTTAAATTTCAGATCAGTTTATTCTGATAATATGGAATAAACCATCTCGATCATTGTCGTACTTAACATGACAGCAATATAAAAATCGTGTACATGTAGCAGGCAGTATATTGCTGACTGTGACAGAAAGTGCACCACCTTTATTTAGAAAGTGTACAGCAGCAGAAGAGGAGTATACATCTGGGATTCTTTCTGTCTGACTAACAAGACAGTGATGGAAATGGCTACTGATTTCAAAAGAGTTGGGTCATCATGACTAGGATAGGAACCTAACAACAAACCTGCTTCCTCCTCCTTGCTATAAACTGAGCCTGCAGTTACACAGGTGTTCAGGGAGACTTGTACGGCATGTGTGGGATCCATTAAGCCTTGCTGCCCATGCAGGTCTTCTCTAGGTCTTTTTGCAGTATCCATATTTACAGTAGGCTGTAGCATTAAACACTACAGTCCTAGAGATTTCAAATAAAGGACTCAAACAAAGCTGGGACTGACAAAAAGCCTTTTTTTGAGAACCAATTTTCCTTTATCAAATAGATGAGACTTCAATGGGACGGATGTGCTGTTTCTTTCTTCCAGGAGATTCTTCAAGTGGTTGAAATAATAAAATTAAAATGAAAAATGGAAAAAAATAAAAGTGTTCCCACACCTCTGGGAACCAAAGACGACTCAGCCGTGACAACATAATTCTCGCCCTCATTTCTACTTTTCAGTGCTTTACTCCTGTGTAGTTCAGAGTGTAACCTGCTCATTCTATTTACATGAGAGGCAAGCAGCCGTTCAGAGCAAATTGAATTGAATCTTTCCTTATCTCTATTTCCTCCCTCAGCACTCAGCCCTGACTGAGAGGAGTCAATGGCTGAGAGTGGATCCCATCTTAGCGTTGTCATGGATACACAGGCTTTGGTCTCTCATGAGCTAGGGCCACTCAGGACCATAAAGTGATTTTAGACTCTTTTGCTGGTTCTACTCTGGTTTATGGTAAATCTCTGATGCTCCAGAGTGGAAACGAGGCCATGCAAGATGAGACTGATGCAGCAGTCCCACACACTCACCCACATCTTTCTCTGGGGGCTTGATCTGTCTTGGTGAGAAGCATGATTTTCTTAGACATCTTCATTAAGCAAGATTGTGCTTGTCATGTTATTAAAAAAAAATGTTTTAGTCTTATGACAAGGGAAACCTGGGGGAGGAGGATTACAACAAATATCTGGGGTGTAAATTTCTAAGAATTTTAAGATGCATATGAAAACAACATCAATCCCTTAATTAGAAAAGTATATACAATTGTAAGACCCTGAAAAACAAAAAACGAAAAACAAACAAACACAGAATTCACACCCAAGAGGCTGGCTTTCCTCATATTGTTTCATTGGTCTCACACATGCAAACAAACCATGTATTCAGCTCCATTTTCAATTACCCTCCCAAAGCTAAGTCAAAGCACAATAACAAGCTCATACAATTTAAATGTGCTGTGTACATAAAAAAAAAAAGCCTCTCTTCTTTTCATCTATGTGATGTGTCCCGGCTACACCACTGCTCAGATGTAGTTCAGACAGAAGGTTCAACGGATGTGAAAGGATAAAGCACTAAAATAAAATAATACACACACACACACAGACACAAACACACACACAATGAGCAGGTGCGTAACACTAGCAAGCAGGCACACATGGACAGACATTGATATTCCCGTATCTGTAGAACGATTTTCACATCAATGAGAGCGGAGCGAGGCATGAAGTGAGCTGGCAGGAGGATAGAGGGAATCAAAGTGCCCTCTGGGGACGTGGCAAGCGTTTTTTCATGAGTTTGTGCTTTTTTAGGCTGTGAGCTTTGTCAAATCTCGTTAATCTCACACTGATCAGTGTGCAGTGCTATCAAATTCCTAGAATAAACCATAAACGGTGATGTGGTGCACACCCCTCGCTCTTCATTCACTAAACGACACTTGAAATACTATGCCAAGCTAATGAAATATGATAAACATTTAAAAAGAATAACAAAAATAAAATAGATGGATCACATTTTTAAGTTGATTGAACAAAAAGTACTGCAAGATAAACTAAATATAACAGAAATGATTTTACGTTATATCGTTTTAGTGGTTACAATAGTTGCAGCAAGTGAAAATATGTGCACAGTATTAAAAAAAAGGTTACACAATAATAGGTCCGAGACGCTACAATGTTCATCACACCCTTGATTACAAAGGCACTGAGTGGAATAAACAAAGAGCACTGGTAATTGCCTCTTTTTAATAGCCTAAGTGATGAGTGCACAAGTACAGCTGCATTACCACTCCTCAGTGTACACACACAGCACGGTCCAATTTCTCCATTTAGAATACCATAAGAGTGCAGACAACACTCCCTTCTGTACTTAACACATCAGATACCTGTTGCTGCTATCGTGGAAATTTTATACTACTGAAATAAAAATCATTAAATAAATAAAAACAAACAACAGATACTATCGTATATCCTATACTACTGAAATAACTTGTAAATAAATGGAAATTCCTTATATTGTGCCATTTTTATAGAAATTGTTATGCAAATACAAATTCTTATATACGAGTTACAACAACAGCATCTACAGACATCTACAGCAGAGACAGTAATTCCGCTGTGTAGTGATATACTGTTGTTTAGTTGTTCCCCACATAGCGAAAACTTACATTTGGAGTCAGTATTTTTGCCAACTGAACACACCTTGTGAATATTGTCTTAAAGCTGCGTCCAAACTGGAAGCAATGCTCGTACTGATGGCTGATCGCTTGCAGACATTCCAGGCTCCTGTTGCCTAGGTAACACTTAAATGTTTTTATTATCGGGTCGTACATCAATCAACAGTATCCTGCGTTGTCACCTGGAAGTTGAGGGAAATTCATCTGGGTGGGTAACACCCACTTTGCTTAGCCAGTGGTTATTCACCCTGCAGTCACTGAATATCATTCACTTTTTATGGTCTTCCAGTGTGACTCTAGCTTAAGACTGGTTCCAAAGGTGAATTTTGATTGCATGGTTATCCTTTCTTAAACCTCAACTTGACTTCCATTTTAAAGATAATGACTCGATTTAATGTGTTATTATGTTTTGGGGAGTTTTTTGTGGCAGAACTTGCTAATATATGTAGCAAAACTATAGATAAATCACTATAGTTACACAGTAAACTGGAATTATCAGTGTCATTTCAGCCAGAGTTCTAAATATTACACTCAAAGGAGTCACCAAGACTTTCTAAACATGGGATTTGTGGCAGCTGGAGAAAATTCTGCAGTATATGCTCCTTCTGCACCAGGGAGCAGCTGCACCCCTCTGTGACCCACAGTGCTCTCATGCACTGCGAGACCTTGAGGGAGAAGATTCTAAAATTGAATGTCTAATGTTATTTTAAGAAAAAGACAGATCAGAGATTTCGGTGTAGCATGTGTTTGTTAACTAGTTAGCATACAGGCTACTGTATACCTAACTAACTTCCCCAATCAAATGGCTTATCAAAACAACTAAAAACAAATTTGGCATTAAATTTTTTTATTTCGTTACATCTCTTTATTTTATTTAGGGATGCAAGAACTGAAACGTGACAGTCAAAAGGTCAAGGGAAAGAAGGTGTGGCTACAGGCAACCGGCAACAGGGCATGATGATGACAGTGACACCACACTCTCATTACTGTGTTTATTTATAGCCTCTCAATCTTCCTCCTATTGTGCACTTGGCCACGCATGGTTTCCACTTTCAGGGCAAAGCTCCGGCTATATCCCCTGACCTAGTGCACTGACATCACGAGCAATCTGTTTCTCCTCCGTGGAAGCTTGCCTTGCCTGTGACAGATTTTATGCTATCCAGGAAATGGCAGATAGCCAGCCAATGTAAACCTTGACAACATTACAGAACTAAAAATACATTTTTCAGATGCCACACATTGCTCACCAAAGCACCTTGTATCATTTGGAATGGATTTCTGCACTCACAGCTCAAATGGCAATGTTTACATTTCAACTAACACATAAGCCTTCTTGCAATGTGCTTCAGATTCAGATGACGGGCAGTTGCGAGGAAACTTTAAACTTACAGTCAGACATTCGGTTTCTGCATATGTTCAGCAAATCTGTCTTCTATCACACTTTCACAGTGTCTCCCTCTGCTTTTACATTCAACCAGTTCATCAGACCCTATTGACTGTCAATCAGTAAAGTATATTATAGACTGTCAGTGACATTTTCTGATGCATTTATATAAGCCATGAAAAATGTCAGCAATGTTCTTGAAGTAATGTTTATGTCAAGCAGACCTACTCCTAGAAATGTCAATGCCAGCCTTTAAAATGAGGCATGATGTATTCTCTTATGTTCAGGAGAAAACTTCAAAATTGGAACAATAACAAAAAACTAAACAAAAGACACTGCTGGCCAGCTGCTATTGAGCTGTGTGCAATATGTTTTGAGATATCAGTTCAAAACAAGTATGACTACAACAATCTACATTAAAGATTTTTAGTCAATTAGCATTCAAATAACACATTTCACCTTGTGGCAAATGTATATTCTAAATCCCCATAAGCTGTGCAAAATGGGAATATAAAGAATAAACTGCACATCTTTGCACATAAAATTCAATTCATGAACCTCCTTAGGCAGGAAATGATGGAGAAAACAAGTGGTTTCTAATTACTAGAGAACAGTAGCTTGAGTAATGATGTCAGTGGAGGGCACAAGTCAAGAACAAGACTAGAAAACTCAACAAGGCATTAGAAGTTATGCAAAATAGCTAAAAGGAATGTTGCCTGTATCAAGTAATCGAAATTTCAACAGTTACTAAAGGAGACAGAAGGCATTCTGATCTACAGAAGACCACAGCAGCGGCTTAAGATAATACCCATCATGCATCCATCGATCAATCTTTTTCCACTTATCCAATTCAGTGTTGTGAGAGAGGGGGACCTGGAGCCTATCCTAGTTGTCATTTAGGCAAAAAGGCAGGTTACACCAGCAAGTCCCCAGTCTATTGCAATAATCCCTATCATTTCAAGGAAAAACACAGTAGTAAACTAAAACTGACACCTTGCAGCTTTGTAACTCTCCAAAAACAGTAAAGCTGCAGTTTACAACCATGTTTGTCTAGAGCCTCCAGTAAATAAAACAAATCACTTTATCATTTAATTATAAAAGATATATTGATCATATCACAAATATGAGGCGTATTTTTGAGTTATGGCCAAAGACATTTTATAATCAGTGACTTTTACCTTTAACCAACGAATTCTATACCAATCACCCTCGAATCCAAGTGAACGATTTCCTGAATTAATTGTATTCACAACAACAGCCAGACATGAGGTCACAGTGACCTTAATCTCTGACCTTTAACCGCCAATTCATCTTCATTCCAAGGGAATATTTGTGCCAAGTAATTTAACAGATATAGTGTTTACAAAAAAAGGGAAGGATAATCACAAAAAATCTAATTATCCAGCCAATACAAAACATGTTCCCAAACTATGATTGAAACTAAATTCCTTTTTTAATTAAAAGGTAAATTTCAAAGAGTAAAACAATATACACAAACAATGTTTAAACCCTTAGTTATTGCAATTTTTGTTTCAGCAAACATCCAGTGGGAGGCTGACCTGGAAATCTGAGCATGGGGGTTATTTATTACCAATTAGACCTCTTGCCTGGCTAAAAAACAAAAAAACAAAACACACTTCCAAATACCTTAATTTAATTCATGCATGATTGGATTGCTGTGCGTGCATAATAACACCCACACAACTACACTGCGCTGCTACAAGAGAACATCTGAGTCATTTACTGTGACTGATGATCGAACAACTGCAGAAACCACTGCTTGATTCAGTCTCTGGTGCACTGAATCCCACAATGCACTGGGGCCTTTCACTGTACCTGTGATAAGGGAATAACCGGACCAGCTGGACACCCTGGAACACAGAATTTGGTTGCCTAGCAACCATGGAAGGAGCCAGTGATGATAATGGTAATTTTTCTTTTTTGTGTGTGTAATTTGCTTTTGTGTTATCTTGTTTACTGGCACCCTTCCAATCTCCAGGATTATAAATTCCGTTAAAAAAAGTAGACGGCATAAACTGGCACATAAACTACAATCGTCGGTCAACGATCAGCGTGGAGCACTAATGTTAGCTATGTGTGAGACGGAGTTACAATAATGTGAACCATTAAAGAATATAACAAGATGTTAATCAATTTATCTCCAAGATGCGTGAAATGAACTCAGCCGGGTACCACCGCGGGATTATTGATATATACCAGGAGATCATTTGAACTTGCTTTCCATAACTGCCGTTAATTTCTAAAAAATAAAAAAAATTGAGCCTCAGTAAATTTGACTTTGATGACTTTGATTCCTGACAGTATGTAAATAGTTCAAAGAGATGCTTTTAATGAAAGCTATAATTTTATGTGCATATTAAGTATAGATATTCCAGATACTTCAGGTTTCTTCTTTTAGTCTGCGAGTTAAACGCCGTTCAATCCCTTTCAAGCACAGGAAAGAAAATTAAAGAAGAACGGGTTAGCTAAACAAAACTTTATTCAACAATTTAATGGACATAAGCTTTTTGCTGAAGAAGAAAGTCGCCTATGCTTATGAAACTCATTTTGAAACACTTAACTGTGTGGATGTTCTAGTAACTAATTAAAGCCAATGACCAGAATCACATTAATAAGATTTGGGTTTTAGTCTGGCTATGATTACTGGACTTAATTTCACAGATGATTAAGTATTTTCAAGACTTAAACTAATATAATCTAGCTTTCATTTAATAAAACAATCTAGTTGTTTAGGTATAGCTACAACTGCCAGAGTGTGGAAATTATTTCCCTGAAGTTCCCCGGGTTTTGCCAAGCTCTTGACTGCATTTTTGCCCTTTTTCATCAGTAATTGCTTAACAGTTTGGTCTTTCTATACACCAATAAGCCACAACATTAAAACAACTGACAGATGACAGAAATAACACTGATAACCAGTGTAATATGATGACAATCCCACTCCCCCTGCGCCAGCAGGAGGCCCCATACAGACAAGACACTCCCATGCACCACAGAAACTGCTTGGGAAATACAGAAAGAAGACTACAGAGAGCTCAGAGTTTTGACACAGCCTCCATACGCACATATCTGATCAAACATCTGTGGCAATTTCTAGAATAAGCCTAATCCCAAAAAGTCCCACCTCGTAACCCATAGTTTCACTGTCATACACCCCTAGATCCCCTGTGTCCATGCACCAGAGCTTAGAGCTATGGGGGCAAGGCCCTTCACAGTATTAGGTGGGTAGTTTTATTATTAGGTAGCTCAGTGGAAAAATACAGTAGTTGATGTGCAACACAAGCTTGGTGAAATGGCGTGAGCTAAAAAGCTGACCAAGTTAAATGAATGGCTTGAGAAACGCCTCACTCTGTCTGCTCCTTACACCAAGACAACAGGGTCAATATTGATTCCAAAAATCACCAGATTTATGATCAAATATGTCCTGAATCCTGAGGAGAAATGTATTGGCATAAGACAAGTAATTAGTCTCTATGCCAATATGCACTATGCAAGACAAAAAGGCTCTTAATAGGGCCAATCACTTTATAGTCCTCAATAAATTGTCATAATGTTAATATGTTACCTCCACTGCCATAAAAAATGGACCATAAAACTGGCCATCTGACAAATCACTGTGATAGAACGAAGCAGTCAGAGAACCATAATGGGATTTTAAGTTAGACATTTATTTAACATAAGGAACCTGTTATTATTTATCACTCTGCACACTCATTTTAAAGTGGGTGAGCAGAAATGAGGAAGGGGACTCACTTTAGGTCAGTGTCATTATTATATTATAAAAAATTTAAAAAAGAAAGAAAATCAAGTGAATCAAATGGTTAAACAAAGCAGGACTAGACTCAGATTCAAAACATGTAAATTCTATTTGATATCATTTATCAGACCACATCACAAATTACAATGAATGCCTCTTAGATTAAAAAAAAAAAGTTGATATGTGGATGACTCGTTTTGTAATTAGAGCACAATATGAAAAAGGAGTAAAGTAGAAAAAACTTCAAAGACTAGTCTGAAACTGGCAGTTGTTTGACACAGTCTAGTTGTACTACTGGCAGGCAATGTCAAATTCCATTTAAAAAAAAGATTAATTAAGTTCAGATGCAGATGCGCAGTTTTCTGTCCTAAAGTAAAATTATTTGTGTCAGATTGGAGAAAGCACTTTAGGAGAGGTTAATTGACTGACATCAGTTCTTTACCTAAATAGAACACGTCAAATGACATTTCTTTAGCTTACCCATATATGTCAAGTACTCTGCTGAAGAGTAAAATATTAATAATTTAGAATAATCCCATTCTAAACATTAAGAGTAAACTTTTTTTTTAAATTTCTCAATTCATGACAATTAGCAGATGCCATTCATGTTCATAACTGTTTTCAGATCTTGCAATGTGAAGTACATCCTGCAAGCTTATGTTGTGATCCAAATCCCACATTCAATTTTTCACGTTGATCAACCTGTCTTTCATCCAATGCCTGCTACTCATCACTATAGGTAAGCAAAAAGGTTGGTAAAAATGTCACAAATGTATCTTATGGAAAACACTTCTATTGTAGCCTGGACCTATAATTGCCAACAACAGCAGCTTCATACATGACTCGGGTGATTCTAGGCTCAAAATGATAGTCGCAATATTCGGTTCAACCAATTATACTTGGATCTTAGCATTGTGATTATTATTATTTAAATTATTATTAAATCCAATAGCTGTAGTAAATTTCTTAGTGGTAATAGGCCATCACAAACATGTTTCAATAAGTAAACTAGTCATACCAGTCAATCCGTAAGTCAAGAGTGCGACCCTTTAAAAACCAGAAAATCCCCATGGGTCACACTCAATCTAAACTCTTCACTCTAATCAAAATACAAGAGAAAGTGATTTTTCTTTCCAAAACAAACAATAAAAGTTGTTTGCTATACATTGCTAATATTACCCAGTAATATCCAAAGTGTTAAGGCCAATGTTTGACCCAACTACTTTTTATATAACTAAAAAAATGTATATAAATAAGAAAAGACCATACTTGTAATTTCAAACTAAATATCTGTTATTACTGCGGCCCATCTGCAGTACTTCTGTTGCCCAACAGGGGGCTTCAGCTCGGAATTTTATATAAATAAAATTGAATTGAGTTGAACTGAACATCGGTAATTACTGCATTATACCAATTGTCAAGAATTAACTGATATTTACACAATATTAGGTCATTATTCCATCAGTTCATTTACCATCATATATCCAGATTTTGGTCACCGCATCTACTCTTCTGGGTGAATAATAGGGCACCCAAAGCCAGGCTCTGCATTGGATTGAACATGCCTAAAGCATGACATCTTGAGATGCATGAACAATCTTAACTCTACCACTGGATTTCTACCTTTCATATTTGTGATTCTATTCTTTCAGTCACTACATGCAGCACATGCCCACAGGTGACAGCAGAAACAGAGATAAACCTGTAAAACCTGTAAAACGTCAGCTGTGCCTGCGCCCTCAGCTCTCTCTTTACTTTAACAAACCATTACAACATCTACACTACTGCAGACACAACCCGCTTGTCAATCTCCTGCTCCACTCTAGCCTCACTCCCCAACTCCTTCCCAACCTGGAGCAGGTAGTTGGCTGCTTTTCATCAGATGTTGCAGGAAAGCTTAACGGCCAGAGTGTTTCTGAACAGCATTACTCATAAATGGATAGTAAATGGTTCAAATGAAATGGGTTCTTTATTATCAATACTCAAAGGTTTGGCTGGTCACTGAAATTTGGTCTGCAATGGTAAATAGAACACATAACAGCTCCATAGTGATAAAAATGTACCCCTATGTTTTCAGACATTTCTAATCAACAGCAGATTAAATCTCCGGTCCAGCAACAATGGAATAATTGAAAATGCACTCAGATTTATGAGAGACCCTTTTCTAGCAATTTATTTTCAGAAAGTGCCAGTTTTTTCATGGTTTTTCACACAGTTTTTCTCCCTGCTGCTCTCTGAAGCAAGCCATGTCTATATGCGAGGTGTGAAGCTGTGTGTTAGATAGGCGGAGAAAGAGACAAACGCACATACACATGGAGGGAAGAGATACGCAATAACATTTTTCTAAACAGTTAAATGCTAGACAGGTGGGTAACCAGACAGAATTCAATTTCACTTCAGTTTTATTCACAGCAAAATTCATCTCAGGGCACCTTGAAGACCGTACCATATTATACAGGGAAACTACGTATGTCACAGACAACCCAGAAATAGGTGGACACACTCTGATGCTCGTCACATAGCTCTAAAAACTGCATTTATTTTTAATGCCAGGACTCTAAGAATATCCCCTGTTCAAGTGGACAATTTCAGTTCACAAACATACACACATAACCTTTTACCTCTATTATACATTTTTAGTTGTTTTGTTTCTACCCAACACAACATGAAGCATTTTCTGCTGGCGAAACTTATTTCAGTGGTCTTCAGCAACATTAGATTTTAAATAAATTATTGACCTAAGCACTAGATTTTAAATAACCAATATACTGTAAACTAATAACACTGTGATTACATAACACTTAAACTGATTTAGAATTTAATTAAATACATCTGATCTAAACTGGCTTCTCGCTCATATTGGCTGTTATCCTCCCCACTCTCCTCCCCTCATCTTACTGGTTAACTCTTCCCGGCCCCGTTTGTACCTCAAGAGCACTTGGCTAGTTTCAAACTATTTTCTAATAACCTGCTAAGTTGATTCTAGTGAAGAGTTAATACTGCCATTAACTTATAGTTCTGGTTTTTACTGACCAGGCTCCTGACATGCATACTATTAATAGCACGTTGAAGAATTGTGCCTCTGACACTGACAGCACACACAGAGAAAGACAGTGAGCGAGAGGGACAGTGAGAAAGGGAGAACCAGAAATATTTTATGCCATATCAAATTTTTTCCTTTTCTAAATGTTGTTTTTGTTTATCTATTTTTATTTTATTTTATTTGTTATTGTTGATTTGTGAATAGCCCAAAAGGGTTTGAAAGTCTTAATTTGGACAGTGTTTACTCATCACTGTGTTTGATGGTTGATTTGTACAACTTATTTACAAGTTTACCTTTTTCAGCTAGTGGGCCTAGAAAATGAAAACTTAAACAATGGATGCAGTAAAACAATAAAGTAAAACTTATGTGTATATTCCACTCACATCCAATCCACTAGTGGAAATGTTTGAAGAGGAAGTTTGCACATGCTTTAAAAAGCATGTGACTGTGATGTTGCAGTTACATACCTCAACTATTGTGGTTTTGGCTGCCTTGCACATGGGCTGGTTGAAGTTCCTAGCTGTTTTCCTAACACAAACCAAGACATACATATTGAATAAAATGTAGTGGCAGCAAATATAATATATAAACCAGAAAGTGATTTCAAAATCTCTCAATGTGGTGTCCATTATGTTATATCCTGTTTAGACTCAGAGTACCAGAGGACACTGCTCTCTTGTGGTGAAGAATTTTACTACATTCAATTTGGACATGCACTGGATTGGTTCAATGTTACTCATGTAGGGACCGATGCATAACCTAAACTTTGCTATAACTAAAAACAATATCTAAACACAAGAGTAAATTGAGAGCATTATTTAGATTTTTCTAACTTTTGCAGCATCAATGCATATAATTGAACAGAGCTATATTAGTAGTAATGAATGATAATCCCAGTGCAGTTCAAAAATATTCTGTCTGAATAATTAAAGACGACGTATGCGCCAAAGTAGATCTGCAGGCTGAGAGCAAACAAGAGCTGACAAAGTTAATAAAGGCTTAAAATGCACTATGGTTTCATATGTTCAAATATCTCAAACTTAACACAACTTTAACACAACAATCCATGTCATTAATTACCTGAAAACAATGTTCCCGGCCTTGTCAGCTTTCCAAGCTTTGATCAGTGCAAAATCTCCAGTGATGGCTTTCTCCATGACGTAGTGCCTGCCACCAAACTCCCTCACCTGTGTACAACCAGGTGAGAAGTTACTTACAGGATGAACTAAACAGTGAGCTGTTTTAAAGTTCTGTTTTTAATTTTAGACTTGGTCTTTGTAGTTGTCTAAACTTTGTCATGCTATAGATTCTGTGGCATTTAAATAAATCTGCAATGGCTACTATTCAGGGTTACACATTACACCACCTGTGTGAAATCTCCAAAATATTTTTTACACTTAAAATATCAATTTTGACGAGGCTCTTTTCCTCAGTCACAAGACATGTGTCGCATGCCAGTACCTAATGGAGATTTATTCAACTCACTGTGTAATTTACTGTATAAAGAAACTGGATTTCAGTGCTGCTGTGCACTACAACAGATTAGACCAGAGCTCTTGGGAATCTGTGCATTATGAGGACAATTCAAGGCTACTATCATGTAACCCGCGAAGTTCAGCTACAGCACTTAATTCCAAAACTACAACAGGGATTACAGCACTCTCACCTCTCTCTTTTCACTGGCAATGGCAATGCTACCATCTTTGTTGTACTTGATAGGAGAGCCACCCTCTTGGATAAGAGTACCATAGCCAGTAGCAGTGAAGAAGGCTGGAACCCCAGCTCCCCCTGCCCTGATTCTCTCTGCAAGAGTACCCTGTGGGGGGAAAAAGTGACAGATTATGAGAGGCGTACAAGAGAAATCCAGATACATGTCCACAGCATGTTTGTTAAAAACTGTATAAGCCTTGTCACTTGACTTTTTTTTTTTTTTTAAACCAACCTGAGGCGTTAGTTCCACTTCCAGCTCCCCTGACAGATACTGTCGCTCAAATTCTGCATTCTCTCCAACATATGAGGAGATCATCCTCTTGATCTGCTTAGTCTGGAGCAGCAGGCCCAGGCCAAAGTTATCCACTCTAAGGAAAACACACACAGCACTAACTTACTAAGCTTTGTTTTGTTTATTAAATTAACTTAAGCAGTTTTTTATAAATATAAGCTGATTTAAAGGGTACACACAAGTGTCTTGTTGTGTTTTATTTTACATTTCATGTTATTATATTTCAAATGAATACATTTTCATTTTTTATTTGACATTAAAGCACTTTTCTGTCAATACTCATTTATTTCTAGCAACTATGCTTCTTTTTCCTCATAAGAAACTATCAACGTCCTATCTTCCTGCAATTTCCACCATTTCTTATTGTTAACGTAAACGCTTAGAGAGGTTATTCAAGGTTGTAACTCAGTCAAGCTGAAACGGATATGGCTCCCTTTTCTGATCTTAAGACAAAGCAAAGACAGTCACAGTCCAGCTGTGGCCTATTCACAGCCATAATCACAGTACATTTGACCAAACACAGCTGCTGAGCCTGGGGTTGCCACTGAGTCAGATTTTTCTGAGCATGTCTTTGTTTATTGTCTGTCAAAACCGCACGGAATAATTGTGCTTGAAAGAAGCTGTGAAGCTCACACTGGTCCGAAGTGTGTCTTACACCTGCTGCACATAGGGTGTCACGTATTTAGACCACCATACCTGGACAAATCCTCATGACTCAACAGTTGTGAATACATTTTTCTAGCCTTCTTTGACAAACATAAATTGCCGAGTCCCTCAAGCAACTGTTTGATCAGCTATGAGAGGACTGGCTTTTTGTGGCTTTAAAGCTCTTTCATACCAAACAAGAAAAACAGATGGCAATCGAATCAAGTTAGTTTCAATCTGTCCAAACTGTATTTTTGCAACACAAAACACTTTAAACATGTGCTTCATGTTAATGCACAGGCAACTAAAAACTCACTTACACTGCTCTAATCTCTAACTACCACTGCTTTGTTCTCTAATTGTAACTCTAATCTCGGGTTATCTTAAAGTATATAAAGGCCATGCCTTATCAGAATGCAAAAACAGATAACTGCAAAGTGCACTTTCACATGCACACAAACCACTGGTGATGCAACACACAATGGAAACACTAAAGAAAGGTTTTGGCACTATTAACTCGTGTTAATGTTTTGTGTGTGAAGCTGGTGTGTATGGAATGATGTTTGAGGACTATAAGCTCTTCAGGCAAATACTCAGTGCTCATTCATGAGAGCAGATTCCAGCAGTGATCTTGAGCACAAGTGTCACTGCCTTTTATACAGAATCTATTTGGTTTGTGTCAAATTCTGAAGCAGCTGATTACACAGTACGTATAAAGCTGCAAGGGAAGGCGGTTCTGTAACAGCCCAATAATCTCCTTTTGTACAGCTGAATCCTTCTCAACTCATCGAGGGCATAAAGGGCCAGCTGTGTCAGTTTCATGAGAAGTGAAATATGAGGGTCTCGTTCCTCTCACCCAAAAGCAGTGAGACAAAACACTTATGTGTTCTATATTGCTACAAAAGTCAAAAGATTAAAGATTTATCCTTGATTAGGGATCACTTTAAAGAATAAAGTGACACAACACAACCAATATTTCTGCATGTTAACTTCTTACACTTTCTTTCCACTGCTGCCAAAATAAGGTTAGCAATGCCTAGTTGTCAAATAGTAAATCTAGTTTTCATTCAAAAAATAGTTTGTTCACACTGCTTTACAAGCAAACACACTTATGCAGTACTGTCATTTTAAAAAAAAAGGAGTCTTTATTACAGTACTTGATTGCCTGCCACTGATATAATTAATTTTCCCAAGGGGTAATATGAGAAACTGGGACTGTTGTGCAGGGCCGAACCATAAAAGCTGAACTCAATTCTGTTCAATATTAACTTTATCTCTTGATATGCTTCCTGGTGCAGCCCAGATCCAGTTTCTCATGTGGCCCCTTGGGAAAATTGATTTCCCACCCATGACTGGGATATATGATCACCAAGAAGGCTTTATTATAAAATGATCATACAAAAACATACACATGTAATTCTTACCCTTTAATAGTTTTGTATGTGGCATAAATACAAAGACACAAAAGGGTAAGAATTACTCAAGTTTCACTATTTCTGCATAAGCACTACAATTAAATGTTTACTGGATTGTGACACGCCAGGTTTTGATTACAAAAGAAAGCTGCAATTTTCTTTTTCCTTTTTTCTATCAACAGTATTAGAATTTTATTTGAGTTAAAAGACTGAACGCAACCTTCAGTTAGTTCTTGCTACTGTACAAAATGTACAAAAGGACAAAACGTATAATAAAGGTAATTAAGGTCATCAGCTGACTGTTATGTGTACACTGAATCTGCACTGAGACCAAATACAAACATCACACACAAGATCACCTGACCACACACACCTCTTCCTTGTACCTTATCCAATGACTTATCTACTAGCCTCTGGGCATCTCGCTAGCACAACACTGCCTGTCTGGCGTTACAGTCATAAGGTTGCCAATGCTGCAATTAGACACCATCACAGGCTCAAATCAAGACAAAGAAACACTACTATTCAAGACAATAAGCAAAACGTTCAAGTTCATATGCAAGGATGTGGTTTGGTTAAAAGATTTAAACCAAAGTAATAATTCTAATGTTTTTGTTTTTATTTAATTCTACCAAAACAACCCAACAACAATGAATGGTACTATTCTAAAACAGCACGTACAGTGGGGCAAAAAAGTATTTAGTCAGCCACCGATTGTGCAAGTTCCCCCACCTAAAATGATGACAGAGGTCAGTAATTTGCACCAGAGGTACACTTCAACTGTGAGAGACAGAATGTGAAAAAAAAATCCATGAATCCACATGGTAGGATTTGTAAAGAATTTATTCATAAATCAGGGTGGAAAATAAGTATTTGGTCAATAACAAAAATACAACTCAATACTTTGTAACATAACCTTTGTTGGCAATAACAGAGGTCAAACGTTTACTATAGGTCTTTACCAGGTTTGCACACACAGTAGCTGGTATTTTGGCCCATTCCTCCATGCAGATCTTCTCGAGAGCAGTGATGTTTTGGGGCTGTCGCCGAGCAACACGGACTTTCAACTCCCGCCACAGATTTTCTATGGGGTTGAGGTCTGGAGACTGGCTAGGCCACTCCAGGACTTTCAAATGCTTCTTACGGAGCCACTCCTTTGTTGCCCGGGCGGTGTGTTTTGGATCATTGTCATGTTGGAAGACCCAGCCTCGTTTCATCTTCAAAGTTCTCACTGATGGAAGGAGGTTTTGGCTCAAAATCTCACGATACATGGCCCCATTCATTCTGTCCTCAACACGGATCAGTCGTCCTGTCCCCTTGGCAGAAAAACAGCCCCATAGCATGATGTTTCCACCCCCATGCTTCACAGTAGGTATGGTGTTCTTGGGATGCAACTCAGTATTCTTCTTCCTCCAAACACGACGAGTTGAGTTTATACCAAAAAGTTCTACTTTGGTTTCATCTGACCACATGACATTCTCCCAATCCTCTGCTGTATCATCCATGTGCTCTCTGGCAAACTTCAGACGGGCCTGGACATGCACTGGCTTCAGCAGCGGAACACGTCTGGCACTGCGGGATTTGATTCCCTGCCGTTGTAGTGTGTTACTGATGGTGACCTTTGTTACTTTGGTCCCAGCTCTCTGCAGGTCATTCACCAGGTCCCCCCGTGTGGTTCTGGGATCTTTGCTCACCGTTCTCATGATCATTTTGACCCCACGGGATGAGATCTTGCGTGGAGCCCCAGATCGAGGGAGATTATCAGTGGTCTTGTATGTCTTCCATTTTCTGATGATTGCTCCCACAGTTGATTTTTTCACACCAAGCTGCTTGCCTATTGTAGATTCACTCTTCCCAGTCTGGTGCAGGTCTACAATACTTTTCCTGGTGTCCTTCGAAAGCTCTTTGGTCTTGGCCATGGCGGAGTTTGGAGTCTGACTGTTTGAGGCTGTGGACAGGTGTCTTTTATACAGATGATGAGTTCAAACAGGTGCCATTCATACAGGTAACGAGTGGGGGACAGAAAAGCTTCTTACAGAAGACGTTACAGGTCTGTGAGAGCCAGAGATTTTCCTTGTTTGAGGTGACCAAATACTTATTTTCCACCCTAATTTACGAATAAATTCTTTACAAATCCTACCATGTGGATTCATGGATTTTTTTTTCACATTCTGTCTCTCTCAGTTGAAGTGTACCTCTGGTGCAAATTACTGACCTCTGTCATCATTTTAAGTGGGGGAACTTGCACAATCGGTGGCTGACTAAATACTTTTTTGCCCCACTGTACAAATCATGTACACTTCCACACATACCCTGCATTGTTACTGACTGCAGTGATGCTCTTAACGCCAGTCTTCAGTAAACTGTTGATGAGATTCTCCGGAATTCCGCATAATCCAAAGCCTGAGGTGGAATACAAAAAAGTAAGCGTTGCAAACAAGAATCACTGTGAGAAAAGAAAAACGATACACATTTAAACACTACTTTAAATAAAACTGCCAAAAGTATGTATCAGTGTATTTACGTTGTAAGTAAATGTTATGACTTTGTGTTTTATCTTCACTTGTTCAGCTGATGTCTGTGCATTTACTGCCATCGCTAATTTCTTTATATTTTGCTAGGAAACAATAAGAAATGTCTAATCCAGTTAATTGGCTTAAAGCATAAAAAACATTTCTCTGAAAATGCTCAGAGAAATGAAAACGAATGAAAAAGCAGCCGATGTCCAAAGAAAACTTTAAAAGACCTTCAGAAAGCCTGGAGAACAATTGATTAAGACCAGTTACAAAATTACAATTAAGTGCTGTATGCTTAAGTGGTTAAGTGTTAACCAGATATTTTAGGCCAATTCGTTCATAGCAATGTGAGAATTAGGTTGTGATTTGAACTGTGATTCAGTGCTCTCCTCATGGACTTTGGATCAAAGTCCAAAGATACCCCGGCCTTTGATGACACAGTTGAGCTACATGGTGTGAAGGAATTTTATTCGCAAACATATATTTAAGACATTTTAAGATCATATAAGGACCTTAAAATGTCTTAAATACACATTTATATCTAAGGATTAGGGACATGCCAGATTTGGACAGTAAACTAATACAAAAACAATGATCTTGTTAACTATGTCAAACCACACAGAAAAACCAAAGTGCAATCAGCTTGGATCAAGTCCAGGTATTTCTAGACTTGTTTAGAAATATTCTTATATTGCACTGAGGGAAGGTTCATCTGCTTTTCTCTTAGACAGAAGTGCGTCACAATGGAAAACATTTAACAATGTCACTGTGAACAGGACTATAAATAAGATCAGTGGATTGCACTCAGTGTGTGGATGATACTCAACCAGCATTCTACAGACAGTTTGGAATCACTTCATTGCAAATTAGACATTACATTTATTCTAATGAATTCACCTGCCACTTTCTTACGTGCATGCGTTCAACCGCTCATTAACACAAATATCTAATCAGCCAATCAAATGTCAGCTGCTAAGTGCATTTAAGATGACACACTGAAGTTCAAACCAAGAATCAGCCTGGGTAAGAACGGTGATTTAAGTGATTTTGAATGCATGGTTGTTGGTGCCAGACAGGTTGATCTGAGTAATTTAGAAACGGCTGATCTACCATCTACCAGTATTGTTCCACACAACCATCTCTAGGGTTTAAAGAAAATATCCATTGGTTGCCCAGTGGTTCAACAAAAGCTGGATAACAGAAGACTGAAAAAACATTCTCTAGTCTGATGAGTCTCCTAACAATTGGATGGTAGAGTCAGAAAAAAAGATAACCATGGATCTATCCTGTGTATTAACAGCTCAGGCTGGTGGTGGTATAATATTGTGGAAAATATTATCTTGTCACATTTTAGGGCCCTTGGTATACCAACAGTGCACCATTTAAATGCCACAAGATACAGGAATATTATTGTTGTTGACTGTGTCCACCCCTTTACGACCACAGGTCTTCTGATAGCTGCTTCCAGCATGAGAACAAACAATGTCACAAAGTTCAAATGACCTATAACTGCGTTCTTGAACATGACAATGAGTACTCATCACTGTAACCAAATAGCCTCCACAGTTAGTAGAGCACTTTTGGGATGTGATGGAATGAGAGATTTGCATCACGGATGTGGAGCATGTTTTTGTTTCCAGCACCTTGATGAGTCTATGCCATGAAGAAAAATGAAGCTATAAGAAACAGTAATACCAAGGTGTACCTCATAGCATCCAGTGAGTGTATGTAAATATAAAGCATAACATACTGTTAGGTGAACAAAATCATCATAAACCAAGAAGTCCTATCTGACATTGTTACAACATGTTTGTGAAAGTACTATACATTACCTCCCACAAGAATGGTAGCTCCATTATGGATATCTTTAACTGCTTCTACAGGATCCGAGTAGAACTTTGAATTTTTCTGACTTGATGTGGAAAAGTAAGAGCCACAGGTCTGTAGAAAGCACAAGAGCATGAAATACAGCAAATTTGCATTCATAAAAAATGCTGTTTCCGCAACACCAAAACAAACAAACATGTAAATTCTAAATAGAAGCACAAAAAAATAAAGGCTTAAAACCTAATGACCTGCTTGCACAGTTCAAATCCAATTTATTCTGTAGAAAAAAGGAAAAGTAAACCTAACTGCTGAACAAATCCTGCAACAAATGCAGGCGAGATTATGATAGCGCACAGCCAAGAGCCAAAAACCAACAGTCAGCAGAGGATTCAGGTTTAAAATCATGTGTTTAAAACCCTGTGTCAGGCCAATGCGAGCTGCTGTCTTTTGTAAATTCTCATATCTCAGACAGTAGTTAAACGCAAGTTCAACCATGAAGGGCAGTTAAAATCTAAGCTATCACGCAGATTGCTGCAATCACACTGTGTGGGTGATAATTAACTAGCATTCAAGAGAAAGCTTAAGTTCACAATGTTCTTGTCATTACACACAAATACATTGTTACAAATAATCTTTTTTATTAGTTAACAAAACGAGCTTCACATTTAACGACTCTATAATATTGGAACATGTTTTTGAAAGTTTTCCGCACTGAATAAAACGTGTGGCAGGTGTTTAGACCTAAATCTATGATTACTTGGTGTTGAGTTACGCGCACTTGTGATCATCCAACTACACATACCTTAGTCAGATCAAATAACCTGATTCGCTTTATTCATGCATTTCTAGATCTTAGCAGCAGTTTTTGAAAGGATTGGCAAATGTGTTGTATTGCGCGTATCCGCAAGGTTGTGCGCCCTGCAGGCTGAGGTCAGCCCACAATAACACATAAACGCAAACTGAAACAGTATAAACGACGCGAAGCTTGGTTCATAGTTTCATTCCAAATGTAACCAATACTTTAATGACAGTTGAATTATTATATTTTACTACTGTCGTCTCTTTTTTTGCAGCAACATCATCTCAACACTCCTACAACAGGTGTAACGTCGCTGTTGTTATACTGACCTTGCTCAATTGGTGGATGGCGAAGTTTATTTTGGTTCTGTGGTGGGTTTTCAAGAGTATATTTTCCGCTCTGCACAAAGCTTTGAGGGCCGCCATGATTTGGAGCTACAAACTTGGGGTGGGCGGAGATGCAGGGTGAGCGCTGACTGGATCTTTAACCGAGCTAGCTGAGGGTCACAAAATATGGCTACACGTAAGCCCAGCTCGGCGACACGACGCTATTGGCTGTTTTCAAAGAGGATGAAAGGAGAAGCTCTTCTTCGTTATCTTTCCCCCACCTGGTAAGCTAGGCATGTTTTAGTGCATTGCCGCCTACTGTTGGTGTTGTAGCGTCATAGCGTTTGAGAAAGCCCAATACTACCCTTGTTCTCTTGTTCTTTTTTAGTAGGGCTATACTGTATTCAAAGGTCCACGAAGAAAACATTAATTTCCCTGACACAGCTTGCAATGCATGAGAGCAATTTCCAATCTCTGTTTCCCCACTGCATCCCATTATCACATTGATGATTCAGCCTCTCACTAAGGATGCAGTGGCACAGCATCCTGCCAAATGGCACATGCAAATCTACATTTTCTACCTAATCTTATCCACGCCATCAGTGCTTTCAATCCCAACATCTGCTAGCACACAAAGACAGTTTCACATTTGATTAAATTTATTTTATTTATATCGAAACCATATTTCAAAACAGGAATTGCCTCCTGGTGTTTAATATTGAAAGGTAAAAACCCTACAATAATGCAGAACAACCCCAACAACTCACAAAAGACGACGTGCTATGAGCAAGTACTTTGGCGACATTGGGAAGGAAAAACTCCCTTTTAACAGGAAGAAACCTCCAGCAGAATCAGGCTCAGGGAGGGGCAGCCATCAGGGTTGGGGGTGAGGGGAAGGAGACAAGACAAAAGACATGCTGTGGAAGAGAGACGGAGATTAACAATAGCTCATAATTAAATGCACAGTGGTGTTGAGAAGGCATTCTCTTTTTTTTTTTCATTAGAATTTTGACATAGAAAAAAAAATCATGATGCATTAAAACCCAATTCTTCTGAATTTGGAAAGCCTATATCGACTCTTTAGAAACTTCCAGAACTCAACTGCCAAAAAGGCTAGGCCTTTTAATTTGATAAAACTTTAGTGTTTAATTTGCACAAAGCAACCTAATTGCAGCTACCTACATTTCCACCAGGAGAATTTTTTTTCTGAAGCTTTCAACAACCCTATTGATCATTTGCTACCAAATATCAATATCAAATCTGTATGATCAGGTAAAGGGGAGTCTGGAGAGGTGGAGGTGCGTGCTAGAGGAAAGAGTAATGAAAGTCAGTAGATGCAAGACTGAATACGTGTGTGAATGAGAGAAAAGCATATACAAGAGATGGAGCCAATTGTAGACAAAGTTAGAGAGGAAAGGTGAGATGAGATGGTCTCGACACATGCGGAGGGATAGTGGATATACTGGCTAAAGGATTCTGACTATGGAGCTGTCAAACAGGAAGAAAAGAGAAAGACCACAGACAAGGTTTATGGATGTAGTGAAAGAGGACATGCAGTGGGTTGGTGTGACAGCAGAGAATTGGAGATAGGGATTGAAATGGATGATGAAGATCCACTGTGGTGACCCAGCTCAAAAAAGAATTTAGTTATTAGTTATTTCCCCTTCTGCCCCATGAAAACACAATGTTGAGGAGGCACAAGGCAGATGTCCTACACCAGTTTGCAACACACTTCTTGCAATACCTGAATTTTTCCCAGTCTGCCTCATGTTGCACAGAATTTCCCCTTCTATTTTCCTCATTTAATTTGTATCCACAGGTTCCAGCAATATGCCCCCTCCAACAAACAGAAATCTGTAGCTCATCCCTACATTTCTCATATCTTTCCTCTGCATTCATCCCTGACATTTCAAGCAAAAACCCACAGATCATTTTTTTCATCCGTCCTTTGAAATTTATCTTTCCACTTTGTGTAGAAACGGTTTCTGGCATAGGACTCATTGCACTGGACTAAATAACTAAAAACTCACTAACCCCCCCCCCCCCCTTTTTTTTTTTTTTTTATTCTAACCGGCTACCAACAGTTTGTTTCCTACTGTCTGAGTTATTATTTTCCAAAGTCGCCTCAGCTGACGTCTAACTTTATAGCACGCACGCTCCCTTCAGCTGTCAGCACCACCACACTATCTAAAAGTACACGTATGTTTACAGGTTAAAGTTAACGTTTTTGCAAACGCAGGGACGACTTACTGATATAATCCTATGGCCGTGCGCGTGCATGCACAGAAACGGAAATTGAAAATTCTTTGAACACGTGAGTAAAATCCGTGGCTCCCGTGACTGGTACTTTTAGTCATGGCCGACGACTACAGACGACAAGGTTTCGAGTTGGAGAGAAGAATATTTGAGTTAGACATCAAGTGTTCGAGTCTCAGAGCTGAAAAGCAAGGTACCGATTACACTGTTTATTTGTTTGCCTTTCGGCAATTCATTTAGTACGTGGCAAACAGTCTTGGTTAAGGAATCGACTAGCAAGCAAGCAATCAAGCTAACTTCCAGCGTACGTTAGCTTGCAACCATGACAACAGCTGCTGTCTAATGAAATATTGCATTTTGGCAAAAAACAAAACAAAACAACCTTTCTGAACACATCAGTGCATATGCAGTTAGTTAATTATAATTAGTGGTTAGCAACGTTGCAGGAGAATGTACATAACTCGCGGAGTTATGTTTGTATTTCACTAGGGTTTTTGAGTTAACTGCTAACGTTAGCTAAAATGCAGTATTGTTGACATATGTGAAGGTATGACACATGATGGCTGGTAATGCTAGCTAAACGACTGTCATCAATAAAGCAACGAAGCATCTACCTTGTCCTTATTGCATGTTAAATGGTGTCGTTAACTTTTTTACTTTAACTTGTATCTGAACCTCAAACGCCACCGTGTTAGTGCGCATTTTTGGCCTTATGTTTATCTGTGAATGCTCGCATGGGCTAGTCAGCTTATGTTTTATGCTAAAATATTTTTTTTCCTGTCATGAGTCGAATTGTGGATGATTATAAAGTCCCGATCAACAATCGCGATAACTCGGGATTTTTCATGAGTTTAGATTTGTACTTGGGTAATATGTTAACATATGGTTCTTCCGTAGATGATGACTATTTACAGAATGCATCTGCCATACTAGACAAGTTGAAAAGCTTTTACAGACAAGGAGGAGAGAGTAGCAACCTATCCAAGCTGCTGCAGGATTACACACAGGTACTTCCTTCCATCAAATTGTATTTACTCTCTTGCGTTTCAGTAAGTTATTTTATTAAGTAGTCAGTAACATGAGGGTTTTTTTTTTAAACTACTAGTGATTTTTGTCCCCAAAACCACAGAAAACAGGATAAAATACCCAACTAAGGTGCTCTGAACACAAGGAAATTTTTCTTACTTACACTGCTTAGCAGTATTAAACGCAAATATAAAATGTCTAAATCATCTTAGAAGGTGGAAGCAGAAAGTGACAGGTTTGCAGTAGGTTACTGTTGTATCTACATTTTAATAAAAACCCTGCATATCTTAAAGATGCTTTCAGTTGTTCCCATTTTCACAAGGGGTCACCACAGTTGGTTGCTCACACATATAGTTTTTACTTTTTTGCAACCCCAAGGGGATTTGTGTCTCCTCCCAAAATCAAACCAGGGATCTTTTATTTGTTAGATGGATGTGTAAACCACTACACTATGCAGCCACTAAAAAACGATCATCTCTACAAAGTAAAAACTGAACACATTCCAGTCTCTTTACTTTTACAGTTTAAGTTTAGCATTGTACACACATGTCCAGGGGATTGAATACCCATATTTGTTGGTTTAGTGTCTGTGTAACAGACTAAATTGTCATGTATAGCTAGAAGCAAGTTATAAAATGCAGCTGTACTATAAGGGAGTTTATATAAAAAAAAGTAAATCTGTCTGCACATCTATATTGACTCTGGCTTGAGTAAGTGAACATAGAGCAGGCAAAGGCTAGTTACATGTCAAGAATTGTAGCTAAGTTTGTAAAGTAGTGTAACATAAATGTTGTGTCACAGACATAATCACAAAATTCACCGTCTATTCAGTAATAAACGCTAAGAAATTTTCTATACTCTCTGAAAATAATTTCCTGTGAATTTTAGGGCTGCAACAATTCATCACCATAATCATTGCCATCGACTATAAAAATTTGTTGACGCAGAATTGTATTTTCTTAACTGTTGAGCACAGGCATACGGGTGACTTTGTCCAATAAAGAGGCTCATGCACCTGTCAAATGGCTAAAGTCAGGACAGAGAACATCTTCAGCATGGTTATTAACAGCTGGGAACATCATCTCAAAGATCTCAAAGCTTTATTTGAACTTATGGATAGAAACTATTTTTAGTTTCCTACTTGCACATTTTTTCTTTGTTTAAATGCTACTAGCAAATTAATTTATATTACCTAATATTTTGATTTATTTCATTTTTATTCTGATGGTTCTATTGAGTAATGTTAAAAGAACCATTTGATTATTTTCAAATTCATATGTCATTATTTTTGCTGTGGGACAAGACAACAGGGTATTCATAGGTGGGCAGACTTGAGCAGGTAAGGTACTGGAGCCTAGAATAAGAGGTTTGCCTACAGGAAGTGTAGATAAGAGTTACTGAAATAATCGTTGACTAATCAAAGAAAAATGAGGCACATTAGTCTGCTATCAAAATAATTGTTATTTAGCAACTAATGTTGCTAACATAGTGTCTTCTATAATGAGTTCATTGAAAGGGCCGTCTTTGCAGTTGCTGCTGTCTTCTGTTTAGCTCTTATCTAAATTTTGACATAATTACAGAGCTCATATCAGGAAAACATGGAAACTTTGTCTGAAATGAAAACCCTCTAATTATGAGTGTTTTAGTTCTGTTCCTTTAACGATTTACAGCCTCTGTGTGACATTGTAATAATGTCTAATGCAAACTGGTCTAGATTAACTTTACTAAAGATATTCTGAAGCGTATTGCTTTAAAAATTTAGGAGTAAAATGTTTGCCATAAACTGTAAAACAAAACCTCTAACTCCATACCAACCCACAAGAGATGGTTCAGTTAGGGAAGAAGAAATGTTGAAGATGGTGGTTTTGTTTTACATTTGTTACAGTTGTATCAATGTGATTTTGGGGTGCTTTCCATTCTGCGTACTGTACTTCCTGCCATTCTCATCACTCTATCCTTCAGCCTTTAGCCTATATTTTCCCCTAAATGTATCTCTGAGGAGGTTCAAGAACCATCATACTAAAGCTTTTTGAAAGACAGAAAAAATATTTTTGAGTAGGCAGCTGATCTGATGGGACAGTAAAATCAGTGACTGCATTATTGGAAATTGCTTTACGTGATCTAAATTCAATTCAGTTTCATTTATGTTGTGCGTGCTTATGTTGTATTACAGCTCCAGATTAGATACAGATATCTCTAACCGTTGTTGTTGTCGTCCCCCCCCCTAAATAGTTTTCTTAATTGGTTTAAAGAAGGAGCAACAGCTGGCAGGTTTATTATAGGCCTTTATCCTATTTTGCAAAGTTATACATGGTGCAGGCAAAATGTTTAAGACAATTTTAACACATTCAGTTTTACTTTTTTTTGTAAATTATTTTATTTTTCATCATTTAGGTGATTCTAGACATCACTTTTTATGAAGAGAATAAACTGGTGGACCAGGAGTTCCCTGAGGACTGTTCACCATTTAAAATTCAGCAGCTTCTTCAAGATCTGACTGAACCTGAAGTTTTGGCCGCACGGCTTGCACCAGCACAAGAGGTTTGTGTTTGTCTCAAACCGATTTTGGTGTTGTCTTCTACTCCATTTTATGAATAGTGTACTTTGTATCAAATCACAAACTGTCATGTAGTCTGGTTATTACAATATAAGACTATAGAGGTTACTAGGACACAAACCCACAACCCAAAGGATATAAAAGAGGAGCAGACACTCTTTTTTTTTTTTTTTGTGTCCATGTGTTTCTTTCTTGGTCTGGTTAACTATCCAGTAATTATCCTACTTTCAGTTGGACGTCAGTTCAACTTTAATTTTCCCTTTGATTTGTGGTTTCGCTACTCACACTTGGACACATGCTTTTAAAGTGCTTATGAAATAAATATGGATGAGGCATCATGGAGTGTCTGATATTGATATTCGTGTCTTTTGGTTTATGTTAGGTGCAGTCTGTGTTGGGTTTAGAGCTGTTAGAATGTCTCTACTGGAGACGTGGAGCTCTGCTGTATATGTACTGTCATACCCTTCATCAGCGAAAGCAGTGGATCAAGAAAAACAAGGAAACATTCCTTAAGGTAACAAACAATGCAGAGATCTAAGGAGTTTCATTCATTGTTAGCTGTACAACTTTACTTTGATTAAAACCAATAGTTTACCACTTTTTTATGTTTCTTTTTTAACATTAAAAACATTTTTGACCCAGTGTATTCAGGAAGGTGTGCGATACCTGATGCGGATGCTGCAGGTGAGAAACTCTGTAAAGCTCAATGATGGTGTGGTGCTACATGACACTGCTACAGCAAACATCTTATCTGAAGGTAAATGTGTTATTTATTATAGACGTGATAAATGAAGGAATACACTTGAACCCACAACCTCCACAGTTATGTGATCGGATGTTTGTGTTATATTGTGGTAGGGAGAAACCTGACAGCTTCGCTGGAATCTCTTCTGTCCTTGGAGACAAGAGTTTTGGCAAATAAATATAGTTACTGAGAATTACATCCCAGAGTAATCATTGGCAGGGATCATTAAATGTGGTTTGGGGGCTGAACTCCTTAGTAAAGGAGTTTTTTACTTCTAATTTGTTACCCATCTTTGAAAATCTTAGGAGAATTTTTAAAAAAAAAGCAGCTGACCTTCATTGAAGGTCAGCTGCTTTTTCTCTCATCCCAGAGGCTTTTCAATTCTAAAACCAAAAGGTGGAGAGTCCCATACGTAATAATGGGTACAGGTACAGAATTAGGTGTATTGATGTGAAAAAAGGCGTGGACCATTACCACCAGAAGTTTCAGGTGACACTTCGGAAAAAACTTGCCCCAAAAACTGGATATGGCTCACCTTGGCTTGTTTGATGATTCACATGATTAATAGTGGTCAGCAACCACCTCCTAAGGGACAACCCCCACTAGGGTTTAAATACCTGGGGCTCTACATACAGAAGCCAAACTGAAGAAGCCTCTGGGATGAGAGGTGAAAAGTCTTCAACAGAGTTAAAGAAATCCATCACTTTTTGTTTTTCTTCTTCTAATACTACAATGACCTGGATAACTGAAAACTGACACAGAAATTTTTTTAACAATCTGTTCTTTTGTCGCCAACTGGTCTTACTAACTACCGGTTTATCTTTTGGGTCAGGCATTTTCTCAGACACACACCTGTTGACAATGATGTACATTGGCGAAATGTGTTTCTGGGCAGTCAAGTACGAGGACTGCAGCGCTGACACTACGGAGCACAAAGAAGATCGCCTCCAGTTTCGGGACATTGGCACACAGATCCTCAACAAATATGTGCTTGCCTGTGAGGGCCCTCTCCAAGGGCAGGGCTGGAACACAGAGAATGCCAAGGAAATCCTCAGTATTTTACAGTGAAAAATATAGCTTCTCTGTTACAATTGCCCTCAGGAACAGATCAAAGTTCAATATTCAAATGTGTCAATCCCAAATAAAAATGGAGCCCATCGGATGGGGTGCAGTCTTGTGAAAGTTTATGGGGAGGCACAGGGAGAGAGTGAATGTGAAGAAAGGAGATGCTGGAACAGTGTCTACAGGCAACCTAATCCTATGCCAAACAGCCCAGGCCAAAGCAGATGAATGAGAAGTTAGAGTATAAGACAAGCATTGTAATAGAAGGGCTGCACAAGAGGCTGTTGAATAATTATTTGCCCCTGGCCTGCTGAAAAAGCAGTGGCCACTCTGATTCCAGACTGTTGATTGGGGCATTTGTTTTGCTCTAAGAATGTGTCACAATAGCATTAATATTACTAAAGAGGTTATGAATAATAAAAAAGAAAAATTGACTTTTCATTTTAAGATTGTAACAAGTTTAAAGATAATACAGCTGGAAATGAGACATTGCACATTAACATTTATTTATTGTTTTGTTGCCATTTTGTTATGCTTTTAATATATATTAAAATAGCATATGCATTATTTGAATTTGTGTATAAAGTATACACACAGAAGGCAAAGAAAGGTGTTCGAACTGTTTGTCAGTGACGTATTAATGACCAATTCAAAGTATGTTCAGGTTTGTTCATACCAGCTTTGTAATGCACCACTTGTATTTTCATCTATTGCAACTTCCATTTTTCTGCAACTTGAATAACATTGATAGTGTAACTATTAATAGAGAAACTGTGTTGTTTGGGCAAAAAAATCTATCATTTTGTTTTTTAATGTCCTTGTTGACAATAAACGTGCTTTGTTTTAAGAAAAATTTCCTAGTTTGCCTTCCAGATTTTCTTTTACTACGTATTCCTGTTTTGTTTGATGATACTGCACTACAATACCCACAATGCTCCACTGCTATGAGGAAGTGACAGGAAAACATCGGTGTTGGCATTTCCTTGGTTCATAGTGTTTAGTTGTACACAGTAAATATTCGCATATGACACAAATTAAGACATGGCTGAAAAGATCCAGCAGCTGGAGTCTTTGGTGATCCGCAGCCTCAGGCGGTTTAGAGACCGCTATTTCCCTGATAAAGTTGTTGAAGCCGATTTGACAGTTGGAGACTCGGGAAAAGAAGAACAACAGTATGGATCTTTGGATACCTTACCGGTAAGTCGAATCATTCATAGGAGAATTCTGTGTACGTCTACCTATGTAGCCTATATGTCACTCATTCAGACAGGACAAGCCTAAAAGGATAGTGTTGCTCTCTTCAGGTTCTACACACACAGTCTGAAAGCTGTTTATAGAAAAAATGATAGATGCTCAGTCTAAGTGTCGCGTTCAACTTGTAGGCTTCCAAAGTAGTCGTAATTGCCTCCCGTCCCCGATTTGGCATGCCTCGACTGCACTATTCTGAGCAGGAACACTGCCATACTTTGAGTTCCTTTGACTTATCTTTGAAGTATATCAGCTGATTATAGAATTGCTTGTATTAGTGATTGTCCATTATCCCCTTCCAATCTGTATTTTTCCTACTTCTTAACCAAATACACATAATTGGTTTAACTAGGAATTTTAACCTCCTAAGACCCGAACTCTTCCACGGCATGCATTTGCAATTTCACTTTGATATTTGGACATATATTGGGCAGATATTGGGGCCCGATGAATGTAAAAACAAAGAATTACCAGATTTTTTTTTTCTTTTTACCTTATTTTTGTTTTTAAGAAAAATAAGAGCCACATGAGGATATTTGTTTAAAATTTTGATAGAACAGTAGCAGTATAATGTCCTCCTAAGTGGATATCAGGCCCTTGTAGAGCACAATTGAGTATTTTGGTCTAGGAGGTTAATCTAGAAATATTTATTGTTGATCTAGGAAAATCAAAATAATTGTGCTCCGCCATTCCTCCCGAAGGTGGATGTACAGTTTCTGATCATGACCTTTCTGTCTCCTGCGGATCTCTGCCACCTTGGAGCCACAAGTCGTTACTGGAGGGCCATGGTTAGAGATCCATTACTGTGGAGATACTTCCTATTGCGGGATATGCCATACTGGCCCTCCATTGATCATGTGACCATACCCCATCCAGACTTGCTGGATGCACCGCTAATAAGTGAAGACGAGAGCCTGGATGATAGAGAAGAGGGAAATGAAGGAATAAAACTAAAATTTGACTACATGTCAGAGTGAGTATCCCCCTGTTATCCTGCATTACCGTCAGTTTCCTGGAAAAATTTCTGAGCAAACCTTGTGTATCAACAGATACCTGAAAGGTTGCCCATCCTCCAGACAGCAGTGGCTTCCTACACGACCAGCATATGAGGTGGTGACCTCATTTTTTCAGTCCCTGGTACCCTCGTCTGAACCGCGTTACGCCATGTTTGGTCCTGGCATGGAGCAGCTGGATGTCTCTTTAGTCACAAGGCTTATGCATGCTCCAGATATACTTCCTGTGTCAGGCACTCCGCACAGACAGATAAATGGTAAGATAACACTGATCTAAGGATAAGCTTCTCATGGTATTTTTCTCATCATAATGCATAATATAGTGGCTGATTTTCCCTTTTAATCAATTGTAAATCATAGTTTGTCCTTTAGATAAAAGATAAAATTAGATAAAATGTGATTATTTTAAAGGTAACGTGTAATAATGATGTGTTACAGAAATTACATCAGTGCATTTTAATCACAGAATTAATCAACAGATAAGTTTACTTGCTATGTGTATTGTCTACCACTAGATGGCACTAGATCACTACATACACACAGCTTATCTACCCAAAGAATACAAACAAACATACGTAAACCTTTGTTTATTTCAGGTATTGGCTCGGGGATAAGTTACATGTTCAATAACCAACACAAATTTAACATCCTCACTCTGTATTCAACCAACAGGTGAGCACTTTGTTTGTTGCTGAATGAGTCACAGTTGTTTCTCATCCTTTTTGCAGTTATTAATCTTTGTGTTTTTGTGTCTGTAGGGCAGAGCGAGAAAGAGCCAGAGTGCAACAGGAGAGCATCAGCAATAAACTCTTTACCTTTGAAGGAAATGACGACTCAGGGGACCCAGTGTGCGTTCCTGCTCCTCAGGTTCAGCAGGTGTGCCAAGTGGTGGATGGGTTCATCTATGTTGCCAATGCAGAGCTTGAGAGAGGTAAAATAACACATCTTTTTTTGTAGTGTAGTACAATGACACATCATACTCAATGACTGATCAATGCAGAACATCTGCAGTAGGTTCATGGTTCATGTTGTGAATAGGTGGTGAGAAGTCTGAAGGAGTCCAGATTCGAGCTGTGCTAAACTGCAGTAGGGGTTCCACATCCAAACCTCTGCTGGTGCTCTCATGCATCTCAAGAGAGGAACCAGAAACAGTTCGGACTCCCAGCACCAGATCCATGTGTCGAACTCCCTGTGTTGACATGGCAAAGAGACTTGGCCTACCCCACCTGCCTAACCCCTGGATGGTAATTGCTTGATATTTGATCAGGTGAAAGCTTTTCCATCCAGAGTTCAGCTTGTGGAGCTTTTCAGCCTGTTTCTCTCTTTCATAAACAGGTACAGGATACAGTGGCAGAATCCCTGTCTGGGCTTTTGGATGGCATTTCCTGGCTGCTGAGATGTTCTGGAGTCAAACTCTACTAACACCTGCTGTTGCACGATGGATCAGAACTGCAGACATCGGTCTTTTTTTCTTTTTTTTGACACCAATACACACTAGGACATTTCCTGAGTCCTTCAGGTTCAGGACTGAAGGTTTGCCAATGCAGTTTAATTATATGGACTAGAAGCAAAAGAAAATATTGGGTAAATAGTGATCTTGGACACCTAAAAGACACTTTGGTATTATTTGCAGAAAGATCAATATGAAGGAGCTGTGCACTAACTCGACAAACTACTTTCATTTAACACTATTTTAAGAGCGATGCATAAATGAAGTTGCATTAATGGTTTTGTGGTGGATGAAGGAACAAAGCAACAGGAATGTACAGGCAGACAGACTTTATTTGCAAAATTGGGAAAAACATTCAAATCAAATTAATTACCACTTAATCATTTAAAACCATAAATGCTGCTTTAATTTAGGCATATCATGAGTGGCATAGTGAGTTACCACTTAGTCATGTGGCTGAATGCTTTAACATTTGATAAATGGTATTTTTAAGGCTTTTTTGTGATCTTAATGGAGTAAAATGACTTTGGTGTAAAGGTAATTTCTGTTAACTTCCTATAGAATTGTCCTATAGAAAATCTGCTTATGCAACTTTCATACAAAATATTTTGCCTACTGATCAAAGGTTTCTAGCCACCCAATTTACATCAGCAAATATTGGCATACCATTTATTTTGTTACTACTCAGACTCAAATTTTGTTAATTCTCCATAATGTAATGGCTTACACATTCGCTTAACTAGTGAAAGATCACTTGAAGTGACTCCTTGTGAATAATGGAGCACTAACAATAGCCTTACTTCATAAGAATATTTCTGTCAATGCAGCAATATATTTTTTTCATAAAAGCTGTATTTATTATTTTAATTGTTTACATCTTTTTTTGTTATTATTGCACATTTTGCTTTTCTTTTACATATAAGAATTGCCGGTGTTGTGATGAAAATCCTTCTTTTTCAAATGATAAATAAACTTTTTTGGGACAATTCTTATTAATCTCTAGGTCACATTTTGTCCTTAAATATTATGTAAGTGATGGCAAAATTGAATTTCTTTCTTGAATTGAATCATGACAGAATACCCTTTGGAAGCTAGGAGGTGCTACTGTAGCATTTCTTACTACTTTTGATTTTCATTTTGTTAGAATTTTAAATATCTTGACTTTTACCTGCTATCATGCCACTTTTAAGATTTCTGACAAACTAATAATGGATCCAGTTTTTAGTGACATACAGAACACAAGACAAATTTTTTCTCTTACCATAAAGTTTTCAATCCCAGAGATAGTTTGTATTATTACAGACAAATAGTTTAGATGGGCATCTCCTACAATGTCGATGGCAGCACACATATTGCTTATTTTGCTTATTTTGTGTCTGGTACACATGAAATGCATATATAATAGAATCTGCATTGACAACGTTGAGGTTTAAGCAGAAATTTCTAAAACTGAATTCCTTTAGAATTGCAGCACTTAAATCATCACGTCTCTCCATTAATGTGCTTAAGTTGTGCGCGCGTGTGTGTATTTTCTCTGAAAATTACCATTACTGTCATATTCCGTCTACCTGGTGATGACGTTCACACCTTCTGCTGGCAACAATAGGATCATTTTTCTGTCAGGTAAGGCCTGACAAGATAATGTGCTTCACTGATGCTCTTTTGTTCTAGTTAAGTCATGGACAAAAGTGCACCCCCCTACCCTTTTCTGCAGGCCTTCCGTCAAAAGTCTCAGTAGTCATTTTCATAGGCTTGCAGTGTTAGAATAAGGCTATGATTGGTGCAATTTGGGTGCATTAACCCGTGCTGAACGCAGTTGAAGTGCAGATTTATTTATTTTTTCTTTTTCTTTTGATATCTATTTTTAGGGAGATGATGGAAGAGTCAGCCACTGTATAAACGTGTAATTCATCTGTTTCTGGTGGTAATAGACGGACCCCTGACATGTTATCTTTATATACCTCTTGTTCTGCTGTTCTGGTCTTCATGCCACACTTATTTACCTACATCTCTGTCTATGTACTTCTCTGTGTATATGTGTGCTCATGCTTGCACAGTCTGCACAAGGGGGGGGGGGGGGGACAGTGCATAAACCCTGGGGATCTGTTCTGAGGGCAGGTATGCAGGGAAAAACTTTCCACAATCCTTTGTTATTGCTCTGTGATCCTTGTGTTGCCTTATGGAGAGCTCTACCACAGACTGGCTCTATCAGTGTTCATGACTCAGTTTGCCGTTGCAATCTGAATGAACGAAGAGGCGAAGAAGCTTTTTTCTGGTGATGAACAACTTTTCTGTGAATGCAGGCGAAAGTAAACGATTGCTTTAGTTTGCTGTGCTTTTGCTGCCAAGATGTGTTGGATCTACTGTCGAAACTTGCTTGGAAAGGATATTTTCAAGGTTTGTTTACTCAAGCTGCAGACTGTGAACCATTAGTACACATCTCTGCATAATAGTTGGTTGGTGGGGGAGTGTTTTGGAAGAGTGAATGAGTACCAGACCTCCAGCTGCCTCTTGTCTTCTACAAGCACATGTGGCCTCGGGGATTCCATGTCATGAAGAAGAAGCCTCTATTGACTGACCCAAAACAGTTTACAGATGCAAGACAGACTCTGCAACACTACTAGGGCAGTTGAGACATACTACACGTGTGAAGAGTAAGATGTGAAGAGAGATAGATGCTGAATGTTTTGAAAATACTGTGCACAGAGAAAGGGGAAAAGTCATGCATGTAGAAATGGAGTCACAGTTGGGATTTAAGCTTGGTCAAATGCCAAGTAGAGAAGTGTGTCTTAGTGTGTGTCAGTTTTATAGTGTTTTATTATATCATAGTCTTAAAAAGGAAAAATGGTTGGAAGTAATTTAATTTCATGAATTGACAATTAGCTTATGTAACCTAGTGCAATTTAGTGTTCTGTGTTAACTGTGGCAGAATTGTGGACCACTTTTCTTTGCAGAATTGTTTTCATTCAACCACATTTGAGGGTTTTGAGCATGTATAGTCTGTTTAATGTCAGCCCAAAGCATCTCAAACAGATTCAAGTCCAGACTTTGACTAGACCACTCCAAAACCTTCCTTTTTATTTTTATTTTTTAAGCTATTCAGTAGTGGACTTGCTGGTGTGTTTCAGATCTTTGTGCTACTGCATATTGCAAGTGTTGTTGAGCTTTAGGACATGAGATGCTGGCAGGATATTCTCCTTCAGGATTTTCTGGTAGAGTGCAGAATTCACTGTTCCATCAATTACAGCAAGCCATCCAGGTCCCGAAGCACCAAAACACTGCGGTTTGCTGGATTCCCAAAGCTTTAGAAATGACTCTGTAACCCTTCCAAGATTGATATATGTCAGTGACTTTGTTTTTCATCTGATCTTGTGTTTCTTTGGATCATGGCATGATGTGTTGCTTTTTCACAATTCTGTTTTAGTGATTTCTTGATTCAGCAGGTCTGGCAGCAATCAAGCCTGGGTGTGGCTGATGAAATTGAACTCATCTTTCCAAGAAATGCGGTTAATCACAATTAATTTGCAATTTAACAAGGGGGCGATAACTTTTTCTCTAATAAATGAAGTCATCAATTTAAATCTAAATCGTGCATACACCATGGGGATCTGTTTTGAGGGCAGGTATGCAGGAAAAAACTTTCCAGAATCCTTTGTTAGTAATCCTGGTGTTGCCTTATGGAGAGATCTATCAGTGTTCATAACTCAGTTTGCCACTGCAATCTGAATGAACAAAGGGGGGGTGGGGGTGGGGGGGGGAAGCTTCTTTCTGGTGATGAACAACTTTTCTGTGAATGCAGGCGAAAGTAAACCATTACTTTAGTTTGGTGTGCTTTTGCTGCCAGGATGTGTTGGATCTACTGTCGAAACTTGCTTGGATTTTGCATTTTGTATTTAACTGGGTCATCTTTGTCCATTTTTAAAGTTCTTTGATGGTCAGAAACTAAATTTGACAAAGATAAAAACAAAACCAGAAAAGGGGAAAACTTCATTATTTAATTTGATAGAAATAGCACACACATTAGTCAATCACTGAAGTTTGAGAAACCTGTTTAGAACATGGTGGAGCTGCAAGATTGCTAATAAGTATTTCAAAATTTGGTGTTCATTATGAATTGAAAAAATTTGTTGTATAAACCGGTTCTATGGACCCACAAAAAGCAACACCTTTAAAATAAACATCTGACATATTGTATTAATCATAATGTTGCATATTTTGCTTTTCTGTATATTTACTTTCCAGTCTGTATATAGTGGTGCACAAGTAATTATTGAATTGCATGTTAGATGGTTTTTTGTCGTATTTTCTTAATCAAACTTAAAAACAAGCACCAATAATGCATTTTAATATAAGCACAATAGGTAACAATATAAGTAAACATGCCAGTGCAAACATACAGACTAATGTACAAAGTATCTATTATTACTATTAATTTGACTCAAACTGCAAATCACCGGGCTAAACACGCTGTATTTTTCCAACTTCTCTTTTATAGCAGCAACTCTGTGTTCTATCATCCCTCTTCTTCACTCTCTTCTCCTTTCATTAGAATTAAGTCCCTGATTTGTATTCTATGATAACAGCCAAGATTAAAGTAGGTTTAGAAAAAAGAAAAAACATCATTTGCATGATGCATTCACTGATTAAGCTAAGCGTCCCTCTTAATTGTGTTGTTTTGCACATGGTGAGGTTCTCATGCTGATACTCTGTGGGTTTTACTAAACCCATGCAATCTCACCAATTCACTTCAATTTCCTTCCTACTTCACTGTCCATCCCACCTACCTCCCGCTGTCATATGCATGGCAGGTTAGTAGAAGTATTAATAGTGAATTATTTGTGAATCATTTTGAGCTTGTTCAAATCATCATTCACTCTGTACCAAAGAAGATAAAGCACCAGGAACAGTGTGATCCTTCTGTATATTTTCTGTTGTTTTTAGTACGTGCGTGCGTGCGCGTGTGTGTGTGTGTGTGTGTGTGTTTTCCCCCTGTAGCCATCTCCTCTCTTTTATCCTAATCCAATAGGTGACAAGGAGCTGGCATAGTTGTATATAGCCACAGTTGGCTGTGAAACTATAAATGCATTACGGTTGACTTGAAGGGGATGACACAAAGGGCACACTTCCATTATTGGGAAAATAAAAACAGACAGCCAAACATACATTACATGGCTATTGAAAGACAATACTGCAGAAAAACGATCACAGGAATACAGCTGTGACATGCTGCACAAAGGTAGTTTCAGGCAGTCAGCGCAGATCGAACACAGTTTTAAAGCAATAGCCAGAAAAGGCATTCAAAGAGATCCAAAAGAAAGCAAAACATACTGTAGCTGTATTAATCTCCACATACTAAATGAACCATGTCATTCCACTAAGTGACATATTGGATTTCTGCACCGCACACTGTTTTCTTACGTTTACTTTTTTTTTTACTATAAATATTATTGACATGTCAAAGCAGCCACTGACATTAGTGCGCTACGGAAACAGACTCATCAGAGTTTGAATGCAATTTGGTATAGAGCTCAGTATCTAACTGTTTTAGGAAAGCTAAAGCAATTTGGGTGTAAAGTACAAACCTAAAATAAAACAAAACTCAACAGTGTTATTCTAACAACCAGTGGCAAATGATATATATTGTTAAAGAGTAACATCTCTTCGATTGCTGCTGTAATGACTAAAACTAAACTGCTCACTAAACACCCTGCAGAGCTTAGGTGGTTGCATGGTGGGAACTTAATTCCAGCCCTGTTACCCCCCTCCGGTGCCCTTGCAGTGGCATCAGTCTGTGGGACAGATGCATTGTTATCCTGTCACATTCACTACAGCGTAACTCCACATGATTCAGCAACAAAGCAAGTAATTCACTGAACACCCCCGATCTCCTCCAATCACAGCTCTTTGTCATATACTGTAACTCACCAATACAGTACATGCTCAGTGCCAGTTTTTTTCTTCTTCTTTCTGTTTCTTTAATTAATGTCACAACGTGTCGAGTGAAAGATCAGCAGTGAATAATGGCGCACAACACTTGCAAACCTCATTAAAGTTATTTCAGTTCGAGCTTTTTTCCTCTGCTAGTTTATAATTCACAGTATTTATGTTGCATGGGAGCAGCCCTGGTCTCTCACTGAGTGTTTTTATGCGCACTGCAGTTGAACGACATGGAAAAGCCATAGCTATAAGTTGTGGACCTCATAAACAAGAAGAGGACAGGATATAAAAATAAAAGGCCAGCTCCGCTCTGTAAAGACAGGCCAATTCCATATCTTTCTCATCACATCACAAATTATGTCAACACTGCATCAGTGCATTGGCAGAAAGATAAAAAGCACTGGGACCAAGGAAATACAAGCACTCGTTCTCCTCTGTGCCCTCCTCCGTGTCTTTTTCTTTGTCTCAATGCCCCTCTTGCCTAGGTTATTCAGTTTTTGTTAATAAAACTCCAATCATGATATTGGTAATTGGAGTTTGAAGCTCCTTGCCGTTTTAGAGAGCAAGGGTTAGCTCAGCTTTATACATTACACAGCCTGTGATCCGTACTTTCATAATGGGTATGTGGACACTCGTGTGTTGCAGGCTGCAGCTCTCCAAAATTAGGCTTGGGTAGTTTTAATGAGACAGTTGAACTTTTTTTGCATTGATCGCATTTGAGTAATCATCGATTGGAAGTGAAATCATGAACACGTTGGAAAAAATGAAAAGCTCTGTGGCGATAATGAGACAGCGTATATGGATGCAGTGCTCAGGGGGGAAAGCAAACCAGCAGCAACAGCTGGCGCATGAAACGTTATTCACGTGTCGGGGCGGGTCGTCCTTACTAACTGGTTGCTTATGGGTGTGGGGGTTTAGGCCCATTGACAGCTGAAATCCTGGCCGAGCCTCTCTTGGCGTGACGTCTCTGGTGGACACTCCACAGGCTACAGTTTAGGACAGAGTCCCCCCACCATGGAAGTGTCCTGTAGTTAAACGATGTCTCTTTCGCACACAAGGACAGGATACATTGTGGCTTATTCTGATGGTTATATAACCTTTGGGGGGAGAATATACATTTCACGTGAAAAAGAAAAGCAAAACGTTTTTTCTTCTAAGACTTTATCATCTAAATAATAAAGAAAACTACATTTCACCGCATTCCTAAATATCTAAAACATTAACAATTAACATAAACAACTATTCTAAACACACCCATTCAACTACAGTACAGTTCGTCTGCTCTAATAAGCTGTTCGTGCAGGTCGCTACTTTCTCTTCACTTTTGCTCTCACCAGAAAGCATGGCAGCGTATTAAAGGGGTTTTATTTTGGAAGTTTGGCCCGGCAGTCATTCTCCCTAGCTGCCCCCTCTGTGGTGGTGGTCAACAGAGCAGAGTGGATTGCTGGCGGATGAGGGCGCTTGATCGCTACGCGAGACACACTGCCCACTTTCTCTGTTTAAGCGACGTAGCGTGTCTCTACCCCTCCAAGTGGTCTAGACGATGAGCAGCAAATAAGGCAAAAACCGCACCAGGAAAGCACGCGTCCGATCCTGAGATTGAGTGATATGTAAAAGTCGTCCCGGTGAGGACTGAGTCGGGCCGAGCAGTCTGCAGTGAAGAAGAAGCAGGACTTGTAACCCGTTAGTGCTTGCGCTGGCCATCAGATGAGCAACTTCTGAAAAGTAAATCTGCGCCGTGCTTGCAGTTTTCAGCTCCACGCTTCGGATGAAGTAAGTTAGTTTATGTTTTTAAAGAGTGAAATGCGTTGTTTGTGCCCATAAAGCTCCACATTTTAAGCATGTTATGCACGTCTCGAGGCTTAGCTTAAATGCAGCACTTCTTTTTTTTACGCAAAAAAAGAAAAAAAAGAAAAAGAAAATCTTTCCAACCCATCACAAACTCATTTGTTCTTCTGGTGCGCACTTTTAAGAGCTTACAGCAGAATCAACAACGAATGGGATTTTTTTTTTCCTGTGCTGCAAATTGGCGTTGCAAGAGAAATTTGGAGAGCTTGGGATGGGATGCCAGCCATAGCTGGATGTGACGGATGTATACTTTTCTATTGTTACCCGTTAAGTCCCGTTAATTACAGCTCCGGGGTGTTTGTACAGTACAGTCCCGCTGTGTTAAACAGCATGCTGACAAATACCGAAACCTCAGTGGAGAAATACAAACATCTGGAATGAGACAGAAGCGCTGTTTCTTTAAAAAGTGATCAAGCTATTCTAAAATGCTCAGAAGGTGCTTGTTTTCTTTGGTGTCTTTGCATGCATCAAATTCAGAATTGAGTGATTATGATATCTGTACAGTTATATCTGTTATTGTAGACGCAAGACATTAGGACAGTGGTTCTGCACAGGCTTCATTGGTGGGCATGTGGGTGGTGGGGGTGGCACACCTGGGGGAAAACGTGGAGTGAATTATATGACTTAAAGGGGGAATAAACAAAAGGAAGAGCTGATGCTGCGATTCTTAACTTTTTAGTTCATCTGAAATTAAGCTGGGATCTTTTTTATTGATAATGATTGTGGAGTGTGAGCTTTCTTTGGCTTCTAAAGTTTGAGAAGTACTGCATGTCGAGTACAAATATTATGATTTTCTCTAGAAATTGGCAGTTTTCTTTTTAAATATTTTCTCTTTTATCCCACCAATATTGAGCTGTGATTTACCTAAACTGCTCAGTTGGATTCAACACCATCCAAAGACACTCAATATCATATGAAACCAGTACAATAATATTAAGAGGAACTGCAAACATTCATGTAATCAAGCTTCTTACTGACTAAATGACTTCACTGTTTACAATATATTAAGAAATGGTAATTGATTTAGCCTTGCACTAATAGGTTAACCGAGTTTATATCATTCCAGAAAAATGACCACCATCCAAACACCTGCCAAAAGAGTAGTCTGGGACTTTGTTTTTCCTCCTTATTGCGTTTTTATTAACAGCACATGCATTTACCAGTTTCGCAAGCTTCTAATCTCAGTTTGTTTGCTCTTCATCAGTGAACGCTTGACCGTTTTACGAACCACAGGAGAACAATGTTTCTCATTTTGCAGTTTTGATTAGGACGCACACTGCACTCTGATGAGATACACAGAAGGCAGAGTTCCAGCTCTGCTTCTTCTTATTCATCACCCCCATCTGCACTTTGAGCAGTCCAGGTTGTGTGTTTTTGGTGTGTTTTGTGCCTTTTATTTTCTAGAAGAACCATATTTACTTTCACTTCAGAATCTCATAAATCCATTTGTGCAGTTGCTTGAAAACAGTATTTTACTTTAAAGTTTTACCCATAATCGATTCTCTGTATAAATACAGATATAAAAAAATCGTCGGCAGTGTGTCTTAAACATCACATCAATTTTTATAGATGCATAACTTGCTAATATTCATCCTAATGTAGCTAAAGCATCTTCAGTTGGATGCTTTATTTGATCACTTCTGCATTAATGCAGAGAAAAGCAACGATGAGACATGTGGTGAGAAGCTGTGTAACTACAGCAATTACACACCAGCCCCTACTGTGCAGCTGAAAAGAAATTTCAAAACATGAGGCGAGTAGTTTTAAGAGACATTACAGCCATCGGTTTGTGTCTCGCTGTCGTCACACACAACATTAAGTACAGCTGTTATGTTCCAAAACCTCTGACAGCTCAACAGCACTCTGGAAACCATTACATTTTGCACACATCCATGTACACCTGGGCTTCAGTCATGGTTTTCAGAATGTGCTTGTGTGTGTCTGACATACAGAGAGAAACAGCAGATTTAGACCAAAAGGGAAAGGTACATGTTGCACAGATATAATTAGTCCAAATAACAGAGCTGGAAGGGGTTAGACTGGATAGAGACTTGATTCCTTCAAATTAGATTGAACTCCAAAACCTCAACCACTAAATTTGAACTATTCAGTAAATCACAATAAATCATTAAAGCCTAATGGCACAGTTAATTTTCCAGTTCTGATTAATTTTTTTAAAAACTGTCTCTGAAATGGCCAAATTTGACTAGTAGCAGCTTTACCACCGTCAGGCACCTGTAAAAGATGAAAAACCTGATTTTAAAACATAAAACATTTAATAGTCGATAGCTTTAGACAAACCGCTGTATGCCCGCGTGCGCACAAACACAACTGGAAATTTTGTAAAGCAATTTGACTGCTGGACTCGTGCTTGTGCTCATTACTTTTGTCATTCTCTCTCTGACACGCATGCTTTATTTTATTTATACACATATGCATGCATATACACACAGACACCCACTCTTTCCCTTGCTGGTCTCCCACACACATAGACATGAGCGGGGTTTGCAGATGTGTGACCTGATCTGCTTCCAGCAGAGACTTTTCTCATGCCAATGTACTGACTCTGAGTTTTCCGCACTCTCTTATGAAATAAGAGCAGGGGACGTTAGAACCATCCAGTAGCCATATTTATATAGGGAAGTGGACACACAAACATATATGTGCATAGGTTAAAAATTACATATATATTTATATGTACCTAGCTTCTTCACAAATATACTGATTTCCAGACAAATGTATGTAAATACATCCAGCAGCACAAGGCTTATTTAGAGGAGCTGGTTGCTGCTGTTTTCAGGTCCTTACTCTTGTCTGATTGGCTCTGCCGAGGTAGACTCTCACTCACTACCTGGTGTAATGTGCAGACTCATGTGGAAGTGTTACATTTACTAAAATGTTGAGGCTGGGGTTGAAGTTAAGGAAAAATGTTTGCATGCTATCTAGAGATATAACAATTCTGAACCCGAGACTGAAATTGCACTGCAATCATCCACAATAATGCATTGTGGTTCCATTTTTCCTACACCGTGATGCTCCTGTGGAGCATACCTGGTTAAATTATGCTAGTTTGGTGAAAGCTGTAATGTTTAAAGATTTTTCAGGGCCTAAGTGAACTGGAAATATCTCAAAACAGCATAGTTTAGTTTTCTTTTATTTTTTGTTTTCATGATGATGATTGTCAAGCGATCAGGCCTGTGGTAAAAATAATTTTTTCCACCATAATCATTTTGTGTTGTTCCACCCCTCTAAAGAAAACCCCGTAGCTTTGGCACAGAAACTGACGTATGATTTTGGAGAAGTACACTCCTGCTGATACGTATTACAGGAACCAGTAGTGGGCAAACGCACAACACAGTCATTGTTTGAATAGATTTCGTTAAAATGACTATAATTTCTGCCACAACATTTTCCAAATTATGTTTATTTATTGTCCTTCAGTCACAAAGTATAGCTAAACCATGTTGAGACACAGTGACACGCTCTATGAAACCATAAATAATAAGCCTGTTGGGTTGCTGGTGAGAAAAAAATCACGGCTCCATAACATTATATTCCACATTTTTCTTGGTTGTTTATGTTTACTTTGTCTTGTTTTGAAGACGATGTAGTTGTCTGGCATCTGGCATCTAAATTATATTTGTTTTAAAGCTTCCCAGGGTGATGATTTTTACTGACATGCTATCATTATTTCATGATTAAAACTGTATGCAGTTAAAGATGCCCTGTAGACGTTTTTCTTCCACAAAAATTCCATTGTTTACATCACAGATTTTTAAGATTGATTGTATTTTTCTGCTCAGGGGACATCAGAAATCCAATTGCAAAAATAAAATTATGCATAATTTACTGCATGTGTGTGCATCCTGGGGCAGGATACACACAGATCCACTCTTTAAATCACAGTGCTCAAAAACTTTTTAATGTCTCACGCAATTGTTATAAATATTTTGTAGCATTTAGCAGAGTAGCTATGATTTCAAAATTCCACTTTTGTTGTGGAAATGTGAAAATGTTAAGTCATTTGCATTCTGTCAAAGTTGAATCACCTCAGGCCATTTAGAGCTTATAAACATTCGTTTTTCTTTAATGCCCCACGAAATAATAAAACACTGAAGTGGGGAAAATGAAAAATGCAGGTCAAATTGCCCAAAGCCTCCCCCCCCCATCTGTTAGTGAATAAAATAATCTTCCTTCTTTTCTTCGTAATCCGAATCAGTGTTTCATGATGGCCTTGAAGACCTTACGGCAGAATTTCTTTCTTGTAATGACCAAATGCTAAATCTCATTTCAAATTTCCTGTTGTATTATATGTGGACATGAGCACAGACTGTTTTGCTGACTTCTGTGTTGTATTGCGAATGTCATTAACATGAAACCAAACTAAGCGGGCCTCTTGGGGTTATTGAGCTTTTAGTTTTCCAGGGTGCTGGTTTTGTCCGATAAATTAACACTCTTCTATCCTCTTACCCAAATAAATTTGGACATTTATGTCTGCAAAGGAGCTTGAGGAGTGCCAGTATGATAAAGACAAAACGTTAGGGCACAGTAGTCCAAAAAACAATGTCATTACTATTACGTTGCCCATATTCTATATACAGTCTATGGTTTGGATGTAGAGTCCTTAAAAAGAAAGTATGGTTCTTTTTCCATTTTAATACAAAAACAAGTTATTGTGGACACTGAAGATAAAAGAAAAAATGTATTTTGGAATGACTTGCTTTTACTCCCCTGCCCTAAGACACAATTCAAAAACACAACAGTGCACATAAGTAAATTTAGAGTATGAAATTAGTGTCCATAGAAAATATTTATTGACTACAAAATGTCAGAGCGCCAACTACACAGTCTTTCTGTTTTTTGCTTTCTCGCTAAAGGAAGCTCAAACTAAACTCTAGCTTGCAACATTGCTCTGCGAGTGTTTGTGTACATGTTGTCCTTCTTCAGTTATAGAAGGGACTAACAGAAACGATGTGTCCTTTCACCCACTAACCTTTTTTTCTTTGGCTTCTGCCTCCCCTGTCAGCTTCTTTAGAACAAACATAGATGATTATAGTAGATTTAAGGAAACATAGGAGAGGCATGGTGCTGGCAGAGGGGTGCCAAGTCAAGGTCTGCATCTGTGTGCCTTAGTATGTGTGATGTGTTCATGTTGTATGCACGTGTGTGTGTGTGTGTGTGTGTGTGTGTGTGTGTGTGTGTGTGTGTGTGTGTGTATGCTTTAGGGCAGAGGTAGTGGGAGGAGGGTTGAGGACGCAGGCCTTAAATGTTTACCAAGGGACCCCAAGAGGCCTGGGTTTAGCCTCCCTCTCTTCTGATTGGCTTAGACAACTCTTCCTGTCAGCCTGTGAGTTTGTAATTGGGTGAGAGAGGAAGAAAAACGGGGGACAGGCTTGCACAAGATGGAGAAGAAGCACCAGCCTTGCCAGGATGTCCACAGATGCTTCCAGATGTGAAAGGGTGAGACTAAAGTACGGATTAACATCAGGACATATTTTGGGGTAAAGGGGCCACCTTTGCTCCAATTTAGTACTTTTACTGGAAGAATGTTAAAGAAGTAAAAAAAATTATGCTAAAAAGAAGTGCAATGAACTTAACTTTTCCAAGGGGGAAAAAACAAACAAACAAGCAAAAAAAAAATAAAATTTCTTATCTGAAAGTGTTTATCGGACGGGTTAATAATTGTTCAACAGAACGGAAGCCAAAAATATGAAATTCATTTGAGAAACATTTAAGTAAGTCTGCATGAGCTTGCCTCTTGACAGTTCTCTGCCATAAATTCTTGCACTGTGTAACTTGGCTTTATATGACCTCTGGACCCTTGGAAGTCATCAGCACAAATATGACTGACTGCTTACAGTGGACCTGTCTGTTGCCACATTCATTAAAAAATTTGCTACATGTGACGAACCAGAGTTGCAAAATTATGTTGATTCTTGTTTTTTTTGTCCATGTTGCAATGTTTAGTTTTTTGTTGTTTTTTTCCGTTTGTTCTTGCTTTAGTTGTGCTTCATGTTTCAGATTTACTGACATGGATTAAGTCTATCCTTGGACTAAAAGCCTGAAATGAAAACCTTTTCTTTTGTCAAACTGAGATGTTGTTTTCCCTTAAATCTAGACTCTTTGTTTTAATGTGTAATAAATCTAAGCCAAATCAAGTAAATGGATGACTAGTGTGGTAAATATGGGCTAGTGAGCTGGATCCAGACATTTTCTTGTCGCTAGGGTTTTTTAAGATACCAGACTTTTCCAGTCTTGAGCAGTTCCTGTAACCTGTGGGATCTGCAAGATAAGATAAGACAAGATTACATAAGATAATGTGGAAGATAAGATAAAATGAGATAAGCTTGGATTCAGGAATCTTAAGATACTTGGACCACGTAATTTAGGCAAATGTATCCTGTGGGGATGGGGTTGTTTGCTGTCCAGTAAAGTCGTGGAGCCACAGCTGTAAATAGCCAAGGGTGCGGACTGAAAATTTGGCCTATATTTAGAGTTTGTCTCTAACACTGACTTATTGAGCGTTTTGTGAATTAGCTGCCATCATATTTTCAAATAAATAAACTACTAAAATATATGTTTTACAAAGATGGCAGGAGAGTTTGTGTTAGAACTTTTGTTGGGAAATACAGTTTCTACAAGTTAAGCCTCCACAGCTTTTTCTTTTAAGGATATTTTACCCTTTTTGTGTCATACATTAAAATTGCCATTAATTGCCATACAGGATTTCATAATTAGATCCAAAGTGCCAAAGTCAAACTACTTGTTGGTTTCTATCTAAAATATTTTGGTCTTGAAAAGCCAGTTTGTTGGGTTTGACATTCTTGGCATCATTGTGGATTTAGATAACTACTTTTTGCTTACCCACCAGAAACCGACCCTACAGAAAATGCTAATAACTCTAATTTAGCAAAGATCTATAATTCCCAGCTGATACAAAAGGAACATGATTTTCCCAGAAAGTTGGTTCTGTTCAAGCGGATGTGACATTCTCCCACTGCAAATCACAGAATCAAGTTTCCGGAATTTCCTTACCTGGATGATTAAGCATGGATCGGAACATGATTTTATTCACTCAAATGGTGACAGCTATTCCAAACAAATGCTAATTTTTCTTTTTATTTGTTGGAAGTTTTAACTCACATCTGTTTCCACTAATAACTTTAAATGTAATAGTGCATCAGTTTTCCAATACTGACACATTTATCGTTAATAAACCAAAGAAACATGGAGCTAAGTAATGTTTTAAAAACTTGCCCTAGCGCTAATAACAGGCTTTCAGGAGCATATATCTGTCTAATGATGTAATCGACTGTGAAACGAATGGATTTAACCATCTAAACAGTCAGAAGGTAGCGTGTACGTCATGGAAAAGTTATTTCAAGTAGCTGTAACTAATAGAAATGTTACTGAGATCTTTTCTGAAATGATAAAAAATGTTTTCTTTTAGAGTTCACACAAAGCGAAACAACACACGTAAACCCCACCATTCATATTTTCAGCTTTGAAATGCCGTAGCTGCAAACTCCCGTGATAATTCCTTACATCCTGTCCAGTGTTTGGTTTCATGTACACCAACTGAAATAAATAGCGGTCACAAATTGTGCTCACAGGCCAGAGAGAAAAAGATGGCGTTAGTGGGGGAAGGAGGCTAGTTCACATGGGAGTGTCACCATGGAGTTCAGCTGATAATTATAATCACAGTGTCTCTGTCCTCTCTTATTCTATCCTCTGTCTCTCCACAGCATCATGGCTCTCTCACTCGCCTCTAATCTCCTGATTCTTCTCATTCTTTCCTCCCTGGATTGGCTGCCCTCTCCAGGATCTACATTTCTCACAGACTGGGACCACACGACATCATCAGGTAAGTTACTGGTGTTCTTACAGCTTTGTGTCACAACCAGTTAGAGTGAGAAATAACATGTGAGAAAAAAAATAATTCTTCTCTCTTTCTATGTTCACCTCATCAAATATTAACAAGTGTGTTTTGCGTGCAGCATGTTGTTGACACTTGTTATCACGTCTTTTGTCAGACATCAGTTGCAGAGTGCTGTTTGTTCAGATTCATGTGGAAAGGTTCACTGTTGAGCAAACGCTGCATTTTCCTGATCTGGCTTGTCAGGCAGGATAGTGATCAATAGACTCGGGGTAAATATATGACTGGGGCTGCTCTGTCAAAGTCCAGGGACAGGATGATGCAGGATGTTCAGCCAGCTAACCCAGGTGCCACTGATCTATCTGAAATAATTAGGTGAAAGAATACTGCAGATGAGGGAATGAGTTGATGTTGCCATAATTTACCTTTTAAAACCAAAAACTTGCAAACAACCACAAAATAAGTGTGAAATAATGAATTGACATTTTAGCCCAATGATAGAAACAATTACAACTAAGGTAAAAGTGTCAAACCTGGAAAATAAAAATGGTGCTTATTCTGCAACAAACAGGTTTGAGAAATTCCTAGCAACCCCCAAAAAGTGATCAGTCGAAGGTGGTCAAGAGGAAAATCTCTTGTGCAGCAGTGTCTGCATTCCTGGACGTATTTTATGAGGATTACTTCTGGAAGACGGATAAGAAGGCATTTTCTGACCAAAGTTTTTTATTGCAGATGGACCTGGTTCAGCTTGGATAAAACAGAATTGACTCTTGTTCAAGCAATGAATCAGTACATTGTGGATTTAAGGCATCTATTGGGATTATAGTTGTGCACATTTGGATGAAAAGACTTTATTTCCATCCAAATTAATTGGCTGTAGTTTATTATGGTAAGGATTGTAGTCCAAAAAGATTGAGTTAGCAGCTTAACCATCAGCAGGCAGCTTAATTCTGTCTTAATCTGTTGATTGAATGTTTTTGTTTGATCCAGAGAAAGGCCTATAATTGAAATCAGATGCTCAATACATTTGCATACATTTAATGACGCTTAAAGCGTGCAAACCAGTTATATTTTGGCAAGGTAGTGTGCTCTGAGTATATTCTTAGGTGCATCTGTTCATTGCCATTAAAAGGTGAGCCAGACAGCATGAGTCAGTGACCTGAGATCTCCAGGCCATCTCTGGGCAGCCTGCTGGCTGCTGCAGCACCTGTTGCCAGAATGTTAAGCATGCATATTACCTGGAGAAACATTAGTGGAATTTAAACTGTTTGATTTTGGCCCTGCACTTGCACGTGCACGTATTACATGCAAACTATTTATCATTACCTTAGATTTGCATTAGTAAAATCTCTCTCTATACTTGGATTGCCTTTGAAAAAGAGCACCTAAGCATCGCAGCACATCATGTCTGCATGGTTATGGAAGGTATGGCATGCCTTATATGCTATTTTAAGTTATTAATAGTGCAGTTGACAGCATTGGACAATTTATTTCCCTCTTGTTTTTACAGTGCTTTTGATGTAGGTGACATTTAATAGTGTGCAGTGTTTTCCTGCTTTTAGAATGCAAACTCAGATTGCTGTAAGCAGAGAGTACAAAGAGCCTGCAGATCATTATGTTCAAGAAAACACAGCTTGATTGACTTATTTATCAGTACACAGTTTTATTGATTGCGTAACCAATAAATGGAATCAAGCAGTAGTTTTAGTTTTGTAATTTTGCCATATCTTCGGTATTCTTAAACAGGGAAATAGCTTGCCAATTTACTAAGACATTTCATCTTCCTTTGTATGGGTTTAATGAGAAACAGATGGAAAAATACCACTGGAATCCACCGAAGAATGCCAACTCATCGTGTTTTCTCCGGTCAAATTAAGATCAAGTCCACACTAGTGCGTCTTTTCTATTTTTTTTTTCCATTTGCTGTTATGCAATCTGCAGCAATCTGAAACACAGTGACAATAAATTAACGTTTCACCATCTTTTATCTAGCTAAAGTTCTTCTCTTTTCCTCATTTAAAGTTTTTTTTCCTATAAAAATAATTGATTCCTACTTTAAAATGTCTTAGAAGTAACTTTCCACCTTTGACTTCTTTAGTGTGCGGGGGTCAGGCCCCCTCCAACGGTCTGTTCACTGCTCTAAAACTACTTTATATTTAATTATGGCAAGTTGCAATTCAGTCATACATGTTCAGGATGGTACACAGGCTCTCTAGGTAGATTTTTATAGCAGGAATAAGTGGAATCAAGTTTGAAAGTTCAAGTGCTGAACATATTGTTATTTCTCTTCCCGATGCCAGTACTGGTGCAAAAGAAACCGTTCTTTCTCAGATTTTTGTTGTAAATCAGTCCATCTTCTTTGCCTCGGGCCTGAATTGTTATTTATAGTTGAGGTTCATGTTACGGGTTATAATTTCTATGCCTTCCCGTGATTGTTTTCATATATTTTCTGATGTGGCAGGAGGAGGCGAGGAAGCAGGGAAAGGTACGTAGTTCAGGTAATAAATTTGGTGTAGCTGAGACTAATGTCTGAGGATACATTTTGAGCTCTGTGTCTTTGCCCTTGGGCCTTTTGACGTTGTTAACAAAGTGGATCAAATATCTTTATCTCTGTCACTTTTACAGTACCATTCTGATAAGCTCTCAGGAAAAACTGCTGATAACCAGGTGATGTCAAAACCATTGAACATTCTGTTTGGTTCACCTCAAATGTTGAAATGGTTCCCAGTGACCACTGTGGTAGTTCAGTCCTGGTCTTCCTCAACAACCGTTAAAACATCTGTAAACACAAAGCAGCCTGTGATAGCATGAGCAAACACATGCAGCCTGTGCCTTTCCCAAGCTCACCACTGCACAACTTCCAATCTGGACAGCTGCTCTTCTCACTACGGCTTAAATGGAAAATGCTTTGCATGGGCTTTTTTATATACCTAAAAAATAACGCTTACAGTAAGAATGCAGTCTTGTGCAGTATGTGAGCCACCCTCAGCATTATGCTTTTGGAGTTGTTTAAAATCATTTTGTTGCTCTGCTTATGGACTTAAAAGAGTCTTCCTGGAATTCTGTGTCTGCAGCATATTTATGTCTGTTGTTAGGCGAGCCACAGAACAAGCCAAGAGTAGACATTTGGAGATGCTCCTATGTAGTTAAAGGCTTACCATAGTGATTATAGGCTGTGTTAGTCATTTCATTCTATCTATCCTTGCTCACATATACACTCACACACACTTTCCTTTTTCTTTTATTTTCTTCCACAACCTTCCTTCCTTGATTGTCTGTGTGGCTCAAAAGGACCTCACTCCTTAAGCGCATAGATTGATTCTGTTCAACAGGGCTGTGTTCCTTACCACAGAGGTGGTAGCTAGTGGTAACCGTGCAGAGGTTTGGTCCATCTGGCTTGTACACACAATCCACAGTTACATCTGCTTCAACGACAAGCGGTGGGTGTGAGCTTCAAAGTTGGGGCCTTGTGTGGGTAATGGTGCCTGAAGTTAAACACAAAGTTGGAAGAGCAGAAGAGAGACATGCATATTGTAGATAGCAGAAGCTGAGGGGAATTCATGGTTGGGAAAGTGCTGTGTGATGGAAGCAATGCTGCAAAGAAGACTAATTTAACATTTTGCATGCAGGAAAATTTGCCCTGATTTTCATATCTGTACATTGAATAGGAAAGTGTCATAAGCTGCAGGATGGATGGAGGAATACCAGAGGATAGATTAAAAAACATTTTCACACATCAGCAACAGTCCTGGACTGTTGTCTGCATTTCCTGGCAGAGAGACAAGAATTCAAATACCTGACTCTGACAGCTTGGACATTAAAATGTCTTTTCTCTGCCATGTCCAGAGTTCAAGGTCCATGTGGTCTGATTAAGCGCATGTGACACTAGAGCAGGTAAATCCGATGCATGCGCAGCAAATGAGCAGTTGCCATCTGACCCGACTCTTTGCACTCACTACCCAGGCAAGCACGCTTTCCTACACCGGAGTGCTGCCAGTGGCGAGAATGCATCTCATGCGGTGTATCTCCCGCTACACTCGCAGAGATAACTGCAGTCGCTGTGCCTCGTTCTCTAATGTGATTGGAAATGGTCTTACTTTGCGCACTAAATACGTTTACACGACAAATTGTTGATTCACAAGAATCAGAAGAGTTGTTTTGAAATTGTGCTCATTATATGGAGTCTTCATACTGCAAATAAAGGACTGAGAGTTGTGAAAGTGGGAAGGTTGCTTTAAGACAGAAAGCTTCCAATTAAAGAAAAAAACTAAATGAAAATAAAGTGTTTTTTCAGGGGAGATAATAATTAAGAAGAAAAATGACAGCTATGGTGTGTTCACACCAAATGCAAAGCCAAGTTTCACTTTGCATTACTCACATACAAATACAGTAGATGGATTTTTTTTTGGAAAACCACAAATATTCATCACACAGTAGGAGTGAAACTGTTACCAGGGGCCCGTTCTTCGTACCGCGCTAAGTAAGTTAGCTGGATTTGATTGTTGACGATTTCGCGCGATCCTGGATCCTTCGGTTCTCCGAAGCTCATCCGGGACTTGCTGTCATAGCAACAGATCCGTAAGCGTAAACCTGCTCGGGAGCAGGTTTACTTTATGTAAACAAGATTAGATCGCGGCCACTCAGGTATGTCCGCTTCATTTATACGAAAGCAACAGCGATATTCCACCACTGTTTCACCATAAATAAATAACATCAATGTAACTAAAGATAATGCAGCACTTGATCCTTTTATTGATTTCATACAGATACATACAGGTCATTTCCTAAAAAAAGGGAAATGTACTATTAATCATTCTATTTCATGTATTTGATTATTTCAGATGTAATTCATATTTCAGAGTAGTAATTGTAAATTACGTCGTGTAATCAAGATGAGAGACCACGGCTATAAAAGCGAAGGTGGATTTGGGAAGTCTGTCGCAGCCATGTCCTGTCCGTATACGCGAGCCACCCATTGCGGAAGGTGCAAGATTGACAAGGAGAGTTCTCAGAATTCAGCGTATATTGCGGGATAGACAGGATCCTTTAGCTCAGCGCGACAGTGTGCTCATAGAGAGATATTGATATTCCCGTGAGGGTATTATTTACTTAACCAACTTGTTGACGAGGGGGTGCAGGACCACCACCTGTCTTTTTTTGCTCTGTCCTTTTCTTGGTTGCTGTTATAAACAAACAAACAGATTATTTCAGGCTCTCTTTGCAAGAGACTAAAAGCAATATAAGTGATAAATATTACCATTCTGTAGAATATTCTTATATTTCACTTTTACTTGTTCCCATGTTCTAGTGGGTCCTGTCGTGGCTCTAATGTGAAAGAGGATATAATGTAATATGATATAATAAATTTACCCTACCGCCTACTGGTGTTGGCCAGAGGGGCCGATGGCGCGATATGGCAGCCTGGCTTCTGCCAGTCTGCCCCAGGGCAGCTGTGGCTAAAACACTCGACTCCAGCTACATGACGCGCAGCTGGAAACACTTCCCGCAAGTCGAGCTGCCCGAGATTCACAGAATTAACAGATAATGTTACATTTTTGTGATTTATATCTTATCAGGACGATAGAATTCTTATATCGGGATATGAGATTTTGGTCATATCGCACAGCCCTAGTCCCAGATACAAAGAACTGTAAGAAAAGCCTTAAAGAAAGTTTGCTAACAATCGTGAATATAGCAGAAAACATAAATAAAAACCTATAGGCTAATTGAATACCAGCTAACCTAGAAATTATGTCTTTATTTCACCTCCCTACAGTGTTGATGTATCACACTGTAATAGAGATTTGATTTGTCCCATATGAGGATCTCTGACACCCTCCAGTACAAAGTCCAAAGAACAAAATTAGGAGCAAGAACAACACTTGTTCTTTACTTGAACGTGGACATAATATGACATAACTAAGCTAAATCTGTGAGCTGTAATGGCATTAGAGAAGATTAACATCATTAGTCACTGTGACTACAATAAGCTGACTGGGTCACTACGCGGCTAAACACAGGGACTTCAAAGCTATGAACATTGTCATGAGGCTCAGATGAATCTAGAACTTGACATCCAGTCAAGCTTCAAACGAGAAGAAGCCCCATTGCATGTTCTGTTGTGTTACTGAGCAGAGAGGCAGGATGTATTCAAGGAACAGAACAATGGCATATTTTTTGTCGCTTATTGTTTTCAAGGTGTAAGTTTAGTGCATATGCATTTGTGTGTGTCCATGCACTTGAGTATGGAACTGCATGTGCAAGCTGGGAGTTATTTATATCACCTATTTACATTCCGTTGTTTGTATCCTGTTGCAATCGCTCACCTTTCTCCCGCTCTCTTCTGGCCTGCTTCTCGCTCTTACTGGCTCTGTCAAGAGTTGCACCATGTCCTAAGTCACTATGTAACCTTCACCATTAAGCCCAGTTTGGAGCTTGTAATTTTCATTGCCTGTTTTATTTGAAGATGACGAAGATGTATGAGAGTATTATGAATATGAAATAAATTTCTTCTAGACTTTGTCCTCAAATTTTTCTCTCTGATTCTTTCTTTTCCTCGTCATCCAAGACATGTTCCCATGGAAAAAAATTTACGTTGTGTGCTGCACACAGTTATACTTCTACCGTGTGTGCGCCTGTGCATGTGTGCGTGTGTCTTTGGGCTCTGGTGCAGGGATATAATGTAGGACTTGGCATGTGCAGACTGACAGGCACTTTTACTCTTAGCACAGTGTCAGCATGTGCTGCCAACTTCTCCATCTGGATAACAGAAATACACACAAACACAAACAGAATGATGGCGTTGGAAAAAAACGATCATATGGCAGAAGTTGGTGCTGAACAGCCAGAAAGGTCTCAAGTTTGCTAGGCAGGTACTACGGCTCGACACCTGCCAAGAATAGATGTGTAATAGACATGGGGAGCGTAGAATAAGGCATATGTGAAATGACTGGAAAACTAGCACCTTCAAACACAACCCCAATTCCAAAACTGTTGCAACACTGTGCAAAATGTAAATAAAAAAAGAATTAAATGATTTACAAATCTCATAAACATGTTTTATTCACATAGAACACAGAAATCACTGTCTGCGAACTGTGTTCAAAGATGGTCTTCTGTGGAAGTGTTCCTGAGCTCAGTCAGTGACTTCTATGACAGGATCATTCCTGCTTTTAGTGCAGTGCTGCCTGAGAGCCCGGGTATCCGTTATTGATTTTTATCCATGTCTGTTGCTCACAGAGATTTCTCCAGATTCTCTGTCTGTTTTGATGACATTATGTACTGTCTTTGCAATTTTACATTGAGAAACCTTATTCTGAAATAGTTTCACATTGTAGACACAGTTTGTTGCAGACTGGTGAATTTCTTGCTTTCTCTACTCCAGAGAATCTCCGTCTTTCTAAGATGTTCTTTTTGTATCCAGTTGTGTTAATAAACTGTTGCCAGTGAACTTAATTAGTTGCAAAATGCTATTCCAGCTGTTTCTTTGTAATACCGTTTAGTTTTCCAGCCTCTACTTGCTCCTGTCCCAACTTTTTTAGAAACTTGTTGCCAGAATCCCCCCCTCCTTTTTTTTTTTTCAAATTTTCTCAGTTTAGATATTTAATATCTTTTCGTTTTTTGGTTAATAAATATTGGTTTATGCAGTTTGCAAATCATTAAATTCTGTTTTTACTTACATATCTCACATTGTCACAACATTTTTAGCATGGGGGTTTATGCTAAATTATTTTAAAATTGTGCTGTTTAAGTTATAGTTTTACTCCTATAAATGTTATCATTTATATTTATGGTTTAAATGAATACTTCCAGAAACAAGGCTGCTTTTAGTGTCATGTCATTTTATGGGGTTTTTCTGTGGTCAACTGAGAGCAGACTCTTGAGTTATGTGAACAATGTGACTGGGGACAACAGGTTCAGTTGGCAGGTCTGTGTGTTCTCTTAAAGTACAGGGCAACCAAATCATTTTTAAACTAAAACCACAATGAAGAGACATCAAGAAGTTCTCATTTACATGTCTTTTTGGCATTGTTTATAGTGATCATAAGTAAGAAGTGGACAAAAATACCTAAACATGTGCCCGAACAAAAAGTCCCAAGTAATAGATGTAGCCCACAATATGGGGTAAACAGGGCTAAAGAGCTTTACGGTTGACAAATGTAATGGAACATTTACATGGAAATCTATTAGTGCGAATCTAATTCATGATAAAACAAAATCATAAACTTTTACGTTTTCACAAAGATACAGAAAGTAGTTTTTAAAAAAATGCTAAGGCATTTCTGTCATTATGACATGATCAAAGTATCGTAGCTAACCATATGTATTTCATTTTCATGTTCCTTATGCATCAGTCAGTAACTACTAATATTTGCACACATGAAGAGTGTGCAAAGAGTAATGGACCCAAAACTGAACCCAGGGGAACGTCACATGGGGTGACAGTTGGGACAGATTATAAATGATCTGCAGCGTATAAACAGTCGCCTACACTGACTTAGTTTGCCTTTATTAATAGAAATATCGATTAAAAGAAAATGCTGCTCTGATTTAATTTCAAAACATCTCTTTTCATCAAGTGACATTTGTAGTACCGGCTAATGTTTGTTTTTTAGTGGCGTCACTCTTCCTTCTTCGTTTTCCATCACATCTCGCTGTTCCTTTAGTCAGCCTTTTGGAGCATGACTAACCTCAACATTAACTTAAATCTGCAAATGAGCTGGAAAAGGTGATCATTCCACTCCTCATTACAATCGAGCATTTCGCAGTGCGGTAACTGGTAAATGCTGGTTGCACCTTTTTCTCTCGCCTTTTTCAGTTCTGTTTGCCAGCCGATGTGAGAGCCTAGGGCCGAGTGCTTTATTTAGGTTTCTTAGTGGATTTAAACCCTAATGGCTAAAGCTGACATGGAGGTAGATAAATGGTTTCCTAGCTCCTCTACACAGACTGATGAAGAGAGGACGTGAAGCTAAGAGCTGTTTATCAGTCTCAGCTGCACATCCACGTGGACAGACAGATACATATGGACAGCCAGGATGAGGCAGTACACCCACACACACACATGTACACACACATGTACACACACATACGCACACACATGTTCAAATTAGTTTTCTTCTTCCAGCCACAGGCTTTCAGCTCATTTAGTACCTGGCAGGTGCAGGCAGGATTTAGCTTTCCATTACTGAAACTCAAGTATAGTTATATATGTAGTTATATATGACTACATGCTGATAATGTGAGCACAGCCTTAAAAAAAATATTACAAGCCTATGTAGTCAGGTAATCAACATCCTCCTGTCAAAACATTACCCCTGGCTTGTGAGTCAGTTACAGCTGGAACGGTCCAGTTTTTATCCTTTGAAATACTGAAAAGGAGGAAATGAGAGAGAATGACAAAATTAGAGTGTGACCCTCCAGGTGTTGCGGCTCAACCTTTCACCTTTGACATGGTTTTAAGTTCAAAAAATGCAAATAGCTTTTTAAAAATACGGCATTGCTCTTTGACCTCAAGATTCTTCTTCTCTCGCAGACAAGAATAACAACTGGAAGATGAAACGCGTAAAAAAAAAAGCACGTCTTATTACGTAATTATTGATGATCATAAAAAGTCTTGTGAGTTGTGAGTAACCCCAAACATTTTCAGACGTGTAAGTACCAATCAATACAAATTATTATCCCCCCAAATTTACAGCCCATATAAAAACCCTAGGACCTTAGAAGTTTTGCTTCTGTAGTATCCTATTCTTCTGTAGTTCTAAGGCCTTCTTGCATTCAGCGTCTGCAGAAAGCTCTTTGATGGTTGCAGCTGGAATTTGTTGGATGGGGAAGGGAAGCCGAGCTGAAATAGCAAACCTCGGGGAAGCACAACAGCGTGCAAAAGGTGAAGGGAAGGGAGGTGGGAAAGGCACAACTGCACAGGAATGCAGAGAATTATGAGGTTATACTGGCACCAAATAGCATGGAAACGAAGTAGGTTTATATTCCACATGAATAAATGGTGTGTGCGTTGACTGCCCTGCCTGAGTTGGTCTTGTTGATAGCTTGTCTTGTTGTAGTTAGATGTGTGTAAGTTGAATCAGGATGCATGCTTGGTAGGTGTATGTCTGTATGCAGATGCCAGTAACGTGCCTTTCTTCTTCTTCTTCTTCTTTTTTTTTTTTTTTTTACAAGTGAACAATCTTTAACGAGTCTGTGTGGAGATATGTTTTGGTTTTATGTTTAGAAACTATCAGCTCCAGTTGGTCTGTAATTTCTTTCCCCTGTGTTTTGATGCATGTTTATGTTCTAGGTCTGTGTGTGATTTATAATGCAGGCAGTGAGAAGAGAGAGCTGGCGGAGAGCCAGTGGAGCAGAAATCAATGGTACTTTCAGCTGCTTATTTATGGTTGCACCAAACTCTGAGACTCTATATTCTGCTGGGCGAGAAACTGATCTCCGACAGGAGCGGGGGGGCTGGGAGGGAGGAGGGGTTAGGTTGTTACGAAATGTTTGGACACATCGAAACGTTAGCAGCATAATACTTTTTTAGCAAGTTCTTTTTTTTTTTCTACTGGTATGTGCGCGCAATGATATTCATGGGATTCACAGGGTAGCAGCAGCGGTTGTTAAAAGAAAGGAATAAAATATTTCTGGCACATTTGCAAGTTTGTATTTGTGCATTGTTTCAGAAATCATGTGGAAGCATGCCATGGAAGCATTTTCCATTTGTCTAGCAACTCTTTGAGTATAAATAATGCAGGATTACACTTAATACCCAGAGCTCATCTGATAGTCTTTAAATGTGGATTGTAACCTTAAGGTGCTATTATCTGTTGTGTTTTTATTGTTTTCAACTGTGGCAAGTTTCTGCAATTCTGAGGTTAAGATTAGATTTCAGCAAGTTTACTCAGCCTTTCCGTGAAAAAGTGATGTCTGACACCACCAGAAGTCATGATATTAGTGCAATTAAAGGTGACTGAGCTGTAAAAGGCTCACGCAGTATTGGTGTCACACTACCGGGCAAGAGGGCGGATGGGCAAGTGGTGCAAAGTTTGTGAATGTTATAACTCGAGAACAAGGAGACATAGGAGCTTCAAAATGATATTATAGGTGCATCTACTAAAAATCTCAGATGAGTTAGAACCTCAGTGACCTCAAGGTCAAGGTTTCTGAATATCTCGTGAAGTTTATAACTAGAGAACAAGGCGAAGTAGGATTTTCAAGGAATGGAATATTGGTGGGGGGAAAAAAAGAAGATGTACTTCTGCGAAAATTCAAGTTACTTTTGCAGAGTCCCGAAAAAGTTTTGCGAGATCCTGAGAAAGACTTTTTCCGCGCATTTAGCGTACATCTATCAGTACCCGAGTACTGCAGCTGGCTGTTAATGAATTCAGCCAAGACTGCCAGGTCAGAGTACTCCTTCGGATGAGTGTGTCCTCTTGCACTAAGAACTCTCTTCAGATGTCTCTCACTTATAAAAACGGTCTCTACTGTCAAGCACTGATCTAATTTCATAGTTTAGGCCAAGCTCAAACTAAAAATCTATTCATCTGTCCCACGGGTGTGTGTCCTCCATAACTGTGGTTTCCAAGGTCTCATTACTGACCTGGAAGTGTTTGGAGTTCAATCAAAAACTTTTGCGGGATCTCGCACAAGTAACTCAGGCTCTCGCAAAAATACATCTTAAACTTTTTTCTCCAATGTCCTTTGAAGGGCTCCATATGAAATTGATACTAAAGGTGCATCTACTAAATATCTCAGATGATTTTGAATCTCAGTATGCTTGACCTCAAGTTCAGAGTAAGCTTTCTGAAAATCTTGCGCATTTGATGATTTGAAAACACAGCAATGATTTTCAAATTGATAGTGGGCCCCTAGGAGACCGTGTATCTCTGTATTGTTAGACGAATAAAGCAAAGCCCCTGCAGACGCTGATAGATGTTAATAAAGGTGATTCATTAGCCTAATGCAGTCTCACTTCCTTTCTAATCGTTGCTCTTCTAACTCTGTCTTTCAGCTCTCATTGAGCCTCATTTTACTGAGTGTATATCAAGGGACCAGGAGACGTTCCGCTGCTGGTGGAGTCCTGGCACCTTCCACAACCTCTCCTCCCCTGGAGCACTCCGAGTCTTCTACCTTAAGAAAGAGTAAGTGTAATCTCCAAAATGCTTGCTTTACTCTCAGAAATCCTAATAATTGCTTGTTTTGTAGAAAACTTCACGTAGGCACATTGTTTTGTGTGAATCAGTGAGCTCCATTAATGATGGTATAACCTTTACTTGACAAGAATTTAGTTTTTTACTTCTTCTTATGTTTCTTCTGCCATTGTTTCACTCATTCAGGTCTCCTACCAGCCAGTGGAAGGAGTGTCCCGAGTATATCCATTCAAATAGGGAATGTTTCTTTGATGCAAATCACACATCCATATGGATCACTTACTGCATGCAGCTTCGCACTCAAAACAACATCACCTATTTCAATGAAGATGACTGTTTCAGGGTGGAGAATATTGGTTAGTAGCCAAGATTTGTGCATATTTACAGATTTTTTTAAAAGTTTTGATTTATCAGAAAATTTGACATCCTACTGTTTCTCATTTTCAGGTTGTATGTAAAAATTCTTTATAGCATTAGGAGATCTTTACAGATGTTACTTAATGTATTCATATGTAATTATATATTCATATTTCACAGCACAAAATGGTTATTTCTAGCTCAATGAATTACTCGTGCAGAAGGATACCTGGAAATTCTACTTGTTTTTGGACTTATGTCAGATAAACAGTGCTTAAGTGGTAAATACTTTGAGTCTAGAAGATGCTGACAAGCAATATATTATCATATGGCAACGTCATATGTTGCCTGACATCTTCTTCATGGAAAGATCTTTGTTTGTTCTTTTTATGAGTATAAATTAATTGTGGATGTTGTCTTAGACACTTGACCTGTAGTAGGGTCAGGCTTTTAGTTGCTGCTTATTCTTCCAAACCTCTTTGTTTATAGAAGGAGCGTAGCAACTACTTGTTGAATCAGCTCCAGATGATTCTTGACATTGTTTAAAATGCCTTCTCCCCCTCTTCTTTATGGCCAACGTTTCCAGTTATACCAAAGAAATATCTATTTGTGATGTGTTCATGATAATATCAAATCAGACCTGTGCAGTTTCAATCAATATTGCTTGCATTTGCTCCAGTCTCAGTTCAAAAATATCAATGTTTTACACAAATGTAATGTGATGGGAGGACTCCTTCTTTAATAATTATGACTTCGTGGAGGTTTTCACTTCTTTGCTTTGTCCTTATGTCCTCATCAATCGTGTTAAATTAATGAAGAAAAAAGAGAAAAACAAAACGTGTTGATCATTTAGTTTTAAATCTGTTAAATGGAATTAAATGTTTTAATCTTTGTAAAGGGAGTGACACAGTCTGGATTGAACAGATATTGACTTTTTGAACATAAGCAGTATTTTTTTAGTATTCTGTTAACCTTTTTTATGTGATCCTAAATTAGCATACCAAATCAGTAACTAGAAGTGTCCTTTCCTTCTGTTCGAATATGAACTTTTGCCTTTTCTCTGACAGTACGTCCTGACCCGCCAGTGTCTTTAAACTGGACCCTGCTGACTATAAGTCCTTCCAGGCTAAATTATGATGTCATGGTTAACTGGGAGTCCCCACCTACTGCTGATGTTAGGTTGGGATGGATGCGTTTGGAGTATGAGTTGCAGTACAGAGAGGGAAATACCACAAACTGGGAAGCAGTAAGTCTTTTATTCCTAACTTTTTAATAATCTTGCCCATTATTTCTTTTTACACACAGTTCCTCACATTGACAAAAGCAGATTTTGCACATGCACATTAACACAAATAAAAAAAGCAAATCTCATGCTCTTAAAAATGGATTGTAGGTCATCGAAGCAGAGTGTTATGTTTCTCTTTCCCTCCCCCCTGAACACTTGTAGTTAAAATGCAGTTGGAGCTTTGCTGGCAAGGCTGTGGAAGCCAGAGCAAGGCCTTAGCATCTGTGAAGGAAGAGAAGGGAGGGATCTGTAGGTCAGAGGCCATGGGACTGTGTACAGGCTCGTATTCATTACCGCTTGGCTTGCCTGATGGTTGGGGACCTCACGTCCATCTGTTATAATAGCATGTCATCTATCCAGTCTATCTGAAGTGCATCAGTAATTGTGTAGTTACAGGTGCCAAAAATAAAAACGGACCTCTTGACACCCTCCTTTTCTTACTCAGCCTTTAACATTGGTGTTGTTACTATTTCTGTCAGGATAGCTGCATCATTCTTTTTAAGCACATCATCATCATTTCTTTTTTTAATTTACAAAAGGTTTGTCTGTTTTTGCAATTTTCAGTTGGAGATTCAGCCACACTCTCATCAGACAATCTACGGTCTGCACTTAGGAAAAGAATATGAAGTACACATCCGCTGCAGGATGCAGGTTTTCATTAAATTTGGCGAGTTCAGTGAATCCATCTTCATTCAAGTGACTGAGATTCCTAGCACAGGTAACGCATGTGTTAGAATGATGCAATGCATTTTTGGTGAACTGCAAACTGTTTTTTTTTTCTTTGAGCATTTAACACAGTATGATTGATGAAGCCAGAGGACTGGTTGTCATCATTATTATGACGAGTTCTGTTTCATTTTGCTTCTTAGAGTTTCCTGTCCATCTCACACTGGTTTTTGTATTTGGGACTGTGGGTATCCTCATACTCATCATGCTCATAGTCATCTCTCAGCAGAACCGGTACGAGCACTCACGCACTCCCTCTCTTTCATGCATCTGTGGTGTCCAAAACATCTGTGAAACAATGAGACATCTGCTAAATCACAGGTGCACATCTCTCTCTTTCTCTCTCGTTCTTCTGTCATTGCAGATTAATGATATTTCTGCTGCCGCCTGTTCCTGCACCCAAAATCAAAGGCATCGATTCAGAGCTATTGAAGGTATTTCTGGTCTGTGATTTTTCAAGCAAATGCTAGACCCCCGCAGTCAAGTAGCGTGACTGTCAGAGGGGGATCAAAATTGTTGTGTATTTTAATCAGATTTTAAAAAAGGCAATGTTTGGAAGTAAAACCATTATATAAGGGATTGTGTAATCACATTTTTAAAATTATATTTCAATTGTAATTTGGATAGAAAACAGATTCCTGTCTGTCTGTGCGGCTCATACTGTAGAGATATGTTAGGTCACAAAATCACCACATCACTCCCTCGTCTCTCTCTCACACTCACTACCAGTTTATCATCTGACTCAACCACCAATTAAACGTGAAACAAAACTGAATATAAATAACAAGAAAAAATGGACATAAGGACCACTCAGAGGGAATTAGACAGAAAGAGCATCATGATTCAGGATTGTGTTGTGGGTGTATTATTCACAGAGTGCATTTAAAAGCCATACAAAACAATCTCACCTCTGAACAATTAAAAAAAAAATCCTGATGTAAATTAATAAATAAGTTATGTTGTTAATTTGTGAGTAGACCAAGCTGCCATACACTTTTTGTTGGGTTTAAAATTTTAGACGTAAGTCTGCAAAGTCAGAGTGTTTTACAGAGGAAACTGTCAATTTCTGGAGCCTAAATGTCAGAACACTTGTTTGTACACTTGCAGAAGGGGAAGCTGGATGAGCTGAATTTTATGCTGAGTGGTGGAGGAATGGATTGCCTGCCCATTTATGCACCAGATTTCTACCAAGATGAGCTGTGGGTGGAGCTCATGGAGGTCAATGAGACAGAGGATGTAGATAGTGGAGAGAAGGAGGATAACCGGGGCTCAGACACCCAGAAACTCCTGGGTCAGTCCCAACCTGTCAGTCAACACATCAACATAAGTTGCTCTAATTCAATCAGGTATGGCAAAGATTTACATTTAAAGGTGTTATTTGTTTAATCAAATAGCTCCGTGAATACTCATTTCTTTGCCTTTCTTGTTTTTTTGGCTTCTCCTCAAGTGGTCCAGATGCTGAGTCCGCCCAGGCCACCTGTTACAACACAGATCTCCCTGAAGAAGAAACACTAATGCTGATGGCCACGCTTCTACCAGGACAACCTGATGAAGAGGAAACCTCCCTTGATACTGTAGAAAGATCCTCAGCCTCTGAGACAGGTGAAAGACAGCTCATCCAAACCCAAACCAGAGGGCCCCAGACCTGGGTCAACACAGACTTCTACGCTCAGGTTAGCAATGTTATGCCCTCTGGTGGTGTGGTGTTGTCTCCTGGACAGCAACTCAGAATCCAGGAGAGCATCTCAGCCGCCGAGAAGGAGACAAAAAAGAAGCGGAAAGAGAGTGAAGACAGTGAGGAGTCTGAGGAACGGAAGCAAAAAGAGCCACAGTTTCAGCTGCTAGTAGTGGATCCAGAAGGAAGTGCCTACAGTACAGAGAGCAGTATCCAGCAAATCAGCACTCCTCCCCCTAGCTCTCCCATGCCCGGTGAGGGGTACCACATCATACATCCTCAGCCAGTGGAGCCCAGACCTGCAGCCACAATGGAGGTTAATCCGTCGCCTTACATTCTTCCTGACTCCCCCCAGTTTTTTGCTCCTGTTGCAGACTACACAGTGGTTCAGGAGTTAGACAGTCATCACAGTCTGCTCCTTAACCTGCCTAGCCACCAGACCCCCCCTTCCTGCCTGCCACAGCACCCACTCAAGGCACCTATGCCTGTGGGGTACATTACCCCAGACCTGCTGGGAAACCTCTCACAATAAAATGACAAAGACATCAGACCTTTACATGTAAGGCTGATTCACCAGGAAGTTACCCGCAGTCGTCCTACCCGATTCCCGTTGGAAACCAAGTAACTCCCAGCACACTGGGCGGCTGAGATGTGTACGGGTGTCTATTTTCAGAGGATGCTGAAAGGCAGATATAAAAGGCTACAAGATACTCTCTTAACTTCTTTGCATCTGCTAAAGCAGTTCTTTCTTTTGAGGCAGCCAAATATTAACATCATAAACCAAATGCACAGTTTGCTCTGTTTCGTCAGCATCTCATGCATCCATGCATGATTACAGTGAGCCAAGCAAACATAATATCAATGCTTAACTGCCTTGTGTTGCATTGTATCTCTGGCTTATTGTGTCCAGAGCAATGACACTGTTACAGTCTTAATTTTACAGAGTGCTTTCAGTGCATGACTGATGGTGTGAGTTTTCACACCAAACAAAGGTCATTGCTGACGGTGATGCTGTTTACCCCACGAGGTACTTTATCAGTTTATCAATAGACCGTTCTTATCTCATCATATCATATTAGCACTTCACTAGAGATATATTTTTATAAAAAAAAACAACCAAATACACTGTTCAATACCTATCCAGATTTAGCTTGCATTCCAGTCTTCATTTTATCTAAAAGGTAGCTGTTCATATTTTCAGAGTAAGTAATGGAATTGAGGTCGTATAATGTCAAGCTATGTTCCTCTTAACCTCTAGTTCAATAGAATGTTTAATGCTTTAAACAAATAGAAAAAAACATCCAGCACGCGTATACACACACAAGAGATACCAAAGTCAGGGCAACAAACACCAACAGCAAATTAAAGTTAGTCCAGTCACAGTTATACCTCTTTCTTTTCGTGGAAAGTGTTTAAAGGAAATCTGGGAAATGAAGGAAACCACTAACTTACACATAAGTAGACACAGTAGAGAAATTAAAACACTTCATGGACTAGTACCCATAATTAATTGAATATCACACGCTGATATACATATCTAATTGTGTGGTTTGTTTGTTTTTTTTGAGGTTATTTATTGACATTTAATTTTGACGCCAAGTTCATACGTTGCACTGAAGTGCAGCACTTGTATTATGAGGAAGAATTCTATCAGTTTCACTCACAGCTGGGAGAAAACTGGGCTATACGTTACAGAGCACCACCAAGTGCCTTGCTCAAGGGCACGTTGATTAAGTAGTTTACCGGAGAGAAAGGGACACATGCACACAGCTAGCAATTCAGAGAGACTAGGGCAGCGTATTTTTTTAACTTAAACCATAAGCTCAAGCTTTCTTCTTGGGGTTTGTATTCCTCTGGTGTAAATGAAGCAAGCTGAAAGACTGTGAAAGTATACTTTAAATGTAATTAGCTAAATCTTTCTACCTATTAACTGCCAAGTGTTAACAGCCTGTGCCTATAATATTATAAGTGGCTTGCCAGTTCTGTGCTATGGTACTATGTTTATGCAATCACAACTTGTGCATTTATGCATTGCTTTGTGCAGGCAAGATCTAGAAGTGGACAGTGTAGGTGAACTGTGCAGAGATATCGCTTTTAAAAATCTGCACAAGCACTGCAACGGCAACACGCACGTGCGTGCATGCATACAAGACAATAATGCGTAAAACTATTTCCCTTAATCATATTTTAGTCTTTGCCTCGTTCACCTAGTTTATCAGCTGCAAACCACAATAAGCATCCTGCTAATCATGCTCACAAAACCTTTCAAATCCAAAGTGATTATGAAAGTTCGTACTGACCACTTGCAAACTGACATGTATGTAGCTGCGAGCATTCCTCCCCAAGAAAAGCTCAGTTATATATTGTTGCTTAATAAGTTAGATATCTTTATAATGTTTACAATAAATTTGTCCTGGGAATTGGGGGATTTTTGTAATACTATCAGAATCAGAATACTTTATTAATCCCGAAGGAAATTAGGGTTACAGCAGGCAGCACGCTAATGGCGCATGCGCACAATGTGGGTGAAATCAATCTGAATCTGAACAGCCTCCATTTGGCAGCCTCCAAATGAGCTTTTCTCACCATAACACAAATGTATTCTACAGAGCAAAGGAAGCACATCCAGCATAGAAATACATCGTTAATACAGATAAGTGGATAGATGAGTCAGATAATATATGCCTTTTAATCCGACATTCTCATAGCAATGCAAGAGCCATAAAATGATTTTTTTTAATGGGAATCTGATAAATATGTGCCACTTCTCTCTATCTCGCCTTTATATCTCAGCATTATGTCGTTGCAGCCTGGTGCGAATGATCCCAGCGAGTCCTTGCTGTTGCAGAAAAGTCTTAATATATTGACTGTTGCTGTAAAATTACAAGCATTTATATTTTGCGTCATTAGTAGTAGCCACAATATATTGCTGCTCAGTGCATGTATATTTCCCGCATTGAGCCTTACTGTGGTGTCAGTAACGATCATTATAACATGTACGTAAGTGTTTTGCAGGCGACGTCCGTAATCAGTAGCATTGTAACGTGACCGTTTCGCCCCGAGAATCTTTCACAGTGTTTACACTCATCCAAAGACCCCCAGAAGGCTCTCTGACTTTATGAAGGAAGATCAGATCATGGGAAAAGCACTGTTTTGATCCTGTATCAGTTGTACCATGGTGATTTTTAAAAGTGTACAAACTGAAATGTGGAAAAAGGAAAAAAAGGAAGAAAAAAAAAGTTTAATCTGTTAAAGTGTTTTTTAAAGGTTACAGTACGATAGAAATATTTGGGAGGTGCTTCTTTTCTTCAAGCTGTGCAAATGTTTACTACATTTCAAATGTTATTTCAAGCTTATAAATGTTACAGACACTTTAGAAGAAGCACTTTTTACACGTACAATATATATCTGATGTAGACATATTTTGTATCAAGTGAGTGAAAAAAAACAGCGCTATAAACTAGTATTATATATTTTCTAGTCAGCAGAGTAATCAGAAAGTGAGGAACAGTATCAGTGTCGATAAGCTTCAGTTTTGTTTAAAGAACGTATTTTACACAGATTGCTTTTAACAGATTACTAGAAAGATGTATTGTAATGGAGTATTTAATATTTGCTAGAAGATTTATAGATAGATAAATGCAGATTTTTAATGAAGTCATATCAAAAAAGAGGCAGAGTGAATAGGTATATTGTAACTCTGTGCTCGGACTTTCCTCCCGCTATGTGATTTCAGCATTTCATTATTTGAAAGTGCATTTTTTCACTGGGGTAAAATATTTTATAATGATGCCTTTTAGCCCCCAGCCTGTCAGTCCAAGTGTGGCTTTTGTCGTTCTACAGTGTCTGGAAGTAGTTTTGCTGGAATCTGTGCTGGTTGTTGCTCGTTATCAAGCAAAGAGCACCGAGCCACACATTTTTCAGCTTGTTGAGGAAACACTTTCATTCTTGACTTGAGTACAGCAGTATACAGCCTGATTTTTAATGACCTTCAGTGGTTTCACTCTCTTTCCTTCCATGTGCTATTTATTTGTCTGCCCCACCACCTTAGCCAAATTAACTGTGAATGGTGCTGCATGAGTAATATTTTCGCTGCCGTGTTGTCATCTTGATTAATAAAGCTGGAAATGTTCTGCATGCCAAAATCAGACCCATCACCATTGTGGTCTCAAGTATGACGTTTCGGTTTGCATTGGCTTGTTTTCTTCATATTTTGACACAAACCCCTCACACCCACCCCCTCCGTCCTTGGAGCCGCTGTCCTTGTCTGTTGGCTGCTGTTTTACTCGGGGCTAAGAACTTGTTTGTGATGTTTATTTGATATTGTTCTCTTGCCAATTGAGCCTTTCTGATGTTGTATATGTGATCAATAAGCTCTCGACAAGTTACAAAATAAATATACAGCATCTTGGTCATTATTTTTGTCATGTTGTCTTCAAGAATGAAAAAATAAAAATGTTTTCAAAGGCAAATCTAACTGCTAATGCTGTTTACGAAGCGCCTTTCTAAGCTGCATTTAACTCCATCTCCAATTTGTACGCTGTGTGTTGGACCAGTTATTTTATTTTCAACTAATCTAGCGTTTTAAATGCAAACGTAAACTAGACAAATTAGATTTCCCCGAGTTATCGAGATCATGTTACTTATTATAGATAATTTACAACAGTGTTTATGACTAATTCCGTTTCAAGATGCAGCTCAACAAGCTATTCACAAGACCTCCCAAAACCACTGCCAGCTGTGTCATTAAAAGTATAATAGCATTGAAAGTGCATACTGCACAGTAAAGGTCAGCTCAGATCAGCACTGAGTGACAGAAGAAGGCTGTTAATGAAGAAAATTTGCTGCCCAATGTGGTCTTAGAGTTTAAATGCAAACAGATTTCCGTGTGTGTGTCTGACAGAGATGAACACTGGAATTGCATCTGTGTATGTGTGGCAGTTGGAGTGGGAAGAATGTGAGCTTGTTTGTGAGAAACACAGAGGAACTTTGTGCGAATGAGTTCACAAGCGTGTGAGTCTCTGTCGCTGCCGGTATAAATGGAGAGAAAACGGCTGCAGGAAACGTTGTGCATCCGTGCATCGAGGGGAAAGCATATCGGACAATTAAGACAGGCTGTGTACTGCCCAGCTCTGTGTGGGGCTGATTGAATCAGAGAGACAGCCACTCACAGCTCTTTGTCTCAGGACATTGCAGGTAATTACCCATAAGTCACTGTTCCTCTGTATTGGATCTTCAGCCCAATTACGCCCACACAAGCAGTCCACCTCAGCTTCATTTATTACCTCCGGTTGCTTGTTGACCTTTTCAGACACACAGTCCAACAGGCAATTCAGCTATAACACTGAACAGAAGCTGGTGTGCTTTAAGTCTTTGAGATAATTTCACAGATTTTGGAGCTGGACACTGGCATCATTACACCAATGTTAGTATAGAAAGATGAGCTTAAGGTGCCCCTCTTCTAGATGACACTTCTGTTAATGTTTGTTGCATCTAAAGCTATTTCAATAACAAGCAAACAGTCATACAATGCCAAACCAACAAGAACTCATCAGTGCAATCACTATAAACCAGAAATGTAAGCGTGTCATCAGCATGTGCAAGCAAAGTGTTTTCCTTTAGCCAAATAAATAATTGCATAACATAAACTGGAAGTGCGATGTGTGCTTTGCTTCTGCACATTTGTCAATATGTTGCAGGAAACTAGAAACAGACACCTTGATCCTTGAAAATGTGAGAGTAACCCAACAACCTAAGAAGTCCCTTTATTTCATTGTATGAAATGTATGAAATATGCTAATTTGGGAGGATTTGTCAGTGAATTTGTCAATTAAAGGCTCTATCAAATCTGTATGAATGGAAGGGCTTCAACAGTATACACATCAGCTCAATGGCTCAATGGTGGTGTAGTGGTGGTTTATTGTCTAGATCTTTATCGCCACCTGCTGATACATATTTGGGAAAACAGTGAAAACACTTTTTACAGAAATCATCTCCAGATCATCTAAAGGGAAAAAGTATCTACTCACAAATTTTCTGAGTTGCTGAAACATTAAATCCCACTCTCTAAATCAGGAACTCCTCAGTGTCCTGAGCCAGTTTATCAACTTTATGACAGTTTTCATCTAGTCGGAGACTATTTGTGTGTGTGTGTGTGTGTGTGTGTGTGTGTGTGTGTGTGTGTGTGTGTGTGTGTGTGTGTGTGTGTGTGTAGTGGTAACCACAGGTAACAGGGGATAAACGGATAAACATGACTGCATCAGAAATATCATTACTACATTAACAAGAAACTTTAATAGAGTATGTTCATACTAGCGCTTTGGGTGCCTTGAAAAGCGCTATATAAATCCAATCCATTATTATTATTATTATTATTACTTGTTTGTGGAATGATAACATTTAAGAATTTCCCAATCATTTCAACAGTGAATTTTAACTGTTTTAAGCTAATAGGCTAATGTGTTTAATAGTATTATTTACCTATATTTTCTTATAAAGCGATGTTTATTTGTATCATAATTTCCATAATAAAATTACTTTTACTAGGTAATGTTTTATGTGACATCTAGTATCTTCACTTTTCCATTTTCCCTTGAGCTTTGTAAAGGTGGGTACTCTCTGGATGGGCCTCCTGTCCATTACAGGATTAACACAGACAACCATACAATCATAAAAATACTCTCACATTTAAACCTACCTGGCAGCACCACTCATATTTGAGCTGAGAGAGGAAGGCAGTGAGAATATTTCCATTTCCTATGGAAATGAGGAAAGCCAGATATCACACCATTTTAGCAGACTTCCTTTTTTATTCATGTTTCAGTAAGCAGTCCATTACTTACAATTATTCTTCTAGTGAGAGAATAGTTTCCTTATGTTGTAAATTGCCCACATGAAGGTGTAAGGAAGATCAATGTTTTTTTTGTTTTTTTTTTAATGTATGAGGACTGTTTTGATGTAAACAGTATCAGCTGTGACTACTGAATTAAATGGGACAGGATACTATATTGCAGCTAATATGATCCCCCTCATTCACATGTAATATATACACTGAAAGAAAAAAAGAAGATACTCGAAAACTAGAAGAGTAATTGAGCCATCTTTATTCAACTCTCATTTTTCACCTTGCATACAATTCCAATACAGTTCTATGTCCGATCTTCAGGTTTTCAGGGTGACTGATGTCTTCCCACTGAAACCATCACTAAGAACAGAGCGTATTCAAACAGTCATTCATTGCTTTACTCTCGTTTTTCCTTGCTGTCTTCCTGAACTTCAAAAAAAAGAAAAAAGCCTTGTAGCAATGTGTGAACTTTGAAGGCTAAATACCAAATTTGGTAAAAAGAAAAGTGAAAGAATAAATTGTACTGTTAGTACTCAAAATTTGAAGATTTTCTCTTATGGAAAAAGGTCACACCTCAGATATGTTAAAGCTTGTGCACAAAACATGTGTTAGTTACTGCTGTTATATATGTACTTAAGAATGATAATCGATAGAATGCCCCACAAAAAAATGATTGGTCTATAGTTTTTAGATTTATATTTAAATGTCTTTTAGGGGGTTTCCTCAGTAATGGATCAGTGCTATTGGACTTCCCTAATAAAAAAGCAAATACAACCTTAAGACATATTTTTAACTAATTCATAAACTGTGATGCTCTTGTTTACTATTTCCTCTAAATTACTTTTACTTTTATTTGCAGTTTTTTTGTGTCATTTCTACTTCTGAACTTTAAAAACTTTGAAGCGTTTATCATGTTTTGAACTACCCTCTCCTTTTTCTCCAGCCTGACATCATACAGACGCCACTAGATCATAGTTTCTGCATCTGGTTTCATAAAGGATGGAAAAAACATAATGGGGGGGCTAATTTGAAAACATGACAATCACATACACTCCTGAGAAAGGAGGAGGGCAACCCACTGACAGATACATTGAGATAGTTAAAATTGCGATATTCTTTAAATGATATTCAAATTACTTCAATGATAAGCTCACAATAGCTGCTTGACTCTAATTTAACCCATTGCTCTACTGTCAGGAATGCCCACCCTCCTCTCTCAGGGTAATACTTGTTGGTAAAAAGAGCATTTGGCCCCGGTGTTGCTGACTGGTGTTAATATGAAGCTGACATCAGAACCAGCTTACAGCTGCTCTCATCCTCAGCTAACAACACCTGGGGGTCAGGCTCACTGGGCTGGCTGAGGCTCCTGTCAGGCAGCGTGAGGCAAGCGTCACTGTCAGGTTTCCCTAACGTCATTGACTGCATCGCCTATCAGCCCGTGTCACCGTCAGGAGGTGGGTAACGCCTCATCACAGTGTCAGAGACCGACTGGCTGCTCACTCCCTGCCTCGCCAAACAGCCTGCGTCAGTGTCAGCATCAGCTGCTCTTAATTTCATTGTCAGAGCCCGTCAGACCCTGTCAGTTGTACTTTAACTTTCACCTGTTCTTCCTAGATAATCAAGGCCTTTCAATGACTGCATGAGCCTCCTGTGCCACCTGTTGATTGTGCACGTCCTGGGGAATCTGGCCTAAATCAAAATGATGCTGGGTCTGAGGCATGTCACCTTCATGGAAATGCCCATGTGGTCTAACACCGTGCTGTGTCTGGTCGGCACCATTGTGATTTCTATGATGATGGCCATTGTTGTGATCACTGCCATGGCCAAAGCCACGAGGATGAACATCGTGATTATCCCCATGGTGGCCGTGACCGTGACCATTCTGATGACCATGACCATTCTGATCACCGTGACCATTCTGATGACCATGACCATGGTGATGACCATGTCTGGTGTCGTCCTGTTCAGCTGGGACATCAGGCTGGACCTCTGCATTATCTTTGCACTCCTCTGGGATCTCAGCACTCTGAAATTACAAGCAGAGATTCAGTTTAAGATCTTGCCTCTGATTAAACAATTATAATATGATGATCATATTACCTCACTTAAAAAACAACTCTCTGTTAGATTTGATCTATACCTCATGTGTGCAGTCGCCACATAGGCGTTTGCAGTAGGTGTCTTTGATTGCCTGCGCAATATGGCCCTGTCCAATGATGGAGTATGGAAGTGAAATGCGGTGGGTTAGACGGCCACACCTGTTTGCAAAGGGACAGAAAAGCATTGTAAGATTAGGCTTGTGGAGGTGAGATATGTTGTCCAAAATTACAATGTTCTATTGGTTTTTCCAGAAAAATGTAACTGAATTTTCCACTTCATGTCAAACCTGTCATAAATGAAAAAGTCATCTTTCTCTCCAGCCAGAGTCTGCCAAACATCAGGCTGTTGCCCGTCCTGCTTGTAGAGTATGATGTTCTTGGAAAGTTTGGCCTCCAGCAAAGGGTGCAGATGTCGTGATTGCTCCCCCTGGTGGTTAACGACCATGTAGACCACATTCTTAAGACCCTGACGTTCCAGCTTCTGCTGCAGGCCATCTAGTCTGCTCAAAAGAAGAGCATTGGGAATCAGTATCAAAGCAATATGTCAAAGTAAAAATGTCTTCTATGAATATGAATAGAAAGATTTCTTTGACAGTTTTAACAAATTTAAAAATCTCCTATAATATCTCAGTTACCAGTCTCTTGTGCTTTGCCACAGGGCTGATCCATTGTCATGACACTTTTTGTGTTATAAATAATGAGAAGTGTGATATACAACCATTGTCATATGACGGGCACATACCTGGAAGCCTGCACCAAGCAGAACAGTCAGCTGGCCTGTAAAAGGGCCACTACCGTCACTCGACCTACTGACCCCTTCATAGGCTCCACGTCTCCTATCCTCCAGTCTGAAGGTGGCTGACAGCGGGGCCCTCCCCCCTCACTCTCTGCCCCACCCCCATGGAGCAGGCAGAGAGTGAGGAGCAGACTGAGGCCTGCCCACATTTCTGTGGCGCCTCCTTACTGCCCCAACTTTAGTTTCAGAGAGGAACAGGGTAGAAAAAACAGAAAGGAACAGAAAGAAATGCATGAAACTCAGCAGAAAAACACAGCCTATTAGTACAAAAGGTCAGAGAAGGTGTTCAATTTTTACATTCCTCATATCATACTAGGAATCTTTCTGGACTTGATATAGGGTATATATCAAAATCTGTGCAATTAGTAAGAGTGAGCAGAGCACTTTTATTAAGTTTTCACTGGTGTTGCAACACAAATTTTAGTCCAGTGATGCAGTAAATACAAAAAGTAATATAAAAATATAACTTAAGAGGATTTGTGACTGAATATTATATTAAAAAATATGTTCTGCAATATATGACAAGCAGAAAAGTTCAAGCAAAATATTTGTTGTAGTTTATGCAGAGAGAACCTGCGCACTCATCAAAAAATTCTATATTGCGAAATACCCCAACGTCTGGTTTCTAATGGGTTTTTTTTTGATTTTGTTTTTTAACAGTTTACTTATTGCAGCAGTTAAACATTGACTTATAGGTCTTTACTTTATGTAAGTTAACAGAATATAATAAATGTTGTTACTTACCCTTTGGTTAAAAAGTTTCCTACCCTCTGTTCAGCTCTGCGTGGCTGCAACTCTCTGAACAAAAACAAGCCTCCTCCTCCTCTGTCCCTCCTTATATAGCCTCCCTGTTGTTTTTCTATCAGGAAGGAGGACAAAGTTCAGTCACAGCAGTATGCTGATCATCAAGTTAAAAAGTCACAGTGCATGAAATCCGCTTGCTGACAGGACACAGATGTTTATAATGGCACATGTACAGTTTCCAAAGGGTAGTTTGTCCTTAAAGGGACCTTAAGGAATGTGTGAGGACAAAAGGTTTTGCCTATCTTATGTAAGTGCTGGAGATAGTGTGTGCATTTGACTTGTAAATCAAAGCTGTTGATTTGTTAATATGTAACATATCATATATAGGTATATCATGAAGCCAAAATATGGAAGAAGATTGTGCAATTCTCTTTCTTACTTTCTGCAGAACACACAGGGCGGGACTCTGGTGGGTGTCCAGCATGCTTCTGAAAAGTCACAGAAAAACATGTAGGGAAGGCCCATGCATATATGCATATCTGGCACAACTGAGGAATGCTGCAGCTTAATGCATAAGCATGATAAGATAAACAAAGCTTCATGAGTAATGAATAGTACAGAAATTTAGAGATCAAGTAAATAATACTCAAGTTCTTATATGCTTCCACTGAAAGAGGAATTTAAATCACTCAAACAACAAAGGGGAAAATGCTAAAGTGCAGAGAACCAGTAAGGCTAATAACAGCAAAAGAGTCTAATGAAAAAAAATACTTTGAAAGTACATTCGGTAACCTTGTTAGGGGCCATATTGAAGTAAGCAAGCAATCCAAAGTTTGATTATATAAAAGCTGTAAACGGACTCAAAGTACAAACACTCTTAGAGTGTTATCTTTCTGCAGATGTGGGCCATGTAATTGAGAAAGCGCAAAGTCCAGTTTGGTTTTAACCAGGTAAGCAAATATCGGTGAGTTTGGGGTTCATCAAGGAATTAAAAAGCCTTAGCAGACATGGTGATGTAACTATAAGGTGATATCTGGAACTGACTGTGTTTTTGCACTGTTCCAACGCCCTTCATGTCTCTACAAGTTCATCCTTCCATATTCCCATATTGATATATTTGATACAAAACAGATGACAGATGGAGCAGCAAATTTCCTGCTGATTCAAAGAGTCTGTGCCAGGAACACAACGGCCAAATACTGTAGCAATATCTGTTGTAGTTTTACCTCGGGGGATGACAGAGGATTATGCTAATGATAAGAAGTAAGGAAAAACACCAGCAGTTATGCACACTGCAGCACGTAAGTAAAAGCACAAGTGATACTGTAGAGTTAATAGGAGGTTATGCTGTTGCAGTCCACACATGGAGTGCATAGAGTGAATGTGGTTACTAATGTCTATGAATTAAATTCAATTTAGCTTCATATATATATAGTGCTAATTCACAACAACAATTGGTTTAAAGTGCTTTATATTGTATGGTAAAGACCCTATATTAGTACAAAGAAAACCCAGTTGATCCAATGATTTAGGTGTACTGTTGTCTACAATTAAGAGATGCCTGCTATATTTATTACTGTAGCTGCATTTCTCTATGAGTGTTGTGGGATTATAATATTATCTTATGCCATGTTATGCCCCTAATTAAAGATTGTGAAATTATTTTGTAGTTTTAGTTTGTATTATTCTCCTGAATTAGAAGGTGATAACTATTACAGTTATTAAACTGATTTGTATTACATTAGACTGCTGATTCAGTGTGAATGAATGATATTGTTTATGATGCATTATACTGCTGAGTTATAAGAAATACTGTTTTCAGATAGTCAGGACTTTGCTTTTTCTGACAGTAGAGGAGACAGAGCACATTCCACGGGAGCTTCACCCCCACCGTTGTTGAAGGCAGACAAAATAGGGAGCCAAGGCCATAAGTTAGGCTCGCTAGGAGTTAGAAAGAATGTGAATGTTTAAGTTTTTACAACTAGGTGGGGGCCAGTTTGAGTAACCCTCCACCTAGTTTGAGATTTGCTGTGTCCCTCTTCATGCATGTCTCCCCATCCGGATGGTTCATGCTCAAAAGTGTTGTATTGTATGTAATAAAGTAATTGTTGATTGGGCATTTATACACCGAGTATTGTCCTTCCTTCAGCCCAAAGATCGAAAGAATTGGGAGGATTTAACAGTGTATTATGCATATACGGTTGTAATTAATAATATCTTATTTTGTTCGTTGCCTGGTCAAGCAAAGTTGGTTGCCTGTCCAGTTCAATATGGTCTGGTGCCAAACCTGTCCCAGCAGCTTAAACCTATTGCAGCATAATGGATTGTAAACAGTCACCTCACCCAGCCCTCCCTGGGAGTTGGTTCCACAGGAGAAGGGCCTGATAACTGAAGGCTTTGCCTCCCATTCTACTTTTAGAAATCTAGGAACCAAAAGTATGCATGCAGTCTGACAGTGAAGTGCTTTATTTGAATTTTTAAGATAAGCTGGAGTTTCTCTTATTAGGCATTTAGTATATGAAAATATTTTAAATTCAATTTTGAATTTAACGGGCAGCTAGTGAAGAGAAGCTAAAAAGGAAGAAGTGTGATTTTGATTTCTAGTCCCTGTCGAGCATTAGATTTTTATGGCTGAGCAGCGTTATCTCAGCCTGTCTGAAATTATGTAGGATATGTGTTATTTGACTTTATGAATAAACAAAGCTGGGTATCATCTGCATAGCAATAGAAATGTCTTTGGTTTTTTATAAAATTGCCTATAAGGCAACCATGTTTAATGTAAAAAGCACTTGATTCAGAAAAGAACCCTGGGGAACTCCATGACAAACTTTGCTGTGTGAAGTCCCCCTATTTACATGAACACATTGGAGTCTATCAGATAGATTTGATTCTCAATTTTCCCCAGTGCAGCACATTTCTTTTAATGCCAGTGATGTGTTCTGATTTCTGCAGTAAATGATCAACAGTATCAGATGCTACACTGAGGTCTGGCAGTTCAAGTACAGAGATGAGTCCACAGTTAGAGGCCATAAGAAGATCACTGATAACCTTCATTGGTACTGTTTCTGTTCTATGATGGATTCTGATTCCTGACTAAAGGTCTTTAAAAGAATATCACCTGATCGGTGCATTGAGGTGGTGTCGTAATTTCATTGTAGCAATCAGCTGACAAAATAGAACATGATGTGACTGACCTGCCAAGTTATTGATTTATAGAGCCTGGGGCTGTGGTATATACTGTAACCTATTTTAATGCCACACTGATAAAATTACAATAATGCATAACATTTTCAACAGAGCCTACTAACAACTATTCACCAAACTAGTGTATATGAAAGAGCTAAGTGTCGTGGTCAGTCTTGGACACAGGTTGTATTGTTGATATTTTTCCTGGATGCGATTTATATATTCCAGAGGTCTATGTGTGCCTAGGTTAAGTAGCATTTAATGAATTCCCTTTTGTGTTTCATTCTGTTCTAGAATCCTCACTGTGTTTTGTCTTTCAGTGTCTCCTGTGTCATGTTAATTTAGTGTTCTCATTCAGTTATGGTGATCTTCCTGTTTTATTCTGATGTTTTATTCTGATGACCCCTCCACGAAATGCTATCTTATCGTGGTGGAGGTGTCTTGCCAAATTATGTATCCCCGAAAGAATTTGTTTCCCCTGCGTCGGGAGCATGCACTGGCCTTTTGAAATCACGGACAAACAGTATCCCACATTCATGATTTTTAGTTCATAAACACTTCTAATAATGACTAACTACTCCAGAAATTTGAGAGATATTAGCTCTTTATACAGTAAAGTTACAGTGGGATACAAATAATATCAGGGTGATCCTGACACAATTTGTTCCCCTTGTCCAAAGACTTATTGCTTCTGAAATTTTGGAGGTTTTAGCTCAGTACAGTTCTGTATAGTCACTGAAGGATACAAATAATGATCAGTCAAAATGTTATTGGTTTATTGAAATAATCCCGTCCGATGTTGTGCCAAGGTCCCGATGCAGGGGAAACAATTTCTGTCGGAGATACATAATTTGGCACGACTAGATAAAGTTGGGCTCACCTCAACGCATGGCTTGAGCTCTGGAACCAGTGTCCTGGAGAGGGGCTGGACTCTGTCTCAGTCTGGAGTTGCCCGTGGTGAGAGGTGGCGTGCTGGGGTGGGTATCCTAGTATCCCATCGACTTGCTGCCTGTACGTAGGACAAGAGGGTTCGTTCCCCGCACCTTTGGGTGGGGAACTGTCGAGGTAACTAAGGCAGTTAAATAATTCCTTGGTTATGCACCCCTGGGGTGGATGAGAGGTTTGCCCTGAGTTATTGAAGGCTCTGGATGTTGTAGGGCTGTCTTATCAACACACCTCTGTAATGTTGCGTGGAGATCAGGGGTGGTACCTCTGGATTGTGGTGGTTCCCATCTTTAAGAAGGGGGACAGCAGGTGTGTTCAACTATTGAGGGATCACACTCCTCCTCAGCCTCCCTGATAAAGTCTATGCCAGGGCGCTGGAAAGAGAGTCCGTTCGTTACTTGAACCCAGGATAGGACATCCCAGGGCATCATGGTTTAATTTAACTTCCTTCTGAGTACTTTGATAGTGGAGTCATCTGTGTCCTCACCTGTTACATCTCCCTTCAATATCTTGTGTATACTGTCTCAGTATTCTTTTGTCTTTTGTTGTCTCCTGTGTTCTGCTATCCTGCGAATGTTTTGGACTTGTTGTCTTCCTGTGAGGTTCAGAATTAAAGATGGATTTTGAGTGTATTTAATGCTGATATCCCCTCGGCGCCAGCTGTGGGCTCAAGGCTGGAGCCGAACAAAAACTCCCTGATTACGACTGTGTTGAGTCTGTTCCTTCCCACTCCATGCAAGGCCACCTGGGTTGGCTGGTAGATTGTTTACTTAGCCTGGTAGGGCGAAGGACACTGTCTCAGCTGAATTATGGACACGCACACACATACACTTACACTGATAAGCACTCACACATCCCCCTTCCCCTTCCAATGCCTTCGATGCTTGTTGCCTCCTGGGAACACCAGGCGGGTCTGGGCCCACGTTGGAGAGACGGTGCAGTGGCAGGATGGTTGCTGTGTTGCCTGGGATTACTCCTTATCCCCTACCCAACCCTGTTGCTGGTCATGTGCTCTATAATGTTGTACTGTAGACATTTATGTGCTTTCTGTGCAGAGGAGTTTTTTGTTTCCTGTTCTCATGCTGTCCTCCTATAGCCCAGCATGAGTAGAGGTCTCTTTTTTTCCTCTTGTACTTTCCCATTGTAGTGTACATTTCAGTGTTTTTTCTGTAATGCAACCATTCTCTGACTTGTATCCCCGTGTGATGTCTGTGTCGTGTGTGTAAGGTCGGGGGGCGGGTTCATTCCACTGCAGGGCAACCTGCCACTGCATGTGGCGAATAAAATTTGAACTTGAACTTGAACTATTTCTCATCTCATGAGTCCTGCATTTGTGTCCACAAACTGCCAGTTACACTGCCAACATGTGACATGTGGTGTGAGACTACCAAGTTAAAAGTGTAGTAAGTTTTATTTTAGAGCAAAGTTGTCCTGGTGCACCCATCTCCTCAATTTAACAGAGCTTCCGAGTTTCAGCTGGAATTTCTTAAGATAATTAACTCAACTCGTGTTAATCATCAAGCGCACTAATCCCCCTTATGCAGTAGGATGAACTTAACCGAACTTTGATCTTCCAGGCCACTATCCGGTGAAAGTTTCCATTTGGCCATTTTTTTGTTTTCATACTTTTATTTTAATTTGTCATACACAAGAAAAAATTGGTTCAAGTTAATACATGCGTTTAATAAAAAGTAAATGATGAAAGTGAGAGTTCAGTTGAATTAAGTTTTTTTTCCCCAAAATGTAGAATGTGGATATGTTGAATAAATTAAAATAAAGGAACTTCAGTGACAAGAGAATAAAGTTTTTAAATTTTTGTTTGTTTGGTAGTCGTTATTTCCCCCAGCCAGGTAAGTGTTTGTCTTTTTCTATTGTCACCAAGCAACGCTCCCCGGCGTCCTTGACTTCGCAAGGGTTTCTGGGAATCCGAGGCCTGAAGCTTGAACGACCGCCCTTTTTGGAGCAACGAGAGTAGGACATCGGTACATGCGTCGAAGGAAATATTATCGCTAAATAACTTTCTAAAGCAGCATAACCAAACTTCAGGTATGTATGCCGATGGCTTGCAATGTGTATTTCGACCCTCTATGGTTACAATTAGAATATCTGTCAGGGAAAAGTGTTTTTTAATGCGCGGTTTGATGACGTAATGTTGATTGTCAAACGCGAAATGGCGAGCGTGCTAAGAGGCCCGTTACCTGCAACACTGTGGAGCTGTACCATGTTTATTTCCGTCATGTTACAGTACCAAAAGGGTTGTGGCGATGTGTCTATTCATGGTAAGCGGGGTTGCGGTAAGACGCGTCCGTCGAGTGTGTGAAATGGCTTATTCTGTGTCTCGGTTTGGGGGGAGGGTTATGTGTTGGCTAGTTAAGCTAACACGGAGCTCAGCTAACATGTGCCAAAAAAGGATTTGAAGCACACCAAACCTTTCAGTGGTATTATTTAATATCCGGTAGTAATTAAATGTTTACGATTTATCGTTCAGGTCTCCCTTCTTTTAAGACACCGCCCTGTAATTCTAAACATGCTCCCTTAATGGGAAAACTTTTGACGTTTACATTATGTTGTACCACATTAATAAGGACGTATCAAATTGTGTAAATCGCTGACTACAAATCAAAGAAACAAAAATTTGTTTAACTTGAGAAAGTGGGAAATATCACGTAGTGCCATTACTGTACAGCGTTACAAAGGGCAGCAACTTTCTTCCTGTCAACGAAGCTTTTAATAACACTGTTGTTTACTGGATTAATCAACTAATCATTTCCTGCTGTTAAATGCTCTGCTAGGCCATAACTACGCGTGCCTTCAGTTCCTGCTCGTCTCTTTGTGAGTCTCTCTTTTCGGAATTGTCAGTATCTAAAAAGCATGAACTGTTGAGCTGAGTCCGGAGAAGTTTCACTGTGGTTGCAGGAATGACGCCGCCCTGTACACTTTAGAATTCATCCTGCTGCTCTGCGTGATCAATAATCACCAGTGAAGATGTGTTCTGTTACAGCTTATGAGCTGTTTGCCTGTTTTTGACTTTGCCTGGAATAGTCTTAAAGACAAATTGTTGTAAACCCAGTTTTTGCTTTTATGAAGGCTCTTGATTGTAGACAATAGTACACCTCAAACCTCAAGTGCTGATTCTATTAGATGTTGGGAAGGTTTTTTTTCCCCCTAGAGCAGGAAATTGTAGTCCTCTTCTTTTGTGGGTGCTTTTTGGGTGTTTTTGTAGCTGAGCTAGCTCTTTTCAAGAATTTTGCAGATTGTTGGCCAATTCTAAAATTTCTTCTACCTCTCTAATAGGTTTGTTTTGAATTTTCAGCCTAATCAGCACCTTCCCTCATATAAGTATTTTTGTGGACCTCATCTTGAGTGTTCCAGTGAAAAGCTACTAAGTTGATTCCAAATCTTTTGTGTGCGTAATTTGTTATGGAAGCACAAGGCATCATGCCTCACCTGGCCATGAAACTGCTTCTCAGTTGTGTGGTTACTTTTGAGCCCACGAACATGGCAAACTATATTTTAAACAAACTTGTTTTAAAGCCTAAATGACCTTCTAAACAGTTAATGCACTTTAATCTATACTTGAATGTTTCATTTAAAATATTATTTGGTTGTGTGCAGAGGCAAAATTGAATCGTTGTCCAAATACTTCTGGACCTGACTGAATGTCTGTTTTGAGAGCAGTGTAAACAGTTGAGCTGGAGCACACCCTGCTGGACAAACTGTGTATTGACACAATTTCTAAAATAAGCCAAACATCTTCCTATGTATTGTTTTCTGCCAAAAAAACAAAACTAAAAAACGCACTAAAACATTTTCATATTGACACATCAGATGAGATGATTGGCGAATATCAGTCAGTAACAATCTGAACAAACTGGTGAACTTCCTGCTTTACTACAAAAGTCCTTTCCTTTTTTTTTTTTTTTTTTTGCTTTGGATTTAGTGTCAGCTGCAGTGGTCCCAAAATATTTTCTTTGTCTTGTAATGCATAAACAATGAGCAGTCGTTTCTATATAATAGTAGGGAAACACAGCTGTTACTAATAACATTAAGTAACTTAAAAGAACCTTCATTAAATGCCAGTATGTAATTAATAATATTTAAATAAGGCTGCGAGAAAGATTTGTGTGGTAAAATTGTAACAACGAGCAAGGTTGATCATGTTGTGTATATATATATATATATATATATATATCTTCCTCTCTTCCTACAGAAGACAGATCAGACAATAATGGCAGCGGAGGTGGAGGTGGAAGTGGAGGCCACTGTGGGCAGCGAGTACCCAGCACATTACAAAGTCATGATGGACAAACTTAACGAACAGCGACAGCTGGATCAGTTTACAGATATTACCTTGATAGTGGATGGTAAACAGGCATTTGGTGTAAGTAATCTTTATAAGTTTAACGTTAAATTCTGAGGCAACACTAATTTCCATTTTTCATGTCTTTTCCAGGACACCAGTTCAGAGCCCATAAAGCAGTGTTGGCAGCATGCAGTCAATTTTTCCACAAGTTTTTTCAGGATTATACCCAAGAGCCACTGGTGGAGATAGAAGGTATGTAGTGTGTTAGTTATACTTGCGGGACTACATTGTGTCATAACAGGAAGAATATGTCCAGAGAGACTGTTCCACCTATAGATGAATTTCGCTGTCACTATTAATACAGTAGTTTAGAGTAAATGTGGTTTTACAAAATCGAATGATTTTAACTCAACTTTTACTAAAGCTTTTTTCCCTCCTTCCCTTCCTTAATCCAAATAAGTACTCTTGATCATAGCTTGAGCCATAGTGGATTATGAGAAAAATGAGAAGATTGCTGTTTGAGAACTTAACAAATTGTATAATAGTATTGAGCTTGATGTCAGATTTATGTTTTAGTTTGTTTGTTTTTAATTCATGACTTAGATGCCTTCTGAGAGGACACATTACAGTTTATTGCAGTTTATGGTTTAGCTCTCTGGTGGGCAAACTTTATAGTGGAAACACTTGGAAACATTATTTAAGAACTCCTTTGCATACTGGCTATAATATATCCTTAATATAGATTATACTGGTTAGTGTTTGACAGCTGATTTATCAGTCAGTCTTATTGCTTGCTTTAACTTTGCTTGCTTGATTTACAGTTTTCAGTTTGTTTGTTTTTTAATAGTTTGACCATTACACTCTCACCTCTTGGTAGTAGAGCTATGTAGAATATTTTTCTAAGTGATAGGAACATATGAAAGTACATCCCTGACTATGAAAAATGCAGACATTCAAAAATTAAATTGGTGTCAGAAAGAGATTTTGCATTATATTTAATGTAAGTATTCCAAGTTTGTTGTAAGAATTGCTGTCTTCCAAGCTGGGACTTGCTGCTGATAGACAGATATTTTGTTACACACGATCAGCTTTTACTCACCACTGCTTTTACTGTCATATTTTAACAGGTGTGAGCAACACTGCCTTTCGTCAGCTGATGGAGTTCACATACACAGCCACACTAGCTGTAGCTGGTGAAGAAGAGGCATATGATGTCTGGAAAGCAGCTGAGTATTTACAGATGCAGGAAGCCATCAAAGCGCTCAACAATAAGTGAGAACTCATCACTTTTGGCTTTAGAATTGACCAGATTTCACTTAAAAATAAATAGAATAACATTTGACCTCTTAATGATCCTCTTTTGTAGAATGAATGAAAGCTCTTCATTGACAGCAAGGAGCAAAGGAAAAAAGAGGAAAATTGCTGAGACGTCGAATGTGATTACAGAAACCCTACCCTCAGTGGAAGGGGAGCAGGTCAGCATGCTTGCAGTGCACTTTTATAGTCAGCTTGATGTCCTATATTTAGTTGTTAAGGCTGAATATTTTCCCTGTTCTGCAGGTGCAGATTGAAGTTATAGGTGAAGGGCCCATTGAGGTGGAGGAGTCGGGGCTGGAGGAAGTGGTTGATGCGGCAAAGAATGCTCAAGCTGCATCAGATGATTCTGCTTTGGCTCTTCTTGCTGACATAACTAGCAAATACCAGCAAGGGCAACCAACAATACAGGTGATCAAGAAAGGAGGAATAGAAGAGGTATAAAAGCTGAAATGCACATTTTTTCTGATTTCTACTGTTAAACTGATACGCATGAAATAATTAACTCAGAGGTTTTGTTTTGTTTTTTTTCTTTCTGTGTTTTTTCTTAGCATGAGGTTGTGTATCATGAGGAAACGGTGACTGCCTCCAAGGTGCTGGAGAATGTCGAGATTGTCGAGGTCCAGATTTCTCAAGCAGACAACATGTTCCGTTGCAACAAGTGTGACCGCAGCTTCAAGCTGTACTACCATCTTAAACAGCACTTGAAAACACACTTGGGCTCGCTGGAGAAGCCCCACGTGTGTAACCACTGTGGTAAAGCTTACACACGAGAGGGTGCCTTGAAGCAGCACATCAGCACATTTCACTTTGATGCCGAGGAACTGTCTCGAAACCAGAAACCCCAAAAGAAAGTGCATGTTTGTGAATACTGCAAGAAGCACTTTGACCACTTCGGACACTTTAAGGAGCACTTGCGAAAGCACACAGGTGAAAATTTCACACTGTTTGAACTCACTTTGTTTATAATGAAAAGTACAAAGGTATGGCAACTAAACATAAGTTATCATAGTTGTCCAGTAGATTTGTTTTTGTGTTTCTGACATTGAGACACATGTCTGTCTTTTGTGCCCATTTTTAGGCGAAAAACCTTACGAGTGTCCAGATTGTCATGAGCGATTTGCACGGAATAGCACACTGAAGTGCCATATGGCAGCCTGTCAGAATGGGGCGGGAGCCAAGAAGGGACGGAAGAAACTCTATGAATGCCAGGTACAGTTTGTCCTCAATCAGGGCCATCAGGTTCTCACTGAAGGGATTCGGAAAGTTGTTCAATGGGGCAGCACTGAAACTCGTGTCAGTTTTCAAAGTAAAAGTCCCGGTACATACTGTTGTATTGTTGTATTGTAATTTGTTGTATCACTTTACTCCCTATATTACTGTGCTATGATCATGACCTCTTCTTTTGCTCTCCACCTTCTTCAGGTCTGCAGTAGTGTGTTCAACAGCTGGGACCAGTTCAAAGACCACCTTGTGAGCCACACCGGAGTCAAGCCCAACCATTGCACCATGTGTGACATGTGGTTCACCCAGCCGAAAGAGCTGAAGGCACACCTCAAAGAGGTCCATTCCATCGAGGATAAGTTAAACGACGAACTGGTCATTACTGACTCTGCTGCAACCGCTGCTCTCACCATAGCAGCACAGAACATAGAGGGAGCCGAAACTGTCCTGTTGGAAGACGGCATTCAGGTTGAACACGTCACAGTGGAGCCTGTAGATGTGATGGAGATGGAAGAGACTGCCACGGTTGTAATGGAGGATGGAGGGGTGGCAGAGATGTGTGAGGAGGACATGGAAAGATTAAAACAGGCTGGAGTGCAGATCCAGGTTGTACACGTGACCACAACTGAAGTTGACGGGCAGCACGTGGTGAACTCTCAGGTGGAAGTACAGATGGAGGGAGAGATGGTGAATGTTGAGGAAGCAGAACATGCAGCGGTTGTATGAGAATGTGAAAAAGAGTCTTTAATGAACTGCTGGACACTCTTAGTCCCTAACAGCTTTATTCTCCTCCAATGGACATTTTATTTTTGGTACACATCTCTGCATGTGAGAAGCCGCATGCCACCTCAGTACGTCCTGATGTCTGTTATGTTGAATGTCAGTTCCCACCGCCTTCACTGCTATGGACAGAGTTACCATTGTCTTGCTGTAGGTGCTGTTTGCCATCGTATGCCATATTCTCGATGTCGGCAGTCCTCCATCAATTCATTTTTGTGTTTTTCTTCAAATGTTTGTTTTTTTTTTTTTTTAACTTGGGTCACGTTCTATGATAAATTGACCCAGATGTTGCTGCAGCTCATATGCTGCAGATTTCTCTTGTTGTTAATAATGATGTTTATTTTATTAACTTTTGGTGGTTTGTAGGGGGAAAATCAGCTATGAAATAAAACCGGTTTCAAGAGTGGGCTAGTTCTCCAGCTTTATACTTAGATCTTGAAGATTAAAAAATTAACACTGTTTTAAAAAACAACAACAACGGAAACACAAAATTAAAAAAGCATTTCAATTAGTGCAATTTCAAAGAGTTCAGTAATACACACCAGGTGTATGGTGCATACATGCATATTGCCTTATATACATCCATTAGCAGGTAAACACAGCTGCTCCTTTATCCAATCAGATTTATCCACCAAGACAAACCCAATAAATAAATAAACATTAAAATAAAAGGATAATGGAGTTGCATATCTGCTGGATGTGATTGTGCTAGAAAATTCATGGCTCAAGAGTTGGGAGTTCGCCTTGTAATCGGAAGGTTGCCGGCTCGAGCCCCGGCTTGGACAGTCTCGGTTGTTGTGTCCTTGGGCAAGACACTTCACCCGTTGCCTACTGGTGGTGGTCAGAGGGCCTGGTGGTGCCAGTGTCCGGCAGCCTCGCCTCTGTCAGTGCGCCCCAGGGCAGCTGTGGCTACAATGTAGCTTACCATCACCAGTGTGTGAATGTGTGTGAATGGGTGGATGACTGGATATGTAAAGCGCTTTGGGGTCCTTAGGGACTAGTAAAGCGCTATATAAATACAGGCCAGGCCATTTACCAATTTATCCTTTTATTTATTTTGTATCATGGATACATACCTGTACCATATATATTGTTTTGTTTTTTTTAACTTGTACCTTTTGCACAGGTTATCCACAGAGCACAATAAAGATGTTGGTAAGTATTTGTTTTAAGCAAAGAAAGTTACTGCAGTTTCATTGTAGTTTTTGGCCTTCTGAAGTGAAGACTCTAAAACGTCAAATGTTTAGTTTATTTTAATTAAGCATTCGTTTTTAAATGAACGACAACTAGTGTGTCCCGAAGGCAAATATATATATATATATATATATGTGTGTGTTTGTAGGTATCTGTGGACATGAAAAACGTTTTAAGATAAGATAAGATAACTCTTTATTGTCATTGCACAGTCATACATAGTACAGTAGTACAATGAAATTGGAAAACAATGAAATTGGAAATTTTAATTGTCTCCTGCACAAACTAAAGAATTTTCTATTTTTGTTTTCATTTAAATCTACATTTTTAAATTTCTGTTTGCGTGTTCATTAATCTGGACAGCCCACGTAGGTCTCCTGACCCTGACTTGAACCCCTGCAGCGTTAATAGCCTGTACAGCTAGCACGGGGCGTGACGCGCAGGTTAGGTTACCTGTTGTGTATCGCCGCATGCCCGGGACAGCTCCTGAAGTACTGAGTGAAGTGGTCCTAATTCTCGGCTCTTATTGGTTACGAGATAGACGGCGGACTCCTAGAGACGCAGTTGATTCGTCGGTTCACCCGCTCGTTCAGCGGATTTCCTTCACAACAGAGAGAAAGCTGCAGCAGAGCCGGTGAGCTCAATGTCACCGGGTACGGGAGAGGATGGATTTGGGAGCAAGGTCGGTATACATTGTCGCCACGGGCCCATGAAGATGCTCACCCAAGTAAGACCGATTCTCACATGCAGCATATCCGTTCTTTTGGGTTTTTGTTACGCTATTCTTATGATCATAAGCCTTGGGTAAATGAGAACTGGCCTGCTGCTTGTAGATATCGCTATCATTGAACGTAAATACTCAGTCATTAGCTAATGCTGTTTAAAATGTTTCCTCGATAAGTGGGTGTTGTTTGAAAACGTTGCCAACAAAGATGCATTTAAAAAAAAAAAGAAACCTCAGTTCTGGCGACCCAGCAGAGCTTTATCTCGTTTTCTCTGAGGGTGGTTGGCTAGAGCCCCTACAGTGGACCCAGATTTTACTGCACTGGACTTTAATCTTTTCGTTTTACTTGTTTTTTTTGTTGTTGTTGTTTTGTTTTTTTTAATTCTGTCACGTATGCACATGCATTCAAAGTTAAAGCCACCAACCCCGCTTGTTGGGGGTTGCACATTTATGCATGAAACCTACAAAATGCAACACTTAACTGGAGATCCACCTAAACTCTGTTCAACTTCTCATACCGCTTTTGACCGGGCTCGATTACATCGGGCTCGGAATGAATAAAGTCTGGCTCTAACACCTGTTGGTTTTTACCAGTATGTTATGACGAATGCCAGTCATTTCCCCCAAATTCACCTTTTACATCATCATCTCCCTCTGTGGTAAAGGCTTGGGAGCACTGCTTTGCTTCCTTATAGCCTGCTCTACTGGTTTTCCTGCATTAATAATTTAAAATCTTCCCTCCTGTCATGTCATAAGGAAATGATATGAAATTAATAAGTAATACTTTTTGACTTTTTGGTTTGCCCCAAGGAGCAAATACATGGAAGATGTGAAAAGTTAAGAAAGTAATCTACACTGCATTATGCTGTGTTTTGCACACTTAAACATTTTTCTATCTTATAAAGGCAAAAGGAGGAAAATAGCCTTCTTGAGTTAATTTTATCTCCACTTGAAGCAAAAAAAGTTCTAAAATTATATTTCTTTTCATGATCATTCAGTCAGTGAACATGAAACATTGTGCTTCATGTGTCTTTCTTTGATGCACGCCTCTTTGATGTGCTGACAGTGAATAACATGCAAACTCAGACGGCTCTTTAAAGCCAGAAACATTAACGACCGAATAGAATTTAGATTTGAAGCACCAGATGCAGGATATGTTGTCCGCAGCATTGTCCTGTTATTGTGTTCCCCTCTAATGATGTCATGTTGACTTTGGTTAAGGCTCTGTTGCTCACCAAGATGTACTTGAATCTGCACAGTGCTGTGTATTGCCAGGCTTAGGGAATAGTAGCTCAGGTGAGTCATGCTGCATAACAAGAAAAAAGAAAAACATTTTTAGCATTTAATCACAGGAGCAGAAAAGTATATGCGGAAACCAATTAAGCAGCGTCTTTGCAAAGCAACTTTGTCAAAGTTATTTCCTTGTAATAAGTTGCTGTGTATCCTTTGAAGCCTCTGCCACTGTGCTTTGGACTGTGTGTGTAAATGTGCGTCAGAGGAAAGGGATTTAGAGGTCACTCTGGTTTTCTTTTCCTTTCTTTCTTTTTTTTTTTTTTTGAATTGTGAAATATTTGCCCCATAGATTCCAGAGAGGCCTGCTTCTCTGTTCCTAGGGCCCATGGTCCCCATTGTTGAAACTCTTTCACTGTTGAGCTTTTCACTCTTGTCAGCTGTGCGCCTCTGTTAACACACTGGGGAGCTTTGTGTGGGGTGAGCTCGCTGTCTGCACATGTGTATGCTTTCACGTGCATGTGCCTGTCCGAGGAAAGAGTCTGTTAATGTGCATGTGCACTCAATGAGAGAAAATGAGATACAAGCGCGGGTGAACTGAATGAATGGAAAGCAAAGTGAGGGGTTTTTCAGAGAGGAGGAACTCTTTTTCATACAGCAGCTTTGTACCCTTCTTAAGTAAAGACACAAACAGGCATTTTTGCAATAGGAACCATAACAGATGGAAAGAGCAAGTAAATCTTGATCCACAGCTGCTGTGGATGGGCTCTTGTGTTTTCTGTTGTTGGAGCGTCTGAAGAGGCTGCTGATGCTAGCAGAGTGATCAGCAGCCGGCAGACCCTACTTCTTCCCTTTAGGGATCTTGAGACAAGTGACTGGCTGTCTGGTGAGTAAAGAAGGACTCACACTTGGCAGAGCTGATTGTGTTTGCTTATGAACGCCCAGCTGTTTGCAGTCTTATACACTTTCATACGTTTCTATTATTTGTTTTTTACATTTGGTGCTTCAAACAAGTGAAGATTGCATTCAATATTAAGTCATAGCATTAACTGTATGGGGAATGCAACTAATTTAGAATTTAAAATATTTAGCATTACTTCCTCAAATAACTCAATGAGGAAAATAACATGAAAATAACTCATAACACCTTAGGTCTGTTAGTTTTTCTTATTATCAGTAACTTTCTTTGTTACATGGACAAAAATATAATTTTTTTTATTGCAATATTTCATTTTTCAACAACTTTTTGCAGCAACAGTACCTCAGTGCAATCTGAGTGGAATCCCAGTGCATTCACCACCGTGAACGGTTCATGAATCCGCTGTTGTGCACGTGTTGGTGTGTTTATGTCTTTCAGTCTGCTCATATACACGATTAGCACGGGTACTCGCAGGCTCAGTGCAACTGTAAATATGACACTGTGTACTCTCTTCCTTGAGGAGATCCAGTTAATGCCTAATCCTCAACCCTACACAAACACGTTTGGTCAGTGTTCATCACTAAGCAACCTGCTAGATGTGTTATACAGTGGAAGCCGAGGACAAAGCATTCTCAGTAAATACCCATTTATGGACCTTTTCTGAAGATACTCTAAACTCAGTTGCTATCAGTAGAGCCAGTGTAGTTTACCAGTTGTTTTACTCAATATGGCAAATGTTTCCCTGATTATTACATCACGTTTGAGACTATTATAGTGTTTGTAATGTTAAGAAATGGAAACATGTCTGTATTTGCATATATTCAGACATATTAATCAATCCTGTTCATTCAGGAATATCCTTAAAGAAAATGTCTGGACAAAAAACTGGTAATAATGGTGATTGGGGTACCAAAACTTTCCATGCTCTCCTTCATTGTTAACCAGTTTATCTCATGCATGGCTGTCCTTTAGTGTTTTTATTTACTCACATAAAAGGCATGTATTCGGCACATGTTGCTTTGTGCTATAAAGCGCGTCTCTCCTCCCTTAGCAAGTCCTTTTAGGCTGCCCTAGATCAATACGCAGATATTCATGGTTCCATGGCAGGAAGGTGTTTGAAAGCTGGAAGACTCTAGGCCTCACAAAAGAGAACCGCTTTGATTCTCTGGCGAGCCTTCAACACAGATTCATTCATTTTAATATATGGACAGTTGATGGAGAGCCTTTGAAAGCTCCATGATACACTAACCGTTTCTGTTCTTTCCTTTACGTACGACTTATTACTATTTGTTATGCCAGCACAAATGTTTTCTTTGGGCACAGTTTAATTAGTTTATTGTTTATTAGTTTGTTCAGATGCACCAAGCCCATCGGGCCGTAGTGTTGATATACAGGGATTTTGTTAAAAACAAAACAAAGCAGTCAAACAGGTGTAAATTGTGGATTTACCTGGATAATTGGAGTCTTGGTGAGTGTATGAGACCAGTCCGGTGTGTGTGAGACTGAATCTAAGTATTATGCCCATGGTTGCTGTAACAAAAGAAATTTAACACCCAATTTGAATTTGTGGCTCATTCATATATATATATATATATTTATTGTTTTGGCTAACAGTGGAAGAAACCTCATCAATTATTGTTGGTTAATTGATTGTTTGGAGTCTCTCTCAGATATATACAGGGAGTGCAGAATTATTAGGCAAGTTGTATTTTTGAGGAATAATTTTATTACTGAACAACAACCATGTTCTCAATGAACCCAAAAAACTCATTAATATCAAAGCTGAATGTTTTTGGAAGTAGTTTTTAGTTTGTTTTTAGTTTTAGCTATTTTAGGGGGATATATGTGTGTGCAGGTGACTATTACTGTGTATAATTATTAGGCAACTTAACAAAAAACAAATATATACCCATTTCAATTATTTATTTTTACCAGTGACACCAATATAACATCTCCACATTCACAAATATACATTTCTGACATTCAAAAACAAAACAAAAACAAATCAGCGACCAATATAGCCACCTTTCTTTGCAAGGACACTCAAAAGCCTGCCATCCATGGATTCTGTCAGTGTTTTGATCTGTTTACCATCAACATTGCGTGCAGCAGCAACCACAGCCTCCCAGACACTGTTCAGAGAGGTGCACTGTTTTCCCTCCTTGTAAATCTCACATTTGATGATGGACCACAGGTTCTCAATGGGGTTCAGATCAGGTGAACAAGGAGGCCATGTCATTAGTTTTTCTTCTTTTATACCCTTTCTTGCCAGCCACGCTGTGGAGTACTTGGACGCGTGTGATGGAGCATTGTCCTGCATGAAAATCATGTTTTTCTTGAAGGATGCAGACTTCTTCCTGTACCACTGCTTGAAGAAGGTGTCTTCCAGAAACTGGCAGTAGGACTGGGAGTTGAGCTTGACTCCATCCTCAACCCGAAAAGGCCCCACAAGCTCATCTTTGATGATACCAGCCCAAACCAGTACTCCACCTCCACCTTGCTGGCGTCTGAGTCGGACTGGAGCTCTCTGCCCTTTACCAATCCAGCCACGGGCCCGTCCATCTGGCCCATCAAGACTCACTCTCATTTCATCAGTCCATAAAACCTTAGAAAAACCAGTCTTGAGATATTTCTTGGCCCAGTCTTGACGTTTCAGCTTGTGTGTCTTGTTCAGTGGTGGTCGTCTTTCAGCCTTTCTTACCTTGGCCATGTGTCTGAGTATTGCACACCTTGTGCTTTTGGGCACTCCAGTGATGTTGCAGCTCTGAAATATGGCCAAACTGGTGGCAAGTGGCATCTTGGCAGCTGCACGCTTGACTTTTCTCAGTTCATGGGCAGTTATTTTGCGCCTTGGTTTTTCCACACGCTTCTTGCGACCCTGTTGACTATTTTGAATGAAACGCTTGATTGTTCGATGATCACGCTTCAGAAGCTTTGCAATTTTGAGACTGCTGCATCCCTCTGCAAGATATCTCACTATTTTTGACTTTTCTGAGCCTGTCAAGTCCTTCTTTTGACCCATTTTGCCAAAGGAAAGGACGTTGCCTAATAATTATGCACACCTGATATAGGGTGTTGATGTCATTAGACCACACCCCTTCTCATTACAGGGATGCACATCACCTAATATGCTTAATTGGTAGTAGGCTTTCGAGCCTATACAGCTTGGAGTAAGACAACATGCATGAAGAGGATGATGTGGACAAAATACTCATTTGCCTAATAATTCTGCACTCTATGTATGTATGTATGGATGGATGGGCTGCTAAATTATGCACCTGAGTTTGCTTTGAAATAATACATGGTTAGATATAACATATAGTATCTAAAACAAAACCATTTTTTGGACTCAGTTTGGTGAAATCAAGGTTTATTTATAGCGCAGTTCTGAAACAACTCCAGATTTACTCCAATTACTATTCACCAAATTCTGTCATTAAGTTATTTTATCTGCCAGATTAATCACTGTAAAACAGACATTTTATTTAACTTGCGCCTTGCCAATCGGATTCGCCTTTTCTTTTCCATCTCACGGGACATTGTTAGACGTGTGTTCCCAGAGCAGTACACAGTTATCACCTAATTACACTCTTTTGCACTCCCACACCCCACATCAAACACAAACAGCAGGAGGTGTGACATACTGCAATGAAATGATCAAGGTTAGTCATGCAGGTATTTCAGGTTGTGAGTGTCTTCTTCATCGCAGAGAGTAATGAGTATCTCAGATTTGTTTATTCTGGCTCTCCTAGCAACCCCAGCCTGCAGCACATTTGGAGCATGAGTCAAACAGCAGACGAAGTAGGAGCTTCTGCGCACATTAACAAGCTCTCAAGAAGATACTGCACAGGTACATTTGTGTTATCCTTTTAAAAACAAACTTAAGATGGAATCTAGAACAAATGTGTTTTTTCTGGAGACGCTTGATCCATATAGAGAGTAGAATACTGCATGCATGTTCTTAGGTAGGTAAACCAACATTAAGCAAAAAAAGGCACCAAAGTAAAAGAGGCTGTCATGAGCTTTGATATAGACAGAAAACATAACATAGAAGACGCTTACTTTTATGTCTGTCTTTTCCTTCATTACAGGTAACCACTCCATGGCTGCACCCTGACACTATCATCTGTTCATCCCCTCTGCCCCAGCCTGCCCCCTCTTATCCAGCTCCTCTCCCCTCCTCCTCACCCCGTGGCCTATTTATACCCTGGAGACTCGAAGCAGTCTATTAAAGCCCACGGACCTGTTCAGAAAAAGACTCCAGTAAGCCTAAATTCCCCCTTTATCTTATCTACGTGATCGTCACCTTTTCCTGAACATCCGTAAGTGAGGAAAACTAAAATATCAACAAGTGCTTTAGCCTTCAGATTACAAGCTGCAAGGACAGTTTAAGCTACAGCAGATTTTTGGAAATTCTGGATGAAGCATGAGCCTTGGACCCACTGATTTTTTTACTCATTTAGTAGAAAAGCAGTCTTCCAAGTTAAACCATGCTTATTGGCTCACTTGTCTATGTGACTTTGGTAGATTTCGACAAGAACACTAAAGGACTTACTTTCTAAATGGAAAAGGATCACACATTCAAAGGTAAGTCAAGGCTTCTGTCGCATGCAAATTTGCTTTATCGGTTTTCATATCGAATCCATCATAGTACAGCAGAACCAGGATAGTAGGCTATAAGCATAAATTCAAAATTGATACTATCGTGCATACGTTTCGCGTTCTCATTTCACGTCACGCAGATTATGTCTGCAATAATATTATTGCTGTTGTGAACATATTGTAAAAGTGTGGAACAAAACAGTCTCACAGCAAAGTTAAAATTTATTGTTAATCTGCTAATAAAAATAGAGCACATATTGAAGTGGGCATCACATTTATGATATATTACATGTATTTTACAGTTTTAGGACTGGAGACACAAACATTATAGTTATCATAAGAGTTTAATCGGCATTTAAAAAATTACTTTGAAGGTGATTCTGTTAAGAAAAACGGGGTATTCAAAATGTATTGAGAAAAATTTATTTTTTAAAAACGACTTTTTTTTTCCTTTCATATTCTGTATCCAGTCTTGTATCAATTCCTGCTATGAACTAAGCCCAGACTGCCTTGTGTGTCACCTGCAGGATGACTGCAGTCTACCCCTCTGAGAGTAGCCCGGACGGAGCTGAAGCTGGGACTCAGACAGCAGGCTCTAAGGGGTCAGGAGCAGGAGGAACCACTGGGACCAGCTCAGTAACTGGGGTCAAGAGCGCGGATTCTCATGGAGACTCGATCCGAGGTTCCATTGGAAGCACGGTGGCCTCTACTAGTAGCAGCCAAAGGAACGCCCGCTGGAGCCGGCAGGACAGCTCTGACATAAACACAGATGATGAAGGAGCCACCGTCCGCCGCCTCACTCCCCTGGAAAGGCTGAACCTGGATATGTGCCAGGATGAAAGGTATGGTGATTGTAAGTTACTTGTTATATTTTTCATTGTGGGTTTTTTTTTCTTTTTCTTTTTTTTACTTGCCAAATTGTGAAAATTGGTGTTAAATGCTTTATTATCTAAACTGCTGGCAGGTTGGTCCGTGAGCTAACAGTGGGCAGAAGAATCGGCTTCTACAAAATTCATGGAGAGCTCGGGTGTGGAAATTTCTCCCATGTTAAGCTGGGAATTCATGCTCTCACCAAAGGTAAACCCCACTGTGAAACGAATGGCAATATTTACAGACATTTGCACAGCGTCGCATAAAAACATCGCCTAAACACATTGGAATAAAAAAAAAAAAACACGACGCACAAGCTTCCTTTTATTACGGTGGCTTCTTATTAGACTTAATAAGTTGGGTGATAACCTGTTTCCATTAATGGGCTGCAACACTACCAAATGTGTGCTTATAGCAATTTACTAACATGGCGATTTGTGCCTGGCCAGGGGGCTGATTCAGCCACAAAGAGACAGACTGTCTGCTGCCCTTGAACAGATGGATTGATTAGAGATCTCCAGTTTCCTTAGCGACGGGTAAAATTGCTGCATGCCTCATCAAAGGCTACAACGACAGAGGAAAATTAGTGTAGCTTTGTTTGTCTGTCTGCGTGTGTGTGTTTGTGTGCGTGTTCATGCATGGATTTTTTTTTTTTTTTTTTTTACCATTTAAGGTTTGTGCGTTTTTACTCTGTGGCTGGCTCTGGTTCTCTGTGTGTGTGCGCAATGTTTAGGTCAGTGGTGTCATTTAGTCAAAACACAAAATGAGCTGCAGTGCATTTTAAATGCTCCTATTGAAAGCTATGTCACAGCTGAAAGAGAGTCTAATGCCAGCCTTAATAATGCATACTGTAGAACAATTAGATATCTCAACACCATTTTGCCACTTAAGAACTTTTCTGTATTCAGTTACCTGAGGTCTACTTTATGCATCTCTATGAATCATTTAACGGAACACAGCCAAGATATCAGTTTTTCAAAATTCAGAGTGCATTTGATCATTGTAAAACTGCATTTATTTATTCATTTTTAAATTTGAATTTTGATTTTTAACAGCGCAGCTAATGTAGCACTCTATTCCAGTCTTTTTTTATTTTTTATTTTTTTTAACCCTTTGCCATCCTCGGTGTGAGCCTACATATCTACTGAGACTTGGAGTAATTTATGACTGTCTAAGAAAATAAATCATATGACCCCCTGGAAGAATATAATCATGAAAATTTAGTTCAGGATCAGCAAAACTTTCATCTCAGTTATCCAGACCAGAGTGTTGTTTGAACTGCTAAGTGGAACCAGGCTTACAGTGTCTATCATCAGTCTACAAAAGATTTATGTAACAACTAATTTAAAATTTATTAGAAAAGTGATTAAAAACTCAACCTTTTTTTTTTTTTTTCCCCCTGTGTCGAGATGTATTATGTGTACAGCAATCAGTGACCAAATGTCTCCTTTTGCATCACTAGACAAAGTGGCCATAAAGATCTTAGATAAGACCAAGATGGATCAGAAGACCCAGCGGCTGCTGTCCAGGGAGATCTCTAGCATGGAAAAACTACACCATCCCAACATCATACGCCTCTATGAGGTATTTTGGACTTTCAAGTGTCTTTCTAATGCCATTGTGCTTTTTTTGATCATTAAATCTATCCGACATCAAGTACTTTTCTGCTTATGTATTCTAACATATGTAGTTGCACTGTATGTGTTTAGGTGGTGGAGACTTTGTCACGTTTGCACCTAGTGATGGAGTACGCAGGCGGAGGGGAGCTCTACACCAAGATTACTACAGAAGGAAAGCTTTCTGACACTGACAGCAAGTTTGTCTTTGCTCAGATTCTTTCTGCTGTTAAACACATGGTCAGTGAATTTACGTTTATATTAAAATTGTCTGATAATATAAAATCTTGATAGTCGTATAACTTTGACATCTATAGTGCTGCCTGTTCTCTGCTGCTACGGTGACCTGAATAAGCCAGTGTGTTCATCTAATCCTCTAACCTATTAAATCTCATATGACAATTTCTGTCAGGGCTGAATGTTTGCACAATAGCTGTGTAATGATTCATTACTTGTAACCAGCACTTTCACTCTTTTCATGTGCACCGCATTTAGATTTTAGTCATTCATTCTCTCTCCATCTGCAGGTTGTCAAAGAATAAAAATAGATGAGAAAAAAATATTGCATTGTAATATTTCACTAGAATATTTAATATGTGGAAGAGCAGTTCACATGCTGACACAGATCGACGGAACTATAGTTGCAGCTGCCATAACTAATTCCTACTAGACAAAATAATTAATAAAGATCTGTTCTTGATATCAGGATGAAATATCCAAGAAGTAACAAGGAGCAAAACATGTTTTTTTAATTCGAGATAGACGCGATGCTTCTGCTGCTGTTTTCACTGTGTCAGGTTACATGAACAGAGGTGGCAAAAGTACAGACTTTCTTTACTTAAGTAGAAGTACAGATAACGACAAACACTCAGTCCTTCCTCTATAGTTAGATTTTTGATTCTCATATAATATGATCTTCTTTTTGTTCTCCCACAGCATGAAAATAACATCATTCACCGTGACCTGAAGGCAGAAAATGTCTTCTACACCAACGGCTCTTGCGTGAAGGTGGGGGACTTCGGATTCAGCACACTGAGCCGCCGCGATGAGACACTCAACACATTCTGTGGCTCTCCGCCATACGCTGCACCTGAACTCTTTAGGGATGAGCATTATGTTGGCATCTATGTAGACATCTGGGCCCTAGGGGTGATGTTGTTTTTTATGGTGACAGGCACAATGCCATTCAGGGCGGACACTGTGGCCAAACTAAAGCGATGCATCATGGATGGGGCCTACATCATTCCCTCTTGGGTGCCAGATGCATGCCAGAAGCTAACCAGGGGAATCCTCCAACCCATACCAACTGACCGCTGTACAGTGGAGCAGATGATGGGCTGCGAGTGGTTGCTCCCCGTGGACCTCCCGCACGCCATGGAACCCTTTAAACTGGATCCATCCTACCTCGCAGAGAGCGATCCATCAGATCTCACTGAGGAAGAGATGGAGATAAAGTCTTCGCTGGAGGCACTGGGAATCACCTCGGAGCACATCCTGAACAACCAGGGCAAAGACTGCAGGAGCTCCATCACTGGTGTCTATCGGATTCTGCTACACCGTTTTCACAAGAGACGGGTTGTCGAAAGCATTCCTGTGGTAAAACAGGCAGTCAGACCCACAGCAACAAGTAAAAAAGAACGGCTAAAAGTGTACCGCAGTTTACGGCAGACATCTAAACTCTGTGCAATTCTGTGACAAAATTCTTTGCTCTGGAAATTTAATTAAGTTATGGACTTGGATGCATGGATTTATTACAAATAAAAAATTAAAACAAGAATATTTTCAGTCCAGTAGTATAAATTGAAATTATGGTATATAACCCCACTCAAGTCCTAAAATTGGTCTTTTCTTATGTCTCTGTAGCTATGTTGCTGCTGTCCTCGTCTGTTTTTTTTCTTGCAGGGACAGGAAATCTCAAGAAATTTGAAATGTTCTGAAATCTCATTTATCCAAGTCAGCATAGCAATGATTAGATGGCATGCAGAACTTATTATTTGGGTCATGCAGGCCATATATTTCTAATTCACACTTGGCCTACGCTTAGTTGTGTTGTAACAACAAGCCCTATGAGAATCACTGTAGCTTATTTTTTATGAAGAGACATAAATCCACAATATTTTGTTGAAAAAGTGGCGAAACATGCAGTATCTACACAAAATGTGTTTATGTCTTAAATGTTTAATTGCACTTCTCCTCGATGCCTTAGTTTTTTTTTTTCATCTGTTTATGAAATCAGACAGCCTGGTTTCATTGTACTCCTTAATGCTTGTGATGAGATAGTAAGTAGAGATTTTACATCTTATATAATACGTCTCTATGAGATGTCCCTGTTCTTAGACTGGCTGACCTCGGTATTTTCCCTGTGGCCTGAAAAAATCCACTAGATGACATTAAGCTATGAAGACCAACTAACAGTTAGTAGTTCACATGGCAAAATAAAATTTCAGTTTTGAATGAAACGATTCTGGTAAGAGTTTGAATCTATTTGTCTTTTTATGATTCCGTGTCCATGCAAATGTGCTGAATGAAATAAATTTAAAACTAAAAATGCTGCTTCGTCTTCTTGATGTTAAAATTATTTAGTGTGTGTGTGTGTGTGTGTGTTTTATAGCTGTAAATCCAAACAGACATTATACGCAGTGAATTCATATCATTATAAAATAAGTTGCTAACATGCATTGTTGGCTAATTAATTTTTATTTAATTTATAATTATATATTTTTACCTTTTGGCACCTATTTATTATTTATTGTTATTTATTTGTTATGTATTTGTATTTATTTTTAACACCGAATTTTACATTTACCAGATTTATTTATTTTTCTATATAATAATTCCTGGTCTATTTATAACATGATCCATACATTAGCTTAAAGAAAGCAGTGCAATTATCACGTACCGGAGATACAAAACTAACTCTATTTCCCAGAAACACCAAAGAAGACCACGTACTCATTTCCGCCTTTACGTGATGACGCAATTTTTGCCTCGTTGGAAGGTGGTTTCAGTAGGAAGCGGTCTGACGGTATACAGCGGCAGCTGAAAAAACACGAGTAGAGTAACCAAAAGACACTCGGACGCACTCACTCGAATGGTATTTCGTCTCTTGCCATCAAACGGTAAGGAAATTAATGCCAATCTTACCAGTTGTTGATGTTTCCCTGTGTTTTTAATGATACAGGGGACCACGCCCTCAGCAGAAAAAGATTATAACAGTATTATAAGGCTAATGTTAATGCTAGACCGGAATGCTGCTGATTCCTCGATGTTGGCCTAAGAAGACGTTTCCTGCCTTTTGACGATGATTACACTTTTGAGCTTCTTAAATTCATAAGCAAAAAAAAAAATCACCTACGCAAACTTCTAGCTTAACTAAGTCATTTCGTTCATGTATAAAATGGCTAATATAAATATCAAAAAATTATTAGTAGTATTATTTATATTATTGAATACCAGCACCCTGCATTCGGCGCACAGCCATTTTCAAAACCTCGGCAAACTGCAGCGTTCAAACAGTCGTTTCACGATATTGGATAAACTAAAAATTATGCAGCTTATTTATTTTGACACTTGATATTGCATTCAGACCCCGTGACAAAGGCATGGGGGGCGGGGCTTACTATAGGATGAGGTCATGATAAAACCGTGGCGCTGATGCAATAAGAGGCTACTATACGTGTTACCGGCCCCTTGTCAGGGAACTACATCTGCTTTTCATATACTTACACGGCTGACATGCATTCAATACAGCTATGCACCTGCAGTCTCCGCGTGGAGGCTAAGGCAAAGTACAGAGCAGCATCCAGTGGATGGTTACTGGACCGTCACGGTGCAATGTACCAACGCTGATGTATCAGGCGCACTTTGACCTGTTATAAAAATCGTAGTATTTTGTTGGGTATCAGCACTTTTACACAGCAATCAGGGAAGGGAAGTAATGACATGAACTTTAATAAGCAAGCTAAGTCACGTGGCTACAAACCCCCAATAACAGAGAGATTCATGGGTCATTTAAAAACGGTTTGATCCATTAGAAAACATAATGATTCAATTGTAGAATTAATTGAGCCTCAATTTAAAATCATTTTAGGATCATAAAAGAAATTCCAGTAGACTTATAAAATCCTATAGAATTTTATCCTATTAAAGCCAACCATCCATACTCCCTTCTTCTGCTTATCCAGTTCAGTGGTGAGGTCAGGGTACACACTTGACAGGCTGCCAATCTGCCACAGGGCTAACACATAACCATTCACACCTGTGGCCTATTTAGAACCAGTTAACCTAACCCAAACTCCTAACTAGGTGATCGCACAACTGAACTGTAATACACTATGAACTTTGCTGTTCTCAATATTCCAGACAGTGATGTTATACTTCTGTTTTAGCAGCATAACTTCTATATACATTAAAATGTTATTATTACCAGATATTAAATATGCTATCCTCTGTATTTTGTTGTTTATCTGCAGATGTCAATAGCAGAAGATCTTCCGGACATGGATGGAGCAGACCTGTTTGGACTGCTGTTCCATGATGGAGAGAATGGATCCACTGAGCCCTTCTTTCCTGATGGGAATGGGCTCATTGAGTCATGGCTGTCTGAACAAGATGTAAGAGGAAGTTAATGTTGTTAGTGAAATTGGTTAGATGGCGGTTTAATGCATTATCTGAAGTAACTAGGTGCTAAAATGAGTCATGCTTTGGAAGCAGTAATATAAACATCTTTGAGTCTTAATACCAGATGTACTACATGGTAATACAGCTTCTTAAAGCCTAACAGTCTTATATGTATGTGTGTGTGTTTGCTTTAGAATTTAACACACCTTTGTCTCCCAGATGCTGCCAGACATGGATACTGAAGATTTTCTATCCAGCTTGTTAGATGGAGAGGACAACACGGAGACCATCTCTCCCTCCCATTCTCCACTGGGCAGCGACAGTGGCATTTCAGACGACAGCAGCTCCGGGGCTGGAAATAACAACCATGTTGGATGCCCCAGTCCTCATAGCAGTGATAGTGATGTTGTGCCCAGTCCCAGCTACTCCCAACCGAGCCCGGTGCACTCCGACCTTGCCGTGACTTATTCAGAGGCACAAACAGAAAGCTTTGAGGCCTTAACAGTCCAAGCAGATCACAGCTACTCTCTGCTGCAGAGCGGAGGGAGGGATATGGACGTGCTGCAGAGTGTGAGGGCAGAGAAGCCAGATACAGATGTCTTCATTGATCTGGGTATTTATCATTTATTGAAGAACTACTGAAACTTTAACATTTTATTTTATCTTAGAATTTCAAATCTCTTAAAAGGAACATGAGATGTGGTCTGTGTGGAATTTGTGGGGGATGGAAGATTTAAATGACTAGTCTTCCTCTCACAGATGACCTTGTGACTGAGGCGATGGAGGAGGATGTCAGCAGTGAGCTGCCTTGCACTTTGGCCATAGAGGACTCGGTACAAGATACAACAGAGTCCATCAAAGAAGACCAGGTCAGTTTCTTTTGCTATTCTTATGCCAGACCAGAAGACCAAAGAGACTGTATTTGATGTTTTCAGTGATGTTTGACACATGTTGTTAACGAGATAAGAACACAGAAAATTTCTAAAAGAAAAACTTTGTATTTCCCTTCTTTAGTTCCAGTTTAAAGAGATTGTGCTCACTGAGGAGGAGAAGCGGCTTTTGGCAAAAGAAGGAGTAACCATTCCCCAACACATGCCCCTCACTAAGGTAATTTTCACTTCAGGTGTTTTTGATATCTCTTTAGTTACATACTTACTTTGTTGGGTGCATATTAAATTGGTCTTTCTGTGGCACAGCTGCTCAAAGCTGTTTTATACACATCGTCATCTGTCTTGTGAGCGTGGTGATTGAAAGCCTGCTCTGCTCTGCGTAACAGGCTGAGGAGAGGACTTTGAAGAGGATCAGAAGGAAGATCCGCAACAAGCAGTCTGCTCAGGAGAGCCGCAAGAAGAAGAAGGTGTATGTTGATGGACTGGAAAACAGGTGAGATACAAATGATAAATCAAAATCTTTAATATAATCTTTAATATATATTATTATTATTATTATATAGTCACTGACTCCAAGGATGTGGCTACATTGTTTTGTAATCAGTTTCAGAATATCTTAATTATCTAAATATTTTGACTGACTACAGTGGAACCCCGACTTACGAATACCCCAGTTACGAAGGCACTTAACGGCAATATTTCTGCCCGTGTTACGGCAAAATGCCCACGTAACAAAATCTGCTGGCTCTGATTGGCTGAGCCCAGAATGCCCAGAATGCCTTCCGAATCATGTGACAATCCCTCGGCTTTCGTACTTGTGCTTCGCTGTTCCACTTGAACGACGTATTGTTGTTGCAGTTAGCAATTAGCCTATAGCCTATTGTTCACTCAAAAGGCGCGATGGGTACTTCGACTTACGAAAAACCCTCGGGAACAAATTCATTTCGTAAGTGGAGGTTCCACTGTATTTCATTTTAAGCTCTCTTGTTTTAAACTTCAAGATTTTTATCAATATATTGATTCGTTTATGGCAGGACAGGATGGTATTATTGATAATGGTAGACAAGGACTTGTTTGTGTTGTTGTTGTTCTTGGCCAGATAAAATCATGGTCAATAAATTCTCTAATTGACTAAAATCAAATTAGAAGAGAAGAAAAGATTTTTAATATAGAGCAAACACTTGTGTGTCTGATTCTTGATAAATGCTAAATGATGAATTGATTTCTGTCACAGGGTGGCCATCTGCACTGCACACAACCTGGAACTACAGAAGAAAGTCCAAATGCTTCAGAAACAGAACATGTAAGAAGCCATTTCTTTGCTTCTGGGTTTTTACATAGTCGGGTCAAGCTTCTGAATCAGTTACATTGAACACGTCCTCTTGTTTTTGTTTGGTTTTTGTAAATAAACAGGTCGTTGATTGAACAACTGAGAAAACTTCAGGCTATAGTGAAGATGTCAACCATGAAGGCCAGCACAACCAGCACTTGTGTTATGGTAAATTGGCTTTTTTTTTTTTTCTCAGTGTGAAGGTCTTTGTCATGCTCTGCTATTTTTCTCACTTTTTCATTGGACTTTCAGGTTTTCCTGCTCTCCTTCTGTCTGATCATCTTCCCATCAGTCAATCCGTTTGGTGGAAACACCCAAACAAAGGAGCTCTACACGCCCTCCTCAAGTGAGTTGTATATAAATATCAAGTCTGTCTTTTATTATATTTCAGCTATCCTTGCTGTACCTTAAGATATGCATGCTTTAGTTAATAAGATAGCTGATTTCATAAATGAAATTTCCGGCAGTGTCGCCTAACCTTTGTAAACGATCTTTTCAATCATGACTAACAGTCGTCTCCAGGAGCCTGCGATCACTGCCAGCTGAAAGCACAGATGCCGTATCCTCCTCTGAGGCCAAAGAAGGTTTGTTAGTTCACCAAGTAGAGGTGGATAATGTTAAAGCCATCTTTGCGGGCGGTCAGAAGAATCACACTCCTGACTACGAGAGGGTGGAACAACCTGATTCAGAAACAGGCGTCAACAGCAACTCTTCGGCAGACTTCCCGAGTCCTGCTCAGGCAGCAGAGATGAAGCAGGGGCCAGCCGGGGCATTACAGGAAGGATCCATCAATGGTGTAGTGGCGTCTGCTGTCGCATATAATGCAAAAGCTTCCAAGGACGCCTGGATAGACCGGAATCCTCCGTCTGTCATATTACAGCAGCACCGCTCTGATGAGATGTAGTAAGGACATGTTGTTCAGTATAACCAGCAGAGGGAGCTGTATTCCTAATGATTTGGGTGCCAGAGGGAACATTAATATTAAAAAAAGGGAGAAGGGAATAATGCAGTTATTCTTCCAGATATAAGATCCATCTTTTCGTCCATGCTTTTCCCTTCTGAAAGTCTTCTACTAGTTACTTTATTTGCACTTTGTTCTTGTTTCCCTTCTCCAGCGGTCAAAAGAAACTGGGGAGATATTTTCATATTTCAAAAGGACATTGCAGAGATTAAACAAATGCCTGCATTACTAGAGGGCACATGCTACTGAGTTAGCACTGAGAGCTGTCAAATTATCGTACAACATGTTGAGCTTTGCCTAAATTTGTGCATTTATTCACCAGCACAGGAATAATTGAAGTGAATGGGCAGTAGATTACTTAAAGACAGACATGAATTGATGGCCCGACTGTCACTAAATCTTGAGTGAGTTTATCTGAAAATGTCCAGCAGATCTCAGTGCTAACAAATGCTGCTTATCAGTGACTTCCCAAAAATCATACTTATCATAGCCATAGTAAATTATTATGAAAAGTAGTCTAGTCGTTTGTGCTGCAAACTAGTCAGCAACGTTTATGAAGTAGTAGAAGATAGAGTGCTTGATTCTCATAAAGCTTGATCACCGTGGTTGTTTGACCACAGTAATGCTTAAGCCATTGCAGGACATTTGGCCATTTTAAAGACTTGTAAAGTTTGTCATTATCTCCCTTGTAACAAGGGTATCCATTCTCCTTTTAATTTGTGAATGCTTTGTTTTTATGTTGTACAGTAAAGCGGCGCAAAATGTGATAAAAGAACCTGAATCCTGGACTTAACCGTTGTTGGCTAACCAACTCTGCCCCTGCGATCTTCTCTTTTATAACTTCGCTGCACAATTCTTACCTTCGTAAACTTGTCTGGAATATCTTAGCACACGATGAGCAGAATGAGGGGTTTGACTTATTTGCTCAGTAAACTTGCAGTAAATATTGCTCCAAAATGTTATGACCTGTTTTATCAGTGATGCATTTTTTATTTTTGTGTATTTTTTCTTTGTTACTGTTGGTATTGTAAATGGTATCGAGGCTACTTTTTGTTATACTTGACAGGCAATGAGATTTTAAATGTTAATCACTTTGAACAAAAAGCACTGGCATTTGGTGTAGTCCAAGAATGACATGTAAATATTAAAAAAAGTGATTGTAGCTCTTTATGTACATTTCAACACTTTATGTATAAGACATGTCTGAACAACTATAATAAACTTTTTATATGTCAGAGTAAATCATCATCCATGTCGTTGATGCAGAGATGCAGATGTGAAAAAGAAAGTATACTTTCTGAAGTCTAAGGATTTATGTCTCGGGACATCAAAAATGCAGAAAATGGATGGAAAGGTAATCATGGGAAATAAGAGGGTAGGTAGCAGCCAAGTGCTGCTAATTGCATGCAGTTGATTGACTGATCACGAGCAAGTTTGACCACTTGAGGTCATCCAGGTGTGTTTTAACACAATATCAAAGAAGAAAACCAAAAGCAATGATCTTAAAAGAGCAACTTCTGCTGCCTCTGCTGAAAGCCTCTTCTCTAAGAAACGATCGGGGTGATCGTGGCTCAAGAGTTGGGAGTTCGCCTTGTAATCGGAAGGTTGCCGGTTCGAGCCCCGGCTTGGATAGTCTCGGTCGTTGTGTCCTTGGGCAAGACACTTCACCCGTTGCCTACTGATGGTGGTCAGAGGGCCTGGTGGCGCCAGTGTCCGGCAGCCTCGCCTCTGTCAGTGCGCCCCAGGGTGGCTGTGGCTACAATGTAGCTTGCCATCACCAGTGTGTGAATGTGTGCGTGAATGGGTGGATGACTGGATATGTAAAGCGCTTTGGGGTCCTTAGGGACTAGTAAAGCGCTATATAAATACAGGCCATTTACCAGGCCATAAGAAACAACATGGCAGGACAGCCAGGGGTAATGATTTGGATATAACCACAGAACCAGTCACCTTTAAGTCACTGAGTTGGCCGTGAACTCTTTTGTATACTGAAGTACTCTAGAGACAAATCTGAGGCCACCTGACTGACAGCTATAGCTTGGATGAAACTGGGTCATGCAAAGGAATAATGGTCCCAAGCACAACAGCAAATCTACAAAAGAATGGCTGAAAAAGAAAAAAGGATAAAGGTGTTGCAGTCCAGATCCAACTACAATGACGTGGTGGGAACCTAAAGCGCAAAAAATGCCTGCAAATCTCAACAAACTGAAGCAATGTTTGTGAAGAAGATTGGGCTTAAATTCGACCACATTGATGTCAGAGGCTGATACAGAAAACAGTTATGTAAAGTCATTGCAACTAAAAATACTGAATCATACGGTGTATGTAGATTTTGGACACACACACACACACACACACACACACACACACACACACAGTTAAACAGCGTAATAAGACGTGTTGTTCGTCTGAGGAAGGATTTAAATATTTTTAGAAACTGGTAAGCACCAGACTATTTTTTTAACGTCCTGATAGTAAGACTAAGACGTAAACAAGGGTTGTGAAAAAAAGCCTGCTACCAATTCTAGTCAACCCACTTACAGGAGATGGATTTATTTAATATTCTCCACTCACTCTATCCAACTTTTCTGCAGGTGTGCTGTGCAATTTTGCAGCCACATTGGCAGAGAAATGAGGACTTACAATCTCACAGTTATAAACTCTCACTGGAATTGTTTGCCACACCTTTTAACATAGTCAGGTGTTTTCCTCGAGATCACATGAGAGATATTTCTAATGTATTCTCCAGTGGGGTTTTCACAGGCACTCTGGAATTCCCCCTATTGTATAACCTTATCCAAATCGTCTGACCTGTTTATTGTTTGTCTTAACAGACCACTTTATTGATTTATATGTGAGTAAAATGTGAATTTATGCATGGGTAATCCTGTTCTAACTTTATATTATGTAAATGTACCTTTTATTAATTACTTCTTTTTTTTTCCACTTGCAAATCTCTTGTTTTTGTATCCCCTTGCTATTCCTGCTCCATGACTGGAAAACAGTATTTGTCTGACCTCAGCTGTGTGGAGGGTAACAGCACAGAGACTGGTTGGTGACTCACCATTGTAAGGCTGGAATCATGAGTCATGTGGCTTATTCAACATGTTGAGACAAGTTGTTTAAAGGACACGCCAGCAGGTGGAGGTGTAAATCCAGATTTGTGACACAAAGCCCTCTGTTTGCTGCGGGCCAAGTTTGTTTTCATCAGTTGACTGTGTAGGCTAGATTAGGTTAAAGGTCATTCCGTTATCATGTAGGCATTTTTTTTTGTCAGCTTGGCTTATTATTTGACTCACCATTTAACATGAAACAGATCATGAAAACAACCTTTAACAGAGCGCGTTATTCCTGTAATTAGGCCCATTTGTGGGCACGTCTCACTTGTTAAGAAGATATTAGACCTCATAGATAGATAGGAGAAGTTGTGAAGTTGTGAGGTTTTTGGTAATTCATTCACATTCAGTGCTCATTAACTGCTCACACGTGGACAAGTTCAGACAACAACCCAGTTACATGCACGGCCTCGCTGTGGTCGCAACATCTGTCGGAAAAAAGGGACTGATGATGAATGTAAACACGTGCTTATCCCACCGATAAGATAAACTGACCAGAAAAGGCGCGGCTGCGACGCGTGGCGCTTTTTTTGGGAAGGGCCCGTGCGCATCTGTCGGGCATCTGGCGCAGGGCACTGAATAGATCTGGGTAATAAAACACGCAGGACGCACACACATACTGATCCACATCCCCCAGCGCCATGGAAAGTCCGGAGACAGGTGGAGGGATGTAGTGATGTTGTGTGGCGGAGCTGCACTTTACCTCTGTGCAGAAATGCCACGCGCCCCAGACAAACTGTTTAAGCCTTTGCTTTTTCAATAGGCGAACAAAAACTGGCGTGTGGCCATAAGCTGGTTGGTCAGTCCCACAAAACACATCGCCACCAAGAATTCTGGTCCTATTCGGGTCAGGACAGGCTTGCAGATTTTCCTTCCGGGGACATTTCGGTAACTGCTGGGCAGACTGTAAACACATGAGCACGTTGAGTAACAGGTTAGTAGGGTATGACGCGCCAAGCAGGTGCACCAGGAACCGGCTGTTTATTAAGAGCAATGGAAAGCTGCACAAGGAAAGTTCGGATAGATGATATATATAAATATTTCCCCAGTGACTCTCCAGACTGGGGAAATCCGCTACTCCGATAAAGGATTGTTCCAGAGTTTATCACACATCAAATTAATCGTCGCTACAGTTTTAATGCGGCTCACCCACAGAAAAAAGATCTGCCAATTTTCCCTCGGCTAATCCGCACACTCAGTTCTGTTGTCACCTGTAGGATAGTCTGAATTCTTCTATGCCCACTGTGGAAAAACACGAGGCGTAATAGTTACATAATTCCAAAAACCGGGGATGTTGCTACGAAATGGTAAATAACGCCTCTGCAAACTATGATAATAATAATAAATAAAAGAGAATCTCTTAGAATGTCTGACTGTGTATGTGTGACTTATATGTTTTCTAAACATCATAAACATGTCATCGTGTCCAGGGGCAAACTGAAGCCACAGTGGTTCAAAACAAAACAATGTTGTTTGCAATGACTGTGAAAGTTCATCGTAAACATCACTTGTAGTTTTTGCCCTTAGTGGTGATGCTGGATGTTGACAAGAAAAGGAGAAATCGGGAGTGGGTGGGGGGGATTTCTTGAAAGGTTGTAATCTTGCCCCACGTGGGGTTGTCAACAAGCTCAGTTCGACTGCTCGGGGACTTTTTTTTTGCTTTCCTCACCAAAGCTTCTCTGAGCCAATGGTAGGAGACAGGATCGGAAAGACCGCCCCTTGCCGAGAAACGACGCCAAGTGCGGTATAAAGCCACCCACAGACTGTTCCGAGCTCAGAATAACGCAAGAGACTACACAGACAACTACACAGCCTTTTCTTAACACTGCAACATCCCGATCGCGCTTGGATTATAACTATGACTCTGGAAGAGATTCACGGACAAGAGAACACAATGGAAAACGCTGATAGGTGAATATTTTACTCATCGATACAACGCTATTTAAGCTCCTGGATTAAAGCGTTGTAGCTGTTATTTTTGGGGAGGGTAATGTGATCAGTGTGCTGATGATGTATTTTTCTTTGTTAAGGGTGCAAAGTGCAGGCGCAGCCCTGGAGGAGCTGCTGATCGCTGCTAAGAAGCAGGACTACCTGACAGTTGGAGTTTACGAATCTGCCAAAGTCATGAATGTGTAAGTATTGCATTTCGTGCCACTTTCAGTTACATTTGCCCTTTAAAAAACAGAAAAGAAAAAAAAAAGTCGAGCACACGCACAGCAGGATATGCGCTAATCACCTTTCTTGTCTTTCCTACAGTGACCCAGACAGCGTGGCGTTCTGCATTCTCGCCACCGATGAGGAATACGAGTGTGACATTGCTCTTCAGATCCACTTCACTCTCATCCAGGCTTTCTGCTTTGACAACGACATCAACGTGGTGCGTGTCAATGATATCGACCGCCTGGCCGACCTCGTGGGTGCCGATGAAACCGGCGAGCCCAAAGACGCACACTGCATTCTTGTCACGGTACGTTCCCACTCAGTTAGGAGCTGGTAGCCAGTGAATCATACATGCATCACTACCGTGTCTGACTTTCTTTGCATGTCTTGTAGGTGTTGCCACTTTTGTGACTCTAAATATCTCCCTCTTTTACAATTACAGAGCCCTAGTGCAAACCCATGGAAAGACCCTGCTCTGGACAAGCTGAGTGTATTCTGTGAGGAAAGGCGCAGTGTGTATGACTGGGTGCCCACTATCACACTCCCAGAGCGCTGAAGTGACACCCCCCTGAAGTTGCTTCACATGATTATGATGATGATGAAAAGAAAGTCAAGGAGCTGAGCTTCAGCTGGGGGCCTCATGCCTTTCTGCCTCACATGTCTGGATTAAGAGGCTGTGGCTGTAACTCCCCCCTTCTGCAAGAGCACACTCTTCCAGTGCATCCTGGGTGAGCCCGTTGGTTCTGGATTACCCTGTGCAAGGGTTCAGACCTCATGTGTGAACTTGTTCAGGTGTATGTGGAGTGGACAGAACGCCTGATGGACACTGAGAATGGAGCTGGACTGTACTGCATAGTACCTTAAAGATGGCAAATGGTAACCCAGTGACTGCCTTTTAACAGACTGGCGGGACTAAGCAGAGAAGGTCACAGAGAGCGATACTGTGCAAGAGATGGACTTAAGAAAGTGGACTGGACTCGTCAGAGGGGAACAAGTCAGGTGCAGATTCAGAAGAAGGTGTCTGAAAGTGTCTAAACAAAGGACTTTTCTTTATGAGTGCAGCTGTCAGGAAGTTCTTGGAATAAGCAGAAACTGCTTGCAAATCCTGATGTAAAGCTGACACTTTTTTAATGGACTATTCAGTTTTCTTTCACATATGCAGACAGAGCAATGCAGTATTGATTTGTGTTGTACTGACTTGAAATGCTTTGTGAATAAACATTTGGAATCAAACTCATCTTCTCAGAAATCTCATTTTCTCCTTTACATTTAGCTACACAGACATTAACTAACACCTAGGGTGCCACATAATGTGGGGCGTCATGGCAGACTGCAGTGATGCAGAGGTATCAGGAAAGTGTGGTGCTACTGGTTACAACTCTGCTTCACAAGAAGCTAATCGCACAATGTGGGTGGAAGGAAAGTAAAGATCAAATGATTAGGTGGCTGAGAGGGAGAGAGTAAATGAAGAAAAGGGAAGCTAAAAGTTATAATGTAATGATGATTGAGATGTGGGTTTTTTGCAGGCACTGACCTTTTACTGCTGATACACTAGCTGCCTTATAGCACAGTGCACAATTACTTAGGCTGGAACTGAAGCCTGTGTGTGCGTGTGTGGCTAACTAATAGGTCAGTAGACAGTGGAGTTAGTTGTAGTTTTGTACATTCAAACAAATTTGTTACGAATTAATTTAACATCACTCTTCTCATGCTTGATTTTGATTTTAAAAAAGTCAATTTTCAACAACGTAGAACTTATGCATAATACACGGTAACAAATCTAGGGAAGGTCTTCCTATTCCTGCAGCCACGTGCACACACAGCCACGTGCACATTGAAAATTATACCGAGATGAGAGCTGCAGCTGAATGAGGGTCAGCAGATCAGCAACGGCAGGTATGGGGAAGTGTGTGAGTGCTGCGGTCAGCTCAGAGCTCAAGCTGACAGTAAAAGGTAGCCCACATCAAAGAGAAACCAGACTTCAGAGGAACTCATTTCGATTTTCTTGGCAGCAACTCAGTCGCCAGCCAACCGCTGGTCATTCTCTGCATGTGTACTCGCATGAGCACACAGGTGCACACAAAGCATGAAGCAAAACAGGCTACTGCATGTGCACAATCTTGCACAAAGTTGTGCTCAAGATCATGCATAGCACACATGCACACACAACCAAAGGATGCTGTGTTAGACAGATGTCAGGTGATTGCTCAGTGTTCTCAGAACAGAGGAAGGTTCACTCAGTCAGAATTAAAGAAGAAAAAAGAATGCAGGCTTGTATCTGGGGGACTTTCCATGGGCTTTAATATCTGCACTAGTAGGCATATGGGAGACATGGGAGAAATTACCATAAATGCTAAATGATAAAAACTAGTCATTTTATTGCATGTGCTGTCAAAACTGTAGATTGGGACTTAACAGGCTTGTGGGACAACAATATGAAGACTAATGTGGTTGGTGATCACTTGTTGTCTGTGGTTGGTGTGCATTGGATTCTGTGATTAAACATGAAACCTAATCATATCTGAGTGAGAAATGATTGTCCCTACCTATAAAAGTCCCAGCCAAGTCACAGGTCAGACGAGGAAACATGTAAAACATTTAGAAAATAATGACAGAGCCCTGAAAAAATAATTCCATTTTTTTCTTTATTTTGCACACCTTTCCAAAAGCCTCCAAAAGATTTGAGGCTTTTTGTCCAAACAGGTCAGTGTTCTTTGTGGAGCCCTCTTTGTTTTCTGCAATGAAAAAAAAAAAAAAAAGCCGTAGCAACAGCAGACACAGTTGTGTCTAATCTTGACCTGTTTTTGCAAAAAGCAATATTTAATGCCCCAGATAAGACCTATTTTATCAAGAATATAAATGTTGGCCTGAGTAAACAAAGTGTTGTGTTCGTATAGCAGTCACAATTAAGCACTTGGAGCATTGTTGACTAAATCCTTGACCTAGTTTAGATAGAAGTTGGTATAGATCTGATTTTTCTTTGTGCTCTCTAAAACATGCAAGTATGCCTATCTCAGGCCTATATACAGCAATAAACATGCCTATATTATGCATAATATAGGCCTAATTCCTTCAACTCATACAAGCACTATGCAAGACTAGAAAACAGCGACATGCTTGTATTTATTCTGCATTCCTTTTGGGTACAGGTATAATATGTGCTACAAGAGAACAAAAAAACTAGCTGCTGGAAAGGACTTCTTGTCTCTCCTGCTGCTATTTGCACGATAGTAACAAACATCTTCTCCCTGTGTTGGCTGGGGTGCCAAAAGCCTGGAGCAACAGTCCAGACTGCTGAGGCAGCCGACTGTCTGCACAGAGTCTGAGCCAGAGATCTAGAGCCACGATAGACTGAAAGTGAGGCAATGAGACCAGACAGATGTAGTCTAACTCGGGAATATTAGTGTTTTCAGCTGTGACACAGAAAATGGTAAACAGAGTAGTTTGAGTAGTAGTTTGCTTTTTAAATTATTTTAACTCCAGTGAGACTATTCACTGGACTTATTCTACACGAGGGCACAACACTTAGCCAGGAAAGACATTTTCTCTACCTGAAACTTTTAATGCTTTTTCCAAATGTTACAAATTCCACCTTGCACTGTAAGTAGAATAAAAATGTCACATGTGTGTTTAATCTGTCCAAAAAGCTATGCACAGGACTTTTTCTGGGTCATTCCCCACAATGGCAAAACTCTAGATGCATTTTATGAAGCGTAAAGCTTCAGATTGAATTGAGGTATAAAACAGTTCTATGATTTTATAACCAGCTCTCAGCAAAACAGTGCACTAGCTAAAATGGAAAGCTACTGTTTTTGAATGTGAGCTGTATTTGAAAGCAGAATTATTTCGAGATAATCTTTCCAATTTAGAAACAATTCCTAAACTGATGAACAGAGATGGGCAGTAACGCGTTACTTGTAACACGTTACTGTAATCCGATTACTTTTTTCAAGTAACGAGTAAAGTAAGGGATTACTATTGCAAAAACGGTAATTAGACTACCGTTACTTTCCCGTAGGAACGCCGCGTTACTGCGTTACTAAAGCCGTGATTTTTTTTGCGAGAATGTCTCATGACAGTGACGTAAGCAAGTGCGACGTTTGTGAAAACAGCTGTGTGCAGATCAACAATGGATAATATATCGAGTGCGGGAGAGAGTATGAGCATGCAGCGTTTATTAAAGCGTGGAAGTACTGACCTTACTTTGAGTTTGATTCCGTAAAAAGTGACAAAAACATTAGTGTCCGTTGTGCGTGGGAAGAAAACTTATTTTTACAGTGAAAAAAACCCCTAAACTTCCGAGCAAGCACCGAGTGCACTATGACATAATGGGAAATTCACAGAGAAACTCGCGGATTCTTCCACTGACCGCTGCGGCACACCTGCACCAGGGTAAACCTCCGCCTACCCTACTCCTGCTTTACAGGTGAAAAGAGAGCAAAAGGACCGCTGAGTCTTTGACTTTATTTATTTTCTGCTGTGTTTTACTTGCATCTATTTGAAAAAGTGAGTGTAAACACACACAAAAAAATATTTTATGTGCTGGAATGTGCAGAAAATAGCTTTAAATATTAAACAAATTTCTTCCAATCAGAGAATGTTGCATATAATTAAATTTTTGCTTGATGCATAACGTTAAAAGATTCAAACTAATAAAACAAGTTTTAAAAAGGGACTTTTCCATTTGATTACATTTTGTATGATGGATTATACAGAAAAAGTAGAATTGGGCTGAAAGATCTATCACTTTATCACCTATTCAGGTTGTAAATCGTGTTTTTAAAAAGTAACTAAGTAACTAAGTAATTAATTACTTTTGAAAATAAGTAATCAGTAAAGTAATGGGATTACTTTTGGGGGGAAGTAATCCCGTTACTTTACTGATTACTTATTTTCAAGTAACTTGACCAACACTGCTGATGAATCTCCTTTATTTGACACTGACCCACTTGAACAAGACTGGCAGTTGGTAACGTGATAACCTTTTGTTCATCCATCCATTTTCTTCTGCTTATCCAATTCAGGGTCACAGTGGGGCTGGAGCCTATCCCAGCTGCCACGGGGCCAGAGGCTGGGTAAATCCCGGTCAGGTCACCAATCTATCACACATAGAGACAAAATACCATTCACACTCACAACTGAGGCTAATTCAGAATCAACAGTTAATTTAATGTGCAAGTTTTTTGGCTGGGGGAGGTTGAATTACCCAGAAAGTAACTCCACACGGAAAGGCCCCAAGCTGGCTGGTGGATTTGACCCCAGAACCTTTTAGTTTTAAAGCAACAGTTATAACCACTGCATGACTGTTCAGCTGAAAATGTGAAAATGTGATGATGCTAACAGGGCCTTGCTTTCACCTGGCTAAAAGAAGAACAGTGTGTTGTGCTGTGATGTCAAAATATCTAAATGCTGCTTTTTTGCCTGGGGAAATGTTTTGCCATCCTGGGATACCCCAAACATTTGCAGGCTTATGGTTCAACTGTAAATATTCTGCCCTTCTCAGAGTCATTACTTTAACGGCTAACTCTCATATTCCTGCTTCAGTCCACTTACAGTAACCGCAGCAAGATGAGATTACGCAGCGAGCCGGCAGGCAGCATCCCCTCTCACCCCACCCTACCCATCTCCAGCTCTCTTGCTCGCGCTTGGCCAGATATGGTACCATGAGATCACGGCCCAGCTGGCCCTGGCAGGCTGCGGAGAGAGATAGCTAGGCTGACTGCTGGTGTTGGGTGTCTCTAATCTAAGTACGGGGTGTGTGTGTCACTCACTGGAGAGATGAGCTGCACCCTATCTACTTCTGCAGTTCACTGTTTCTCACCATGAGCTCATTCCACAGAAGTTATGTGATGAACCGGCACAACATGCAACTTTCAGAAGGCCTTAGATTGACAGCGCAGGGAATTTCACATTGCTGTGGTGGCCAAGGTGATTCCATAACAACAATATGTAAACACACTTTGGCTCCTGTTTGTGAAGAGTCACTATCAGTCTGTTAGTATGATATCACTCTGGTGGTTTTGAGGTTTCAGTCAGGCTGGGGTAGCTGTAAATGTCGAAGCGCTCACATGCTCACACCTGAGCCGGTGGGATGACCGCACCACAGCGACAGGGATGAGATCACATGACATAAACCTCTCAGTTGAGCGGTAATGATCGCACTTATCTTTCAGCAGAGCCTATAATCACACTGGGCAAAACAGCTGTGTGTAAGCAAAGGGGAGGGTGACCAGGTTAGAAGCACACCCACACAAACACACACCTGCCCTACACTTTAAAGATCCACTGTGTCCCTTTGGGGGGTAGAGTGACACACACACACATACAGCAGGTCATTGCAGATGAGCTCATGATACGAACTTAACTACTGTTAATATCAAATACCACACTTAAGTCTCTGGTGAAAGCCAAGGAGACCTTTCTCTCTCTTTTTTAATATATCAGCTGAGCAGAGATAATTATTTTTTTAATTTAGAAGTGAATCCATCCACTACCCACCATTTGCACAGGATGCAGTCGTTTGGATGTTTGTTTTCAAATTGGTATGTCTGCAATTGCCTTGGGATTGCATCAGGGTGTTTGTTCAGTAGCAACTGAATGGATTGACTGGATGAAATCTGTAACTTCTGAGTGAAATATCTATAACATTAGCTCTCATTGCTTGTTTTGCTGTTTTCCCAGGGTTCCTAAAAAATATATTATATAACTCATGACACCAGTGACCTCATGCAATTAAATTTAGATCACATGATCCAAGTGCCAAATTTCTAATGTGATCGTGCCTGAAGTGATTTTTTTTTCCACAACTAATATTTGACATTTGTGAAAATACTTTAAGGTGAGTGTATGTAAGCTCCAAATACACAAATACAGGAGATCCAAACATACAACAAGCGTTATGATGCCAAATCCATTGATCAGATGAGACTGCGGGTTTTGGCTTGCCTCTTTATATAAACTACAATAAGTACAAGTGACAAAGGCAATCTCAGGACAACTGAAACAGCTTACGGTCTTATAGTCTCATCTGGTTTCATCAGACAAAGCAGGGGACATAAGAGGAAAAGAGAAGAATAGAAAATGAAAGCAAGCAAAAGGAGACAAATATAGCACAAAATGCCATTAAACAAGGACTCTAGGTTAATTATTCATTCAAGAAAATAGAATTTAATGAATGCAAGAATGTATCTTCTTTATCACTCAAACTTTTTCCTCTTATCCCTGCTCTGCCTCTAAATTCCTTTCATATTTTCTGGTTTACTCTAGCTGCCAGTCTGGCTAAGGTGGGGCAATGCTAAGTAATTTTCTAAATATGGGGAGAAGACTGTAACCTCACCGGGGCTGACACATTACTGACATTGCTGAGCTTATCGTTCCAGTAACACATGTACTCCGAGCCATGCCAGGAATCCCCTCTCAGAGCCCACAATCCTCAAGTAGAGCAGCGGGCCGGAAGGCACGGCCATAGAAGTGCAGCCAGGAGGAGGAGAAATGGGCTAACACTGCTGTCTGCAAAAATACAGGCAGACATTCAGACACACAAATAAAATGTGGGGAAGTTGCAAGCTATTTGCTCATCCCATGATAGAATTTCTGCTCCGTCCTGGCATGCAGAAAGGGCAGACAGGGTGATCAGGTTGACTCAAGGATAAATAAAAAAATGTGCATAAAAACAATTAGATGGATACATAGCATAGACAGATTTCAAATTCCATTATGCTGATGTTGAATATTTCAGGACTTACAGTGTCATGTGTGACATTCTCATGCATGGAGATTGTTTAAGTCGAGTGCACGGGAAGACATAGTCCACTGAGCATTAATTGTTTAGTTATATCACAGTTCTGTGGAAGCATTAAAAAAAGGAAAATGAAATGACAGACATGCTGCTATTTTGAGTGTGTTCATGTTGTTTTAGTGCAGGCATACTGGGGAATGGGTTAAAGCACAGAGCACAGAGTAAACAGTGTGACAGACTGCCCCTCTACTTTTAGCACACGTGCTAATTAAAGGACTTAAAAGAGAGGCCGAGCCAGCCACACTGCCTGCCCTGACACAGAGAGAACAAGACTGCAAGGGGAAGAATAGAAAAGATGGCAGAAGACAGAGGACACAGACAGAAGACCAAGAAGCAAAGGAAAGGGCAAAGGAGAATCCCTAATGGCAGCCTTGTTTGCTTTGGCTGTGCCGTCACTCGATTACGGTTCAGGGTTATTAGGAGAGTGATGATGCAGCCGCTCACTATCGCGATACCTTCCTCCTTGTGCACAAACAAGTAGACTTTCTTTGAAAGAGTGTCTCTCTTTCAACGAAGTACACACATAGGAATGCATAACAAGAAAAGCACACGGTTAAACATTAAATTTGACCACAACATGTTTTCAGATTTCCTACATGCATGTGGGGCTCCGATGTTGTTTTAGGAGTTAAAAAAATGCTCCTTGAACCACTGAGCTATTGCATAATAGCATTAGATCTGCCCTGACCGACAATGTTCTTGGCAACATATCTTATCAAATGCTTTACCAACAGCCTCAGAACACTCACTGCCAGATTAAAATAAACAGTAGCTGCTTGGATGTTCATGCGCTTTGTCTCAACAAATAAGTGGAAAAAAGAGAAATGACCAGTGCTTTTTTTTTTTTTAAACACCAATGAGCAAAAGCACTCAGAGAAGTTAAAGTTGGAGTCTCCTTCATGCATGAAGAGCATTTAAAAGTTTGCATGCTGTAGCTTCATGTGCTGCATTTCAATTTGGAATTCCTCCCAGAGGATGACTTGAAAGTCCAATTAGAATTTTGCACAGAGCACAAAAGGAGAAAGATGTGTTTTTCAAGGACTTTTCAAGGGAGTGATGCAATTGCCCCTCTTCCTTACACTAGGGCTTTTTTTCATAGCAACATATCATACTTAACCTGGTAACACAGTGAGGGCGCATGGCAACAGTGGTTCAATTTATCCCTCCTCCTCACCCATACCCTCCTGTCTACTGTACATTATTTTCAGCAGTTGTCAAAACTATACTTTTAGATCTAAACAAGTCCGGTGTTTATGTGGGTGCACTGTTACTGATGAAAAACAAAAATAAGCTTTTTGTTTTTGCCGGTGTCACTTAATCTGTGGGGATGTATGGGCAGGCAGAGGGAGAACAGGAGAAAAGGGGAAGGGGGAAGGGGATGTGCTCCCGGGCCCAAGAAGAAGCCAATAGGAGAGCAGGATTAGCTGGAGGTAGGCATAAACATGAGTTGTTGCTGTTGGTAACAGAAATCTGATTGGCTGTTGAGGGCTCTTGCACAATGGGATAGGTGTTTCAGTGTTGGGGTATTTTGATCACTGTTATGAATGTGTTTATCTGCTGTTATGCTCTTAAATAACCTTGTTATTATTCCCCCTTCTGTTTTCACTTACCAAGGAGGAGTTTTTTCATCTGACGTGTTACGTATCAGGGCTAATCTGATGAACTTTGGCTACCTTTACTTGCAGGCCTGAAGAAAAAAACAGACACACACACACAGAGACACACATTTTTATGCTATCTAGACTGCAGAAGTAAACACACACAGCAAGGCTGGACATCCCGTAAAACACCACAAGGGGAGGGGAACATGTGACACCAGGTTGTGGAGGGTAGAGGGGCAGTCTGTCACACTGTTTACTCTGTGCTCTGTGCTTTAACCCATTCCCCAGTATGCCTGCACTAAAACAACATGAACACACTCAAAATAGCAGCATGTCTGTCATTTCATTTTCCTTTTTTTAATGCTTCCACAGAACTGTGATATAACTAAACAATTAATGCTCAGTGGACTATGTCTTCCCGTGCACTCGACTTAAACAATCTCCATGCATGAGAATGTCACACATGACACTGTAAGTCCTGAAATATTCAACATCAGCATAATGGAATTTGAAATGGTGTCCTAGTGCATGATGCACCTGCACCTGCTTTGCCACACTGACGTAAGACAGTTGTTTACATGGACCAGACCTCATACATATGGACAAATAATTTAATCCAAACTCTCATAACTTGTTTTTCAGCGTGTTTTGTGAATTTTCATAACCCGGCATCGTGACACCATGTACGAGCCTTCAAATACTTAAAGTGCTCAAAGTCAAGAAAATAACATGTAATCCCAGAGGTCAGCTGCACTGTGTGCACACAGTCACACGCTGTTTACAACAGAGTGAGGACGAGCTCAGAGCGCTGCACATGTCACCTTTGTTTACATGCGCTTCCTTCCTGAAAGGGGTGGCGCCACACTCACACACACAAGCAGTATTCCAGTGTTGCTTTGGAAACAGAGATCCAACAGCAGCCAATAGGAGGGGAGGGATTATGACTTGTGTGTGTGTGTGTGTGTGTGTGTGTGTGTGTGTGTGTGTGTGTGTGTGTGTGTGTGTGTGTGTGTGTGTGTGTGTGTGTGTGTGTGAATTAATCAAACAGCGCTATCAATCAGGCAACGTGTTGACAGGGGAAGATTTTTTTTAATCAGGTCTTTCAAGAAAGAATAAACACAGGGCAATAATGCCAGGCTCAAGCAGACACGCGACTAATCCAATTAAAGATCAACAGTTTAATTTGCAAGTGGAGAATTATGAGGAGTGTGTGTATCTGCCCGTGTATCCGTAAGACTATTTGTGTATGAGGCAAAGTTTTCTGCACTTTCATTTCTTGCTGAATATATTTGTGAATGAGCAGCTGTCACAGCCACTGTGGCATGCCCAGTACATGTTTTTTTCCCTGTTTGTGGACATGTGTACATGCACGTGTGGTCATGTGTATTTTATACAGCTGTTATTGTTATGAGTGATTAATTGCTTGTGCTGGCACCTGTTTAGGGTCCTTTACCATAAGGATGTTTCGGTCTTCCTGTTCGCACTGAGTTTATCAGTGTGGACCATAATAACACACAATAACAGAAGCTTTGCTATCTACTGTGTTATAAAATATGATTAACTCACACACTAGTATGTAAACATAAACTCGTGCCATGTGCACTTTGATAAAAACTCCAATCCCTTTTAATATTTAACATCTCTTACAGCTTATTCTCTTGCGGTTGCATAAAAACATGCACACATCGTGACTGATGTTCAAAGACTGTAGGTTGAGTGAGTTTGACCGTGTGATTAGCTTGTTTGGGTAAGCTGCAAACAAAATGAACTTTTTGGGATTAATAAAGTTACCTGAATATGAGTGCAAATATACACAAATGCATGCTGTAAAATGCGAATCGGAGAAAAAAAATGGAAAAGAAATAAAACCCTGCAACGTGAAAATAAACCAGTATCACTGTCACTTCCGGGGTAACAATGGTAGTAGATCTTATTACCTTCAGTCAAAATTACTCTAAATTCATTAAGTGAGATGAGCTCGCCAAGATGTAGCTGATTTTGCTGCTGATTCCGAGGGGAGAGAGTGGCATAATTAAATTCCCCTTTTCCCCCAGTTCATTTCAGGCTTTAGGAAAACATAGGAGGAATATGTCTTGGGAGCAAAATAAAATAACAGCCCACATTTTTTGACAGATGTAGGTCTTTAAGTAAGATGGGCGCAAACTAAGAATAGCTGTGTAAATAACAATGTTCCAGTGGTCTAGTCTGCAGAAGGACTAAAGCGAGCATCCAAGCAGTGCACACAATAAACAATAGTGGGGAAAAGCTTTAATATTTGTGATTGATTCGGGTGTGTATTTATATGTAAAATGCATTTTGTTATTTAGATCTTAATTTGTTTAGCTGTAGAAGGGACTACCCTTTATCTGTGGATATTTTCATGTATTTGCAAAGGTGTAGGGAAAACAAAGAGTAATTCTGGTGCATGTGTGTGAGAGTGAGAACTGTTACAGAGTAACCCATGTGTTACCTACCACACAGGATGCAGCTGCAGCAAGTGAACAATAGCTTCTTCACAGTGTGTTCCTTAAAACAGAGCTTCTTTGTCATTTCTGTCTATCCTCTTTTCCTTATGTGTACCCTGGATGTAACCTTAAGGCATAAGGAAGGTAATCTAATCAGTAACCTACTGTTTCTTTTTTCTTTGCACCAACCACCCGCAAAGCATGCAAGTGCAATCATGTTTGCCTAATCACTGCAAAACAGGGATGTAGTAAGTGAGTGACGGTTCATCTAAAGCTGCAATATGGACAGACCAAAGTAATGCTTGATTCATCCCCCCGCTGGGAGGTGAAATAAGTTTGAGATCAGCCTTCTGGGGCTTCAGTGTCTTGCATAAGGCTATTTTTGAAGCGTGAATTACTTCACAATGAAAACGGCGGATTTACAGCAAAATCCCAATAAAAGGAGATTTAAGTATGTTAACTTAATCTGTTTAAAAAGGGATCCAAATAACACTCTGCATTTAATATAAATCACACTAAATTTTCTGAAAAAAAATTGATGTAACAAACCAAATAATGAGAATGGACTGAACGCGGAGAAAGTGTAAAAAACAGAGGAATAAAACCTTGAAATACAAATCAAAAAAGCATAAAATTGTAGGCATATTTCTGCTTGGAGTTACAGTGGATGCTTTCTTGAGTACAGTATACATTTAAAATAGCTGCTTTGTCCTGGTCTAACAGTGGAGTGCCAGACACAGTTTATGAAACAAAGAAAGTGGATAGCCAACCACAGCAACCTCAGCAGACTCCTCAACTCTACCCAGCAACTATTACATTCTGATACTTAGCCGGTGTGTTTCTGTCGCAAACAAACACAGACATGCATGTGTGCTCACAGACACACAGACTCAAGGCCACAGTGAAAAGATCTCGCTTAGCTTTGGAGCCAAAAGAGGATCTTGTTGCTGTCATTGTAGATATTATGTATCAAAGCCCCTTTGCATGCATGCATGCCTGCATACATGCAAGGAGGTGGAATTAGGAAGTCCTGCATATGATGTCGGTATATATCAGAAACATTATCTTGTACAGTATCTAGTACTGTCTGCAGTGTGGGTGCGGGTAGCTACTGTCGCACTTGTAGACGAGGGGACTACGTGTAGGCATATTTATCCACAGCCTCAGCGCAAGGCAGCTTACTGACGTCTGACTCGGAAACTGACAAAGACGGACTTTGTTGCCTTTGTGGGTGAACCGAAAGAACCTAGCCTTTCAGCATCCCCCTTTGACTGCGTAAGTGTGCGTTTGTGTGTAGGTGGGTGTATATATGAGAGCAATGGAACTTTATTTCCAAGACCAAAGGAAAGGGTATCCCCAGCCTTGTTAATAAAGGCGTAACAATAAATTTCATTGCTGGATTTAAGATGATAACAATCGATACACCCACGCATCCTACAATGAATTTTCTTATAGGGAAATTTCACTCTCTCCTTCTACCTCATCCCTCATCTTTCTCTTGTTCCTGTCAAACTCCATATGCCAAGTGTGGGTTTTTTTGTCTTCAATCTCTCTTTCTTTGCAAAGCCAGACATGAGTCTCTCATTCAAATAGAGTCCTCTTTGTTGGCATGGATTCAGAAGCAGTGAATGTCTCTTCAAACAGACGCATGCAAACACACATAAATGCACGCACGCATAAAGCCCCCAAGGGCTTGTTTCCTTTGATCCAGGTCTTACTCAACCTTAGACAGTGCAGCAGGTGTGAGGCAGCCGTCAGGTGTGTGTGCACAAGAGCAAGCGCGTGTATATATGTGTCATCGGCCATATGGCCCTTAGTGACTAACTACACACCTAACCCACCTCATGCACCCACTCGAACAAACACGCTGGCTTTCACCGTGTCTCCAAAGCAGCTGCAGAATCTAGAAAACACTGGTGAACACATAACCAAGGGCAAATCACAGCAATTGCTTGGCTGATACTCCACCAATCATGTAGCTTAGCCTGAGTGCAGTCTGCAGCTGAGCCAATCAGGAACAAAGAGTGAGGATAACCAATACCAGCAGGAGCCAGAAAGTGAAGCAGTTGGAGATAGAGATAAACCAATCAGAGCCTAAAGGTTGAATCCATTGATGTGATGTTTTTGAATTTCTGCTAAGAACTTTTCCTTTATAACCAAAACATACAAGAACTTAATGCCCCTTCTCAGCAGTGCTAACTCTCTATTAAAACACGTGCAAATCCAATTATATAGAAGAAAAAAGTCTCCTGCAGATGTTGCAAGATGATGAAATTCCAGAAATAGGCAGTGCAAACAGTATATCTGTTTTTGTTTTTTCTGCTCTTGACTGGTTGTGTTTTTGAAAGGTTACCTGACTTCCTTACTGTCCTCTATTTGAGCACATAGATCTCTGTATAAGTGTGCCACTGTGTTTGGCCCAGGTCACCCCAAACCCTCTGACTTCATGGACAATAAAGGAGAGAGGCGTGTCATTGACACACGTGCTGCCAACTGTTGCTGAGACACAAAGTGAACATAAAAACCACTTTACTGACTGTGAAGGGCCCCCCTCCTCATGACCATGGCACACTCCAATATCATGAGCCCCCCACACACATACACACTCACCCCTATCCTGGCTCCTTTGTCCCAAATGAATGAGTTGGAGAAGTGTGTGTGTGTGTGAGGACAGCTGGCTCTCTGGCTCCATCAGTAGCAGCTGCCCCAGCCTCGGGCCCTCAGGGTGGAACAGGGCAGATTAGAGGCTGACTGGGGTGGGGTGAAGTGTGTGTTTGTGTGCATGAGTGTGTCAAGGGGACGTGTGGTCCAGTCTGCGGCCTTACATTCAATGAATGGGCCAGCCCTCTTCTTTGTCCCATCTCCTGTATCATTTTCTTTTTCGTGGCGTCTCCCTCCAAAAGCAAAAGGAAGCACTTTTTTTTTCCTAAATGAAAAATTAGAATGCAATATAATTAGAGGGAAAGATGGAGCAGAAAGAGAGAGAAAAGTAAACAGAGAGAGATGAACAGGATCTAAAAGAGAGACAGTGAAAGTAGCCAGTGTCAGCCAGGCGAAGGGCTAGACAGTGGGATGGAGACACTGAAAGACACAGAGCGTTTTGGGTCCCCACTTGGTGCTGAGTGGGGGCCAGCTATGGGGACAGCTGTTACTCATGCCTATAGGATATCTGAGCCAGGCCTTTTCAAAAATACAGGGCTGCTATGAAGAATGGAGGGGCCACTTTTCTGTCGTGTGTGTGTGTGTGTGTGTGTGTGTGTGTGTGTGTGTGTGTGTGTGTGTGTGTGTGTGTGTGTGTGTGTGTGTGTGGTAGGAAAAATAAAGAGCTTTTGAAATTGATGGGTGTGGATTCTTGCCAAGACATAAAGAGTGGCACGCTTCACCCGAATGTCTCAGCAAATAAAAAGAGCATTCTGAGTGGACTGATACGAAGGAGGGGAGGGAGACAGACTTTCACCCCCTAAAGAGCCATTTATAGACATGTTTTCATCCATGTTGATTTATTAAAACACAATGGCATCTCCAGGACAGAGCCACAGTTTGTTGACACAGAGGAGTCATTCAGAGCTTCACAACAACATGATATTTACACAGTAACTCGGCTTATGGAGACACATGCAAATCATTCTGGCGTGATCCAGTCTTAAGCATGAGACATTGTGAAAAGTACACAGATCAGATGGTTAAAAGCCTTAAAGAGCATTGAGTCATATGTTTGCAAAATCCCTGTAATGGAGATAAATCACAGATAAAGGTTAAATGACATGAAGTCCCATCAGACACATAGTATATAACACTTAGCAAATAGCATTTTGAAACATCCCTAATGCAACACTGACCTTCAGAGAGTCTGTTTCAGTGCTTTTTAAAACTGCTTTTGTGAAATACTAATGCAAGACTGACCCCCAGCAGATTCTTGGCTATAGATTCTCTTTACAGCCTCTACACTTCTGTCCTCCTCCTGCTCCTCCTCTCCTCCTCCTCCTCCGATCTTACATCCTCCACATGAACTGCAAACCCTCTGACCCTCGTTGCCAAGGCAACATGCCAGTCTGATCCAGAGTGACAGCTCTATTCAGGTTGTCATTGTCTCCCATGACAACCAGTGAGCAATCCTTAATTAGGCCGAGGGATGCTCCAGAAAAGAGAGTGACGGTTGATTCAATTACGAAGCCTTTGTCTGGTCTTTGTTTATTACGCACATTGTTATTCGCTGCAGTGAAAAAGTCGTTTGTCTCAAAGCGTAATTTTGACAAGAAAGGCAAACATACGACAATGTGTCTTTTTATGAAATTTCAAAATGTTTGACCCCACATGGCTGTGTGTAAAGAGATCAGGGCAATGCTGGCTTGAGAATCTAATTTAAAGAATAGCACTGAATGTGTTCTTTGAAGGTGTTTTCTTGTCAGGGGTGTAGAAAACAACAAGGAAATAACTAAAAGGAAGTTAGAGTAAGATATCACTGAGGTCATAGGTCAGACTGCAGTTGTAGTGAGAGGTACAGTTTAACTGATATTAGCTTGATAGACACCAGAACTGAATGACAAATACACGTTGTTACCACCATGTCATGTAATACGCATACTTTGTGCTACGCTGCAGTCTTAAGAAGACCTCATTGAAAACTGTTTGACAACAGATGCACTGTACCATGGATTGCACTTTGAAAAAGTTCAGATCTTGCGGAAAGCAAAATTTGCAATGACCCATTATTTTGTTACTGGTTGTATCTGATGCTGGTAATTCTCAGAAAGCACATTAGCAAGCAGAGATTAATCTCATCCTCTGCTTTTAGGAAGCTTCATGGGACCTTCTGCATATTTGGCAGATATTATCAGAACCTATTCAGTAAGTAATTACTAAGTAAACAGGACACAGCATGTATTAAAGTTAGCAGCTTGATGCACTTAGCTGAAGCAAGGAAGTCCAATATTTTAAAAAAGACAAATTAAATATAGCAACTTCACAGAACTAGAGCTATAGTGTTGTGTAAAAGTCCAAGAAACCTTCTTTGATATTGCAAGATAATGGGACATTGGTGCAAAGCAGAGTTTGTACAATTATCTATAGAGCTTGGAACTCAATATATATGGTGTGAACACCATCTTTAACACAACCTGAACTCAAGGGTGCATGTTTTATTAAATTAAATTAAATTAAATTAAATTAAATTAAATTAAATTAAATTAAATTAAATTAAATTAAATTAAATTAAATTCAAAAAAACTTTATTGATCCTGAAGGTTGACCCCAAAGGAAATTGTAATTTTACAGTCTTCGGGACTCGTTCTCCAGACTTCTTGAAGGACATGTTCTGTTCTCTGTCAAGATGATCCCACACTACTTCAGTAACTTTGATGTCTGAGCTTCAGAGGACCTGGTTATTGAATCTTCTGATTGATGGTGTTCACCTGTGTGTTTTTTCAAGTATTCTTTTACTCCATTGGTAGTGGGTTTGGGATCCGTGTCATTCTTAAAAATTAATGCATTGCCAATCAGATGCTTATCAGATGGTATTGGATGATATATGGCTCAAAATCTGGCGGTACTTTTCTGTGTTCATAATTTAGTAATAATACAGTTTTGGCAAGATCCCAAACACCACTGGCTCACATGCATCTCCAAACCATGACAGAGCCTCTGCCATGTTTTACAGATGGCTTGCTGGAGCTGTCTCCTGACCACCTTCATACATACTGACAACAATTTAAATCAAAAGTTTCATATATAGATTTATCATATGACCCTGTGTCCACTGATTTTCAGTCCAGTTCTTGTGCAATTTGGTGTACCTCAGTCTTTTCTTCCTTAAGAATGGCTTCTTATGAAACCCTTGCTCTGAGACCATCTCTGATGAGGCTTCGGCATACTAGAAGCCTGTTCTCTGAACATTTCTCAAGTCTTGTGTGAGCTGCATTTTCCACCTATATATTAAGGATTTCAATTTCAGATACTGTTCATCTGCACAACATGTCAAGATATCCCAAGTTTTCAGCTAGTAGCTCTTGGGGGGCTTTTGTTTGCCTGTCAAATTGTGTTATCTTTGGCATTTTCCATAGTTTCGTGCAAAGAAATGGGGCTACTAGTAACAAAATGCCTGCAGGTACATTTTAATTTTTTTTCTGTAGACATAAATTACTGGTTCATCAATGACTTACATGCCTTTTTTATGCTTGAATGATTCAAAGGTCGGTGTTAAGTTACTTAAGAGACAAAAAACGCTCACACACCTGAAATGGTCAGGTACAAGGACTGGACTGAAAATGAGTGAAAAGGCAGCCAATGTTCAAAGAAAAACTTTGAAAGATGTTCAGAAAGTCTGAAGAACTTGTTCAAGATCATTTTAAAACTCAAAGAAATCCTCATCAGTGCTAAAAAAAAAAAAAAGATTAAATAAGTAGCTGGGTGCTGACCACATTGTTGGTTTACATTTGTTGATGTTTCCATGCATGTATTAAAATGTGATTTTTCTTTTTACCCCCTTTTTTTTTTTTTAAACAAAACTAAATATATAGATATATATATATATTGGAGCATAACCTAATGGTGCATACGCTTGCTCATAAACTTGTCATTGCTTAGAGTTTAAGCAATGACAAGCTTTTGCTATCTTATACTTTACACTACACCATCTGCTGAGGCCATCAGTGATGCACCTTTACCCCCCAAAAAGTCTGAAAACTAGACTGGAAAAGTACTGCAGAAATACACACACATGCACTCACTTGTTCACAACAAATAAACTGCACACTCCTGCTGTTGTCTATGCAGACACATCTGGATGCAGAATGGATGCATGCGTGTTGTGTTGCTCTTCTCTCTCATCTGTTTGCACTTGCAACAATGCACACTACTGCATGGCTGATAACAATCTGTCTGGCTTGCTATCTGACATTGTACCTGTATCTACCTGTCGAGTCCTGTTGTTTGCTGTCGACCAGTCTTCAGACTATCTGTCTGCACCTCCTAAAACCATTTTTTAACCTAACAACTTAATTAGGGGCCTATATATATTTGCACCAAGAGAATGAGTATCCACACTTGGAGCGACAACTTGTCTTTAGAGCCTTCCGACTTCCATTATTGCGCCCATAGTTTAGGCTGACAGTTGGATAAAATCGGGGTGATTAAGCCGTCTAACATCCGTGTTTTTCATGAGTCACAGGAAAGCCACTTTCCAAAATGCTATGAGCTCATATTTACTTGGTTATATACATAAAAACCCATCACATGATGTATGTTTGAGCAATGCTTGTTCTAAGCACTTAAAGACTACTTGATTATGTGACTCTAAAGAAATAAACAGACGTGATTTGTTAATATGTATAGATCAAAGTATTTAGAAATGTCTATTAAAATCTGTGTTCCTTATGTTCGCTTGTTATTGCATGTCTTCACGTTTTGTTTGTGGGCAAAATCCCTAAATCACACTGAATCCTCAAAGTCTTACCTCTTTTCGGATAGCATTAAGTTGTAGTTGGCATCAGAAAATGAGATGGAGTAGGCAAACTTCATAGAGTGCTGTGGTTCAGTCAAACAAGAAAACACTGATGCATGACCACAAAGTTCATGAGTCAGTACATTTAACAGTGCCTTGAGTCAACATTAGTCTTAAGAAATGTAGCAGGAATATAATCTAAGAAGAATTTGCAAAACATACAAAAAGGCATTTTGCTTTGCCAAGCACTTGGACACAAACTTGGTGATAAACCACAGCAGTCACTTGAATGTAAAAAGCAACGGTTACATTTTGGTTAACAGTTCTGCACAATTAGAATTAGGAATATATACAACAAAATGTATTTGTATTGGTAGCAGTTGCCTCTGCCACTGTGAGTCCTCCTATTTTTATTTGCCACAGAGAGGAGTCACACAGCAAGTGCCACTCTTGTGCTCCACTTCTTTATGTCCAGCTGTGGAGAGCTCTGTGCTAAGCTCACTGCTGGGCTTCTTGTTCCACTTGTGTTTGACCTCACACCTACTGGAGAGGTTAATTAGTTAATTAGTCATGTCTGACAGGAGTGCCACCTTCCCTCATCCGGCACTCCTCTCTAAAAAAAACACCGCTTCACCTCTCCATCCTGCGACTGAGCCCAGAGACCACACCCTGCAGCCACAGTATGAAGTGCAAGAGCATAAGTTTACATCTGACCAAAATGCTAAACATTGTCAAATATATTTGCTTTAAATTTTTGATAACCATTGAGCAGGTGTGTAGTGTAATGCTTCTTGAATCTGCTTTGGTTCTCTGTGTGTCCAAAGGTACACAAAAGTTCCAAGAACTGACCTCCATGCACTTAACCCCAAGAGATGGAATGACCGGGCACAGAGTGTTTTGTTTACTCTGCCATATCTAAGAAAGACTCAGTATTTCTCAGATAGGGTTCAGGTTAGGCTGTGAAACTAGATTCCACATTGGCACACTGTCACACCCAAGTAACAGTACACTTAACTTGTCCACCCTAACTCCTTAGCCCCACAGCCAAAACTGGGAGAGTGAAGAGAAAAGGTGAAAGATCAGCCTCGCACTCCTCTGAGACATGAAGCTGCCCGAGAGGCACCCTAATCCTCAGCCAAGGGGGTATTCCAGTTTTCTTTTAACCTTTAGATGGGTTTTCAGGGTAAAAATTGAGCAGTGATGAGAAAGGAGAAGGTGAGATGTGAAATAGCGGTTCCCTTGTAGATTGTGCATGTGAGTGGTTTTTTTTAGAAGATAACAGGAAAGGCACCGTGAGGTGACTTCTAGAGAGTTCAGAGGAGAGGCTGGAAAGTCCAAGCTGACTCACTAAACTTTCACCTGCTCAAAATGCACAGGAGAGAGGGAATGAAAGAAAGAAAAAAAGAAAGAAAGAAAGAAAGAAAGCTGTTTTAAGTGCATAGTCTGAGGTATTATTAGCAACTGTTCTGTTTGCCAGGTTTCACCCTTGTGTCTGTTCTAGGGAGGAGTCACACAGCAAGTGCTTTTTTCTTCTTCTTTCTGTATTTTTTTCTTTGTAAAGCAGAAAAGTGTAAGATGTTCGAGGGCTTTGAAGTCTGGAAGACAAAAAAGGCTCCTAAGAAGAACAAGTTCTTTGATCATGTGTCAGCGAGTTTTAGCTTTTGTTGCAGAGATGAGTGAGTTGAAATAACTTTAGTGATCTGGTGTCATGTCCACACGGGTAGCATACAAGGTTTTTGTCTGAACGTTGTCATTGAATCGCTATTGCATCAGATTAGTGCATGCTTTTGGTCTTCACTGAACGTAAAGACAACAAAAGACTAAAAGTTATCATTTATCAAATGATACATTAATCACACCAAAAGTGCAGCTATAACACCCTAAACACCTTTGGTCACTGTTGATAGAACATCATCATACATTAAGGTCCTCCTTTGAACAGGAAAGACTTTAAGACGCAGCATATTAGCTGTTATTTTTAAACTTCCCTCAGTTTTAGCCAAAAAACATAACTTCCTAATACAAACACATTAAAACCAGACAACTCACTGAAGTGGGATTTTTATTACTCTGGCTAATGCAACGCCACTTTGATGTGAACCCAAGCACCATCTAATGTGAGCCAGACATCCCCTTTCTCAGCAGAGCAGAACTTACCTACATCCAGCGCTCCTTCACTGGGCAGCTTTGTGAAAAGACGGCAAATGTGCTTGCAACAGCCAAACACAGAATAAATGGGTTGACTGAGCGTCAATGTGCATCTGTTGGGGTGCAGTATTTCCAGCAGTTTTTTGATCCTTCTTAAAAGAAGGATCAAAAAAGAAGTTTGTCTAAAGTGTGTAAATTGGTCCAAAAGCCACACTTATTATCCACAAATGGGCAAACCGATTCATGAATGACTCAAATATTGTCTCTGATGTGATGCTTCCCCTTATGGCAACATTACTTTTGGCTTTTCTACATATTAGATTTAATTCTTCATTCTGTTGCATCCTAAGCAAACGCTCAGGTTTAAGGGGGGTTAAATTAGTTGAATGAGTAAAAAAATAGTCTAAGAGTGATTTAACTAATGAGACAGGCAAGTGACCGACTGGGTGGCAAAAATGATTTAACAGATAAATATACAAAATCTCACTTTTGTAATCACAAAAGTTGTTTTTTTTTTTCTCAGTCCCATGGATTTCCCTCCTCACTGGTATGCTGCTTGTTTGAAGTGGCTGCTGGAGACCCAGCCTGTAAAATGGACTGAGGAAGAAAGGAAGCCAAGTCCAGCTGAGTACATAAAGATACATACAACCAGCTGCAGATTGAGTATTTGACAGAGAAAAAGAGAAGGGAAGTCAAAACCACATTGTTATTGCGTAAATTCACAAATTCACACAGCTGTCCTGCAGCCAATCATATTGCCTTATATGTGTTTATACTCCCCTCAGCTAATGCGGGTTATCTAACCTAATGAGCATGCTCTCCCACACTGGACATTTACTTTGAGTAAATAGAGATGGTAAATGCAATGTTAAAGTTCCTCCAGGAAAAAGAAAGCAACAGCAAAACCCCCTAAAGCAGCAGCGTTCGTTCCTGTAAACTGAAACAAACTGGCTGCCCAGCACTGGCTCACAGAGGATATGGTTACATTCTCTCTAAGAAGTGGCTCTTACTTTCTGAGTACTTTGCGTCTTGCTCTTCTGGCGAATTAACAAAACACACAACGTGTTGCTGTCAAATGAAATTCTTCCAAGTTATTTTTCTGTAGATGCTGCTCTCTAATAGAGGAAAGATGCTTCATGTTAGCGACATGTAACAAGCTTCTATAACAGAATCCACGGCGTTCAACACAGAATCTTCTGTCTTGCTGAGATGAGAAGCTCTTTCCAGGAAACCTGAGAGACGCTTCTGAATCATACATGTGCAAAAAATACCTCTGCAGCGAGTCTGGCACCTCAGAGAGGTGAAGGAGCAGAAGGCCTTACGTGAGTCACATAAACATGAAGTTTTTATATGGCATTATAATTCCACATAATCAAGTAGTCAAACTAACCAATTCCTGCTAATTTTGAACACCGTGCAGCTATCTTAATTGACCCCCCTCTCCGACCATCCGTCAGCTCACTCAGCCCGATGTGTAGTGTCTCTTGAGGGCCTACTGTGGAGCAGGAGCAGCAGTCAGTGGTAAAGTTTCATAAACACAGACACATATGGGGTGACAGATTTACACTTAAGGCATTCTTTCTTTTCCTGACATGTCCAGACACATGCGGCAAATCACCAGAAGGATAAATAGATATACTATATGAATGGAGATATGAGTTTGAGATCTAAGCGGGGATACTTTTACAGTTTCTGCCTGCTCCTTTTTCCTTCTTATCAGGCTTTCAAGCCACAGCAGCTGCCCCATACACATAAAATCTTCAAATCCATCTCCAAATGGACAGGTAGTGCCACATGTGTGGAATAAAAAGCCTCTTGGATAACTCAGTCTCGGGTTACCAGCTGCACGCGACAGCTGCCTGAAAAAGGATCTGGTTTCTGGTGGTTTTTGTACAGTTGGTGATGGATGCAGAGCAAAACACAGGAATCATTAACCTCCTCCTGAGCCCTACCAGTGAGTAAAGGGCAGTTTGACTGCCAGAGACAGGAGGAGCATTGTCTTAGCTCTCTGAACTCAACAACATACGTTGCAGAGAGAAAGATATATGCCACTTAAAAAAAAAAATGACCATAGAGCAATGCCTACATTATCCTATCTTTAATGCATTTAATTTCATATCTTTACCCCCAGTTACTCAGAAGTCTTGTTTTTACATTGAACTGCTGAGACATAAAGCACCCACGCAAAATATATGGCATATAAATGCTATGGTCAAGGTGAGCTGCCCTGCTGATATATGCACACCAGCAATTTTCATCTGATATGAGCACAATACACATAGACAACTTAATCTCCTCTCCTGTACAAGACAGGCTGAGAGTGCGTACAGACTGTGGGTGCCTGGCCTTTTCTTAACAACAAGGCAGCTCTAAGATGCATGGTGAATAGGCTCTTGTCTAAGAATACTGTGGTGGTTGTGAGATAATGGCTGATTCATATGAGGACATGACAAGCTGTGAGGGTTTATGCAAGTAGAAGTCAGATGTCAGATGTGACTGCTGTACTGTACTACCTATCTCCTCAGCAAGACCTGTACACTCTGTATCTCCTCTTAACGTGTTTGTTAGGAAGATTATAGATACTGCCAGCAGAAGATGATGTCATACTTTCACGTCTGAATAGGATACTATGCTCTTTATCTAAGGTTTGCATATCTCCAAGGGGAAAACAAATGCTTGTCTCCAGGATAGCGTCTGCAGCATTTATATTGCTGAAACATGGTTTACACACATCGCCTTGTGTACAGAATGGAAATGAGCACACGGAGATCATAATCATCTGTAGGGAAATTCTTTTGAGTATGACAGGATTACTCAAATGTGAAACAAAGTCATCATAATGGAATGTGTTTTCTGTGTGACTCACTGTTTATCAGCCCTCCTGCGGATGACATAAAGTGTAAACATATGCATAATGGCAAACGTTTTACTACCTGTCACATCAGTCACACCACTTTATATATTTAGAGAGTGCTGAAAGTGCATCCCAGTAGTATCGATAAGAGGCAACTGTATGCATCAGTGAAACAGTTTTTCACCTTAGGTATTCAAAGAGTAATAGCTTGCTGAATTTCTAATTAATTCAACTTTAAAAACATCATTAGGTGACCTAAATGACAAAAGGCTGGAGACATTCTTGCTTCCAGTTTGTCCTAGTGCTCGTTGGTGGTGTATGCACTTTATGTAGCGTGGTTTATTAAATAATATTAAATAGGGCATGCTGCACTGATAAAGTGTAGAGTTGAAAATATCCAGGAAAGGTACTTTTTTCTTCTTTCAAAGGCTGTCTGGTTAAGTTTGATGTTTCAAAAAGTTGAAACCCCAAGAACTTTTCCTAGCCACAGTGCTGTGGTTGCACAACAGTGAAGAAATGAACTCTCAAGACAGCTCTGGAGCAAGTGTGACAGCTGTGCACCTTTCAGGGCACTTTATCTAAAGGTCATTGAACCAAACCTTCCACAATATATAAGAGCAGGTTAACCCTTACATAAGAATACCAGGGTCTCGATTGTCACATGGGAACAATGCAAACCCTGATATATGTGCATTACAGCAAAGCCATGTTGGATTCTAGCTAATAGTCATGTGGAGATTTATACCTTAAATAGCGAAAGACATCAACTAATTGCACTAGTTCTGATTCCCTGATGCTCAGGGTTGTATAACTTTGTGAAAGCACGGGGATACATCACACTGCATATAATCCCTGCCTGTGCTTGCTCTCTTATAAGAGCACAGCAAGGAAATCTGAACTGTCACATGGCATCTGCACTGGCCAACGCTGTTCCATTGTTGCACGTAACAACTTCCCTGGTGTGTCTATTCTCATATCAGATGGAAGAAAGAGAGGGAGAAGCACAGAGAGAGCATTGCATGCACTGGGTTTAGATGCACACGTGTTGTTTGCCTTTTGGCCTGTTGCTCTGCTGTAACAATAATAATCCATAAGCTCAGCGTGAATTCTAAAGATTTGAAATTGGCAGCTACACCATAAAAGATTCATGACATCCTCTGACGTGGAAATAAAACTGTGTAAAGGGAGGGAAAAATGCATCTGCAACATGTGTGGAAAAAAATCAGCTGTTCATAGAATGAGCAACTGCTTGTGTTTTTAATGATAACTATGACCGTAGTCATCCTGAAATAATGTTTTATATTTTATCTGCTACTTGATCTACATAATCTAAATGATTAATGTCTGAGTGTTGAATGTATGCCTGCACTCATAAAAAGCAGTGTTCACCAGCACAAAAAATATTATCTTTATAGAAACATTCAAACTCTAAATTACAGTTCCAGTGTTCATCAGCTCTGTTATCACATTGTTCCTGATAAAGTTGCTGTTTCTGAGCTCAAAATCCTGGAAGTTGATGTTCTCACCATAGACTTCAACCTTCCAGAGAATGCAATTGTCAAATTTAGTATTAAAATGTTGTAGATTTTAGAGAGTCCAACCATGAAGGTGTTGCATTCGGTGAAGGGAGCAGCCACTCTTAATAATGAAATTTTCTCTCCTGATTAAACTAATGCTTATGTCAAAGCTGTGGCTCGTCCCATCATGCCACTAATTTAACACATTGTAAAAGCAACCAATATGTTTTTGAACACCCTGTGACGATTTTTCATCACCTGACACCTTCTTACCAGATTGAACATCCAACGCGTATGTGAGTGTTGCTTCCATGAAGCGCTCAAAAGATTGTAAGCAGCCCAAAGGTTGACAAGGAGACAGTCTTGAAGGGGAGATTTAAATCAGATATATTGTTCACTTTTATAGGCAGAATTGAACAAACGTTTGATTGCACCTTGTAATATGCATTTATCCACAGTTTATTATTGTAACTGTGACAATAAGATGATCTTTCCTTAAATATTATTATTTTTGTGCCCAAAACCTACCGAACCAAGTAAATCAAAGCCATAACGTTTTCATGTTTGTTTCTTTTCCAGCTGCAATTTGTAGCTTTTTATCTGCATCATAACTATTACCATTTATATGCTACATCACAGGATTGGGAAATATATGATTATCTCGTGAAGAACTTGCTGGGTTGGTTTCTTTGTTCGGTTGATCGTGTTCAATCTTTCACTAGGCCTAAAAATAGAATGTGGGGCAAAAATAAAAACCTATCAAACTGTTCCAGATCTAGGTCAGAAAAAAAGAAAAAAGTTAACTGTGGTAAGAAATATTTTCCATCCATCCATCCATCTTCTTCAGCTTATCCAATTCATGGTTGGTTGGGGGTCGGGGGGGATAGAGTAAGAATCGCCAGTTAAAGTAAAGGTGCGCGTCTTTGCGTGACTTTGGGAGAAAACCAGGTTGAAAACCTGGAAAAAAAAAACAAAAACCTATGCAGACACATGAAACATGCAAAAGGCCCTACCTGACCTGTGGATTCAAACCCAGGAGGCAGTAATGCTAACCACCACACCACTGTGCTGCAAAAAAAGAGAGCATGCTGAGCATGCCCAGCCTTGGAAAAAAAGGTTTTCAACTAATAATTACGTAAATAGTGATTGAACTGCATTGCAAGTTTATGAGATGTACCATAATGCCATTGATTTCTTTTCACTGGCCTGGAGTATAATTTAAAGCAACTTATAGAAGTGCATAAAGTGTCTAGACAAAGCTCACTAGATCTTACTTAAAGGGAACCTGTATTTGTATCTGGGCTGTGGAAGTTGCACTAATACTTTGCTTCATGAACAACTTATGAGAAAAAACCCCAACACCTCTGGAGTCACATGACTCCCTTTTACTCCATAGCGTTGTCCACTTCCTTTCTGGAAACTCAATCAACTCAACGTTGTTTCAAACAGTGGAGATTTGTGAATGAAATGGGATTTTTTTTAACATAAATATAAAACTCCAAAGAGGACAAACACATGTAAGAGTCACATGTAAAATTCCAATGACTCATCGGCATCCAAAATATTGTGTCCCTATTTGAGCACCCGGG